>NC_052310.1:38046824-39246824 GCF_016432855.1 Salvelinus namaycush | reverse complement strand
TGGAAGCCACTACAGGATTTCCCAAGAACACGTCACAATGAGTAAGCAGCAGCGAAAATATGGCTGGTGGTCACACCAACTCAGTGGCCTTGTGGTTAGAGTGACTACCCTGAGATTGAAAGGTTGGGAGTTTGATCCCTGGCTGAATCCTACCAAAGACTATACAAATGGGACCTGATGTGTGTCTGCTTGGCACTCAGATTGGGGGTAAGGCCCTGATAGACTAGTGCCTCATGCTACAGGAGATAGGCTGCTGTTATGGGTTGTGCAAGGCTACTTACTTCACCATCACACATTTCACGAGTTATTCAATTGAATTGTTCCTTACCTGCTGAAAGAAAACAGCATTGACCAGCCTAAATTTCAAGCTGGTGCTGTGACCTGATGGTGCAGCATGTTCTTGCTGAGGGGTATTCAACTCTTACCCTGTGAAGTCCAGAGCTTGCTGGTTTTCTGTTCTACTTGATAATGAATAGCACCCACCTGGTGTGCCAGGTCTAAGGAAGTCCCTGGTTAGAGGGGAACAATGAAAACAAGCAGTGGAACTTGCTTCGAGGTCCAGAGTTGAGTTTGAGGGGTCTAGCTGGCAAAATCACGGCCATCATTATCATATTTCCCAGCATGCTCTATTGCAGTTTTTTTTGTTTCAATATCTGTGTTTTTGCATGTACATTGATAGATTATGTAATCTTATGCTACCCAAAGATAAATAACAAACATTCTTCTAAACTAATCCAATCAGTTACTTGGATTTAAATGATTGTTCCAGTTGAGATGGTTTAAGTAGTCTTATTTATTTACTTGTCTAACTGGCAGTTATTCTGAATGCAGATTGTGTGTGAATAAAAATTCAAATGGTTGGGTATTCCCACTCTGTCTGGATTCCAATAGGAATTAAACATCCCTTTGCAGCAAGTATTCTGTGACTTGCAGACCTGATGTGGCTACTGTATTTATAAAAAATTAGGCCTTATGATAATACATTACATTTATCTTAAATAATTAAAAAGCACTATGGTGTTGGTTTTGCAGTTGACCAGCATAATGTTGGTACGTTGGTGACCTGGAGGTTTGAGTGACGTATAGTATTATACGTCTTTCTCGGAGACCTGGTTGCTTGTTGCGTCACATCACCAAAGGAGATTTAAGGGGAGAATTCACGTGGTGGTTAGGAAAACTAACGTCAAAGGTTAGGATGATGTACGTAAAAGATTAGGAGAACTAAAAAGACAAAGGTTAGGAGAATTCTCGTAAAAGGTTAGATGAATTGGGTTAAGGTTATAATAAAGGTTCGGGGAAGAGTTAGCTAAAATGCTCCAGTTGTCCCCGATGCGCATCAAACATGCAACCTTTGGATTGCTAGATGGTGGTGGTATACGCTCGCCCATCCTCCCCGACTAGCCTCCCTCCCATCGTTTCTGTCTTAAGTAACCTTCTGTCTTTCGTAACCACACCAAATGTAACATATCATACTTATTGGAGGTGCAACGATTCACGCAAAGTACAAAATGTCTGTCCAGTGAGTCCATTCAAGGGATCAGCATGGTGGATTTGTTGAAAATATGCCATAGTCTGCTGTAAAACTTTGCAAGACCCTCAAGAAACCCTCGAGAGAGACCTTTTTGCCATGCCAAGTAGACAATCAAATTCAATCAATCAAATGTATTTATAAAGCCCCTTTGAAACAGAGCGGCTCTCCAGTTGGGCTGACACCTATCCTGGTCAGAGGAATAAGGCAACCTCATAGAGAGTTAGACATAAGATGGAACTTTATTTCCAGAGGACATAATGAGATGGATGTGGTTCTGTACAAAGAGAGAGATGAATGAATATACTGTACATAATAAACTTGCATGACAATGAACGGGTAATCAGATATGATAGCACAAGAGCAATAATATGGTCTGTATAAATTGATATGTCAGTAGCATAAGCAAAGGACTGTATAGCACATAGCACAACTACTATGAACAATTAACAATAGACAGATTGTAACTGTAAACAGTAAACACACAAGTTACAATAGTAACATCAACTCACTTCTGTCCACGCACTCCATCAGACATGTCAGGCTGTCCGCCCGCTAGCAACCACCTGACCCTAGCAACCTATCAGTGGCCTGGTCACAGAGGTTGCTGGGAATTTGGGGACCCAGTTTGGGGACCCCCTAGTTTCTCTGGCACCGTTGGGGGATGGATGGAGTGAGCTGCGTGAAGTGATGAGACTCACAGGCAGGGGAATCCGTAACACCTTTTGTATATCAGCAGTTGTCACAAAGTGCTTTTAAAAGTA
Organism: Salvelinus namaycush; assembly: GCF_016432855.1. Taxonomy (NCBI): domain Eukaryota; kingdom Metazoa; phylum Chordata; class Actinopteri; order Salmoniformes; family Salmonidae; genus Salvelinus; species Salvelinus namaycush. The sequence goes on along the minus strand of NC_052310.1, from coordinate 39,244,532 downwards.
AACCCATATAGTATCATATTGAACATCGAATTATAGGATCTCTATTAAGTTAAGAGATCCTAAAATTCTATGTTCAATATGTTATTCTATGGGATTACCTTAATAGTATTAACTCTGCCTTCCTTAACCCTAAAGAGCAAGCAAAAGCAAACCAGAGGCACATTGGCAAGCACAAATCCCTAGAAGGAAGAGACCTAGAGAGGAACTCGGCTCTCTTTCTGGCTGTACCTGCTGCACAGCCTATTCAGTGCCAGTGAGTTTCATACTGTGTATCTTCCTGTCTCTATCTGATACAGTGACGTCTACTTCTCAGAACCTAGCCAGTAAACATCTCACTGTATGGGTCTGTCTGTTCCCTATATCTTTCACAGGAGGGGCTGCATTATTTCCTCTCCTTCTTATTATTTCACCTTTCCCTGACATTCTGGGATTATTGATGATGTCTCCCGTCTCGCTGTGCGGCCGCCCTTTGACCGGTGGACACGTCTTGTTTCTCGGCAGATAAATGAAAACATCAGAAACCCATATTGATTTCATAGCCAGGGACCAAGACGAGACACGCTGTCAGGGGCGCTTTGATTGTTTTGTCTCTTTTTTGAAACCACCTACTCCCCTCAACTGGGAGGCCAGGCGAGAGTACTGGCTGCTGCACAGACAGAGAGAAAGAAAAACAAAATAAGTCATTAAATTATTAATTGGGCCAAGGAGGAGGGGTCAAATGAGTCGATGCCTGGTTTAATAGCGCTCTGTGGCATTTTAGAAGCAAGGATGAATTTTGGAGACAGCTCAGGTTATCTTTACTATCAGAAGTTCACATCACATCTTGGAGCTGAATGGAATGCAGCTTTATTGAATTTGTATCGAGACAGAATAAAAAGGCCACAATAAACAGGATAGGGGTTATCATGCTGTCAGTGGGTGGAATGGGGTTCAGGACAAATGCCCACGAGGGGCTGTTAAATCCCCAGTGTTGTTGTCTGTGAATAAAGACATGAGATGCTTTACAGGTAATCTCGGATGAAGGAATGGTAGGAACATGGCTAGGGAGAGGGACTGCAGTACTGGATTAGGGTTAGGGATTTAGGATGGAGATATTAAATGAATTCATTGAAAAGTTCTCATGAAAAGTATAAATTGGCTATTTTCAATTAATGGATGCAATTTCAACTTGAATTGAGCTCAGGGGCTCCTGAGGATCAAAAGCTGCGATCTGATCTGATCAAAATCTGATCTGATTGGTCAAAATACCAATTAGTGAAAAAAAGATCAGAATTGGGCTGCCTGTTTATACACAGCCAAAGAGCCTAAGAGTAATGCATCTGAAAATGGTCTCTGAAAATGGTCACATGGCTACTTCAGTGGATATTTCAATTCATCAATGGCAAGTGGCTAATTGTAATTACTGCCTATGATCCTCTTTTTGTGTCATTTTATTTCAGGAGTAAATGTCCTATTTGATGTGATGCATCTGCCCAAAACTAAGGCTGCGTTTAGACAGGCAGCCCAATGATATTTATTTAACTAATTAAGTCTTTTGACCAATCAGATGAGCTCTGAAAAATATCTGATGTGATTGGTAAAAATTAATGGAAAAAAGAATTGGACTGCCTGTGTGAACGCAGCCTAAGTAGCTTTTAAGCAAGTGGTTAATGCGTAAATACCAAATCTTTCCATAGATGACTAGAGGTACACAACATATGAAGGACAATGACAAACTGCAGTCTTTTAATGCACCATATTCAATGGTCAGACATGACCGGATATAAAAGAACAAACTTGACCGTTCCTCATTACCAACGGTTACATCTTCTCCAATATGTAATATCTGCATCAAGCCAAATCTCCAGTCCTATTCTCTTCATGTGGGCCCTGTGGAGATAGTGAACTTGGGGGGAGTCACACACTGTTTAAGTCCTTTAAGATGAATTAATTCATGCCGTCATCCTCCTGGAGGCTCAGAGTACCTGGGGTCCATTAGGCATGATGCTTATCTCAGGGGGAAGAAGAGGTTAAGGAGGGGACCATGGAGTGGTAATGGAGCTTTTGGAGTTAGCTTAATGCCTAGGATCAGAGAAATCAATGGAGAAATATCATTTGGACCCCCTCCAAACCCCCCCCCCCCCCCCCCCCCACCCCGCCTCCTCTGTCTAAGTGGGTAGAGGTCAACGACAGAGAGGCGTCTGTCTGGTGAGACATGACTGAAGCCTCCGTTCCTCCACTGGTTGATCACACATGGGTCAGCAGTCCTGGATCTATGCATCTCTATCAGTCAGAGAGAATACCCCGGGGGCTGTTCCCGTGTGGTTTGCTAATGGTTGGCCGGTGACAGAGGGTGGATATAACCATCAAAGCCAGTTCTTTTGTACCTTTTTCCACTGGTCTTGAATCCTTCCTCTGTCATGAGGCTGTCTTTTGAGTAATTTTGCTATTCTCTTCCACAGTATCTCTAGCTGAAGCCAAAGTGGAAAAATTCATAGGCAAGACATTCGGCAGGCACATGCACTGATACACTGACACAGTTAATGTGATAAAAAAACAAAAAACTAGAACAAAAATGTTGACTGAATAAAACTTTGCGTTTGGGCAGGAACAGTCCTTCATAGATAACTGGGGTCCCGGTTGGCTCTCCTGGATCGGAACCGGATCTCAGACAGCTTGGAGTTGATGCCGGTGCCAATTTGCCCCTTCCTGGCCAATGGGAAGCGGGCCAGCGTGGCATCTGCGGAGGGAGAGAGTGACAGCACAACAACAATTGGAGGAGGGAGGACAACGCAGGAGTGAGGAACAGCCATGTTTTACTTTAACTGTACCAGTTAGATATCTCTCTAATGATCGAGAAAGTGAGTGTGTTGTTTTCACTTATCGATGAATGATCAAGTGAACTTGGGAGAAAATTACAATGAAAGGTGGTTGAAGGTTGTTGGTAAGGCTGTTGATCAGGGAATGTGTCAATAACACACGTACTATAGATGGCGTTGAGCTTGTGTGGGTCCAGGGCGGTGCGGTGGTTGGGGAACGTTGGTCTGCGGCTCCTCCCCCCTCGCAGGTTGCTGTTAAGCAGGGTGTCCATGTCGAACACGCCCAGCAACAGGGTGCGCGCCATCGCCGTGGGAGACTGCGTCTGATTGGCTGCATGCCAGGACCGCATTTCACAGAAGACACCGGAACCCGGGTATACCTCCACCTGGTTTACCTGCACAACCAATAGGGAGAGAGAGCAAATGTGATCAGAATTAAAAACACATTTAGACCTTCATAACCATTGGAGGAGGATAGATATGCGGCTACGTTACCAATCTGTCTTTATCTGGAATGAACAGCATTTTTCCTTACATGGCCAGTTCCATTAACGCAGTGTGTCTCTGAGCATGTCCTCATCACAGGTAGGTTGGATGCTGAGCCACACAGAGAGCTGTGGGGGTCGTCGTTCTCTGTGATGTCACTCAGCTCCAAGTCTCCGTCCACACTGTGCTCACTGATGGCCATCTCGGGTCCAAAGTTGGACATGCTTTCATTCATGTTGTCCTGAGTCATAGCTGAGCGGTTGGACATGGGCTGATGATGGAGTGGAGAACTGAACCCTTGGCCAAAGTGTCCTGACACGGAGTGGTGGTGTGTGTACGTGTAGCTCTCGCCCCTCCCTGTTGCCGTAGAGACCGCCTGTGGGGACACTGCAGGGTGGGGGGGCTGGTTGGCTTGGCCCAAGGTCTGCCACATGGTGGACAGCAGGCCAGGGATCTCTGGGGGATGACACCACAAAGAAAGAAGAAACATGCATGAGGGAATGTGATCAGTTCAGAGCAGTTGAATTATACAATTACAGATGAAGTCGGAAGATTACATACACCTAAGCCAAATACATTTCAACTCAGTTTTTCACAATTCCTTACATTTAATCCTAGTAAAAATTCCCTGTCTTAGGTCAGTTAGGATCACCACTTTATTTTAAGAATGTGAAATGTCAGAATAATAGTAGAGAGAATGATTTATTTCAGCTTTTATTTCTTTCATCACATTCCCAGTGGGTCAGAAGTTTACATACACTCAATTAGTATTTGGCATTGCCTTTAAATTGTTTATCTTGAGTTAAACGTTTCAGGTAGCCTTCCACAAGCTTCCCACAATAAGTTGGGTGAATTTCGGCCCATTCCTCCCGACAGAGCTGGTGTAACTGAGTCAGGTCTCCTTGCTCGCACACGCTTTATCAGTTCTGACCATAAATGTTCTATAGGATTGAGGTCAGGGCTTTGTGATGGCCACTCCAATACCTTGACTTTGTTGTCCTTAAGCCATTTTGCCATAACTTTGGAAGTATGCTTGGGGTCATTGTCCATTTGGAAGACCCATTTGCGACCAAGCTTTAACTACCTGACCGATGTCTTGAGATGTTGCTTCAATATATCCACATCATTTTCTCCTCATGATGCCATCTATTTTGTGAAGTGCACCAGTCCCTCCTGTAGCAAAGCACCCACACAACATGATGCTGCCACCGTGCTTCACGGTTGGGACGGTGTTCTTCGGCTTACGAGCCTCCCCCTTTTCCCTCCAAACATAACGACGGTCATTATGGCCAAACAGTTCTATTTTTCTTTCATCAGACCAGAGGACATTTCTCCAAGAAGTACGATCTTTGTCCCCATGTGCAGTTGCAAACCGTAGTCTGGCTTTTTTATGGAGGTTTTGGAGCAGTGGCTTCTTCCTTGCTGAGCGGCCTTTCAGGTTATGTCGCTATAGGACTCGTTTTACTGTGGATATAGATACTTTTGTACCTGTTTCCTCAAGCATCTTCACAAGGTCCTTTGCTGTTGTTCTGGGATTGATTTGCACTTTTCGCACCAACGTACGTTAATCTCTAGGAGACAGAACGCGTCTCCTTCCTGAGCAGTATGACGGCTGATTGGTCCCATGGTGTTTATACTTGCGTACTATTGTTTGTACAGATGAACGTGGTACCGTCAGGCGTTTGGAAATTGCTCCCAAGGATGAACCAGACTTGTAGAGGTCTACAAGAATTTTTCTGAGGTCTTGGATGATTTCTTCTGATTTTCCCATGATGTCAAGCAAAGAGGCACTGAGTTTGAAGGTAGGCCTTGAAATACATCCGCAGATACACCGCCAATTGACTCAAATTATGTCAATTAGCCTATCAGAAACTTCTAAAGCCATGACATCATTTTCTGGAAATTTCCAAGCTGTTTAAAGGCACAGTCAACTTAGTGTATGTAAACTTCTGACCCACTGGAATTGTGATACAGTAAATTATAAGTGAAATAATCTGTCTGTAAACAATTGTTGAAAAAATTACTTGTGTCATGCACAAAGTAGATGTCCTAACTGACTTGCCAAAACTATAGTTGGTTAACAAGACATTTGTGGAGTGGTTGAAAAATGAGTTTTAATGACTCCAACCTAAGTGTATGTAAACTTCTGACTTCAACTGTATTTTGATTTCACTCATCCTCACCCTTCACTAGCATGCTATGTAGCCGTTGGTTTTCAGCCGCCATTTCGGCCTTCTCTTTCTCCAGTTCCCGAACACGCGACCTGAGGAACTGGAGCTCTGTAGTGTGGGAAGGGTTAAATACGTCCATCTCCATCTTCATTGTCTGTGAAGGAAAGAGAAACGCCGATGGCTGATGAGTGAATGGTTTTGAGAGACACTTTCCATCTACTGTGTTGTGTTGCCTAGATCTCTTATTTTGAAGTGATCTAGGTTGTGGCGTCAAACAGTCTTTAAATGGCTACAACAGAACAAAGAGGTTTCTGTACTCAGTGCAACAAACACTTATAACACCTCCCATCTATGGCTCTGTCACCTTCTTTTGTGACCACACAAATCTAGGACTGTGAAGGTAATGGAATTTTGGATGACGGTTATTGGTCAGCCAAATTACCACGGTTACCATTATAAGGGACAGTTAGAAAATGACTGGTAGTGTCATAAAAAATCACCCCCCTCCCCTCCCCAACGTAACAAATATGATCACATCACCCTCCCTGTAGTGCTGTAAAAAGAAATTGCACACCTTCCTCCCTCATTGAATTAATTAATGATTACGACCACAAATAATAACTGTATTATGTTTATAAACGTGGATATCGACTTTGTCACTTCAGTATGCTTTTGTGGCACAGTGATGCCACGCAGGGTTACGGGCCAGACGGTTGAGGGTTCACCGACCACCACAGAGGAGCTAACTCTCCCTGCCTGTTTCATTACACTACGATCTGGGCCGGCTGCAGACAATGATCAGCTAGGGGGAAATCAGTTGTTCAATATGTTGATGCTATATTTATAAAATATATGTAACACATTTTCCACCAACAGGTTTCTGTGCCAATGCACCATACAACCAATAAGCAAAGCATAACTGCATACCGATTACCAACTTTGGGCTCTTCAACATCATGGTTTGCGTTTTCAACACCACAATCAAATAGACGAGGCCTATGTCAATCTCGACAAACAGAAAATACATCCCTCCCTACATGGTACCCAGTACCGAAGGCTTGGCTTGACAATCTTTAAATGTCATTCAACTTTTAGTGATTTGTGACAGATGTCTCTTTCCATTCATTGAATGGCCTGTGCACAGTTTGGATGCTGGAATGACATTGGACTGGACGAATGTGCGCAGGTAGCCTACAGAAGACTTTCGAAGGACCAAAATCCGATTAAAACATTGCGAGTGATTGTGTTTATGCCACACATAAAAAGGTAATACATTTTAAAAGTTAAATTACAAATATTAAGGCTATAATGAAGCGTTAGGTTCTATGTGCGTGAGGAATAGGCACTCGGATTGGAGAGGAGGCAGAGCGTGTCTTAAACCTTCCGGAATAACTGGGCCTGGAGCATACGTGGCCACATTATTATAGAAAGACTTGAGAATGATAATCCGCAACAGTCAGCGCATTTTAGCATCAGAAGTACAAATACAGCCAGACTGGCCTGCTACTGTGCCTTTCTAGACCTTATAAACTGTCGAGAGTAGCCCCACAACTGACCCAAATGGAATGAAACATTCAAATCACAGCGCTTTTGCGCTGTTAATCAAATGACATGTTCACTGCAGTTGAAAGCCTTGAGTACAATTTTGTACTCACTTCAAAACAATAATGCAATTTTTCATTGCATTGTGGTGTTGTAGGCTAGTCTAGGTAGGATAATTGTATTGTCCCTAAACAAGATCAATAGGCGAGCATTTTGAGCTGTGTGTCTCATGCCTTCACTGTCCTTTCATGCGCAATGATGCACCTTTCTCTCCACTGCCTTGAGCTACTCCCCTTGTTCTTGTGGATTTATATAGACAATTGGTGAAGCTTCAATGATTTTACGTGTGCTAGTCTGACATTTAAAAAGCAATACTTTCCTTAAAGGTTCTGTGTATCATAAAGCTACTTCTACGTTTAAATGTGTCACCTTTGACAGAAAATGGTGACAGACATTCACAGAAGGCTATGACAAACACGTATGAAGCAAGCACTATAAATAACAGCATTTCAAAAACACGGACATTAACAATGTACCAAAAAAAGCTAGGCTAAAAAAATAATTGGTGAGCTTAATTATATAGAAAAAATTCCCCTCACACAGAAACTAAAATGTCACTACAAAGGCTTTTATGAACATTTTATTAAAATTAAGTTTCATTGTTCTTAAAGTTATCTATTTGTTTTTTTCACTATTTCAGGAAAATAAAATGCTGGAGATTATAGACGTTCCCTGAAGGGAAAAAAAGACCAAATATTATAATCTGTCATCGCACTCATTAATATGCAAATTGAATCGTGTTTAGTCAATCATTTTACCGTGCAAGTTGGGTTGTTATATGTCACATCATATTTGAAGAGATGCAGAAAACATTACGTTGATGCATTTTCAATTTGAATATTAATGAAGTTTACATAATTTACCGGTTCCTGGGATTTAACAGGTCCTTGCATTTATTAGTGTACACAACAAACATTTCTACAACGCACTGCTTCAAAAAAGGCAATCCTTTTTTTTCTCCAATCTTACATTTTTGATACAATTTCTATAGGTGGAGAATACAGAATAAAGCTGACACTACAATCATCTGTGGTGACTTTCATTGGATCAAGCCCGTTTCAAGCACTTCCTACCTGGATGAACAAAAATAGGCATATGGTTTGCAGTTAGCCTACATGGACTAATATGGGAATGAGTGAGCAGCCTTCAACAAAAGGACATTGATTAAATGAATTATTATTCTATTCAATTATTTTCTAACATAACGATGTGTACACATATGTAAATATATTAGTTGATATCACCAGTCTGATTATCAGCAGATATCTCTAAAAGAGTGTCAAACCTGGGCCGCGTTCAGCAGGACACAATGGTTGGTGTGAAACATTTGATTCAACAGAAACGGTGCTGTTCTGAACAACCAATTGAAGAACGCTGTGATTAAGGTCGCGATTATGATTCATAGCTATTAAATACCTTGCCCAAACAGTTGTCCCTTATAGGGAGATGGCTTTGTGAATAAGAGGCTTCTTCACCTGAGATTGGACTCTAAAGATGTTTTTAAAGATGTTTGTAGAGGTTTTTAAAGATGTTTGTAGAGGTTTTTAAAGATGTTTGTAGAGGTTTTTAAAGATGTTTGTAGGTGTTTTTAAAGATGTTTGTAGGTGTTTTTAAAGATGTGTGTAGATGTTTTTAAAGATGTTTGTAGATGTTTTTAAAGATGTTTGTAGATGTTTTTAAAGATGTTTGTAGATGTTTTTAAAGATGTTTGTAGATGTTTTTAAAGATGTTTGTAGTGTAACGGAGGTAAGAAAGTGCCATAAGCTCACTCCACTTGAAATATCTCCAATGTTGCTTTTGAATAGCTTAACTGGTTCGTATATTGTCAGGTGGGCGGTGACGTGTGCTGGCTAGGCAGAGGGCCCCAGGTCCAAGACGTGGTACGGACAGTTTACCCTGAGTTGTACTCAGAGAGGGAGGAAGCTAATACTGCTAAGTTAGATCACTGCTGCCGTGACACGGATCCGCAGTTGGGCACATCTCAACGGCTGGGGTTGCTATGGAGCGAGTTTAGAGGGGGCGAGTGTAACCGAGGCACAGTAAGAATGTACCGTAGGCTAACTCCACAGCTTCACTACATAGGCTAGTTTCACAACATTCACCCCCCTTTGACCTATTCCCCCACGAGAGACCACTCCATGTTGGGCGCCATTTTGTCACATGCAATGTAACATCCGTCTTACATCAGATCATCTTGAAACTTTCTCTGTCAAGCTAACTTTCATCATGGTCTATAAATCGGTTGCTCTCTTTTCATTGTCAGTATCCTTTATCTTTACGATGGATAATCATTTATTGTACGTTATACGGATTCACATCAACACATTTCCCGAAAAATGTAATGACGAGACACACATGACCAAAATGTTCACCAACGTCGGCCACAATGCAATTCCACAAAATACACAACACGCACAGCGGCAGAATAGCATAAAACAAAATGGAGCATTATCCAAGCAGGTTGCCGCGTGGAAGCCTTTAGCGTAGCATATTTACTTCAAACAAAGTCGCCAAAAATTCTAATAATTGTCACTGCCGGATTGCACACGCTCCCTGAACGCAGTTAATGAACCCTACAGGAAACCCCTACAGTATAGCCTATAAAAGAACATGTGACCATTTGAGCTGTCATTGTGAGACTCTTCAGACAGTCACAAATTTGATAGCCAACTGACATTTACTCCTGAGGTGGTGACCTGTTGCACCCTCTACAACCACTGTGATTATTATTACTTGACCCTGCTGGTCATCTATGAACGTTTGAACATCTTGGGCATGTACTGTTATAATCTCTACCCGGCACAGCCAGAAGAGAACTGGCCACCCCTCATAGCCTGGTTCCTCTCTAGGTTTCTTCCTAGGTTCCTGCCTTTCTAGGGAGTTTTTCCTAGCCACCGTGCTTCTAAATCTGCATTGCTTGCTGTTTGGGGTTTTAGGCTGGGTTTCTGTATAGCACTTTGTGACATCGGCTGATGAAAATGCACTTTATAAATCAATTTGATTGATGGGCCTATGCACAATCCACTACGTTGTGTGCATCTCTGTCACAGATACAGTCTGTTAACAAATCAGAAGCATTAGGGGAAATTATATCTTCTCCTATCCCAAAGCCTAGGCTATTTTCCTATCCAGTCCCAATCAGACTGAAAGCCAAAATCCTCACTCCTGTCTGGCCTCAGGGCCTGGACAGCTTGCTATCATCGATGGAAAAATTAATTCCCAAGTTTATCAAGACATTTTTCAGGAGAATGTTAGGCTATCTGTCTGCCAATTGAAGCTGAACAGAAGTTTGGTGATGCAACAGGACAACGACCCAAAACACAGAAGTAAATCAACAACAGAATGGCTTCAACAGAAGAAAATACACCTTCTGGAGGGGCCCAGTCAGAGTCCTGACCTCAACCCGATTGAGGTGCTGTGGCATGACCTCAAGAGAGCAGTTCACACCAGACATCCTAAGAATATTGCTGAACTGAAACAGTTTTGTATAGAGGAATGGTCTAAAATTCCTCCTGACCGTTGTGCAGGTCTGATCCGCAACTACAGAACACGTTTGGTTGAGGTTATTGCTGCCAAAGGAGGGTCAACCAGTTATTAAATCCAAGGGTTCACATACCTTCCCCACCCTGCACTGTGAATGGTTACATGGTGTGTTCAATAAAGACATGAAAACGTATAATTATTTGTGTGTTTTTAGTTTAAGGAGACTGAGTTTGTCTATTGTTGTGACCTAGATGAAGATAAGATCACTTTTTCTTGCCACTAAATAGTACCAGTCAAAAGTTTTCTTTATTTTTACTATATTTTACATTGTAGAATAATTGTGAAGACATCAAAACTATGAGAACACATATGGAATCATGTAGTAACCAAAAAAGTGTTAAACAAATCAAAATATATGTTATATTTGAGATTCTTCAAAGTAGCCACCCTTTACCGTGATGACAGCGTCACACACTCTTGGCATTCTCTGAACCAGCTTCATGAGGTAGTCACCTGGAATGCATTTCAATTAACAGGTGTGCCTTGTAAAAGTTAATTTGTGGAATTTCTTTCCTTTTAATGTGTTTGAGCCAATCAGTTGTGTTGTGACAAGGTAGGCTTGGTATACAGAAGATATACCCTATTTGGAAAAATACCAAGTCCTTATTATGGCAAGAACAGCTCAAATTATCAAAGAGAAGTGACAGTCCATCATTACTTTAAGACATGAAAGTAAGTCAATCCAGAACATTTCAAGAACTTTTGAAAGTTTCTTCAAGTGCAGTCGCAAATAGCATCAAGCGCTATGATGAAACTGGTTCTTATGAGGACCGCCACAGGAAAGGAAGACCCAGAGTTACCTCTATTGCAGAGGATAAGTTCATTAGAGTTAACTGCACCTCAGAAATTGCAGCCTAAATAAATGGTTCACAGAGTTCAAGTAACTGACACATCTCAACATCAACTGTTCAGAGGAGACTGCGTGAATCAGGCCTTCTTGGTCGAATTGCTGCAAAGAAACCACTACTAAAGGACATCAATAAGAAGAAGAGACTTGCTTGGCCCAAATTTGATATATTTGGTTCCAACCGCCTGTCTTTGTGAGATGCAGCGTAGGTGAACGGATGATTTCCACATGTGTGGTACACACCGTGAAGCATGGAGGAGGAGGTGTGCTGGTGCCTTGCTGGTGACACTGTCTGTGATTTATTTAGAATTCAAGGCACACTTAACCAGCATGGCTACCTCAGCATTCTGCAGCGATACGCCATCCCATCTGGTTTGCACTTAGTGGGACTTTCATTTGTTTGTCAACAGGGCAATGACCCAACACACCTTCAGGCTGTGTAAGGGCTATTTGACCAAGAAGGAGAGTGATGGAGTGCTGCATCAGACCTGGCCTTGACAATCACCCAAACTCAAACCAATTCAGATGGTTTGGGATGAGTTGGACCGCAGAGTGACGAAAAAGCAGCCAACAAGTGCTCAACATATATGGGAAATCCTTCAAGACTGTTGGAAAAGAATTCCAGGTGAAGCTGGTTGAGAGAATGCCAAGAGTGTGCAAAGCTGTCATCAAGGCAAAGGGTGGCTATTTGAAGAATCTCAAATATAAAATAGATGTTGGTTTGTTTAACACTTTTTTGGTTACTACATGATTCCATATGTGTTATTTCATAGTTTTTATGTCTTCACTATTATTCTACAATGTAGAAAATAGTAAAATAAAGAAAAACCCTTGAATGAGTAGGTATTTTAAAACTTTTGACCGGTAGTGAATGTAAATGTGATATTTCAGTTTTTGTAGTATTATTTTTGTAAAATATATAAAAAATCTGTTTTTGCTTTGTCATTCTGGGGAATTGTATGTAGATTAATGAGGAAATAAAACCATTTATTACGATGTAGAATAACGCTGTAACGTAACAAAATGTGGAAAAAGTCAAGGGGCCTGAATACTTTCCGAATGCACTGTATACACTTCATGGCCAAAAGTATGTGGCACCTGCTTGTGTAACATCTCATTCCAAAATTATGGGCATTAATATGGACTTGGTCCCCCCTTTGCTGTGACAACAGCCTCCACTCTTCTGGGAAGGCATTCCACTAGATGTTGGAACATTGCTACGGGAACTTGCTTCCAATCAGCAAGAAGAGCCTTAGTGAGGTCAGGCACTGATGTAGGGCGATTAGGCCTGGCTCGCAGACAGCGTTCCAATTTATCCCAAAGGTGTTCAATGGGGTTGAGGTCAGGGCTCTGTGCAGGCCAGTCAAGTTCTTCCACAGTAATCTCGACAAACTATTTCTTTATGGACCTCGCCTTGTGCACGGGGGCATTGTCATGCTGAAACAGGAAAGGGCCTTCCCCAAACTGTTGCCACAAAGTTAGAAGCACAGAATTGTTTACAATGTAATTGTACAGTATGCTGTAGTGTTAAGAGTTCCCTTCACTGGAACGAAGGGCCATAGCCCGAACCATGAAAAACAGCCCCAGACAATTATTCCTCCTGCACCAAACTTTACAATTGGTACCATACATTGGGGCAGGTAGCGTTCTCCTGGCATCTGCCAAATCCATATTTGTCCGTCGGACTGCCAGATGGTGAAGCGTGATTCATCACACCAGAGAAGGCGTTTCCAATGCTCCAGAGTCCAAAGGCGGTGAGCTTTACACCACTCCAGCCAACGCTGGGCATTGCACATGGTGATCTTAGGAGTTTGCGCGGCCATGGAAAACCATTTCATGTAGCTCCAAAAGAAAGTTCTTGTGCTGACGTTGCTTCCAGAGGCAGTTTGGAACTCGGTAGTCAGTGTTGCAAAATAGGACAATTTGTACACGCTGCGTGCCTCAGCACTTGGCGGTCCCATTCTGTGAGCTTGTGTGGCCTACCACTCTGCGGCTGAGTCATTGTTGCGCCTAGACATTTCCACTTCACAATAACAGCCCTTACAGTTGACTGGGGCAGGGCAGAAATTTGACGAACTTGCTTGTTAGAAAGGTGGCTTCCTATGATGGTGACACGTTTAAAGTCACTGAGCTCTTCAGTAAGGCCATTCTACTCCCAATGTTTGTATGGAGATTGCATGGCTGTGTGCTCGATTGTATACATCTGTCAGCAATGGGTGTGGCTGAAATAGTCGAATACATTAATTTCAAGGGGTGTACACATACTTTTCTATATAAAGTATATACACATACATATACAGTGCATTCAGAAAGTATTCAGACCCTTTGACTTTTTCAACATTTTGTTACATTACAGCCTTATTCTGAAATGGATTATATTGTTTTTTTCCCCTCCTCAATCTACACACCCCATAATGACAAAGCAAAAACATTGTTATTATTATTATTATTAAATTTTTGCAAATGTATTAAAAACACAAAACTGAAATATCACATTTACATAAGTAAAAATGGAAATTACAAAAAAGTTTAAATTATTGTTTTTGTGCTTAGCCAGGCCATTCCTTCGAAATGGCTGTTCATGTTTTGACCTAAGGGGCTTATCAAAGTTTACAGAATGGTTACCTGGAGGAAAAGGGCAGAGGGTCATGCTTTTTCAATTTCAGTCAAGGGGAGGGTTTAGTATTTTTTTTAAATCTAGTCCAGGGGAGAGTTATGTAATTTGTCATTGATTAAATGTTTTAGAATTAGTTGCTTATTAGGCTATATATTGATGTATGCCCAATGCCGCCCCTCATCTCTGATTCTCCATTGCACCTATAGGCTATCTAGTGTGGTCTCAATCAAATGACCCCTAGCCTATAGGCTACGAAGTGCATGCTCAGAGAAGCACAGAGCAAAGTTGTATTTCTAAGATTGGTGCTAGGATGGTTTAAATTAAACTAGGCTGCATTACACACTGCAATGGATATTCCAACCCTGAGCCCCAGCCTGCTCTGCTTTTGGTGATCAAAAACTTCTGTGTGAGCTGCTTAACCAATGGCTGTGCTGTGTAGGGCTACAATGTCAGTTCAGGAGGAGAGTGAAAGGTTTCTTCTGAAAATATATTTGATTAGGCCTAGACCCAAAAATGCACTATCATGCTATGTTCTGTTCAGTTTGAGAAAGAGAGCATGAAGATGACTTTGATAGCTTGCTGCTACTATATTTGAATTTATTAAAAACAATATGTTTCTTGCCCATGATGTACTTTTCAGAGTTATTGACCTCACAATAAGCCAGATTCGAGTAATTTACATTGTTGTGCTGAAACTTGAAGCAGCAGCAGCCGCGGCACAATCAATTGGAAATGGACAGCTCCTGGTGCTGAAAGTAGGCAAATTCGAGTAGGCATAATTCATTTAAAAACGGTCTTTACTAACAACAAGAGGGCTTTGTGTTGGAGCCTATTTCTTCCCATTTAAGAAATAAGAGGTACAACTAACTGTTTGACAGACGAAATTAGGCTATAGGCTGCTATAGCCATAGATTTTTGCCGGTCAATTCCTCCACCCACTCTTTAAATAGCCCTTCACGGACACAGACGTAGGCTGTTAAATTAAAACCAATACTCAAATCGAGGGGGTATGAGAGGTTATGCCATAGGCCTAACTTTTATTGAAGAAAACGGCAAAAAAGAACAGGCCTACCTCTTGTTAGCTTAAGATTGAGAAGAAAATAAAAAACGGATACAATTATATAAAAGTGATCTATAACAGTGCTTTGGTCCGCAATGCTTTATGCTAGAAACACGCTTTAAAATATCCGGGAAAGACGTCACTCCGATGCATATGAGGATATCATTGTTTAGTTTCTTTGCCATTCAGAGGCCGACTTTGCTTGGGAAGTAATCTAATTCTGTCACTATCAATGTATTAAGCTATTCACTTTTAGAAGATGTTTAAACCCAGACAGCTTTTAGGGAACCACTTGTGACCTTCTCTTGTTGGGTTAAGCCAAAGACGAAGAGTAGCCAGCAGTTAAAACTAAAACATTTCTACGTAGTTAGGTCCACTATGTCTGGGGTGGAAAGGTAGGCCTAACTTTTGAAAGTACAGTACCATGCTCAGATTCCTAATGACGTCTCAGATTTAATTATTTGCAAACAGGGACAATTTCGTTGCAAACAAGATACACTAATTTGGCATTGGAGAAATATGATAAAATGAACTATCTGTCCATTCTTAGCCTGTAATTCCGGGAATTAGTGTTGTATTAAAAAGGGATTCAGCTAATATGTACAATTATGAGATTTGCATAAAATCTATACAAAATGCCATTTTTTTCCTGGGACTTGCAAATACGATGACAGATTCATGCAAAGCTTTTACTATAAAGGAGATCTTTCCAACCCTTACGAACCCACAACCTTCAGGCCCGCAGCCCTGTGCGCTATCAACAGTCCCACGTTACCATTCAATGCTTACAGGATGAAGAACAGCTAGACATGTTATCTGCTATCCACTTTGTTTTGATTAATATTTTGGGTATAGGGGAGGATCTTTTTCTTTTCTTCTTCAAGCGTTCAGGGAGAGTTTAGGTCAAATACATTTTGCTTAAGGGAGGGCAATCTATTTTCATTTCAGAGAGGTCCGATTTTCTCCATGTAACCCCTATTATAAGTAACGTTCACTCCCTAAGACTTACAAACTCACAGGCTTTCGCTAATATGTTCAGTCTCCCCAAAAAGCTTGTTTTTTCATCTAACATCCATAATGCTTCGTATTTTCGTTATATCTCCAGCATGACAATATGTATACCCCAAAGTCCTATCTTTGGCGTATACACTCTCCCCAAGGGGTTCTATAGACACGCACATCAAAAGTTGAATTTCTATTTTGTGAGCCTTTTACAGTTTTTCTCAAGCATTTTTTGGAACGATGTTGATATTCAAATCAGAGACCACAAGACACAGATCTCTGTGGCCTTTTGCAAAACAGTAAATGCATTTAAAAAAAATGTAGATTAGTTGCCTTCCCAAAACATAAATACATTCGTCAAAAGAACCTGACTGCCTGCAAAAAGATTAACGCAACCCTGAGTCCAAGCAGACAAGACAGAAAGTTAGTCTGTATTTTCAAAACCCAGTAGATCAATACATTCTCTTTGCAGTCACTAAAATGTGATGATCAATATTGGAAATACAACTATCCAAAGGTGCAGAATAATGGGCAATCACTCTAATTTTAACTATATTCCACCAAACAACGTTATACACATCAAATGTTATTCCTGAAAAAAACGTCTATTTTTTTTTAAAAAGCATATTGTGTGCAGGATTCATTACACGTAATCTGTATCATCACAAGCCAATTCCATGTATTTAATACACACGCTGGTTTGGCACAAAGAAACCCAATCCACAACAGAAATAAGACCAGAGTGGAAGAGGCCACGTTAAGCAGATCATTAATTATTAACCCCTTACACTCGTGGAAATTGGCCTATAAGGATAGGGCTACATTGAAATGCTTCTTACAGAAGAAATATAGAAAGCATATGCATAACGATAGTAGCAATTAAAATAGAAAATTATGATGACAGAACAGTTCACCTGACAAGACTGAATCCAAACATTACACAATTGATTTTATGTGCATTTTACATTTACTGTACTTTTGCCGCATTTGCTGATAACAAAATACTCTGGAAACATTCAGTAACATGATAAGAATATTCTCTGAAAACTAGGCGTGCAACATAAGACAAAAAAATTACAAGGGTTTGAGTGAGAGGTCTAACTGGTGTTTCCACATGGCCACACACCTCTCCAAAGTGTGCACAGTTCCTAAGTAACTTCAATGCACTTATGACTCAAAGAACAGTCTTCAACTACGTTTTTTGTTGTTGCTTTTCTAGCTGTGCCGTTGAGGAACTAGAGCAAGCACACTTGAAGTTGTGCAGGCGACACTGCCGACTGACTGATCTACAAATCACCTTACACTACAAATAACTACTCATTATTATTTGTAGGTCAGTCAGTCAGAATTGACCAATGATACATTACGGGTTGATCCTCTCGAACACAGCCACTGACACAACTGATATGAATTCAAACTTGAGTTGTGTGGTTTGATGAAAGCTTTTCATTTTGCCATTGGGCAGAGCGAGAGAATGACTAACAAAATCAATCAATTCAATTTGTATTTGTCACACGCGCCGAATACAACAGGTGTAGACCTTACAGTGAAATTCTTACTTACAAGCCCTTAAAAACAACAATGTAGTTTTAAGAACCCCCCCCCCCAAAAAAGTAAGAGAGAATAATAACAAATAATTAAAGAGCAGCAGTAAATAACAATAGCGATGCTAAATACAGGGGGTGCCGGGAAAGAGTCAATGTGCCGGGGCACCGGCATCGAGGTGATGTGTAGATGTAGTTGTAGGTAGAGTTATTAAAGTGACAGGGCCTCTAGGCAAGTGCGCTGCGCGCTCGCTCGGTATTCGGCCATGATTACTACACATTTAGATAGCTGGTTAGATTAATTTACCAACCTAAAAATTGTTCGCTTACATTACTAATCGAATTCCTAAAAAATATGTTTTTGTTGTTGTTGTTTTATTGTCAGCGGCCCACTAGATGCTGCGGGCGTACGCGACTATGGCTAGCTGAATAGAATAGATTACATTGATTACATTGAAGACGGCATCACTAGGCATCCCATTTAGTATTACTCTTTGTACAGTACATAGACAGATGACCGCAAGTGTGTGATTGGTCCATCATAACAAAAGCGAGGTGGTGGATTAACAGATATGAAGCTGGCCACCTGCAGTAGACACTGAATGAACACTATTAGCATAGGTATTAGAATCATTTAGGATCTCTATGATGAACACGCCATATGTAGTAAGCTGTTTCCAAATGTGACCAAACACACTAACGAGCAAGCTAGATTGTGAAATTACTTGAAGTACTGAGGGAAAACAGTCTTACTCTATTATTGCCAATGCTAGCCGTCTCTATTCTTTGTTGTAGGATCATGCATTCGTGATTCCGCTCCACCTCACATTTAGACGGCTGTGATTCCGGCATTTCTTGCATATTATCACACGAATATCTAATGTGACTTGAAGTTATATTCCTTAAATGGTAATGTATCCGTTTCCAAATGCAATAGTCGCGTATTTGCTGTCAACAACGGACGTTATCAAAACATTGAAAGTGAAAGCAAGCACGCTGTAAAAAATAATATGTCCGGTGTTTAAAGCGATAGTTTCCGGTATGACGTCACGTGCAATACTATATCAAAGAGTTTCTCAAATGTACTGTCTTTGACTGTATTCATTTTCTCTCTGCAATGGTGCTGTTTGTAGTATACATTCGTAGTATGATTATGTCTGGTACAATGTATATTTTGCAATATGAAACTGCTCAATGGCTTTTTTGGACACTGCCAGGTACTAATTGATAACAATAATATGGAAACAAGTAGGACTCTATTCCTCAGTCCTCGAGACTTGCCAAATGTAAATAATGGAGATCCCCAGCAGTTGTATGCCATGAAATTCTTCACCTTAAAACCAGAAGACATACTGTACAACCCCAGTATGATTGGTATGTGATACAGTTGTAATAAGTCCTTTCACCCATTAATTTGACGTTGTCAATTCTAAGTTATGTTGTGGAGGACAGAACAGCATCTTGTGCACTAACCTGTGATGATGCTGTGTGCATAAGCTAGCTACTAGCTAAGGTTATCTAACATGCACTATTTTTGTGCCTGGCTGGTTACTGGTCAGTTGACAAAATGTGCTGCTGTTTAATATAAAAGCCCTTGTGTGTACACAAGTTGTATTAATCTTAACAAGATGTACTATCACCTGCTGGGTTATAATTTATAACCAACAGCTTCACTACAACTGCTCTACAGCATGCTCACGTGAACATGCAGTTCACACTGTAAACCCCAGGCGCCAGCCAGTGACAGATACAGTACATTGTAGCCAGATGGTCTGGCCTAGCTCTCAAGGATAGACTACCACAGTAGTATAATACCCATAAAACCTAGCGGTCAAACAGGGAAATGGTTCCAATCGTTTTTCCACCATACATTTTTCCCATAGGGAATTTAGAAACACATAAGGGCTGTGTTTCGAGGAGGCGTGACGTTTTGATAACACTGTAAATCTCTCTAGGACAAGATGACTTTTATAAATATATTCACCTATATTTAACCCCCCCAAAATGGAATGCTAATTAGCTGCTGATGTGGCTATCATAAAGAACTACAAATGCCATGATGATCTGGACGAGACTGCCGAATCGAGGCAAAGGTACAGTGGTTGCTCAACTAAAAGTTTTGCGATTATGTGGCGGGACTTAGAGATAATTTGTGGTTTAGTACGGTACCCTGCGTCACTACTTCATTGCTCCAGACCATTGCAAGGGGGAGTTAGAGCACTGATTTTGCTTTTGGATCCCAAGGCGCTACTGTGTCTCTAACTGACAATGAATGTGTCAGGTTGGTGGGTGTAGCTGGTGTATAAAGTCAGGTGCAGGAGAGCAGAGATGAGTGAAACAACGTACTTTACTCGACAGCACAAAGTAAACAATTTACAAAAAGAACGGTTGCCACAAAGCATGGGTGATGAACAGCACCCGGTACAAATCAGCCAGAACATACCGACCTGAACAAATAACAATCACACACAAAGACATGTGTAACGATAGTCTATATCGTCCTCCTCATCGGACGAGGAGAGGCGAGAAGGATCGGACCAATATGCAGGTTCGTGGTCCGTGCTCATGATGATTTATTAAATCCGAAACTGAACACTGAAATACAAAACAATAAACGAAGTACAGAAAACCGAAACAGTACCGTGTGGTGAAAACACTAACACGGTAGACAAACACCCACAAAAAACACGTGAAACCCCGGCTGCCTAAGTATGATTCTCAATCAGGGACAACGATTGACAGCTGCCTCTGATTGAGAATCATACCAGGCCGAACACACAAAACCCCAACATAGAAAACAACACATAGACAACCCACCCAACTCACGCCCTGAGCATACTAAATAAATACAAAACAAGGGAAAACAAGTCAGGAACGTGACAGAACCCCCCTCTTAAGGTGCGAACTCCGGGCGCACCACCTAAAACTCTAGGGGAGGGTCTGGGTGGGCGTCTGTCCGCGGTGGCGGCTCTGGCGCGGGACGTGGACCCCACTTAAACAATGTTTTTGTCCGCCTCTTTAATCGCCCCCGTGGCCTCCTAACAACAACCACCCTCCATATCAACCCCACTGGACCAAGGGGCAGCACCAGACTGAGGGGCAGATCCTGGCTGGCGGGCGGGTCTGGCAGATCCTGGCTGGCGGGCGGGTCTGGCAGATCCTGGCTGGCGGGCGGGTCTGGCAGATCCTGGCTGACTGGCGGCTCTGGCAGATCCTGGCTGACTGGCGGCTCTGGCAGATCCTGGCTGGCGGGCGGCTCTGGCAGATCCTGGCTGGCTGGCTCTGGCAGCTCCTGGCTGGCTGGCTCTGGCAGCTCCTGGCTGGCTGGCTCTGGCAGCTCCTGGCTGGCTGGCTCTGGCAGCTCCTGGCTGGCTGACGGTTCTGGCTGGTCATGGCTGGCTGACGGTTCTGGCTGGTCATGGCTGGCTGACGGCTCTGGCTGGTCATGGCTGGCTGACGGCTCTGGCTGGTCATGGCTGGCTGACGGCTCTGGCTGGTCATGGCTGGCTGACGGCTCTGGCTGGTCATGGCTGGCTGACGGCTCTGGCTGGTCATGGCTGGCTGACGGCTCTGGCTGGTCATGGCTGGCTGACGGCACTGGCTGCTCCTGTCTGGCGGACGGCTCTGGCTGCTCCTGTCTGGCGGACGGCTCTGGCTGATCCTGTCTGGCGGACGGCTCTGGCTGCTCCTGTCTGGCGGACGGCTCTGGCTGCTCCTGTCTGGCGGACGGCTCTGGCTGCTCCTGTCTGGCGGACGGCTCTGGCTGCTCCTGTCTGGCGGACGGCTCTGGCTGCTCCTGTCTGGCGGACGGCTCTAGCGGCTCGGGTCAGACGGGCAGCTCTAACGGCTCGGGACAGACGGGCGGCTCAGATGATGCTGGGCAGGCAGGCAGCTCAGACAGTGCTGGGCAGGCAGGCAGCTCAGACGGTGCTGGGCAGGCAGGCAGCTCAGACAGCGCTGGGCAGGCAGGCAGCTCAGACGGTGCTGGGCAGGCAGGCAGCTCAGACAGCGCTGGGCAGGCAGGCAGCTCAGACAGCGCTGGGCAGGCAGGCAGCTCAGACAGCGCTGGGCAGGCAGGCAGCTCAGACTCTGGCTGCACTGGAGAGGAGCAAGGCTCTGACAGCGCTGGACAGGTGGGAGCAACTGGAGAGAGAAGACGGAGAGACAGCCTGGTGCGGGGGGCTGCCACCGGAGGACTGGTACGTGGAGGTGGCACCGGATATACCGGACCGTGAAGGAGTACACGAGCTCTTGAGCACCGAGCCTGCCCAACCTTACCTGGTTGAATGGTCCCCGTAGCCCTGCCAGTGCGGCGAGGTGGAATAGCCCGCACTGGGCTATGCTGGCGAACCGGGGACACCATTTGTAAGGCTGGTGCCATGTACGCCGGCCCGAGGAGACGCACTGGAGACCAGATGCGTTGGGCCGGCTTCATGACACCCGGCTCGATGCCCAACCTAGCCCTACCAGTGCGGCGAGGTGGAATAGCCCACACTGGGCTAAGCACGCGTACTGGGGACACCGTGCGCTCCACCGCATAGCACGGTGTCTGACCAGTACGACGCCCTCTCACTCCACGGTAAGCACGGGGAGTTGGCTCAGGTCTCCTACCCGGCTTTGCCACACTCCGCGTGTGCCCCCACCCAAGAAATTGGGTCTGACTCTCAGGCTCCCAACCGCGTCGCCGCACTGCCTCCTCATACCAGCGCCTCTCTGCCTTCGCTGCCTCCAACTCCGCCTTGGGACGGCGATATTCCCCTGGCTGAACCCAGGGTCCCTTGCCGTCCAGGATCTCCTCCCAAGTCCAGCAGTCCTGTGTCTGTTTCTGCTGCTGCTGTCGCTGCCCTTTTCCACTCTGCTTGGTCCTTTGTTGGTGGGTGTTTCTGTAACGATAGTCTATATCGTCCTCCTCATCGGACAAGGAGAGGCGAGAAGGATCGGACCAATATGCAGAGTGGTTCGTGCTCATGATGATTTATTAAATCCGAAACTGAACACTGAAATACAAAACAATAAACGAAGTGCAGAAAACCGAAACAGTACCGTGTGGTGAAAACACTAACACGGTAGACAAACACCCACAAAAAACACGTGAAACCCCGGCTGCCTAAGTATGATTCTCAATCAGGGACAACGATTGACAGCTGCCTCTGATTGAGAATCATACCAGGCCGAACACACAAAACCCCAACATAGAAAACAACACATAGATAACCCACCCAACTCACGCCCTGACCATACTAAATAAATACAAAACAAGGGAAAACAGGTCAGGAACGTGACAACATGGGGGAAACAGAGGGTTAAATACATGACCAGTAATTGGGAAATGAAAACCAGGTGTGTGGGAAAACAAGACAAAACAAATGGAAAATGACAAATGGATCGGAGATGGCTAGAAGACCCGTGACGTCGACCGCCGAACACCACCCGAACAAGGAGAGGCATCAACTTCGGCCGAAGTCGTGACAGAATCGGCGACATAAACCAAATAGAAACGGATAATTGTGCACTTACTTACTAAAACTGTTGTTACACTAAGGTTTTTATTCTAAGAGAAACTTAGACTACAATTAGGGTGTGGAAATGTTAGGATTATTTTGCTCTTCTTGTAGTACTGTAGCCTACTCCCGACCAGTTACGTTGTACAGTGCCCGAGTGGCGCAGCTGCGTTGCTACAGATGCTGGTTCAATACCCGTGCCGGCCGCGACCAGGAGACCCATGAGGTGATGGTAGGCTTTTAGTTTCTCTCCCTCTAAAAACATAAATAAATCATTCTAAATAACAAACTTGCTTTATTTACAAATTAGTAACAATGTCTCACCCCATGTTCAAGAATGGCCTTTTTGTCGCTCACTTGAGGTTATTTGAAAACAAAATCATCTCCAAAATATCGTTATTTTTTAAACAAGCCATAGAAAGTTGGTTGCAATTTCAGTTTAATCCACCAGAAAAGACAGAACAAATAATACAACAAATATTGTGATTAAACTCAAATATACTAATTGATAAAATGGCCCTTATATATTCATTTAGAATCCTCCAATCCTCTAAATGTAATTATTGACGAAGAGTCACGTCATTGAAAAATATATTTCTTAATATACTGTAGACCTACCGTAAGCGACATACCGTGAGTCTCACTAGTGTTGAGTAATGTGCTGTTAAAAGTGGTGTAGGTCTTATTTATTTTTAATGTGTATCAGCATTTGTGTGTTGGAGTCACTTAATTCATAATTGATCTACCGTTTCTATCATAGGCCACTCTAATCGATGGCGGTACCATCAGGGCGGTACCATTCTGCTCATCTGATGAAGGTGCACATGGATCAGATTCAAACTTTGAAGACCGAGATCGAGTCATTGAAGGCAGACCAGCAGAAAGAGAAACATTATCTGAGGGCAGATATACGGGCGACAGCTGATGCATTGGTCCAGAGCCAGGCGGTATTGGCAGACAGTCACTCGTCATTGGCAGAGAGTCAGGCGGCATTGGCGGAGAGTCAGGCAGAGAATGACGCGTTGAAGAGGGCGAGTAACGAGATGGAGTCACAATCCATGCCAGACACCTGTGAGCTCTGGAACTTCACCTCCGACAGGCAGAGTCAACATACCTGGCGGGTTCGTCAGGTCGTTGGTTCAGCCTGACATTTCCATTCCTCTTCTGACGTTATGCTGTTCTGCTATTCCAAGGATGTGTAACCGAAGAGAGATACCACGAGTGGTCACAGAATACCAACTGGGATGGATCCCGAGGCAAATGTGGCTTACCAGTGAACCTCTGGGTGTTCATCATTATTACAGTGTCTCAGAAGTTTCTGTCCATGACTGATCCAACCCGAAAAAGCATTAAAGACCGAGTTAATGAGTACTTGAGGTCACTGAGAAAGTCTGTACATGGCCTGCTTTCCCTTATGTAAGGAATTAGGCACTTTAACATGTTTACTACAGTATGTACTGTAGGCTATGTTTACTTGTCAGACTGCAAAGTAGCCAAATAAACAAATGCAGGCGACTTCGATCTTCAAAATGCTTTAAATGCTTTTTTATCCAAATGTTTAAAGTGCGTATGGGCGACCTCATGCTACCGCAAAATGGCGGATAAAGAATATACTGTACAGTACTGTATTTCTTCATCAGCATCTTTATGCTTTCATTAATAAATATCACTGAATGACAGAAATAATGGAACAAAGTATGCTAATGAAGGTAAACAAATTGTTGCTTACTGGAAAATAATATTTCAAAATTAATGGAAGAGAGAGCATTCAGAGGTCAAGACAGAGCTGCTCTGAGACAAGCATGGGGACTGGTCTTGATAAATCAACAAGATTTTTATTTTCACTGAATCTCCGTTTGGGTATTGGTTAGACTACAATTAGGGCGTGGAAATGTTATGCTCTTCCATCCTAATGGAGACCCTTGAGGGTTTTGTTTTTTGTTTTTCTTGGAATAGAAACACCATAATATTAATAAAATTAATTAAGCTACATTTCTTAAAATCAACCTCATATACTATGTTCTTACAAAAAAGGTTTTAAATTCTATAGTACAGCCAATATTGAAGGCTATCAAACTCTTCACAAAGATGCTCTCTGGTGGTCACACTAGCACTAACTAGCATTAATGGTAACAAAGGCTGACAATTAAATAACGTGCCATAGAATTCTGGAATTCTTTTAAAGGAAGAACCACTGGATTCTTACCTAAATGTAGTAATAAATAAATTGGCTACATGTCTTTAAATGGACAATTCTTTGAGCTGTCTTGTGCACGTTTTAAATTGACACAATACCTGCTAGCAAAGGTATCAGCTAGAGATGAAGTGCAGGAGCTTGAAGCGGTTTTTAGTTTTTCATGATGTCTACTTTGATGCTAATTAGCATTTTCGAATCTGAGAGTAAATAGAGCCGAATATACTGATAAAAGTCACCTTGTCTGAGAGAGATTTACATGGTTATCAAAATGTCACACCAGGGTAAGCCTACATGAAACACAGCCCTTAATTTAAGTGTTTCTAAAATCCCCTATGGGGAAAATGAATGGTGGAAAAACGATCAGAACCATTTCCCTGTTTGCTCACTAGGTTTTTTGGTTATTATAACAACTCCACTGTGGGGCTCTATACCCAGTTTACAGCCGGCCCCTCTTAGGTTCTCAACTGATGGTACTGTTCACAGCTGGCTCCCTCATGAACTACAATTCCGACACTCAGTTTAATCCCAACGCTCTGTCTAAACGCAAATATGCTTATTCTCCGTTTACATGGTGACGTATTTCATTACGCCATACGCCATCTTCACGGAGTGTTGCACACAATATGGAGGAGAGCCTGTCTCTCGTCAGAGATTGCATTCATTTCGGGAGATTGCAAAATATGACCTTTTCAATCAAGACAGGATAAAAATATTGCTTCAAGGTGATAATAAAAACATGTTTTGTGTTACTTTTTCCTCATCGTGTTTCACTAACTTTATAGCAAGTCAAGCTAGCTTGCACTGCAGAGCAGCTAGCTAGCTAGCTAGCTAAAAGCTAGGCTAGGTCGGAGTTTCAAGTTCCAGTTTCACTTTTTAATGTCACATGCACAAGTACAGTGAATTGCAAACTCAAAACCCAACAATGCAAAAGTCAATAACAATGTAATACTAGAAAACAATACATGAGAAATAAGAAGAAATATTAAGAACACAATCAGTAAGTAAGTTAACATACTATACTGAGTCAGTTCCAATATCATATTTACAATGTGCAGGGATACTGGAGTGATGGAGGTAGATAGGGGTAAGTTGACTAGGCAACAGCATATAAGATGAACAGAGTAGCAGCAGCTTGCATGTAAGTGGGTGTGCGTGTGTAGAGTCAGTATAAATGTATGTGCATATTATATGTGAGTGAGTGTTTAGGGCCTGTGAGTGTGCAGAGAGTCAAAGAAGATACATGGTTAACTCAGATAGTACGTGTAGCTATTTTGTTAGCTATTTATCAGTCTTATTGCTTGGGGATAGAAGCTGTTCAATAGCCTGTTGGTGTCAGACTTGTTGCACCAGTAGTTGTGCAGAAGCAGAGAGAATAGTCTTGGGTGGTTAGAGTCTTTAACATCTTTCCGAGGCTTCCTTCCTCGCCGCCTGATATAGATGTCCTGGATGGCAGGGAGCTCGGCCCCAGTGATGTACTGGGCTGTCCGCACCACTCTCTGTAGCGCCATGCGATCGAGGGCGGTGCTATTGCCATACCAGACAGTGATGCAGCCAATCAAGATGATCTCAATGGTACAGCTGTAGAACTTTTTGAGGATTTGAGGGCCCATGCCAAACTTTTTTAACTTCCTGAGGGAGAGGAGGCGCTGTCGTGGCTTCTTCACAACTGTGTGCGTGTATTTGGACCATTTTAAGTCTTTAGTGATTTGGACACAGAGGAACTGGAAGCTCTCGACCTGCTCCACTGCAGCCCCGTCGAGGTTGATGTGCTCGCACTCCATTTCCTGTAGTCCAAGATAAGCTCCTTGGTCTTACTGACATTGAGGGAGAGGTTGTTACTCTGGCACCACTCTGCCAGGTCACTGACCTCCTCCCTGTAGGCTGACTCATCGTCGCCGGTGATCAGGCCTACCACCATCGTGTCTTCAGCAAACTTAATGATGGTGTTGGAGTCGTGCGTGGCCACACAGTTGTGGGTGAACAGGGAGTACAGGAGGGGACTAAGCACACACCCCTGTGAGGCCCCTGTTTTGAGGGTCAGCGTGGCAGAGGTGATGTTGCCTACCCTCACCACCTTGGGTCGGCCCGTCATAAGTCCAGGATCCAGTTGCAGAGGGAGGTGTTCAGACCCAGTGTCCTGAGCTTGGTGACGAGCTTGGATGGAACAATGGTGTTGAACGCTGAGCTGTAGTCAATAAACAGCATTTTCACATAGGTATTCCTCTTATCTAGGTGGGTGAGGGCAGTGTGGAGAGCAATTGAGATTGCATCGTCTATGGATCTGTTGGGGCGGTATGTAAATTGGAGTGGATCTAGGGTGTCTGGGACGGTGGAGTTAATGTGTGCCATAACCAGCCTCTCAAAGCACTCCATGATTACAGAAGTGAGTGCTACAGGGCGGTACTCATTGTGGCATGAACAGTGGTGACCCGTCATTCAGGGCAGGTGGGGAAAACAATATATAAAAAATAATGGTCTCTTTTGTGCTTTCTTGAGTAAGGCAGCTCCAAAATGCAGGTGTTTCAGCCTAGCTCAATGCTTTCTGTGATGGGGCAGTCAGCAGAAAATACGGAGCATAGGGGTTGGTAATATTCTCTAGTTGCGCTGTGATTGTCTCAGTGTTCTGTCACTCATAGGGACACTATGTCACCGCAAAATCTACGGGGAGAGCTCGAAAATTCAAGCCCCTTCGGTGCTGCCATAGATTTACAATAGAAGTGCCCATCCAAGAAGGCTCAAGGTCATTGGCCACAGATAAAATGTCAAATCTACCGTAGCTTTGATTGGACTGATCATGTCAACATGATACTTTCAAAATCTTAGCTAGCAAGCTAGACAAGTAGTCATCATGAGTCAAGTCGACAATCTACTGGCAAATCCTTTTCAATCCTTGCCGTGTGAAGAGAAGTTATAGATGAAACGTATCGGTGCTCATCGGCCATTAGACATAAACATTACACAACAAGTTGGAGTAGTTTGGAAGGAATCAGTGGCCAACTGCAAGCTTTGCAAAGCAATCATTAGTCTGCTATTCAGTGGAATGGGTGTGTGGTCCAAGTCTGGATTTAAGGGTCTCTTTTCCAAGCTTAAAGGGATACATTCACATGCAACACAATGGGCCAGAAAATGTAGACTGTCAATCCAGCATGACTTCTGCCATGTTCAAAACAACTGGAAAACGGAACTGGGAAATCTCAGACTTCAGTGAGTTGAAGTCAACAGGGAACTCCGACAGGGAAAATACGTTGAGAACGGTCGTCCAAGTCTGGAACTCGGCCTCTTTCTAGAGCTCCTACCTGACGATCATTGACGTCATGATTCAACATGTTTTTTTCCCCCGAGTTCCTAGTTGTCTTGAAAGCACCATAAATCCAGAGAATGCCAGACTTTGATGACAAAGTTTGCTGACAAAATTTGCCCACTAGAAGGACCACAGCGCCATCTTCCTTTTCAAGTGAGCACAGCACAACAAGGTGAGTCCACAAATGTCTTGTATGCTACTGCATAAATGATGTAATATGCCAGGGAGATATGTAAACTGTAGCTAAGAAAGCAATACTAAGTGTATGTCGTGTAGTAAGCTGTTAGCTGTTGATGGTGCAAATGTAGCATATATCCTGGTTTAGAGAAATGTCATCATCGAATATTGCAAGAGCTTTCATTGTCTGCTTATATGCCCCTTTTATTTATCCTACAGTTCTGACTTGGTGTACAGGGAGAATACTGTAAGAACGGCCCATGTTCTGAATTCTGTCGCTGTACATTTCAAAAGTGCTGAACAAATAGTTACATTGATTACATCCGCCCTAGCCTCTAATTGTCTTAATCGAAATTACGGATTGCCTCTTATCCTCCCATCGTTACCTTATGCCGTAGTTTGTACATCTCAATTGTCATTAGAAACCACATTTGTTTAAGCAAGTCAGCCATATCAGCTATGTCTTTTAAAAAGTGATTTAACTGTTTTGCTGCCAGACAAGGCTCTGCTGATAGCCAGGTGTAACAGTGGTAAGGATTCACTCCATGGTGCTGAAAGGAAAGCTCTGTTGTTGGGACAGCTTTATGTAGGCCCTAACTGTTTGTGGGCACCGTTTGTCACCGTTATAGTGCAATTAATGTATTGTTTAGTGTTGTGTTGTGTAGTGGCTTTGCCTGCATGCATAACATTTTTTATTTTTATTGTTTGCCCCACCATGATTTACATGCTAAAATCCCCACTGGGCATGAAGCCTTAGAGTTATTGGTAACATGAATGATGGTGGTCATCTTAAAACATGTGGGGATTACAGATTGGGACAAAGGAGGTTGAAAATTACCATGAACGTGCCTGGCAGCTGTTCTGCGTATGCTCTGATAACGCGCCCTGGAATACCGTCGAGCCGCATGGCCTTGAGGGCGTTGACCTGGTTGACCTGGTGTTGAAAATACCATTGTAGCTAGCGACCTCCACCTAAGAATTATCATAAAAAAACAAAGTCATTACCATCACAATAAACTTACATGGGAGCAGGTGTCCACCTACGTTTGGTTATGTCGTGTATCTTTGTGTACCTATTCAGAATACATCACCATGAAGAGAATGATATTCATATCCATAATTATGCATTTCTGTATAGTAGAGATCAGGGTGACGTAATTCCGTTATCGGATGTAAATCCACTTCGCTTACTGTAGTTCAATAACTAAAAGAGATTTTCAAGGTGTCATGTCATAGCTGACACCCCGTTCTTTCTGCAGACATCTTGCAGTAGCGGTGCGTGGATAAAATCACTGGAGAAGCCAAGCAAGTAAAAAAGCCATATTACAACCTCTGCTGTGATAATTGCGTTGTTTGCTCTATAACTCATTCGTTCATATGCCACAGTGATATACAACAAAGCCTTGACAGCAAAAAGACAACAGTCAAACAGTGGCGGAATAAATTCAACTACACATACGTTTTTTCATCACAAAACCGGAGAGCAACATCTGTCCGGTGAAGTCCACAAAGCAAATATTGCATTTAACAAACAGTTATATGACCTGCAGCATTGTCAAGCAAATTCATGTTTTCAACAGTTTACTAAACAACTACTGATTTAGAACAACAGAGTTACCGCAAGTCAGCACAAAGACAACAGGAGCACTGCCTCTGCTATTCCAGCACCATGTCAACTTAAACATTTAAACAGTGTATTAAACTATGCTTAGTTTAATACCCATGAAACAAAGTTAAACAAAAACTATTTAGTCTAATCAATGTTGATAAGAACACTACATGACCAAAAGTATGTCTCCTGCTCGTCGAACATCTCATTCCAAAAATATGGGCATTAATATGGAGTTGGTCCACCCTTTGCTGCTATAACACCCTCCTCTCTTCTGGGAAGGCTTTCCACTAGATGTTGGAACATTTCTGCGGGGACTTGCTTCCATTCAGCCACAAGACCATTAGTGTGGTTGGACACTGATGTTGGGCGATTAGGCCTGGCTCGCAGGCGGCGTTCCAATTCATCCCAAAGGTGTTAGATGGGGCGAGGGCTCTGTGCAGGCCAGTCAAGTTTTTCCACACCGATCTCGAGAAACCATTTCTGTATGGACCTCACTATGTCCATGGGAGCATTGTCATGCTGAAACAGGAAAGGGTCTTCCTCAAACCGTTGCCACAAGGTTGGAAGCATAGAATCGTCTAGAATGTCATTGTATGCTGTAGCATTAAGATTTCCCTTAACTTAAACTAAGGGGCCTAGCCCGAACCATGAAAAATAGCCCCAGACTATTTTTCCTCCTCCACCAAACTTTACAGTTGGCACTCTGCATTTGGGCAGGTAGCATTCTCCTGGCATCCGCCAAACCCAGATTTGTCGAACTGCCAGATGGTGGAGCCTGATTCATCACTCCAGAGAACGTGTTTCCACTGCTCCAGAGTCTAATGATGGCGAGCTTTACACCACTCCAGCCGATGCTTTGCATTGCGCATGGTGATCTTAGACTTGTGTGCGGCTGCTCGGCCATGGAAACCCAATTCTTGAAGCTTCCCGAATAACAATTCTTGTGCTGACGTTGCATCCAGAGGGAGTATGGAACTCGGTAGTGAGTGTTGCAACCGTGGACAGACAATTTTTATGCTCTACGTGCTTCAGCACTCGGCGATTCCGTTCGGTGAGCTTGTGTGGCCTATCACATCGCGGCTGAGCCGTTGTTGCTAATAGACATTTCCATTTCGCAATAACAGCACTTACAGCTGACCGGGGCAGTTCTAGGTGGGCAGAAATTTGACGAACTGACTTGTTGGAAAGGCGGCATCCTGTGATGGTGCCACGTTGAAAGTCACTGAGCTCTTCAGTAAAGCCATTCTACTGCCAATGTTTGTCTATGGAGATTGCATGGCTGTGTGCTCAATTTTATACACCTGTCAGAAATGGGTGTGGATGAAATAGCCGAATCCACTAATTTGAAGGAGTGTCCACATACTTTGTATATATAGTGCATCATGTGGCTGTCCATGGTACTGATTTATGTCTGTCTCTCTGTGTGTGCGTGTTGGTGTGTGTGTGTGTGTGTGTGTGTGTGTGTGTGTGTGTGTGTGTGTGTGTGTGTGTGTGTGTGTGTGTGTGCGCACGTACTTAGGTGCACACGCAAGTGAAAAGACATTTGGAACTCACTCTACTTGTAGACTACTTGAACGCCAATGCCGTTCTCTCTGTCATGTTGGAAAAATGGTCTATGCGCTCTGTAAGCTTTTAGTTTTAGTTTTCATAGGCTACCTAGCTAAAATGCTTGCTAGCCTAACTTTCTGGCATGGGCAACAATGAACCATCTAAGTTAGCTACTAGGCTACATTTAGGCTACATATTGAACTTCAATCATCTCAGGCCAGTGGCACAATATATTAATTTATGGTTAGATCAGAATCGCCGTCATAATCATTGGCCTGTACAGAGAATAAAGTCAAAACCACCAGTCCAAATCCCAATCTCCATCCATGGCTTAGGATAGGGCTGATTTAGCAAGCTAACTATTGCAGGGCATCAACACAAGCAGACCAGAAACAGACACGTTTTTCTGACAATTATGACATTTTGCTCAGGATGTGATTTGATTGGTGTGAAGCCAAATACAAACTGTCCTCCATTGGGGGCGTTTTGCTGCACCAGGAAAACCCACAGTTGAGCTCAGCTCAACACTGACTGGCAAATGGTGTAATACTTTTTTATCAAGGGAGGCCAAATGCTTGCTGGCACCAATCAATCAAATGCTACAGCATCATACTCTTTTGTTCCAGATAGCATCAGAAACATGGGCTACACATACTGAGACAGAGCGGAGTTGTGCATGGAGCTGTATAGCTTGTTAAACTTGAAATCAATGGTTTTTGTTTGGTATGGCTCAATGTAATGCAATGGAATTCTAGTCACGAATAAGGGTTAGGTCTTGCCCAAGTTTTTGATGGTGATTGAGTGAGGCAATACCATGAATAAACCAGTACCGGTATATATCTGGCAACATTGGTTATACTTTAATCTTTCTATTCTTCCTGTCAATACAAGGTCAAGTATAGGGTAAAGACCATATATTTTCAGTTCAGATTCAAAGGTCTTAGACCATATATTTTCAGTTCAGATTCAAAGGTCTTAGACCATATATTTTCAGTTCAGAGTCAAAGGTCTTAGACCATATATTTTCAGTTCAGATTCAAAGGTCTTAGTCTACACGCACCTGTTGCTACAGTAAGTTGTTAAAATGTTATCAGTAAGTTGACTATTATATCAACACTGTGTTTGGAAGAAGGTTTTTCTTTGGCCGATTCTAAGGTTTAGTTTGACTGATACTTCTAGTCCTGGAATGTGAAGGCAGACTGTTGTCATCTTGGAGAAAAAACATTCATGCTCTTAAGAAATGTCCTGGATAAACCTTTCAAAACGCAATATTTGTCTCTAAATCTGAAGGTAAGAGGAACATTCATCTGAGGTATATCTCGAGAGAATGAAATAGCCTTTCCACCCACTTGAATTGTCAGACTTTGAGGAACTCAGCAGTGAAGGCATATTGATTGTGTCTTTTGAGACTCTCTGGCCTATCAACTCTGAGTCAGTCTCAGGCTCACACATCCCCAGGAGACAGGGTTTGGTTTGAGCTGGCTGAATGACACTTATCTAGCAATACGTTGCACTAGGCCTATTGAGCAGTGGAGGCTCCTCAGAGGAGGAAGGGGAGGACCATCCTCCTCAGTGAATGTCATAAAAATAAAAATGGTAAAACATTGAAAAAGTTCTCCTTTTTAGACAAAACTATATTAAATATATTCAAGTCACCAAATAATTGATTTAAACACACTGTTTTACAATGAAGGCATACGGTAGCCTCAACAGCACTTTGTAGGGTAGCACCATGGTGTAGCCAGTGGACAGCTAGCTTCCATCCTCCTCTTGGTACATTGATTTCAATGCAAAACCTAGGAGGCTCTTGGTTCTCACCCCCTTCCATAGACTTGCACAGTAATTAGGACGTCCTCCAACCTATCAGAGCTCTTGCAGCATGAACTGACATGTTGTCCACCCAACCAAAGTATCAGAGAATGAATCTAGTACTGAAAGCATAAGCTACAGCTAGCTAGCACTGCAATGCATAAAATGTGATGAGTAGTTGACTCAAAGAGAGTCAACAAATTAATTTCTTCAAAAATGAAGGAGAAGCGAGAGAGAGATTCTGTCATTTTTTTTCAAGTTCAGTTTCGCTTAGCTAGCAAATACAGCTGGCCAGTTTAGTTACTCAAACACCCGGCTCGAACAGAGGGATGCTATGTTAGCTAGCTGGCTATGACTATCCAACACAATAATGGAACTCTTCCAAGTCAAGGTAAGCTGGTTTTATTAATTTATTGCCACCGGGGCTCGACGGTGTAACTGCTTACTGACTATATACTGTAACGTTACTGCATGATTGTAGCTGGTTTGCTAACGCATTAGTTCTATTAGCTATGTTGTGAGAGGAGGAGAGTGCATAGAGGCGAGAAGGAATACAACGTGGCTGCTATGAAAGGGAACTATGTTTATGCGTGATCAGGGGTGTATTCATTCTGTTGAAAAACTTTTCTTAAACGAAAGCAGGGATAAAAACACCTGCATTTGTCAAATAGAAACTCTCGTTTGCAAATGTTGTACTAATGATTACACCATAGATAATCTAGATGTAGGCAAGTGTGTGCAAGGCGGTATTGAATGTGTCACTGTCTGTCATCTCAATTTTTTCTCTCGACCTGTGTGCACCTACGTTGTAAACTTTCATTCATAGGCTAAGTTGTAGCAACCTCATGATGGGTACAGGGAAAATTTGAGTATCATGTAGTAGCCTAAACCTGTTACATTGAACTGGGTGAATGGAATGTGAATGACAGTCATCCAACATGCTGCAATAGAAATAAGGTCATGCTCATGACATTTGTTTTTGCTACAGCCCCAGCACTAGGTCTATCACAAGAAAACAGAGTAGACATACTGTATTTTTGATCAGTTTCAAGTTTTATTGTCACATGTTTAATTACAGTGAAACTCCTTTCCTGACAGCTCTTTCTCAACAATGCAGTAATCAATATCAGTTGTGCTGTAAAAAAAGTAAATTAGAACAAAAACACACAAGAAATAGAATTAAGAAGAACATGAGAAAGTATGTAAGCCATGTATGTTGTTCCAGAGTTAGTGCCAATACCATATTTACAATGTGCAGGGATACTGGAGTGGTAGGGGTAAATATGTATAGAATATACAGTACCAGTCAAAAGTTTTGACACACCTACTCATTAAAGGGTTTTCTTTATTTATGACTATTTTCTACGTTATAGACGAATAGCGAAGACATCAAAATTAGGAAATCACATATATGGAATCATGTAGTACCCAAAAAGTGTTAAACAAATCAAAATATATTTTAGATTTTAGAGTCTTCAAAGTAGCCACCCTTTGCCTTGATGACATCTTTGCACACATTTGGCATTCTCTCAACCAGCTTCATGAGGTAGTCACCTGGAATGCTTTTCCAACAGTCTTGAAGGAGTTCCGACATATGCTGAGCACTTGCTGGCTGCTTTTCCTTCACTCTGCGGTCCAACTCATCCCAAACCATCTCAATTGGGTTGAGGTCGGGTGATTGTGGAGGCCAGGTCATCTGATGCAGCACTCCATCACTCTCCTTGGTCAAATAGCCCTTACACAGCCTGGAGGTGTGTTTTGGGTCATTGTCCTGTTGAAAAACAAATGATAGTCCCACTAAGAGCAAACCAGATGGGATGGCGTATTGCTGCAGAATGCTGTGGTAGCCATGTTGGTTAAGTGTGCCTTGAATTCTAAATAAATTACAGACTGTGTCACCAGCAAAGCACCCCCACACCATCACACCTCCTCCTCCATGATTCACGGTAGGAACCACACATACAGAGATCATCCGTTCACCTATTCTCACAAAGACATGGTGGTTGGAACCAAAAATATCACATTTTGGACTCATCAGACCAAAGTACAGATTTCCACCAGTCTAATGTCCATTGCTCGTGTTTCTTGACCCAAGCAAGTCTCTTCTTTTTATTGGTGTCCTTTAGTAGTGGTTTCTTTGCAGCAAATCGACCATGAAGGCCTGATTCACGCACTCCTCTGAACAGTAGATGTTGAGATGTATCGGTTACTTGAACTCTGTGAAGCATTTATTTGGGCTGCAATCTGAAGTGCAGTTAACTCTAATGAATGTATCCTCTGCAGCAGAGGCAACTCTGGGTCTTCCGTTCCTGTGGCGGTCCTCATGAGAGTCAGTTTCATCATAGCACTTGATGATATTTGCGACTGCACTTAAAGTAATTTTAAAAGTTCTTGAAATGTTCAGTTTTGACTGACCTTCATGTCTTAAGGAAATTATGGACTGTTGTTTCTCTTTGCTTATTTGAGCTATTCTTGCCATAATATGGACTTGGTCTTTTACCAAATATGGCTATCTTCTGTATACCTTGTCACAACACAACTGATTGGCTCAAACGCATTAAGAAGGAAATCAATTCCACAAATGAATTTTTAACAAGGCACACCTGTTAATTGAAATGCATTCCAGGTGACTACCTCATGAAACTGGTTGAGAGAATGCCAAGAGTGTGCAAAGCTGCCAAGGCAAAGGGTGGCTACAATGTAGAAAATTGTAAAAATAAAGAAAAGCCCTGGAATGAGTAGGTGTCCAAACTTTTGACTGGTACTGTACATTTTCGGGAATGTCATGATACCATTTTCATGGGACTTTAAATTACCTTCATAATACAGCAAGTTGTAATATTAGATGAGTCTGTATTAGGAAGATACATGTGTGAGTGACTGAGCCATGATATAATCTTGCTCATATGATTTTAAAATAAATATGACTGAATTTAACAATAGCCTATATAGTCTGTGCAAAACAACACAGGAGAGGGGAATAAAAAAAACAAGACTACTTGCCATGTGAAAAGCCACATCCTTACCAATTGCCAAAGGCTATGTCTTTTAGCGGAGCAGGCGTGTGTCCCAGTGGCAGTAGGTATTTGAGGTATTGAGTCTGAGCGGCGCTACTCCGAGGGGTCAGAGAGGTCTGCAACAGGCTGAGGAGAGGGAGAGAGTCGCCAGTGCACTCCTGGGACAGGCGAGAGGGGGACAGGATTATTTACTTGCTCTGTTTGGAGTCCAAGGAGAGAATAAATTGCTATTGATTTTTGGCTCGTTGCAGCTAAGTGTCTTTCCTGCCTTTGCAGTGACTCCGGGCCAAGAATAATTTTCTTTAATATGTATCCACATTCGTCTTCTGCGTTTTTCTTCATGTTATTCCATTGCAGTGGTGTGTTGTAATTTCCTTCACGTTGAGTTCAGCACTCTTATGAGTGAACTAAGGCCTTAGGCAAAGGGTGTAGGCTACACTAAAGAGTGCCAGGTTTGGATTTACAGTGGAGAATGAGTGAATGTGTGGGTTGTATTTGGTGTGGTTCTTGGAGTTTGGGTAGACGGACACATTATTGACTGGAGGCTAGTTACCTCAGCCTTGACAAGCTAGACTCCCACAGATTTTCGATTAAAAAGTTATTTAGGCGAGACAGCATCCAACCAGAACAGACTGAAGGTGGAAGATCATAGGCTGTGTTCTAGCTTTGAACTTGATTAATCTATGGGCCCATGGAATGATTGGGTACTAGTGCTGAGTGGTTAGTGCTTTTTGAGGTCAGTTTCGGTTTGGTAAAAAAAAAATGAAATATGTTTTTTTTAAACAACATTAAATTATGACCTTGAAATTATTTTAGAGCTTTTTAATTGAAATTCCAAAGCCAAATATGGAGAACATTCAATTGGCAAAACATTGAAAACATTCCATTGTTTTATGATTTTTGTTTTTTTATTACCGGTACTATTATTTAATTCCTTAGTCATCCTCTCATCTCTGCTCAGGCTGTAGCATCCAGGAAGCCAGTCAGACAACAATCTAAGGTTATCTCTTTGCTCCCCAACGATTCCTCCTATTTAGCTAAGCTTGTAGCTAATGTACCTCACGAACGGGTAGAGCAACCTCACTGTCTCTATCCCTCTTGTTGTGTACATTCCTCCCTCATGCGGTCTGTGTGTATCTGTCCGGCCCGAGAAGAACAGTCCGGCCTGGTAATTTGTCTCTATACTCCAGCATTTGGGTTTTGAGATTAAATGTTTTATGAGGGTAGGTTCATACGTATCTGTTTTATAGTTTAGAAATTAATGCACTTCATGTACAGTATCTGGTCCCCCCATTAGAAGGTGTCATAAGTATTTGGACACTCACTTTAATATAGTGTATTAAATTGAGTCAAAAGTTTAGTATTTGGTCCCATATCGCTAGCACGCAAGGACTAGCCTACATCAAGCTTGTGATTCTACAAACTTGATGGATGCATTTGCAG
This sequence comes from Salvelinus namaycush, assembly GCF_016432855.1. Lineage (NCBI taxonomy): Eukaryota > Metazoa > Chordata > Actinopteri > Salmoniformes > Salmonidae > Salvelinus > Salvelinus namaycush. The sequence continues at coordinate 39,206,257 of NC_052310.1, read as the reverse complement.
TTTGTTTTGGTTGTGTTTTGGATTATTTTGTGCCCTATAGAAATTAATTGTAAATAATGAATTGTCATTTTGGAGTGACTTTTTATTGTAAATAATAATAGAATATGTTTCTGAACACTTCTAATGTGGATGCTACCATGATTATGGATAATCATGAATGAATCTTGAATAAGGATGAGTGAGAAAGTTACAGAAGCACAAAGATCAGGCCCCAAAAACATCTAATTTGCATATTTTTCACTTTAAAAGTATGCCAATCAAAAACCATTGATTGCAATTTCCACAGAAAATGTGTAGCTCCGGTAAAAAATATATTTCGTTTTGAATGGTTTGAGTTACAGACTAGGGGTTTTCTGCATTATAAAAGTGCAACCACGGACACAAAGCCATGCTCCGTTTGTTTCTATGGCAGAGGCTGTTGTACAGCTAAGACTAATTAGACTTGCCTGTGCTAATGGGTCTCACAGGCGAAGTAAAATGATACAAATGACTTTGCTGGTGATGCATGCTCCTCAAATGATACAAATGTAATAACAGTCTGAGCACACTGGACTTGAAACTAAGACACAGATGTAACCACGTGCCATTCATGTGCCATTCTGTTGCATTGGTGCACCCAAGTCAAAATTCCATGTGCATTCCACAGGTTACATTTATAAGCGAGTGTTAAAAAAAAAAAGATCAAGATTAGGAAATGTTTTGCGGGACACACCTACAATGGCTTGCGAAAGTATTCACCCCCCTTGGCAGTTTTTCTATTTTGTTGCCTTACAACCTGGAATTAAAATAGATTTTTTGGGGGGGGTTGTATCATTTGATTTACACAACATGCCAACCACTTTGAAGATGCAAAATGTTTTTTTATTGTGAAACAAACAAGAAATAAGACAAAAAAGAAAAGAAAACTTGAGTGTGCATAACTATTCCCCCCCCCAAATTCAATTGAGTCACCTTTTGCAGCAATTACAGCTGCAAATCTCTTGGGGTATGTCTCTATAAGCTTGGTACATCTAGCCTCTGGGATTTTTGCCCATTCTTCAAGGCAAAACTGCTCCAGCTCCTTCAAGTTAGAAGGGTTCCATTGGTGTGCAGCAATCTTTATGTCATACCACAGATTATCAATTGGATTGAGGACTAGGCCATTCCAAGACATTTAAATGTTTCCTCTGAAACCCCTCGAGTGTTGCTTTAGCAGTATGCTTAGGGTCATTGTCCTGCTGGAAGGTGAACCTCCATCTCAGTCTCAAATCTCTGGAAGACCGAAACAGGTTTCCCTCAAGAATTGCCCTGTATTTAGCACCATCCATCATTCCTTCAATTCTGACCAGTTTCCCAGTCCCTGCTGATGAAAAACATCCCCACAGCATGATGCTGCCACCACCATGTTTCACTGTGAGGATGGTGTTCTTGGGTGATGGGGGGTGTTGGGTTTGCGCCAGACATAGCGTTTTCCTTGATGGCCAAAAAGCTCAATTTTAGTCTCATGGCTAACACCAAATATGTTTGGCGAACACCAAATATGTTTGCTTATTTTTTTCTGGCCACTCTTCCGGAAAGCCCAGCTCTGTGGAGTGTACGGCTTAAAGTGGTCCTATGGACAGATACTCCAATCTCCGCTGAGGAGCTTTGCAGCTCCTTCAGGGTCATCTTTGGTCTCTTGTTGCCTCTGTGATTTGCCTGTTCTGTGAGTTTTGGTGGGCGGCCCTCTCTTGGCAGGTTTGTTGTGGTGCCATATTCTTTCAATTTTTTTCATTATGGATTTAATGGTGCTCTGTGGGATGTTCAAAGTTTCTGATATTTTTTTTATAACCCAACCCTGATCTGTACTTCTCCACAACTTTGTCCCTGACCTGTTTGGAGAGCTCATTGGTCTTCATGGTGGTGCCCCTTGCTTAGTGGTGTTGCAGACTCTGGGGACTTTCAGAACAGGTGTATATATACTGGGATCATGTGACAGATCATGTTAGATTGCACACAGGTGGACTTCATATAACTAATTATGTGACATCTGAAGGTAATTGGTTGCACCAGATCTTATTTAGGGGCTTCATACATATGCACGCACCACCTTTCCATTTTGAATTTTTTGAATTTTTTGAAACAAGTACTTTTTTCAAATTTCACTTCAACAATTTGGACTATTTTGTGTATGTCCATTACATGAAATCCAAATAAAAATCTATTTCAATTACAGGTTGTAATGCAACAAAATAGGAAAAACGCCAAAGGCGGTGAATACTTTTGCAAGGCACTGTAAGAGTTGTGGTTGAAACCACTGCAGTTGAGCACAGTAAAGTACACTACACTACACTACAGCACAGAACAGCAGAGTAGAGCCGAGTTCAGTACAGTACACTACAGTAGAGTATAGTTCAGCACAGTAGAGTAGAGCACAGTGAAGTAAATTATACTGTACCTTACATCTAGTGTGCCTGACTGTTCTAAACTATACTGTACAGCACTGTACTGTATTGTACTGACCTATACTCTACTTCTCTGTTCTGTACTGACATGTCTTTACTTCAACATTACTGTGTTTTGATGTATTTCTAATACCTTTTAAAACTTTTCTGCTAGATGTTTTTTAAGACCCCTTTTCCATTTGTTTGACCATAAATCAAAACCTTTGCATATTCCACATTTTTGGGATGGATTTTTTTTGTTTGTATCCCTTAATTTCGAAAAAATATATAGACATTTGACATCAAATTTGATGCAGCATTTCATTCCTCTTTTTTATAACGCCTAATTGTGTATTCAATTCCATGACCCCATTGTTGGTTGGAAGTAAAACGAATTGGCCAAGTGACTCAAAGGCAGAGGCTTTTAATGTTTGGAGAAAAAATAAGGGATTTTAAATGGCATCAGTTTTGATCGTACATTTACATTCAATCGGTCTTTTAGCGCTTTGTCTGAATTCCGATGTCTTTTTATTCATATTTCCATGTATTGGTTTCACTGGAGGCACAGAAGAAGAGGACCTTGAGAAATCTGGGCTTTGGCGCGTGATGGCAGAAAGGTAATTGGTGTGTCAATCACAAGTTTTCATTTCTCCAAGCTGGCTGTCATGAAAAAGGAGGCAGAAAGAGAGAGCAGTAGGGAGAGAGAAATGAGCAGAAGTGACTGAAATGGACAGATACTCAGATAGAGCTGACGTAGTGTTGTTGCCTAATTGCCTCTGGAAAATATAGGAGCCTCTCGGAAACCCAAGAGGATAATGACTGTATTACTGTCAATCAATAGCTGTTGAATGCAAGGTAAATACGTATTACCCGGCTGACGGGAAGAGGGATTACTGAACCACTACACACAGAAACCCAAATCCTCAATGGATTTCAATGGATTCCTATCACCCCCAGTCTTTGCCAGGTCCTGGTATTACCCCACTGAGATTATGTCAAGGTCACCTTGGTAGGGTGTGGAGCAGAGGTGTGAATTCCAGTCACATGACTTGGACTTGAGTCACAAATTTGATGACTTGAGACACAGCTTGATAAAAAATACTTGATAGCAGTGGTGGGAAAAGTACCCAAATGTCATAAAAGTAAAGACTCATGTAAAAGTGAAAGTCACCCAGTAAAATCCTACTTGGGTAAAAGACTAAAAGGTTTTAAATATAGTAAGATATCAAAAGTATATGTAAAAGTATAAATTATTTCAAATTCCTTACATTAAGCAAACCATTTTCATGTTTTTTTAAATTTGCAGATAGCCAGGAGCACGCTCTAACACTAATTTACAAACAAATCATGTGTTTAGTGAGTCTGCCAGATCAGAGGCAGTAGAGATGACCAGGGATGTTATCTTGATAAGTGTGTGAATTGGATCATTTCCCTGTCTTTCTAAGCATTCAAAATGTAAGGAGTAATTTTGGGTGTCAAGGAAAATGAATGGAGTAAAACGTGCATCATAGGTCTTCACGAATGTAATCAAGTAAAAGTAAAAGTAGTCAAAAATATAAATTTTTAAGTAAAGTACAGATACCCCAAAAAACTACTTATGTACTACTTTCAAGTATTTTTACTTAAGTACGTTACACCACTGCTTGATATACAATAAAATACATTCAGACTTGACTTGGAGCTTCAAGACTCGGGACTCACCCTTGACATAGTCCTATTGTTTAATTAATGTAAACAAAGATGTGCTTTTTGGTCTTAATTTAAGGTTAGGGTTATGCATAAGGTTAGCAGCGTGGTTAATGTTAGGGTTAAGGTTAGGGTTAGGTTTAAAATGTGATTTTATTAACATCAATTGTAAAAATAGGAGTGTTTTTTAACTGTGTGCCTTTGTTAATAGTGACGACCTTGGGTGAGAAGGTTTTGGGGAACCGCGAGTGTGAAACTGATTGGGAAAAATATTTGTGTTCATACATATTTGAATAGGCTACATATAGCCTATCATTTGTATTATATATTTATACCTTTGCTTATTCGATCTGGTCACTAACATAGGCCTACGGAATTGCACCAAATTCTTGTTTCAAAAACATCTAATCTGTGTTTCAGAACCAAAATATTGAGCGTCTTGACTGTTGACCAATGACCAGTCAGCAGCATTGGCGCTCAAAGGCGGGCCCTCACATATCCAGATTAGTGATGAGATACTTGGCAAAAACAGAGTAGCTATTGTACTTTCATAATATCCAGTGGCTCTCTCTCCTGCAGTGGCGACCCATCATTCAGGGCAGGTGGGGCAGAGTCCCACCCGTTTGAGACCCACATTTTTAACTTTCCTGTTTTGCATGTAATTTTGGCGTTAATACGTGTCACATATCACAATGTAAAAAATATATCTATCAATGAGTTAATAAAGCTGCATACAAACATGGTCTCTTTTTTGTTTTCTTGAGTAAGGTAGCTCCAAAATGCAGGTGTTTCAGCCTAGCTCAGTGCTTTCTGTGGTGGTGGGGCAAGCCAGCAGAAAATACGGACCGTTGTTCCGTGATTGGCTCAGTGTTCTGTCACTCATGGGGACACTACGTCACCTCCAAGTCTAAGGGTAGAGCTAGAAAATTCTACCACAGAGTTACATTAGAAGTGCCCATCCAAGAAGGCTCAAAGTCATTGGCCACAGATAAAATGACGTCAAATCACGTTATATGTACAGTAGCTTTGACTGGACTGATCATGTCAGCATCTTACTTTCAAAATCGTAGCTAACAGTCATCATCATGAATCAAGTCGACAATCTACTGGCAAATCCTTTTTAATCCTTGACATATGAAAATAATTAATGAAGAGAAATTATAGATAAAATGTATTGGTGCTCATCGGCCATTGGACATAAACATTACACAACAAGTTGGAAATCTCAAATTCAACAATGAGTGGTTTGGAAGGAATCAGTGACAGTGGCTAACGGCAATCACTAGCCTGCTATTCAATGGAGTGGCTGTGTGGTCCCAAATCTGGGATTAAGAGGCTCTTTTCCAAGATTAAAATTATAAACATTCAACATTGGCCATGCTGTAAATGAAGCATGATTTGTGCCGCGCTCAAAACAACTGTTAACTCGGAACTGCGAAAATTTGACTTCAGTGAGTTCAAGACAACTGGGAAGTCGGGAATAAATGAGCTCCGACTGGGAAAATACCTTTTGAACGGTCATCCAACTCAGAATTGTATATCTGGCCTCTTTCTAGAGCTACGACCTGAAGATCAATGACATAATCATGATTCAACCCTGTTTTTCCCCCCGAATTACCAGTTGTTTTTAAAGCACCATAAATCCAGAGAATGCACAAGAAGGTGAGTCCAAAAATGTATTGTATGCTGCTGCATAAATTATGTAATATGCCAGGGAGATATGTATACTGTAGCTAAGAAAGTCATACTAAGTGTATGTTGTGTAGTAAGATATTAGTAGCCCATGTGCCTCACCATAATAATTTGGTCTGTTTACCCCTCTTAATTTCGCCTACTGTTCTGATTTGGTGGTGCACATGCAGACTAAAACCTGTTTTAGAGAAATGTAATCATCGAATATTGTAAGAGCTTTCATTGTCTGCTTATATGCCCCGTTTATTTATCCTACGGTTCTGACTTGGTGTACAGGGAGAACACTGTAAGAACGGCCCATGTTCTGAATTCTGTCGCTGTACATTTCAAAAGAGCTAAACAAATAGTTATATTGACTACATCCGTCCTACCTCACTCATTCATGACTTAATCGAAATTACGCATTACCTCTTATACGCTTGTCGTCTCCTTATGCCACAGTTTGTACATTTCAATTGTTATTAGAAACCACATTTGTTTAAGCAAGTCAGACACATCAGCTATGTTTTTTTTAAAGGCAGTAAATGAGGCTGAAGGAACTGTTTCGCTGCCAGACAAGGCTACGCTGGTAGCCTAGTTGCAAGTTTGGGTGGATTATAATTATATAGTCTACCTCACTGGTGGCGGGTATGCCGACTGGCTATGTGTCGATAGATACATTATATATACAAAGTATGTGGACACCCCTTCAAATTAGTGGATTCGGCTATTTCAGCCACACCCGTTGCTGACAGGTGTATAAAATATAGCACACCGCAATGCAATCTCCATAGACAAACATTGGCAGTAGAATGGCCTTACTGAAGAGCTCAGTGACTTTCAACGTGGCACCGCATAGGATGCCACCTTTCCAACATTTCTGCCCTGCTAGAGCAGCCCCAGTCAACTGTACGTGCTGTTATTGTGAAGTGGAAACCTCTAGGAGCAACAATGGCTCAGCCGCGAGATGGTAGGCCACACAAGCTCACTGAACGGGACCACCGAGTGCTGAAGCGCGTAGCGTGTAGAAATCTTCTGTCCTCGGTTGCGACACTCACTATCGAGTTCCAAACTACCTCTGGGAGCAACTTCAGCACAATAACTGTTCGTAGGGAGTGTCATGAAATGGGTATCCATGGCTGAGCAGACGCACACAAGCCTAAGAGCACACAAGCCTAAGATCACAATGCGCAATGCCAAGCGGCTGGAGTGGTGTAAAGCTCGCTGCCTGGTCCTGCAACCTCCACTTCATACAGGTAGGCCTTATGATCCTGCTTGCTCTGGACTCCAGAGAAGTGACATGATATCCCTAGTTGATATTGACTGATAACAGGAATGACTTTCAGCTCAGAATGCAGGTCTAAGAAACGTGTTCCCTTTATCTTGCTTTTTGAGAATGCATCACCGTTTATTTACTGACACGCAGCTCCAAAAATAGTTTGGTGATCACTAATATTAACTGTTCACTTTGCAAGCTCACCAGCAATGGGGCATCAAGCAACAATTACTAGCTTAGGTCGACTGGTCTTTTGGTATGTAAAAATTGATTGAAATTGATCATTTACTTGTGAAGCTTGCATTTGGAATTTGTTGTTCAAATTAATTATTATACAATCAAAATGTGTTCTAGACAAAATAAGGAAAATGGCTGTTTGGTAGCCTCAATAAATAGACAAAGATGTGTAGTTGAACAAGTCATCACATGTATAGATTATTTTGTTTAACTTGATTGATATTTGACTTTTAAAAACTTGACTTGACATGGTCTTAGAATGCATGACTTGGACTTGACTCGAGACTCGACCCGTTCTACTTGGGACTCGACTTGAGACTTGGACCTTGTGACTGGTTTGTAACTTAAATAACAGCGACTTTGTCCCACTACTGGTGTGGAGGGAAGGTGAGCAGTCTCATGACATAATTCCCAAGCTGTGTGTGTAGCTGTGTGTGTTGCTCTAGAATAGATCATTGTAGTTTAATTGTCGATTTTCTAGCCTCAGGTACAAGGACATACAGCACATCCCCAGAGGAGATGTGTGTGACAGTTCCTGATCTTGTGTCCTTTTACTCTTGGGGACCCCAGTCCTTTTCCTCTAAGCACACCTCTCTTTGAGTCATTTTCCCAGAATTAATGCTTTATTGTTTAGTCAATGATTAGACCCGAATAATTTCACGCCTCAGTGCCGCTGATGGGTGACCGGCCACCTGAAAGGCAACCGGTGCCTTTCACCAAACGCCGTGGTTTCTAATTAAAAGCTGTGGATGTGGTCCGGAAAACAAATTCTGTCTGAAATTGGAATTGGTTACAGTGGCTCTCATGCAAATATGTGCAGCCAGTGCTAATAACAGGGGAAGTGGCGAGGGCGCAGGTGAGATGGCTGCCGCAGAGAAATGAAATGGGGATGGAAGGGGGCGGAGGGGAGGGAGGGGGGAGGCAATGTGGATCTGAAAGATCAGGGGAATGAATAGGAGCGCCTGGCTTTTCACTGATACCCATGGGCTTGTATCCGTCTAATACAGTCTGTCTTTTTAGCATGCACTCTGCCTCTGAGTTATTCAGGGGTTTCCGTTGAGTGTACACAGACCAGGGAAGTGCATTTATCTGTAGTAGGCCTGCATATTCCAGAATATTTGCACTCTTGATCTAAACATACAGAGTTTTCACTGAATGTTTGCTGGCGTCACACTTCTCTAAATGGCTTGTGTCAATGTTATCTAGACAATGCTCTTTGATTGTTATCGACAGAATATCTGGATTACCAATACGGAGAACATGACTTTGCGCCACCTCCCTCTCTCAGAGCCCATCCATGCGTACAGGTGTTGTCGCTCTGCCCCTCCTGAGGTACTTCAGGTGGCAGACGCAGGCTAATGGTTAATTACCATTGTTAATGACCTCCCTCTGTCTCTATCCCCCTCAGATGGAGCTGTGACAGGCGGCTTGGCAGCGCCAGGCAGCACTGTCCAAGCAGCCACAGCAACTCGCGGCCCATCTGTCTGTCACAGGGCCCCAGCGGTCACTCTCGGCACGCAGCAGTGGACACATACCCATAAGAACTCGTATTTACATTGTTATTACGTAGGCTAAAACATGACTTTGGCATACTTGCTCTCTGTCTTGTCTACATCAGCTCTTTCAAATAAAGTTTCCTGGCTTTCCAGTGATTGATGAACGGCCGCTGCGTTCCAAAATCATTCCCACCATTGATCTGAGAGATAATCTTCCTGTGGTCAGTCAGTGGGCCTGAGGAACCTATAGCCACCACCACCGCTGCTAACTGCCACGATAGATAGCCTGGCCTGGACCGGGGAGCACTAGGCTCACCATACAGCACAGCATCACACAGCACTCTCCACAGCACCCAGAGGCCTGTCACACATGACCTAAAGCTGGATGAAGGAGCAAGAAGGGAGAGAAGAGGGAGGTGAAGGGAGAAAAGCTCTTAGTCCTGGTGTAGGATGGGAATTTGTTCTCTTAATTGCTCGAAGTGATTTCTGGAATTGCGCAATACATCTTCTTTATAGTTATGTGCGGAGGAAATTAGGGGCTATGGGGTTGGTACTATTTTACGGCAGGTTTTGCTGTGGCCGTTTGGGCGCTTTATCGCTAATCAATGGGGAGCAGAAAGGAGTGACGTGGGCAGTGCACTCATATGGAGACATGTGGCTCCTCCAAGCCCTCTGATAGCATTGCGTTAGCCTCTGGAGAGCCTGACAACAAAGCCTCTATGGGAAAGTACACTGCCTCCCTCCCTCCCTCTGTCTGGCTCCTACACTAAAGAGTCCCCAGACCCGTTCCCCTCCGATGCAGCAGTTGAGAGTTAAACCAATCTGTCTTCATATTACTGCCTGTGTGCGGGCCGCATTGATCTGTCCGCCTGCCACTCCACCCAGACACAAATCATTGGCTGCCCATGATACCCTACCTGCCCCCTCTTGCCCCCCCCCCCCCCCCCCCCTGGTCTGAGTGACAGAGTAGCTAAATCGCATCTCTGCCTCTCTCTTCTTCCCCTTTCTGAATTACTGTCATGGGACTATAGCAGTAAATAGCACACTTTTCATTATGCATAGAGTGGTTTCGATCTGGCGGTGGGATTTTTTATTCAGACTAGTGTCCTAGTTTTACTGTGTGATTTTGGTAGATTAGCTCATTCCACCTGGGGAAATTAAAAAGGACTAGTGAGCTATTTTGATGCTTCAACCCTGCACCTCTATTTCTTCTCGTTCCCAAATCAGATGAACACAGACGACCTCTCGCTCTCTCTATTTTGTCCCTCTCTTTCTGTCACATTATTTTGAGAAAATGAAAACTACTGTTTTGGGTCTGGAAGTATTGCTATTCTCCCTGCACGCAGCCAAGTTTGTGGAATTATGTTGTGAGTTGTTAGCCTTTCAATGAGCTCTTTGCTTGGTAATCCTGCCTGGTGCAGTTGTGGCTTCATGATTGCATTCTGTCACTCTTCCTCCCCAGACTGAGAACTCAGGTAATCCAAACACGTTGCATCCCAATCACCAAACTGACGGCTTCTGTGATGAAACATGACAATGGGGGAATTTACTCATTTGTTATCCTCTTGGATGGGATGCAAATCAATGAAGGACATTATGGAAATCTCAGTGACGGGACAAATCAGAATCAGCCCCTCTCCTCATTCACTTTGTATCACAGCTCTGGCTGGATTGGTTTTAGAGCTGCCAGAGATCAGTCAACCGAGAGACGGTTGTGTCATGGTGGTCATTGTTAAAGTTGCTCTAACTTCAGGTAGTCCCTTCTGTGTAGATAAATCAGGTATCTGATGTAATATAGCATGGGTTCAAACCGATAGAGTAATAGTGTCTGTCCACTTTCTTGTTACAATCTCAGAGAAGGTTTTGTAGCTTTCTTCTGACTCAAGTGACAGAACAAATGACAGAGCAATATCTAAAGGCAATGTCGCACATCGGCAACAAGCAATCACTCAACTCCTTAAAAGTGCCAACCACAAGAACACTCTACTTTTGTTGTATTAGCAATCAGGAACTTTTTATTCCTCCTCAGTCATTAAACGTAAATCTGACACTATCTCATTTCCTGTAATTATCACGACTCAAGATATGGCCCAGATGCAGACACAGGAGGTGGATAGTACAGTTCTCAATAATTTATTATAGCACAGGGGCAAAGGGCAGGTCGAGGACAGGCAGAGGTTCGTAATCAGGTCGGAGTCAGGCAGGTACAGGACGGCATTCAGGCTCGGGGTCAGGGCAGGCAGAATGGTCAGAACTGGGAAAACTAGGAAACAAACACTTGAGAAATAGGAAAACGCAAAAACACGCTGGTAAGACCTCTCAAGTCAAGACGAACTGGCAAAAGACAAACAGAGAAGACAGGTATAAATGCTCAGGGGATAATGGCGAAGATGGGGGACACCTGGAGGGGGGTGGAGACAAGCACAAAGACGTGAAACCGATCAGGGTGTGACAGTAATAGGCCTAACTATGATTAATGCTGAGTTCCCATGACTACTCTGCACAATGTTTGTGTTAGTGTGTGCACAATTTCTTTTTGTGTATGCTTAGTTCTCGTGTGTGTGTGTATGCTTAGGCTATGTGTGTGTGTGTGTGTGTGTGTGTGTGTGTGTGTGTGTGTGTGTGTGTGTGTGTGTGTGTGTGTGTCTGTGTGTGCGCTCACTTGCCTATTCCCCTTGCAGCATTTACATATTTATATTTGACTGCAATGTGCCATTTTGTATTCCTTCAATCAAAACCAGTGTGTGTCCAAACATGCCTAGGTAGTCTATACACATCTCCATTGGCTCATCCAATTTGATTGCAGACTTTTCCCCGATCAGCCATTTTACAGTCCTGAATTTATCTCCTTGCCTCTAGGGTTGACTCATTTCAATTAAAATAATAAGTAGAAACGATAACAAGAAAAAATACTTTTGCTCCAAATCTCACTCATCTTAATGAATGGGTTTGGGGATTTTCATAGTGGCTTAGCCGGCTGAATTTTAAAATCCTGTTTCTTTGTTTTCTCCTGTCTGTCATCTGTTCTCCCCCACAGCCCCATCTCCCTGCCTCACGTAATGTCTCCTCATGTCCTCTCTCGTTCTCTCTCCTCTGTCCCCACTTTCCCCTCTATTCTTCTCATGCATCTGTGTCTTTTCCACTTCCACTGTCTGTCCTTCACCTCTCCTCTGTTTACTTCTCTGTTGTGGTCCCCTATGTCTAGCCTATTGCCTTTTCATTCACTACTCCCTTCTACCCCCTCTTTTGTGTCATTCTCTTTTTGTCTCTTTTGACACACACACATCTCTCTCTCTTTCTCCCTGCTTCTTTCTCTGTTATTGTTCACTATTGTCCCTGGCTTATCTCACCTGTCTTTCCTCTCTCTGTCTCTCCAGTGTATGTGACGTTTAACTCCAGCCATGGCTTCCCAGTGGAGCTGCAGAAGGCCAGCATTGCAACGCTGAGGGAGATGGTGGGGAGGTGGCAAGGGGTACAGCCGGAGCAGTTGAGGGTAAATCTTTGCTGCAGCGACTGCACCCTCCACTTCAATCAACCCTGTCTGTTTGTCTGTTCTGTTTGTGTGTGTGTCAGTGTGGTTGTGTCTGTGTAGCAATTGCCCTCTCAGCACTCTCCTCGCTCTCCACATAGTGTCTCCGGTGGAGGCTGGAAGCCTGGCGTTCTATCCCCATCCTCAGCGTAAACAGAGTATGGGGATCCCGTGAACTTTAGTCCACAGTGCTTCATTAAGTCTGACCTTCTTAATTATGCATCTAAACAGCCAGGCTCACAAGGAGGGGCCGGGGAGCCAGGCACACACACTCCCCACTCTGTCTCCTCTCCAGTCAGTTCTGCTCTCTCTGCACATTTATACCTGAGCGCCGAGCTCAATTTCCCCCTGACAGGTTGCTTCTGAGGCTGGGGTAAGTGCGGGTCCAAGCTGTTGACGGTTCTGCTAGCACAGCAGGAGTGTAGCGTGTTGTGACTCGACACTGCCCCCTAGAGTATAAGCAGCCTGTATTTGTCAGCCTGTGTTTGTCAGCCTGTGTTTGTCAGCCTGTGTTTGTCAGCCTGTGTTTGTTAGCCTGTGTTTGTCAGCCTGTGTTTGTCAGCCTGTGTTCAACGTGGCTTTGCCTGTTCCAGGGGTTAAGGGCGAATAAAGTGCCTCAAAGCATGGTGTGAAGCATGGGGGCATAAAGTTATTTAGAATGACGTGGAGACACACACCACTCTCTAATTTGTTGTGTCGTGACCGATGATTAATGTTATCCAGTTGACATGAAGGTGACCTGTGTGTGTGTGTGTGTGTGTGTGTGTGTTTACTGTACGTCATTCAGCAGACATGAAGATGACCTGTGTGTGTTTCCAATTTTGTGTCTAGGCGTATGCTATGGTTAGTCATTGTTATTGTGTGAATTTTATGCTAAATTTTGTGAAGCAAGAATACCATTCATAGGAATGAACTAAGAGCAAGGAATGGATCATGTGTGTCTGTGTGTGTGTGTGTGTCACCCTCTAAGCGTAACTCCTTCCTTCATTTTCGCTGTGCATCGATCCTTAAAAAAATGCACATTCTTAAACCCTTACCTTGTACCTATGTTTGTCCTCTGTTGTTGCGTGCCTTTCTCTGTTTGATGAAATCCATACTTTTTAATAAAACGTTAGTCAAATTCTACCATTGACTGTTTCAATGGCACATGCATTCCTGCTGAGTTTTCCATCTTAGAGCAACAGCAATGAGGAAACAGTCAGTCGTCGTATTTGATTCACGTTTTTGTTGTGCTTGTTGACTTGCTCGACTTCTTCCTGGGTAATGATGCTAGTTTATCTTACTGGTGCTTATTAAGATGTTCTGTTAAATGCTAATGATGATAAGTATACATAACAGATTCATACACGGACACACACACATGCGTGCACACACCTCATCAACATGGCACCAGACATGAAACCATTACAACACTACATCCTTTCTTCTTGCTCTGCCTGGCTAGTTAGCAGACCCTGGCGCTGGGTCACTCAGCCAAGTGAAGCGGTGGTGCTGATGCTGTTGCTATGCGTGTCACGTTGTCATTAGTCCAACAGAGTCAGAGAGTCACGGTGCCTCTCGGCTCAGACAGTCGCTAGTCGCTGGTGTTTATCTGCCACCGCCTGGGGAGTGAGCTGCTGACATTTGTAGTGACGAGACGAGCGTTCACTGTAATGGGCTCTATTAGCTTTCTCGTCCCCAAGGGAGAGCTATCTCTCTCACACTTCCTTCTACTCACTCTCGCTCTTTCGCTCTTCTTTCTCTATCTCTTTATTCTCCTCCCTTCCAGTAGCCTACAAGAGTTCCTCTCCATATCCCTTTTATAACCCAGAAGAAATCCTGCCAACTTTACCATGCCGTCTTATTTGTACCGTCATTTCTTTATTCATATGTGAAAGGTGAAGCCGGGAACAATCCCGGTATATTTAATTCCTCCAAGAAATGCTGGTGATGATTTCGGCATTTCCTTTAAAGATCTTGCCATATGTGTAAACCGGGCTTTGGAAGGAAGCTTACTTGTGAGCCAATCACAAAGCTTCACATAAATGCTTTTAATGCATTTCTTTTTCGCTATTTAAATGTATGTAGTTCTGTCTGTTTTTGCCTATTGTCACAGAAATGCTTTGGCATTTAGCCTGGCACACAGGCATTTGCCATTTCATCTTCTTAAATGATCGGCTAATATGCATTCGTTTCTAACTTAACCTACTAGGGATGTGAAGTTTATCTGTCTTCAGCCAAAATAACTGGTGCGGAGTCTGAAAGGGGAGAAAGCGCGCGCGGATGTGATCACATTGGCTGGTGATGATACATTTACCGCCGTATTAGGCCTGATATTTAGCCAACTAATGATAGTTTAATATGAATGAGCTTCTTCAGCTACATATACCCTCTCTTTTCCAGCTGAGCCCATGCGCAATTACCGCCAATTCATATTCTACTGCACGGAGTCGCAAAAGCTATTGGCTACAATATCTTGTTGAACATTTCATTTGAGACTGTTTTGCTACGATTAGTCCTATTTAGATAGCTGTCGGCGAGGACGTTTGCCAGCAAGCTACCAATGTGCATGATATATGACAAACCGTAGTGAGGTTAGAAAAATTATAAAACATGGATCAAAAACGCAACTTTTTCAAATCATCCTACAGAGGTTCAACTAGGTCAATTTGTATTTTTTTTTACAAGCACCTAAAAACTCCCAGAAATTATCGTTTCAAAATATCACTTTTGTTTAAATATAACAGTGATTTCACATATTCCCTCCACACTCAAGATGTTTGGGAAAATATGATTTATATTTATTCTGTTATATTCCATTATATTCTTACTATAAACTTTATGCTGAGTGTACAAAACATTAAGAACACCTTCCTAATATTGAGTTTCACCTACCCATTTTGCCCTCAGAACAGCCTACATTTGTTGGGGAAGGGACTCTACAAGGTGTCTAAAGCTTTCCACAGGGATGCTGGCTCATGTTGACTCTAATGCTTCCCACAGTTGTGTCAAGTTGGCTGGATATCCTTTGGGTGGTGGACCAATCTTGATACACACAGGAAACTTTTGAGCATGAAAAATCCAGCAGTGTTGCAGTTCTTGACACACTCAAACCCGTGCACCCGGCACCTACTACCATACCCAGTTCAAAGGCACTTAAATCCTTTGTCTTACCCGTTCACCCTCTGAACGGCACACATACACAATCCATGTCTCAACTGTCTCAAGACTTAAAAATCCTTATTTAACATGTCTCCTCCCCGTCATCTACACTAATTGAAGTGGATTTAACATGTGACGTCAATAAGGAATCATAGCTTTCACATGGATTCACCTGGTCAGTCTATGTCATGGAAAGAGCAGGTGTTCATAACGTGTTGTCTTCTCCGTGTATGTGTGTTGACTGTGATCAGGGCAGGAGAATGTACGTTGGTCTTGTCTGTAATTGTGTGACTCATGAAATCAAATGCAACCATGTCCGTGATGAATTCAGCTACAGTACTTTCAGAATGTATTCACACCCCTTGACTTTTTCCACATTTTGTTGTGTTACAGCCTGAATTTAAAATGTATAAAATATAGATTTTCTTATCACTGGCCTACACACGAAACCCCATAATGTCAAAGTGGAATTATGTTTTTCATAATTTTTTACAAATTAATTAAAAATGAAAAGCTGAAATGTCTTGAGTCGATAAGTAATCAACCCCTTTGTTATGGCAAGCCTAAATTAGTTCAGGAGTACATATTTGCTGAACAAATCACATAAGTGGCATGGACTGTGTGCAATGGACTCTGGGCTCCCGAGTGGCGCAGCGGTCTAAGGCACACCATCTCAGTGCTTGAGGCATCACTACAGACACCGTGGTTCGATTCCAGGCTGTATCACAACCGGCCGTGATTGGGAGTCCCATAGGGCGGTGCACAATTGGCCCAGCGTCGTCCGGGTTTGGCTGGTGTAGGCCGTCATTGTAAATAAGAATTTGTTCTTAACTGACTTGCTTATTTAAATAAAGGTAAGTAAAATGCAATAATAGTGTTTAACATGATTTTTGAATGACTACCTGATCACTGTATCCAACACATACAATTATCTGTAAGGTCCCTCAGTTGAGCAGTGAACTTAAAACACAGATTCAACCACAAGATCAGGGAAGTTTTCCACCTATTGTTATCGATGGATAAAAAAAGCAGACATTGAATATCCCTTTGAGCATGGTGAAGTTATTAATTATACTTTGGATGGTGTATCAACACACCCAGTCACTACAAAGATACTGTCGTCCTTCCAAACTCAGTTGTCGGAGAGGAAGGAAACCGCTCAGGGATTTCACCATGAAGCCAATGGTGACTATAAAACAATAACAGAGTTTAATGGCTGTGATAGGAGAAAACTGAGGATGGATCAACAACATTGTAGTTACTCCACAATACTAACCAAAATGAGAGAGTGAAAAGAAGGAAGCCTGTACAGAATAAAAATATTCCAAAACATGCATCCTGTTTGCAACAAGGAACTACAAGTAATACTGCAAAAAATGTGGCAAAGCAATTAACTATTTGTCCTGAATACAAAGTGTTATGTTTGGGGCAAATCCAATACAACACATTATTGAGTAGGGGAGACCGGGGATGGTTGGAACACTTTACCTTTTCGTCAGTTTCTCAGAGATCGTTTATGGTAGTGTATTCAGTGCTTGGGGTGAATTGTAACAGCTTGAAAAAGTGTATAAATCATGACATGCAGCTAATTATTGAACACCTTTATTGAGACCACTTGAGCAACATTGCCTTGTTTAACATTTTGTTTGGCAGAAATAATAATACATATAAATAATAAAATGTTTATTATTTAACCCTCCACTAAATAGTCTTTCTCAACCAAACAACAACTAGCCTCAACTAAACACCTGAACGTTTCTGGTCTGTGTGTGTGACTGAATGTTGGTTATGTTCACTTAATCAGAGTCACAGTTGTGACAGTGGTACAGACTTGGTGGGCCCATCATTTGCATTCCCAGCACTGCAACCAGGCCTCCTGGGACTTGGAATTGTTAAAGTGCTCCATGCACACAATGCAGAAGTTTCCTCGTTCAGAGGAATCTGAATCTTCTGGTTCAATCTGCTTTGTTTTCTCTTTTATCTTAAGCAGGACAGTTTTTTGTTGTTCAGTGTGGTTTGTTTTGGCTTGCATCTTTACAGCTGTTTTTTAGGCAGATTGCCTAAAAACAAATTGCCTTCTGAGTGCTTGAATGGGTGTACATAAACTGGATTGAAATCAGAAGAGTAATCAGGTGTTTCCAGCTGGCCTGGAAGGCAGTTGGAGAGGGGGCCTGGGAGGCAGCTGGAGAGGTGGCCTGGGAGGCAGCTGGAGAGGTGGCCTGGGAGGCAGCTGGACAGGTGGCCTGGATAGCAGTGGGCACAGTGGGCACAAATCAGCTGCCCACAAGAGACACTCTGACAACTTTTGCTCCTGCTCATCAATGAAGACCCTGTTTCCACTATGGTAGCCTCCAAGCTCTCTCCTCTCTCGACCCCTTTTCCAGTAGCTCTTTCTCTCTTTGCATAATCTGCACAGCATCACGTGACATATGCCATACAACTTTGCAAAAAAACCTCAAATGAATGAAAAAGATAACAACCAAATAAGATCTAGCAATTATATGGTGTTAATCTTTTCCTGTTGGTGTTGAGGCATACAGCTGGGTCTACACAATCAATGGCATCGGGTGTGTATTCATCTTATGAAAAGCATGAGCTGGCACACACCCGGCGTAGATCTCCTGAACGCAGCTCACCTTCCAGCCCACTTTCCAGCCCACACTCTCAAACACCTAGATCCCCTGAACGCAGCTCACTCTCCAGATCCCAATCACCTGAATTCTAATCACCTGTTCACACACCTGTAGGTCATTATCACACACTATTTAGTTCAGTTCTTTGCACCCCATCACTGCAAGGTATTGTTTGTTTTGTGACACATGTCTTTCTGAGCTCTGGTTTCCCCTGTGATTTACTCCTCCCGTGTATGATAGTGAGGCAGGCAAAAACTAACGATGTCTTTTGCATATTCCCTGCCTGTACTTTAGCCTATCGGATTTCCTGTTATCTACCTATTGCCTGATCTCCCGGACTACATTACTAGCCTATTCCCTCCCTGTACTGTTGCCCTTTTGGACCCTCTGTGTATGACCTTCTGCCTGCCCCTGGACCCAGCTACCTGCCTCCTCCTGTGGTCCTTTGCAATAAACACCTGCTGCGCCCTGCGCTTGAAGCCAGCTCTCTGTCTCCCCTCGTGTTAGTTACACTTTAACTCTACTTTTGAGACATAAGACTACTTTTGAAGTATAAAAACATTTGACAAACTTTTTAAAAAACGGTGTAATGCCCCTTTAGATGTTGTGTAATAATGTAGCAGTCTAATAAACAGAAAAATCTGATGAATCTAAATGTCTTGTTATTGAGATTGGCAGATAAGGAAAGAAAGAGGGCTGCATCAAAAGCTAGGGTGGAGAAGCATAGAGAGCAACTGTACAGAAATCCAGAGCTGTTTGATTAATTTATTGCTCTTAATGGTTCAAAATTATATGCTTTGCTCTTGATGAAGTACTGTTTGCTCATTTGCTCATTCTTGTAGTGGCCAGAACGATGCCACTCCTCAGTAAAAAGCACATGATAGCCCGCTTGGAGTTTGCCATAGGGCATGTTGAACATAGTAAAGATAAAGAAAAATCCTGGAATGAGTAGGTGTGTCCAAACTTTTGACTGGTACTGTATATAAAGATCAAAACACACATTTTATGAACATTTATGATGCATTTCAGGAATGTCTCATCTACCGTAACATGGATTGCATTCCTGAAATGCATCATAAATGTTCATAAAATGTGTGTTTTGATCTTTATATACAGTACCAGTCAAAAGTTTGGACACACCTACTCATTCCAGGTTTTAAAAAATCTTTACTATGTTCTACATGCCCTATGGCAAACTCCAAGCGGGCTATCGTGTGCTTTTTACTGAGGAGTGGCATCGTTCTGGCCACTATACCATAAAGGCCTAATTGGTGGAGTGCTGCAGAGATGGTTGTCCTTCTGGAAGGTTCTCCCATCTCCACAGAGGAACTCTGGAGCTCTGTCAGAGTGACCATCGGGTTCTTGGTCACCTTCCTGACCAAGGCCCTTCTCCACCAATTGCTCAGTTTGCCAGGCAGAAGAGGCTTGGTGGTTCCAAACTTATTCCATTTAAGAATGATGGAGGCCACTGTGTTCTTGGGGACCTTCAATGCTGCAGAAATTTTTTGGTACCATTTCTCAGATCTGTGCCTTGACACAATCCTGTCTTGGAGCTCTACGTACAATTCCTTCAACCTCATGGGTTGGTTTTTGCTCTGATATGCACTGTCAACTGTGGGACCTTATATAGACAGGTGTGTGCCATTCCAAGTCATGTCCAATCAATTGAATTTACCACAGGTGGACTGCAATCAAGTTGTAGAAACATCTCAAGGATGATCAATGGAAACAGGATGCAACTGAGCTCAATTTCGAGTCTTATACCAAAGGGTCTGAATACTTACACTACCGTTCAAATGTTTGGGGTCACTTAGAAATGTCCTTGTTTTTGAAAGAAAAGCTTTTTGTTGTCGTCAATTAAAATAACATCAAATTGATCAGAAATACAGTGTAGGCATTGTAAATGTTGTAAAAGACTATTGTAAGATGGAGTATCTAACTAGGTGTACAGAGGCCCATTATCAGTAAACATCACTCCTGTGTTCCAATGGCATGTTGTGTTAGCTAATCCAAGTGTATAACTTTAAAAGGCTAATTGATCATTAGAAAACCCTTTTCCAATTATGTTAGCACAGCTGAAAACTGATGTTCTGATTAAAGAAGCAATACAACTGGCCTTCGTTAGACTAGTTGAGAATCTGAAGCATCAACATTTGTGGGTTCGATTACAGGCTCAAAATGTCCAGGCTCAAAATGTCAGTCTATTCTTTTTCTGAGAAATGAAGGCTATTTCATGCGAGAAATTGCCAAGAAACCAAAAATCTCATACAATGCTGTGTAGTACTCCCTTCACAGAACAGCGCAAACTGGCTCTAACCAGATTAGAAAGAGGAGTGGGAGGCCCCGGTGCACAACTGAGCTAGAGGACAAGTACATTAGAGTGTCTAGTTTGAGAAACAGACGCCTCACAAGTCCTCTACTGAAAGCTTCATTAAATAGTACCTGCAAAACACCAGTCTCAACGTCTGGTGGATTAAACTGAAATTGAAACCAACTTTTATTAGCTGAAAATAGTGATATTTTCAAGATGATTTCAGTGTAAAATAACCGAAAGTGAGAGGTTGTATTCTGATTAAAGAGAAAAATGCCATTCTTGAACATGGGGTGAGACATTCTTACTTGTAACGCTCGTCTAATGCCTCCTCCTCGGACGAGGAGGAGCATGGATCGGACCAACACGCAGCGAGGTATGATGACATATTGAATTTATTTAACCAGACGAAACACTATGAACACTTGAACAAACTACAAAACAATAAACGAAGTAGACAGACCTGAGCTTACGAACTTACAATAATAATACGAAGAACGCACGAACAGGAACAGACTACAAACACGAACGAAAACGAAACAGTCCCGTGTGGTGCGACATACACAGACACGGAAGACAATCACCCACAAACAAACAGTGAGAACAGCCTACCTTAATATGGTTCTCAATCAGAGGAAACGTCAAACACCTGCCTCTAATTGAGAACCATATCAGGCAACACATTAAACCCAACATAGAAACACAATACATAGAATGCCCACCCCAACTCACGCCCTGACCAACTAAACACATACAAAAACAAGAGAAAACAGGTCAGGAACGTGACATTACTAATCTGCTAGAGAACCAGTTTGGATTTAAGTATAACTTTTGTATGACTGAAGCCTTTAGTGAGAGGTCTAATGCTTTAATATTTAATCATTTCTGCCCTCCGAATTCATATTCATCATATAAATAGGCCTGTTTAATTTTGTCTGGCTTGCCGTTCCAAATAAAATTTGATATTTTTTCCTCATTTAATTAAAAAAACAAGTTGCTAGGTGTAGGCAAGGCCATAAGCAAATAGGCAAACTGGGATTTGACTCAAGAGTTAATCACAGTGATTTTTCCACGGTAGCAACATCTTATCTATTTTTTTCTAATTTCTAATAAAATGTATTGTAGTGAGATTATTTTTTCTTTCGGGATATGAATACAGAGTATGTCCACTTCACCGTCAGACCATTTTATTAGTAAACTACACGGGAATGTAAAACTCGTTTTTTGGTGATCCAATACGTAATATACAGTACACTTATCATAATTTGGATGTAAACCAAAGAGGTTAGAACAATTATCTAGATCCTCTATAAGGCTGTGGAGGGATCCAAATTGTGGATTTAAAAGAAAACATGACTCCTCAGCGTACATACAATGACACCTTTGATTTTAAGTTCTGGATTTCTAGCCATTTGATATTATTGTTGAATCTGATTTTAATAGCTAACATTTCGATGGCCATAATAAATAGATATGACAGGGACAACCTTATTTTACTCCTCGTCTGAAATGTTTCTCTAAATGACTTAATCTATAATGCAATTATAGATGATGTGTTGTAGAAACCTCCCTCATTAGTCACGGGGCAACTTACAGGTCCTTTGCAGACTGGCTATTAATATGGTGGTTGTGTTGATACCTGGAGTGGTCCAACCAAGCATTTGCCCTGAGATAATTCTGGTAAATGTCGCTCCCAATCACAGTTTTTCAGTCATTACAGTCCAAACATGCGTTTAATCTCCAAAGGTAGGAGAGTTATTGATTGTTTCCCTCACATGAAGTTGAAATTCTGGCTCAGACAGTCTCTTTAAAGATCCAGAGTCATTACTAATGCAAGACGCCACTGTCCTGAGAATACAAACGTGTTGATCTGGCCCTGCAAAGAGCAGATGATAAGTGGGGAAAGGTCACATGCATGCAACATGAATACACCAATGCTCCCTGGGTCTATGATGCCTCCAATTAGTGTCTGGCTGAGGAATCAGCCAATAGGAGACCTTCTCTAAACACCTGTGGCGAGCACAGATGTACTTATA
Organism: Salvelinus namaycush; assembly: GCF_016432855.1. Taxonomy (NCBI): domain Eukaryota; kingdom Metazoa; phylum Chordata; class Actinopteri; order Salmoniformes; family Salmonidae; genus Salvelinus; species Salvelinus namaycush. Next base: position 39,183,839 of record NC_052310.1, on the reverse strand, counting down.
CTGCCGATGCTCAGTTTGTTATGTGTTGCGGTTATTGGAAAGGAGATTTTTAGTTTTTAATGTGAGTCAATTGTGTCTTATTTAGCTGTGCATTTGTACCTGGCTCATTTGAATTAATCTCACAATGCAGATTTAGTTCTGACATGTGTGTTTGCAAGGAGGTGTGTCTGTGTAACCTGAAGTCATTTGATAGCAGGTCTGTGAACTACTGTTTGCTAAATGTTGAGAAGGCCAGAAATTTGACTGTGAAGGAACATGAAAGTAGCTATGATGTCATTATCTTCACTCACCTCCCAGGTTAGAAACATGATTTACAAACAGCAGTAAAGTAATGCCAATGCCAGTCACAAATAGCATCACATGCAACAGTAAAGTAAAGCCAATGTGGCAGAGGTGTGAGAGGCTATCAACCAATCAATCAAATATATTTACATAGCAATTTTTACCTCAGAAGTTGTCAAAAAAGGGCTTTGCAGTAACCTAAGTTGCATAAACTCTTCTATGCAGTTTCATCCAGATTTAAATAGAGACCAATGGGAAAATCAATGCTAAATAAATGGATGTCTTTTCAACTGATTATAGTTATTTTCCCACAGTCTAAAGCTGTTAGCTCCAGCTCTATCATACAGTCTGAGCTGTGCTAGCTGTCTCGCATGGTGGAACTTCCAGCACTCAGCCCCAGCCACCAGGTTCTTCATTACCACCATATCATTACAAAACAAATCCGCACTGTTGAGCCGAAGAAAATGAACCAGATCAAATTAATTTCTGTTTATTTATGTGCGAGTCATTTGGCCTGCCAGGCTTCTCGGAGTGAAATGATCTCCTGTCTATGGATTAGTGCACAAACGAGGACCTCTCTCTCTCTCTCTCTTGCTATCGCACCGTTCTCTCTTTAATAAGCTCTTTGCTGTAGCAAGAACCTGTTTGCCACAGCTTATTTGCATCACAAATTTCACCCGGCGCTCTGAAAACAAACTCCCTGAAACAAATGCTAATGTATTCATTTCCTGCTTATATAAAAGAGATCCTTGCATTTTACCTTTCCAATCTTTGCAGATCTAGAGCGTTATGTGAAAAGACTAGACTGGGGCTGATCTGGAATGGAATGGCAGCTACCATTACTATAAGAAAAGTGACACTTTAAGATAACGCTTTGACAGCTGGTGACACAAGCACACCTTTCAGAGCTGTTTCTATTTCATATTTTCCATTTCACCCGATCATCTGAGATGTGTGTGAGATTTGATATGTTAGTTGTTGTCTTCCTGGCTCTCCTCCAGTGAAATGCTGGTGTTTTGAAACAAACACTTCCTGCTGTTATTTACGGGACTATGTTCTTTTGACAGGAAAGAGTTTTTGTGGTTTTTATTTTCTCCCTTCACCTTGAAAGAAAAGCCAGATTGAGAGCTACAAACAAACTTCAGGGAGATAAACTTCAAAAATCTAACTTTAAAAGGGTAAATCCGCAGTTGCTGCATTCATTTTTGGACTTCTAAATTGATTATATATACCCATTGATTCTTGAAGAATATAACTTATAAATGCCTCATGAGCTTAGTTCAATGGTCGTAACCCATCAGAACCCTGACTATAAGCTTGTTTTACTACTCCAAAGAGTACACAACATAAATGTAAAAAAATACTGTATAGCCTCCAAACATAGTTAAAACTCTAATGTTTATATCATGGCTGGCCAGTCCATAGCTCTGTTGTGAATTTGAGAGTGGTGACATTTCTCCAGCCCCATCCTTCAGATTTTTACCAAAACGGTGGAGGGGGTGGGGCTTTGCTACAGATTCAACATGCGGATTGGCCCTTTAAGGCTTTCCAGGAGAGAAAACAATCACTGAAGGCAAGACCCAGTTTGTTTAGCCTACTTTTGTCTCAATGGAAATGTTTAGTCCTAAGATCTGAAATAGTTGATGGAATTGCATATCATTTCAGTGACAACATGAACAAAACTTTAATTGTGCATTTTAGGTGCGATGGAAAATGTATTTCCTGAAAATTGCAAACCAGCTGTATGGCAAATGATGAGATAGAGATTTACCTAAAGACAGATCAAGTGATCATTGATTTAAATATGGAAATTATCTGTAGGCATTGTCACGTCCTGACCATAGTTCTTATGTGTTTTGCTTGTTTTAGTGTTGGTCAGGACGTGAGCTGGGTGGGCATTCTATGTTGTGTGTCTAGTTTGTCTGTTTCTGTGTTCGGCCTAATATGGTTCTCAATCAGAGGCAGCTGTCAATCGTTGTCCCTGATTGAGAATCATATATAGGTGGCTTGTTTTGTGTTGGGGATTTGTGAGTGTTTTTTTCCGGTATGTTCGTTTGTTATTTTGTATAGTGTATTGTTTTCGTGTATATTAAATCATTGAAACTTACCACGCTGCACATTGGTCCTCCGATCCTTCTCGCCTCTCCTCGTCCGAGGAGGAAGAGCTAGACTGCCGTTACAGGCATTTTGATATATTTTTATCTAATTTACTGCAGTGGTATGTGACTAATCTTATGGCTGGTTTATAGTGCAATGTGACATGACGTTATACCTGCTCTAAACCAAGCTTTAAACAACAGTGTGGTAACATAAATCTCTCTCTCTCTTTCTCATGCCTTCTCTCTCTTTCTCATGCATTCTCTCTCTCTCTTTCTCATGCCTTCTCTCTCTCTCTTTCTCATGCCTTCTCTCTCTCTCTTTCTCATGCCTTCTCTCTCTCTCTTTCTCATGCCTTCTCTCTCTCTCTTTCTCATGCCTTCTCTCTCTCTCTTTCTCATGCCTTCTCTCTCTCTCTTTCTCATGCCTTCTCTCTCTCTCTCTTTCTCATGCCTTCTCTCTCTCTCTTTCTCATGCCTTCTCTCTCTCTCTTTCTCATGCCTTCTCTCTCTCTCTTTCTCATGCCTTCTCTCTCTCTCTTTCTCATGCCTTCTCTCTTTCTCATGCCTTCTCTCTCTCTCTTTCTCATGCCTTCTCTCTCTCTCTTTCTCATGCCTTCTCTCTCTCTCTTTCTCATGCCTTCTCTCTCTCTCTTTCTCATGCCTTCTCTCTCTCTCTTTCTCATGCCTTCTCTCTCTCTCTTTCTCATGCCTTCTCTCTCTCTCTTTCTCATGCCTTCTCTCTCTCTCTTTCTCATGCCTTCTCTCTCTCTCTTTCTCATGCCTTCTCTCTCTCTCTTTCTCATGCCTTCTCTCTCTCTCTTTCTCATGCCTTCTCTCTCTCTCTTTCTCATGCCTTCTCTCTCTCTCTTTCTCATGCCTTCTCTCTCTTTCTCATGCCTTCTCTCTCTTTCTCATGCCCTCTCTCTCTTTCTCATGCCCTCTCTCTCTTTCTCATGCCCTCTCTCTCTTTCTCATGCCCTCTCTCTACACCTCTACACACCTGTACCTGACCTGCAGGGTTGTGACCTCCTGGAGCAGAATACGATGCACTCTGACCTGGCCCTGCAGAACCGTCTGGGTCGGGGGGTGGAAAGCATTTCCCGCCTGGACCTCACCACCTCCCGCCTGCCTATCAGCTCCACTGGCCTGGCCGTCATACTAGAGACTGATGACGAGCAGAGAGCCAGGATAGAGCCTGAAAACACAGGTAGGGGAGAGTGTGTTCCATTTATGTTCATGTATTTCTTCCAATGGTTAGGATTGCAGTTGCATCTTAACCCACCGGTCGCTGTCCACTGTGTTGTGTTCCTGAATGTCGTTTCTTGGGAGTTCCAAATGCTACTGTCCGTGGTGCTGAATCTAAACTATGCTATTAGCTGTACTTTGCTGATTTTTTTGTTCTTGATATTCTTTGTGACAGTCACCCTCAGACTGAATCTGTGTGTGTGTGTGTTCGCATGTTGGGGCTGCTTTGTCTTCCATAAACTCTAAAAGCAAGAAAATGACACAATAATAAGTAAGGCTGGGATGATACTAGTATCGCGATATTTGTTAGTATCGTGGCAAAGAAACAAAACACAAAGCAGAATTAACTTCTTTAGGAAAACAAATCAAATTGAAGTTTATTAGTCACGTACACAGTTCTGCAAATGTTATCACAGGGGAAGTGAAATGGTTATGTTTCTAGCTCCAACAGTGCAGCACTATCTACTGTTAGGTTCTAAATAAACAGAGTAAAAAACTAACGGAAGACTAGGAAAAGCTCAAACCAAGTTCATTCACCCACTGGGTCAAACAGCTGCAAAGACAACAGTACCAAATGGTACATACAGTACCAGACAAACGTTTGGACACACCTACTCATTCAAGGGTTTTTCTTTATTTTGACTATTTTCTATATTGTAGAATAATAGTTAAGACATCAAAACTATGAAATAACACATATGGAATCATGTGGTAACCAAAAAAGTGTTAATCAAATCAAAATATATTTAATATTTTAGATTCTTCATAGTAGCCACCCTTTGCCTTGATGACAGCTTTGCACACTTTTGACATTCTCTCAACCAGCTACACCTGGAATGCTTTTCCAACAGTCTTGAAGGAGTTCCCACATATGCAGAGCACTTGTTGGCTGCTTTTCCTTCACTCTGTGGTCTAACTCATCCCAAACCATCTCAATTGGGTTGTGGTTGGGTGACTGTGGAGGCCAGGTCATCTGATGCAGCACTCTCCTGCTTGGTCAAATAGCCCTTACACAGCCTGGAGGTGTGTTGGGTCATTGTCCTGTTAAGCAGAGGTAACTCTCTTCCTTTCTTGTTGCGGTCCTCATGAGAGCCAGTTTCATCATAGCGCTTGATGATTTTTGTGAGTGCACATGAAGAAACTTTCAAAGTTCTTTAAATTTTCCGTATTGACTGACCTGCATGTCTTCAAGTAAGATGAACTGTCGTTTCTCTTTGTTTATTTGAGCTGTTCTTGCCATAATATGGACTTGGTCTTTTACCAAATAGGGCTATCTTCTGTATACCACCCCTACCTTGTCACAACACAACTGAGTGGCTCAAACGCATTAAGAAGGAAAGAAATTCCACAAATGAACTTGAAACAAGGCACACCTGTTAATTGAAATGCATTCCAGGTGACTACCTCATGAAGTTGGTTAATAGAATGCCAAGAGTGTGCAAAGCTTTCATCAAGGCAAAGGGTGGTGTAACGTCCTGACCAGAGTTCTTATGTGTTTTGCTTGTTTAGTGTTGGTCAGGACGTGAGCTGGGTGGGAATTCTATGTTGTGTGTCTAGTTTGTCTGTTTCTGTGTCCAGCCTAATATGGTTCTCAATCAGAGGCAGCTGTCAATCGTTGTCCCTGATTGAGAATCATATATAGGAGGCTTGTTTTGTGTTGGGATTTTGTGGGTGATTGTTTCCTGTCTCTGTGTTTGTGTTCTGCACCAGATAGGACTGTCTCGGTTTTTCACATTTGTTATTTTGTTATTTGTATAGTGTTCCCGTTTATTTCATCTAATTAAACATGTTGAACACTAGCAGCGCTGCATTTTGGTCCTCTCTTTCATCCAAGGAAGAAAGCCGTGACAGGTGGCTACTTTGAAGAATCTCAAATATAAAATATATATTGATTGTTTAACCTGTTTGGCGTGCAAGCCCGACGTCGGTACACTTATGACAACAGCCAGCTCAAAGTGCAGGGCGTGAAATTCAAAATATATATTTTTTAAATATTTAACTTTCACACATTAACAAGTCCAAGACACCAGATGAAAGGTACACATCTTGTGAATCAAGCCAACATGTCCGATTTTTAAAATGTTTTACAGGGAAGACACAATATGTAAATCTATTAGCTAACCACGTTAGCAAAAGACACCATTTTTCATTACTCCACCAGTTATTTACTCCATCAGTAGCTATCACAAATTCGACCAAATAAAGATATAAATAGCCACTAACCAAGAAACAAATTCATCAGATGATAGTCTGATAACATATTTATTGTATAGCATATGTTTTGTTAGAAAAATGTGCATATTTCAGGTATAAATCATAGTTTACATTGCAGCTACAGTCAGAAATTGCACCGAAAGCAGACAGAAAAATTACAGACACCAACGCCAAATAACTAAATACTCATCATAAAACATTTCTGAAAAATACATAGTGTACAGCAATTGAAAGACAGGCATCTTGTGATTCCAGACAATATTTCCGATTTATCAAGTGTTTTACAGCGAAAACAAAATGTAGCGTTATATTAGCTTAGCACAATAGCCAGAAACACTTGGGCGCCGGCGACTACGGCAGATATATGAAATAACATCATAAAATGGGTCTTACTTTTGCTGATCTTTCATCAGAATGTTGGACAAGGTGTCCTTTGTCCAGAACAGTTGTTGTTTGGATTCAGAACGGACACTTTCCCTCTTCATTTAGCAAGCGCGCTAGCCGGGTGCCACGACACTCTCCATGTCAACAAACGGAAGAGAACGGAACACAGCAAAACTCCCGAAAATATTTCAATAATCTGATGAAACCATATTGAAAAAACATACTTTACGATGATATGGTGACATGTATCAAATAAAATCAAAGCCGGAGATTGTAGTCGCCTATAACGGAAGCTAAACAAAAGGCAATCACACTGTCCAGCTCGCGCTATTCAGAGTACCGAAAATGGTGGACACGAGATTCCAAGATGATGTGTTCCAACTCAGATTGAGATAATCACCTCATTTCTTCTCTCACAGCCTCTTGACAACCAGAGGAAGGTGTATGACGTGTATGTATACTAATAGGTCTTGTGCCCATTTATAGGCATGAAGAACAGAGCATCGATTTCAGACGTTCCACTTCCTGGTCAGGAAAAGTGCTGCAGAATGAGTTCTGTTTCACTCAGAGAAATAATTCAAACGGTTTTAGAAACTAGAGTGTTTTCTATCCAATAGTAATAATAATATGCATATTGTACGAGCAAGAATTGAGTACGAGGCCGTTTGAAATGGGCACGATTTAACTGGCTACTCAATACTGCCCCTTGCAGCCATAAGAAGTTAACACTTTGATGTCTTCACTATTATTCTACAATGTAGAAAATATTACAAAGAAAGAAAAACCCTGGAATGAGTAGGTGTGTCCAAACTTTTGACCTGTTCTGTATATTTATACCCTCCACTGGGTGGAGTCTCATCCTTTTCTCTAAACACCACAGCTTTGTTGCTAGGCAGGAAGTTAAGTGATTTGTGTAATAAAACTGTTCCTTCTCCCTTCATGTGACCTGACCTGACCTCGGCCCACAGTCCTCACTAATCCACAGCTATCCACCCTTATCAGTGACCACAACCATGTGATTGCCTTTTCCCTTAGTAACTTTCCAGGCCCTTGTCTGTTATCCAACCTCCATTGACCCCACCATATACATTCCTCATACATATAACCATTCACTTCTGGTATAGCAAGTATTTCAAACTAGAACCCAAGGGTCCCTCGTCTTTGAATAGTAATCCCATACTGTTCAATATCACAACCTTTTAAATTACTTAGAAATGAACAAAAAATTAAACATGATCAAAATTTAAAACATAATTAACATTCACAGTTGATTTTTATATTTACACCTCCGAGACTTATGGCCTCTAATCTATAATTACACTATGCACACTCTTTTTTTCTGTCTCTCTGTCACACCCTGATCTGTTTCACCTGTCTTGTGCTTGTCTCCATCCCCCACCATGTGTCTCCCACTTTCCCCATTATCCCCTGTGTACTTATACTTGCCTTTTCTGTTGGTCTGTTGCCAGTTCGTCTTATATTGTGAAGTCGTATCAGCGAGTGTAACGGCTTTCTTCCTGGGATGAAGGAGAGGACCAAAATGCAGCGCAGTTAGTGTTCAACATGTTTAATTAAACAATAAACGATGAACATTAACAAATAACAAAATAATAAACGTGAAAGCCGAGACAGTCCTATCTGGTGCAGAACACAAACACAGAGACAGGAAACAACCACCCACAATCCCCAACACAAAACAAGCCACCTATATATGATTCTCAATCAGGGACAACGATTGACAGCTGTCTCTGATTGAGAACCATATTAGGCTGAACACAGAAACAGACGAACTAGACACACAACATAGAATTCCCACCCAGCTCACGTCCTGACCAACACTAAACAAGCAAAACACATAAGAACTCTGGTCAGGACGTTACAGTACCCCCCCCCCCCCCCTGAGGTGCGGACTCCGAACGCACCCCTAAAACTCAAGGGGAGGGTCTGGGTGGGCATCTGTCCGCGGTGGCGGCTCCGGCGGTGGACGAGGACACCACTCCACCGTCTTTGTCCCCCTCCTTAGCGTCCTTTGAGTGGCGACCCTCGCCCACGACCTTGGCCTAAGAATCCTCCCCAAGGCCCCCACATGATTTAGGAGGTAGCTCAGGACAGAGAGGTAGCTCAGGACAGAGAGGTAGCTCAGGACAGAGAGGTAGCTCAGGACAGAGAGGTAGCTCAGGACAGAGGGGCAACTCCGGACAGAGGGGCAGCTCAGGACGAATGGCAGCTCCGGACTGAATGGCAGCTCCGGACTGAATGGCAGCTCCGGACTGAGTGGCAGCTCCGGACTGAGTGGCAGCTCCGGACTGGAGGGCAGCTCCGGACTGGAGGGCAGCTCCGGACTGGAGGGCAGCTCCGGACTGGAGGGCAGCTCATGACTGGAGGGCAGCTCATGACTGGAGGGCAGCTCATGACTGGAGGGCAGCTCATGACTGGAGGGCAGCTCATGACTGGAGGGCAGCTCATGACTGGAAGGCAGCTCATGACTGGAGGGCAGCTCCTGACTGTCTGGCGGCTCTGGCAGCTCCTGACTGTCTGGCGGCTCTGGCGGCTCCTGACTGGCTGGCGGCTCTGGCGGCTCCTGACTGACGGACGGCTCTAGCGGCTCCTGACTGACGGACGGCTCTAACGGCTCGGGACAGACGGACGGCTCAGACGGCGCTGGGCAGACGGACGGCTCAGACGGCGCTGGGCAGACGGACGGCTCAGACGGCGCTGGGCAGACGGACGGCTCAGACGGCGCTGGGCAGACGGACGGCTCAGACGGCGCTGGGCAGACGGATGGCTCAGACGGCGCTGGGCAGACGGACGGCTCAGACGGCGCTGGGCAGACGGATGGCTCAGACGGCGCTGGGCAGACGGATGGCTCAGACGGCGCTGGGCAGACGGATGGCTCAGATGGTGCTGGGCAGGCAGGCAGCTCAGACGGCGCTGGGCAGACGAGCAGTGCAGGCGGCGTTGGGCAGACGGCCGACTCTGACCTGCTGAGGCGCACAGTAGGCCTGGTGCGTGGTGCCGGAACTGGTGGTACCGGACTGGAGACACGCACCTCAAGGCTAGTGCGGGGAGCAGGAACAGGGCACACTGGACTCTCGATGCGCACTATAGGCCTGGTGCGTGGTACCGGCACTGGTGGTACCGGGCTGAGGGCACGCACCTCAGGGCGAGTGCGGGGAGAAGGAACAGTGCGTACAGGGCTCTGGAGACGCACAGGAGGCTTGGTGCGTGGTGCCGGAACTGGAGGCACTGGGCTGGAGACACGCACCACAGGGAGAGTGTGTGGAGGAGGAACAGGGCTCTGGAGACGCACTGGAAGCCTGGTGCGTGGTGTAGGCACTGGTGGTACTGGGCTGGAGACACGCACTACAGGGAGAGTGCGTGGAGCTGGAACTGGAGGAAATGGGCTGGGGCGGGAAGGTGGCGCCGGATATACCGGACCGTGCAGGCGTACTGGCTCCCTTGAGCACTGAGCCTGCCCAACCTTACCTGGTTGAATGCTCCCCGTAGCCCGTCCAATGCGGGGAGGTGGAATAACCCGCACTGGGCTGTGTAGGCGAACCGGGGACACCATTCGTAAGGCTGGTGCCATGTACACCGGCCCGAGGAGACGTACTGGAGGCCAGATATGTTGAGCCGGCTTCATGGCACTTGGCTCAATGCTCAATCTAGCCCGCCCAGTGCGGGGAGGTGGAATAACCCGCACCGGGCTATGCACACGTACAGGAGACACCGTACGCTCTTCCGCATAACACGGTGTCTGCCCGTACTCCCGCTCTCCACGGTAAGCATGGGAAGTGGGCGCAGGTTTCCTACCTGCCTTCGCCACACTATCCTTTAGCCTCCCCCCCCCCCCCCCCCCCAAGAAATTTTTGGGTGAGCCTCTCGGGCTTCCAGCCGCTCTGCCTTGCTAGCGCCTCATAATGCCGCCTCTCCGCTTTAGATGCCTCCAGCTCCGCTTTGGGGCGGCAACACTCCTCTGGCTCTGCCCAGGGTCTTTCTCCGTCCAGAATCTCCTCCCATGTCCATTCCTCCTTGTACCACTGCTGCTGTCGTTGCTGCCCGTTGCCACGCTGCTTGGTCCGGGTTAGGTGGGTGGTTCTGTAACGGCTTTCTTCCTGGGATGAAGGAGAGGACCAAAATGCAGCGCAGTTAGTGTTCAACATATTTAATTAAACAATAAACGATGAACATTAACAAATAACAAAATAATAAACGTGAAAGCCGAGACAGTCCTATCTGGTGCAGAACACAAACACAGAGACAGGAAACAACCACCCACAATCCCCAACACAAAACAAGCCACCTATATATGATTCTCAATCAGGGACAACGATTGACAGCTGTCTCTGATTGAGAACCATATTAGGCTGAACACAGAAACAGACGAACTAGACACACAACATAGAATTCCCACCCAGCTCACGTCCTGACCAACACTAAACAAGCAAAACACATAAGAACTCTGGTCAGGACGTTACAGCGAGTTTTCCAGTTTCTCTAGTTTCTGTTTTCTAGTCCTCACGGTTTTGACCATTCTGCCTACCCTGACTCTGAGCCTTGCTGCCGTTCTGTCCCTGATTTACACTGCCTTGGATTATGCTGCTTCAGCCTGCCCTAGACCTGCCATTTGCCTGCCCCCTGTTTTGTAATAAACATCTGAGATTCAAACTGTCTGTCTCCTGGGTCTAATCCTGAGTCCTGTTAGTACGAACTGGCCATGACTGACCCAGCAGACTTGGACCAGCTCCGCAACGTCGTCTCCTCCTAAGGAGCCACCATTGGAAGACACAAGGAGTTACTTCAAAATCTTTTGGAAGGATCCCAGACCTTGGCTGAACGCCATGACTGCACTTTCAATACATTGCTGGAGCAATTCTGTGGATTGTCTATGAGGCACGCGGTCGATTTCCGCACTTTGCCTGGAAACCGGAATCCCTGTTCGACACGTTCCTTCACGGATTATTGGAGGTGGGTAAAGATGAGCTCGCAGCCCGGGAGCTGCCCATGGATCTCGTCTCTCTCATCTTCTTGACCATACGGATCAATGGGCGGTTATGGGAACGTAGGAGGGAGAGGAGGTCTGTTCCCAGGCTCATCAGTAGGTACGAGTACACTGGTGGGCCATACTGAGCATTTTCAATCTCCCATTACTCTTACCCCTCTCCATGCCCACCTGCTGTGGGGTGACAGGTCTAAATCTCTCCAGGTATTCCCAGTCTCTCGTCGCCTGACTCTATGCCTTCGGGATAATATTCGACTGGGTTCCACAAAAATGAAGGCCCTAAAAAAACCTCTTCATGCTTTCTCCCAGTCTTCCCATCAGGCCACAGGTTCCAAGAGGTGTTCCCAGGCCATGTCATTTTCACTTTGCTCCCCATCTCCTCCTTCCTCCTTGGCCACCTGATATACACGTGCGGTGGCCCTAATTAACTTAAGCTCATCCTGAGGTAAATCAGCCCTGTATACACACATTTCAACATCAATGCCTTCAGGATGTGATATCCCCGCAATGCTGACAAGGTAACTCCTGCTACACTGCCCATGATGCATACTTCAAGATACTCCTCATTTGCGCTATAGTCCAGTTCCATTTTGTTCACCACTACTACTGTTCCTTCAATTACTGTCCCTACTGTGACTGCTGTGAGAATAGCTATTGCATGAAATATGTCTCCTGCTCCTGATCTCCTATTACCTTCGTGGTTCACTAATAGATCTAGGACTGAATCTTTCAGATACTCCTGTCACGTTCTGACCTTTATTTCCTTTGTTTTGTCTTTATTTAGTATGGTCAGGGCGTGAGTTGGGGTGGGCAGTCTATGTGTGTTTTTCTATGTTGGGGTTTTGAGTTCGGCCTGGTATGGTTCTCAATCAGAGGCAGCTGTCAATCGTTGTCCCTGATTGAGAATCATACTTAGGTAGCCTGGGTTTCACTTTTGGTTTGTGGGTGTTTGTTTCCGTGTGAGTGTTTGTTGCCACATGGTACTGTTTTCGGTTTCGTTCATGTTCACATTTATTGTTTTGTATTTCATAGTGTTCAGTTTATGCTTTAAAATAAACGTTATGGACACTTACCACGCTGCGCATTGATCCGATCCTTCAAACTGGAAGCCCGAGAGGCAGCCCCAAAAATGTATTGGGGGGGGAACACGGGGAGTGTGGCGAGTTCAGGTAGGAGACCTGCACCAACTTCCCGTGCTTACCGTGGAGAGAGAGGGACCGGGCAGGCACCGTGTTATGCCGTTAGGCGCACGGTGTCCCCGGTGCATGTGCATAGCCCTGTGCGGTACTTTGCAGCGCCTCGTATCGGCCGGGCTAGAGTGGGCATCGAGCCAGGTGCCATGAAGCTGGCTCAGCGCATCTGGTCTCCAGTGCGTCTCCTCGGGCCGGTGTACATGGCACCAGCCTTACGCATGGTGTCCCCGGTTCGCCAGCACAGCCCAGTGCGGGCTATTCCACCTCGCCGCACTGGCCTGGCTACGGGGAGCATTCAACCAGGTAAGGTTGGGCAGGCTCGGTGTTCGAGACCTCCTGTGCGCCTTCACGGTCCGGTCCATCCGGTGCCACCTCCTCGCACCAGCCCTCCGGTGCCGGCACCACGTACCAGGGCTCCAGTTTCAGCACCCCGCACTCGCCCTGAGGTGCGTGTCCCCAGCCCAGTACCACCAGTGCCAACACCACGCACCAGGCTTCCTGTGCGTCTCCAGAGCCCTGTACGCCCTGTTCCTGCTCCCCGCACTCGCCCAGAGGTGCGTGTTCCCTGCCCGGTACCACCTGTTCCAGCACCACGCACTAGGCCTACAGTGCGCCTCGGCAGGCCTGAGTCGCCCGTCTGTCCAGCGCCGCCTGAGTCGCCCGTCTGTCCAGCGCCGCCTGAGTCGCCCGTCTGTCCAGCGCCGCCTGAGCCGCCCGTCTGTCCAGCGCAGCCTGAGCCGCCCGTCTGTCCAGCGCAGCCTGAGCCGCCCGTCTGTCCAGCGCAGCCTGAGCCGCCCGTCTGTCCAGCGCCGCCTGAGCCGCCCGTCTGTCCAGCGCCGCCTGAGCCGCCCGTCTGTCCAGCGCCGCCTGAGCCGCCCGTCTGTCCAGCGCCGCCTGAGCCGCCCGTCTGTCCAGCGCCGCCTGAGCCGCCCGTCTGTCCAGCGCCGCCTGAGCCGCCCGTCTGTCCTGAGCCGCCAGAGCCGCCCGTCTGTCCTGAGCCGCCAGAGCCGCCCGCCGGTCAGGACCCGCCAGAGCCGCCCGCCGGTCAGGACCCGCCAGAGCCGCCCGCCGGTCAGGAGCCGCCAGAGCCGCCAGACGGTCAGGAGCCGCCAGAGCCGCCCGCCAGTCAGGAGCCGCCCGCCAGTCAGGAGCCGCCCGCCAGTCAGGAGCCGCCCCTCAGTCCGGAGCCGCCCCTCAGTCCGGAGCCGCCCCTCAGTCCGGAGGCGCCCCTCAGTCCGGAGGCGCCCCTCAGTCTAGTGGGGCTCTTTATTAGGGTTCCCAGTCCGGGATCTGCAGCGAGGGTCACTGCTCTGAAGACGTTACTGAAGTGGGTAATGACTATGGTGGAGTGGGGTCCACGTCCCGCGCCAGCGCCGCCACCGCGGACAGATGCCCACCCAGACCCTCCCCTATAGGTTCAGGTTTTGCGGCCGGAGTCCGCACCTTGGTGGGGGGGGGGGGGGGGGGGGGGGGGGGGTACTGTCACGTTCTGACCTTTATTTCCTTTGTTTTGTTTTTATTTAGTATGGTCAGGGCGTGAGTTGGGGTGGGCAGTCTATGTGTGTTTTTCTATGTTGGGGTTTTGAGTTCGGCCTGGTATGGTTCTCAATCAGAGGCAGCTGTCAATCGTTGTCCCTGATTGAGAATCATACTTAGGTAGCCTGGGTTTCACTTTTGGTTTGTGGGTGTTTGTTTCCGTGTGAGTGTTTGTTGCCACATGGTACTGTTTTCGGTTTCGTTCATGTTCACATTTATTGTTTTGTATTTCATAGTGTTCAGTTTATGCTTTAAAATAAACGTTATGGACACTTACCACGCTTTGCATTGATCCGATCCTTCAGACTTCTCCTCCTCATCCATTGTTGAGGATGGATGAATATAATTTATAAACTGTACTTAATACACTTATGCCTCTATAGTTCAGTGGCACATTTTTTAAAGATTTGGGAATGGGATTCACTATAGACTTATACCAAGTGGATGGCAGCATACTGTACTCAAACAAATTTGTAGGAAATCATATAGGACGTCAATTAATTTAGGGTATTTTAAAAGGCAGTTCATCAATGCCAAACGCTTTCCCAGTTTTTGCAGCATCAATCACCTTAACTTCTGCCACAGACAGCTCCTCATTTAAATATGGATTACATATATAACAGGGTTCTAACATTGTATTTTCCATTTTAGTTTTCAGGTCTTTATAAAATTCTTCCTTAAAATATGCCACATTTATCGCAGCGCTAGCTGCGCCACCAGAGACTCTGGGTTCGCGCTCTGTCGCAGCCGGCCGCGACCGGGAGGTCCGTGGGGCGACGCACAATTGGCCTAGCGTCGTCCGGGTTAGGGAGGGTTTGGCCGGTAGGGATATCCTTGTCTCATCGCGCACCAGCGACTCCTGTGGCGGGCCGGGCGCAGTGCGCGCTAACCAAGGGAGCCAGGTGCACGGGTTTTCCTCCGACACATTGGTGTGGCTGGCTTCCGGGTTGGAGGCGCGCTGTGTTAAGAAGCAGTGCGGCTTGGTTGGGTTGTGTTTCGGAGGACGCATGGCTTTCGACCTTCGTCTCTCCCGAGCCCGTACGGGAGTTGTAGCGATGAGACAAGATAGTAATTACTAGCAATTGGATACTACGAAAATTGGGGAGAAAAGGGGGTAAAATCTATTAACAAAAAAAAAAAAAAAAAAAGCAACATTTTTGTTACCTGAGAACAAACTAGCAAACCCACTCCTTAAGTACCTGTGTAATATCAGAGTTCAGCCCCCCCCCCCTGCTCTTCCCTGACTTCCATTGGAATGTTCTTATGTCGTTTTGGTCCTAACTTGTTTATTTGGCTCCAAAACTGTTATAGGATATCTTGTCTGTAGCTCCTCAAGGTAACTGCCCTCTCTGATATCTATCTTAAATTATTTATAATGTTACTTTTGATACTTAAGTACATTTAAAACCAACTACTTTTAGACTTTTACTCAAGTAATATTTAACTGGGTGTTTTTCACTTTTACTTGAGTCATTTTCTTTTAAGGTATCTTTACCTATACTCAAGAATGAAAATTGGGTACTTTTTCCACGACTGGTCAAGTGTTTGCTGGCTGTTAGAAATGGGGGAGATATTAGTGGCGTTGGAAGACTATCCAACCTTAGAAAACTCAGAGTCACATGCTTCTTAATCAAACTCTGCAGGAGATGTGATGCTATAATTACATTGAAATTCCCTTCCTGTGAGGTGGCCTCCTGTATACAGGGATCTGTGGTTATTCTTTCAAGTGGTGTACCTTCTTTGACTAACCCCTCATTGAAAGTTGACAATAGTGTCTGAAATGACAACACTATCTCTGCTACTCCCACCATGATCTGGGTATGTGTGACATTCAATTTAACTTCATTGTAGTCTCTATATTGTACACAGTTAGCTGTCCGTCCTTTCCTATGAGCTATCCCCTGATATCACTATACACAGAGAAGTGGTATCGTTCCTCAGAGACTCTAATACCCACTTCCTTAATTTATGAGCCACACAGCTCCCTGCCCCAGTCACATTCCATTCCGCTTTCCCAAAATTCCATTGAACTCCATAGAATGAACTGATATTGGTCCTGCCAGAATCTGCAACTAACATTCTTATGCAAACATTCTGTCTCAAACACAGGCCCCGCATGTACCTTGCCTCCTTCCACAAATACATTCGCACATAAATCATTCCATCTCACCCATAACACATTAGTCACTACTGCTAGTCCACTAATACAGTTATAAACATGCTCAAGTCAATTAGACCATTTCCAACAATCCCTCCTCTGGAACAATAATCACTCTCATGTTCCACGACACCTAGAAAACCGATTGACTTGAACAGGGAAGAGAAAAAAGACATGTTTAATCATTTCACACCACCCTTGATGCGAAGGAAACTGGAGCAAGAACCGTCCATCTGTTCTGTTCGATGCCAATGGGATGCTAGTCTCCATGCCAGTCTCCTTTATCCTCATCCTCAGGTGTCAAAGCAAGACACAGACTATGAGCCTTGTATGTAATTAATTGTACTGTATCATCCAGCAAGCTATATTTTTTCTGATGACATGGTAAAACGAAACCCCTACTATCAATGTCTCCATCATGGTTAGCCCAAGCTATCATATATCAAATCAAATGTATTTATATAGCTCTTCTTACATCAGCTGATATCTCAAAGTGCTGTACAGAAACCCAGCCTAAAACCCCAAACAGCAAGCAATGCAGGTGTAGAAGCACGGTGGCTTGGAAAAACTCCCTAGAAAGGCCAAAACCTAGGAAGAAACCTAGAGAGGAACCAGGCTATGAGGGGTGGCCAGTCCTCTTCTGGCTGTGCCGGGTGGAGATTATAACAGAACATGGCCAAGATGTTCAAATGTTCATAAATGACCAGCATGGTCAAATAATAATAATCACAGTAGTTGCAGCAAGTCAGCACCTCAGGAGTAAATGTCAGTTGGCTTTTCATAGCCGATCATTAAGAGTATCTATACCGCTCCTGCGGTCTCTAGAGAGTTATAAACAACAGGTCTGGGACAGGTAGGGTTCTGGGACAGGTCAGGGTTCCATAGCCGCGGGCAGAACAGTTGAAACTGGAGCAGCAGCACGGCCAGGTGGACTGGGGACAGCAAAGAGTCATCATGCCAGGTAGTCCTGAGGCATGGTCCTAGGGCTCAGGTCCTCCGAGAGAAAGAAAGAGAGAATTAGAGAGCATACTTAAATTCACACAGGACACCGGATAAGACAGGAGAAGTACTCCAGATATAACAAACTGACCCTAGCCCCCCGACACAAACTGCTGCAGCATAAATACTGGAGGCTGAGAAAGGAGGGGTCAGGAGACACTGTGGCCCCATCCAATGATACCCCGGACAGAGCCAAACAGGAAGGATATAACCCCACCCACTTTGCCAAAGCACAGCCCCCACACCACTAGAGAGTTCTCTAATAACCTCCCCTTTGGAGGAAACGAAAAGATAAGGTTTCCTGGTAGGTAACCCTCCCTAGATTCAATAGATTTGAGAAGAGCACCCTCCCCTCATGTTGTGCTCTCCTCACAGCTTAGGGGCAGCGCTCTCTCTCTCTTTCTCTCCTTTCCGAATCATAATAATTACAACACTTCAGAAATTATCCAATCCAAATTGAGAATGACAGTCCTTAGTGCTTCCCGTTGAGTCTTTCACTCAAATTTGAGACCTTCAACTTAGCACACACCGACACTGTTAGTTTGTTCATTTACAGACAGGGAACATTTTATAGACAGCATGCACTACTTATATTACCAGGATTAACTTTTCTCATCACGGCCCTCGTTTGTCCCTGTTTTATTGTTGCGAGTGGCATGTTAATGACAGATCAGTATCTCATTGCATCTTTAATCTAAATTACAATACATTTCCCAGTGTGCAGACCTCCACAATCAACCTGATACCCCAAATAAACAGTTTAGGGCAACCATAAATCAATTTACGGGCACAGTTGACCACCCCAATCCTTCCCGGCACTCATCTTCTTGTGTATATTAATTTTCTTCTTCAGATGGCGTTACAGTTCATCTTCCCAAAGGCACATATGTAACTTATGCCTGTCACAGTTGATGGCCCTTGATACAGTAAGATGGCGCCAACAGAGATGGTCGCCTCACTTCGAGTCCTTAGGAAACTATGCAGTGTTTCGTTTTTTTATGTATTATTTCTGACATTGTTAGCCCAGAAAATCTTAAGTGTTATTACATACAGCCATGAAGAACTATTGTATATAATAGTGGCGTCATTACGACCAGGAATACGACTTTCCCGAAGCGGATCCTTTGTTTAGACCACCACCCAGGACATTGGATCTAATCCCAGAGGCCGACCCAAAACAACGTCGCCGCAGTAGAGGTAGACGGAGCAGCCTCCTGGTCAGACTTCAAAGGCGTGCACACCACCCACCGTTTCCGAGTATATTACTCACCAATGTCCAGTCTCTAGACAACAAGGTCGATGAAATTAGGGCAAGGGTTGCTTTCCAGAGAGACATCAGGGATTGTAACAGTCTGTTTCACGGAAATATGGCTCTCTCGGGATATGTTGTCGGAGTCATATAGCCACCGGGTTTCTTCATGCATCGCGCAGACAGAAACAAACATCTCTCTGGTAAGAAGAAGGGTATGCTTCGTGATTAACGACTCATGGTGCAATCATAACACCATACAGGAACTCAAGTCCTTCTGTTCAACTGACCTAGAATTCCTTACAATCAAATGCCAACCACATTATGTCCCAAGAGAATTCTCTTTGATTATAGTCACGGCCTTGTATATCCCCCCAAGCAGATACCTCAACGGTCATCAAGGAACTTCACTGGACTCTGTGTAAACTGGAAACCATATATCCTGAGGCTACATTTATTGTAGCTGAGGATTTTAACAAATATAATTTTTGAACAAGCCTACCTAAATTATATCAGCACATTGACTGTAGCACTCGGGCCGGCAATACATTGGACCACTGCTACTCTAACTTCCGTGATGCATACAAAGCCCTCCCCCGCCCTCCCTTTGGCAAATCCGACCACGACTCCATCTTGCTCCTACCGTCCTATAGGCAGCAACTCAAACAGGATGTGCCCGTGACTAGAACCATTCAACGCTGGTCTGACCAATTGGAATCCACGCTTCAAGATTATTTTGATCATGTGGACTGGGAAATGTTTTGGGAAGCCTCAGAGAATTACATTGATTTATACGCTGACTCGTGAGTGAGTTTATAAGGAAGTGTATTTGAGATATTGTACCAACTGTGACTTTTAAAACCAACCCTAACCAGAAACCGGCGATAGATGGCGGCATTCGAGCAAAACTGAAAAGAAAACCAGCCACTTCACGGACACCGACATCTTGCTTCCAGACAAATGAAACACCTTCTTTGCCCGCTTTGAGGATAATACAGTGCCACCGACGCGGCCCGCTACCAAGGATTGAGCCCCCCCCCCCCCCCCCGTCCTTCACGTTGTGGCCAACGTGAGTAAGACATTTAAACGTGTTAAGCCTCACAAGGCTGCTGGCCCAGATGACATCCCTAGCCGCGTCCTCAGAGCATGCGCAGACCAGCTGGCTGGTGTGTTTACGGACATATTCAGTCCCTCCCTGTCCCAGTCTGCTGTACCCACATGCTTCAAGATGGCCACCATTGTTCCTGTACCCAAGAAGGCAAAGATAACTGAACTAAATGACTATCGCCCCGTAGCAAATCAAATCAAATGTATTTATATATCCCTTCGTACATCAGCTGATATCTCAAAGTGCTGTACAGAAACCCAGCCTAGTACTCACTTCTGTCATCATGAAGTGCTTTGAGAGACTAGTCAAGGATCCTAAGACAAATGTCAAAGAGCATACCAACACACTTTTGAAACTATTTTCCAAATTGTCTCCCTTATCATACTGGTGACCTCACCGCAGAGTTATAGGATCAAGGAGTTAGAGGGCTAACCCTCAGGGAGAAATCCCGACCAGACAGCAGACCCAATCTGGTGAATTTGTATTGAAACAAAAACAAAACAACGAAACTAACAACAGCAATATACTTCCTTATATTATACATAAATCTCACCTAATGTCTCTAGCCTTTCTAGTGAGTTCGATCAGGCCTCACCAGAAAGTCAGAACAAAGGTCATTCGGCACCATTTAAATATTTTCTTTTCCTGGACTTCAGAAACCATTTCAAAACATTTCAAACATTTCCATCATTCTGCGTACCCAGTTTACAACGAACTTAAAAAGACCCCACACAATATATCAACACGGTATTACCACCACTAACAAATATTATGTGTCCGTGTGCTGATGTGTGTGGTAAAACGTAGGGGAAAACACACAAATGGCCAGGCCTTACTTATTTGGGAGCTCCCTTTACGGCCGGATCGGGTACCCTTTATAAAACTGCCCTCCCAAGACAATAGCCTCGGGAAACATTTTAAAGCGAGAGATAAGGACACCTCATCCTCTTCTGGAAGAGAAAGTGTACATTTTGTTAATATTCACTATGCTAATCTTAAATCAGCAACACAAAAGTTTTAATTACAGACAAAACAAAACATAATAACTTCTGTTCATCGGGAGTTCATTGTCCTTACCTACTCACTAATCGTTTGTTTTAAATCCATCCCAATGTTTATGTACCCTTTATGCAGCCTATACTACACTTAGACACGGCGGCTTTTCTCTCTTTTCTCGATTTACTCCCGTATATGACTGGTCTCTCTTTCCCCCCAGGATTTTATGTAACCACCATACTACCATGCCCTTCATGTTCATGAACAAAACATTTTAAAAGGTTATTTTAGGTTTAGTAACCCCAATGGGTTAGGGTTTGGCCCGGGTAGGCTGTCATTGTAAATAAGAATTTGTTCTTAACTGACTTGCTTAGTTAAATAAAGGTAAAATAAATTAAATTCAAATAAATTCAAATGCTGTCGCTCGACAGATTTGCTTTTTCAAGAATCTACTAACAATTACTCACAATATTAACTCCACTCTAATTTCTCGTGACCCATCCTCCCTTTTGTCAATTCTATAAATGTATTTCAGAACAAGACTAAATAAAATGTGAGATTTTATTCTGAAATAGATTTACGAGGTTTTCTGAGCTTGTAAGGAGTGTTTTGCCGTGCCAATTCTAACTATTTTTGCCTATTAATTTAGTCACGGCACCTGATACCTTGTATTAGAACCAATACTGAAGTGTCTGCCAATTTACTACTGGAGAATACGGAAGACCTAATGTCTTATACCAGTGTTACGCCTGAAATATCACAGCTGTTGACAACACACATTACCAAAATTATTCACAGTTGTCCTCCTATTTCCACATAATCTGTCACGGTTCCCCGCCCCAATAGGGCATAAACCAAACTCTCTTTTTATTGCTACTGCTAATACACACAAATCAGGTTCAAACAGCGTTCTGAATATCTTCTTGCTTTTCTAACCATGAATGTGTCTCTCCTCCAGAACTTATATGCAACCTTTTATCACTATTCACATTCCCTTATTTTGATACGCTGTAGTGTCACTTATGGATCTCACAGAGAACTAGCTCCACTCGGGACCTATCCTTATGGAACCTACCCTAAACCATGTATTTCTAGGGATCTCGCAGAGGAACACCTCCACTCGGAACCTATCCTTAAAGGAACCTACCCTACACCATACATTTATGACCGGACATTACTCAATGGGCCTACTGGATATCCTACAATTGCTCAGCCTACGATTCTCATTTCACCAAGATGTCAGAATGTGTGGTAACAGGTGTAGGAACTGTGCCTACCTTGCGTTTTTTTTTGTGCCGGCTCCTGCCCCACTGATTCGGACTCTCCAGTTTGACTGTAAATCGTGGTGAACCCTGCTCGCAGCGCCAACTGTTAGGTTCTAAATAAATAGAGTAAAAAAACTAACAGACGACTAGGAAAAGCTCAAACCAAGTTCACCCACTGGGTCAAACAGCTGCAAAAACAAAGACATATTTCCATAAGTACATGTATTTATACCCTGCACTGAGCGGAGTCTCCTCCTTTTCTCTAAACACCACAGCTTTGTTGCTAAGCAGGAAGTTAAGTTGTGTGTAATAAAACTGTTCCTTGTCCCTTCATGTGACCTGACCTCTGCCCACATTCCTCACTAATCCACAGCTATCCACCCTTATCAGTGACCACAACCATGTGATTGCCTTTGCCCTTACTTAGTAACTTTCCAGGCCCCTGGCTCTTATCCAACCTCCACTGACCCCACCATATACATTCCTCATACATGTAACCATTAACTTCTTGTCACGTCTTCTCCCGCTAGTCCCCTCCGGCTTTCGGCGTAGCCAGTTTGCTAACCACCGGTCCTGGCATTCATCATTATGCGCACCTGTGCTTCATCATTAGGCACACCTGGACTCCATTGCTTCACTGATTACCTCCCCTATATCTGTCACCTCCTTAGTCAATACTGCCTGGGGAATGGAACTATGTGTTTCATGTCTATACGCTACTCGTGTTTCTTGTATTGTTCAATGTTCAGTTTATTATTAAACAACCACCTGTACTTGCTTCCAGATTATTAGCGTACATGTTACACTTCTAGTATAGCAAGTATTTCAAACTAGAACCCAACACTAACAATACAATAACAATACACACATAATCCAAAGGTTTTGAACTAACAAGAATTAAGACATGAGAACGAGCAATATCAGAACGAGCAACGTCATATAAATATATACACTTATTGTACAAAACATTAGGAACACCTTCCTAATATTGAGTTGCACAATCCGTCGGGGCATGGACTCTACAAGGTGTCAAAGGCGTTCCACAGGGATGCTGGCTCATGTTGACTCCAATTTTTGCCACAGTCGTGTCAAGTTGGCTGGATGTCCTTTGGGTGGTGGACCATTCTTGATACACACTGGAAACTGCTGAGCATGAAAAACCCAGCAGTGTTGCAGTTCTTGACACACTCAAACCAGTGTGCCTGGAACCTACTACCATGCCCAGTTCAAAGGCACTTAAATCCTTTGTCTTACCCATTCACCCTCTGAACGGCACACATACACAATCCATGTCTCAATTGTCTCAATGCTTAAAAGTCCTTCTTTATCCTGTCTCCTCCCCTTCATCTACACTGATTTGAGTGGATTTAACATGTGACATCAATAAGGGATCCTAGCTTTCACCTGGATTCACATGGTCAGTCTATGTCAGGGAATGAGCAGGTATTCCTAATGTTTTTTTTAAACGTACACTCAGTGTTTGTATGTGAATGGTGTGTATAGACCAGGGCTCTCCAACCTTGTTCCTGGAGAGCTACCGTCCGGTAGGTTTTCACTCCAACCCTAATCTAGCGGCATCTGATTCTAATAATTAGCCGGTTGATACGCTGAATCAGGTTAGTTACAACGGTTTGGATTGAAAACGTACAGGACGGTAGCTCTCTAGGAACAGGGTTGGAGAGCCCTTGTATATACAGTATGGACAGTATATGAATAAAAAAAGGTACTGGTATCTTCACAGATATTAGTATCTTCACAGATATTGGTATCGCCACACCCTTAGTACCCAAAATAAGTTATTTTGCTGCCAGTTTTCCAGACAAGCATTTTGGCTCAGCATGAGCACATAGGAAGCTCAGAAGTGGCTTTTTGTGGCCTTGACATGTGTGCCCTATTGAACAGTGCAACTGCTCCCTGAATGCAGCCTGGCTAAACAGTTAAATGGGATTCAGTCGTTAGTCTCCAGACGTCTGTGGGAAATGAGCATGCATACAGGTATTGTATACGGCCTTTGTAACCCGCCACAAAGGCAAACGTTTTAAAAACCGTCCTCTGCCTGCCCTCTTCCCTCACCTCCCTCAGTCTCTCATCCCTCTTTCCTCTCTTCCACCCAGCCCGTCATAAATTCTCCTTTATCTGCCCCCACCGTTCAGCAGGCTCTCCATCCATCCTCCTGTAAAAGCATTACCATAATGGAGGCCTCTCTCCCAGGAAACATAAATTAGCCATGGGAAGGCTTATAAAGCCACCGCCCAATTGATTGGGAATCGTGTCAAGGTAGCGTGGCCCACTCCGGGCCCCATGCTTTTAACTCTAATGAGAATGCAGTTCCTTCCTGGTCCCTCTCACTGTGTGTGTGTGTGTGTGTGTGTGTGTGTGTGTGTGTGTGTGTGTGTGTGTGTGTGTGTGTGTGTGTGTGTGTGTGTGTGTGTGTATGCATTTGTGCAGGAGAGAGAGAGAGAAAGAGAGTGTGCATGTGTGCTGTATGAATGTGTGCTTGTATGGTCTGGTGACTTTAGTAGGCAGGACGCGTCCTCTTTTCTTTACTAAATCATTTGCCATGAAGACTCTGGTTGCTTTTCTCTGCTAATTGGATCAGTGTGTCTGTTCTGGGCTGCTGCCAGACAGACAGACAGTACAGACTGGAGATGTTCCTTGTCCTTGTCTCGTCTCCCACACTCCTCATAACGTCATCCTGTCATCAGACGGGGGCTCCTTCAAGGCTTGTTCAAGGACAAGTGCTGACAAATAGGACATGCTTACCTACAGATTCCGCGAGGGCACTATTCAATCACAACTGTTTACAGGGCTGTGACGATGCTATTAAACATGGATAGGGTTAATGGTCCTACATAGGACCTCCACTGGGGCGTCGGAAAAACACATGTTGTTTTTTGACTTGCTACAGTGGACGCGGAACTTTTCCCGACGCGAGGAAAGCGTGAGCTTTTCTATCCTTTGAAAATAGAACCAGAGCATAAATTTACGCTGAGCATGATCTAATCTAATAAAATACGTGCTTATATTGCACAATATCTATGACGTAATGAGGATAGTACACGTCAACTTCTACCGTCAGTGTCAAATCTCCTTTCTGAGAGCTCAGTCACACTTGGTGCTGATGTTAAGTGGTCCATTGGTTTCGTTTCAGAGTCGCTACAATGGGCTACTGTCATTCTATTGACAGCAGCTTCTATGTGTACTGCCGGGCTTCAGAGTGTGTGCCGGGCCATCCAGCTGGGGAAGCTACGAGTGTAGACCCGGGTGAGCCGGGTAAGTCAACCAAGAATGTAAGACTACAATACTGTAGCCAAGAGCCACTGCCAAATAGGAACTCTCATTGAGAGGCACTGATGTTAAACTACACTGTCTCTGTGAGTACAACCAAGTCACTTAGACAGGTAGGTCCGCAGCGTACAATCATCCCACACAGAGCGACATACTCTCCCTAGCCCCTCCTTTGTTCCTGTAATACACTACAAATAAATATGTTGATTCTCAAATGGAATTCAGCCACATATCTCCACAGTGACTCAACAGTAGTCTCTCCCTCTGCCTGTCTGTCCAGCCTGCAGCCATATTTATCTCAGGTCCATATGGGACTTCTCTCTCTGTGTGTGTGTGTGTGTGTGTGTGTGTGTGTGTGTGTGTGTGGGCAGGAGTCCCACAGCTCAGGATCCTGCCATTGTTTAGACTGAGACTGAGTGACAACTCTCTAAGCTCACCTGCCTGCTCTGCCGCCTCCAGCCACCTATACCCCTCTGGAACTGTTTGTCCACTGTCGCCATGCCAACAATGTCCACTCTCCGTGTCAGTTTCTTGCCAGGGCTGGTGATTAGCTACCCAAAGCTTGGAGAGGACCCAGTCAGTACCATCAAATCTCCTTTCCTTCCCCATATCCTGAGTAACATTCTTTCCCCTCTGACCACTGTCCTTCCCATCATGGCCCTGTCTCATACCTGACCACTATCCTCCCCATCATGGCCCTGTCTCATACCTGACCACTGTCCTCCCCATCATGGCCCTGTCTCATACCTGACCACTGTCCTCCCCATCATGGCCCTGTCTCATACCTGACCACTATCCTCCCCATCATGGCCCTGTCTCATACCTGACCACTGTCCTCCCCATCATGGCCCTGTCTCATACCTGACCACTGTCCTCCCCATCATGGCCCTGTCTCATACCTGACCACTGTCCTCCCCATCATGGCCCTGTCTCATACCTGACCACTGTCCTCCCCATCATGGCCCTGTCTCATACCTGACCACTGTCCTCCCCATCATGGCCCTGTCTCATACCTGACCACTGTCCTCCCCATCATGGCCCTGTCTCATACCTGACCACTGTCCTCCCCATCATGGCCCTGTCTCATACCTGACCACTGTCCTCCCCATCATGGCCCTGTCTCATACCTGACCACTGTCCTCCCCATCAGGGCCCTGTCTCATACCTGACCACTGTCCTCCCCATCAGGGCCCTGTCTCATACCTGACCACTGTCCTCCCCATCATGGCCCTGTCTCCATGCCTGACCACTGTCCTCCCCATCATGGCCCTGTCTCCATGCCTGACCGCTGACCAGCTGAAGCTGCCACTCACGCTGCTATCTCCCCCAACCACAGTCTCACAGACTCCCCTGCATCCACCCCACCCTGACCCATCCATCTAGAGAGACCGACCCCTCTTGAGACAGACCTGTCAGTTACAGAGCGATGAGGGGTGTGTGCGTGTGTCTGTTTGTTTGTGTGTCTGTGTGCACGTGTGTGTATAGCAGGGGGCCTAGGTAAGAGTCACCTAGGTAAGAGTGTAGGGGACAGGAAATGAGGCTCAGTGAGTTCCTGTCCCTGAGGCTTGTATTAGAGTAGGTGGTAATGAGCATACTGCTCTCAGTGTGTGTGTCCCCTGCTTTAAGAAGATTGCTGTGTGTGATTGTGTGTGTCAGTTTGTGTGCGTTTGTTGTTTTGTGCTTGTTCAGTGTGCTGTATTGACACAGAGGGACTGTAATAGACTGAGGTGAGCACAAGGCATGTCCTCGAACTAACCAATCAGCTTAGAGTGGGGTCCCTCTTCTGCCCACCAATCACAGAGCTTGGTCAATGCTGTGAGATTAGCACAGCTGACGCAGAGACCAGCCCCTATTTGTTAAAAAATAATCGAATTAAAGCTTTGCGGGATGGAGACGTTCAATCTGCTCCTAAAAAAAAGAGGGTGAGGAAGAGCGAAGGAGAGACACAGGGGAACAAAAAGTGATGCGTTTCTGAATAATTCATAACTGCTTTTCTCATTAATCATTTATATTTAGAGGGAGGTGTGAGTGTGAGTGTGTGTGTGTGTGTTGCCAGACACGCCAGGGGTCTGTGTGACCTTTCCTGGCTGTCTCTGAGCAGGTGTGTGTGTAATCTCCATGTCCCACCACCAAGGCACGCAGGATACCCTCCATCTCTCCCCCCCTGCCTCCCCCCACCCAACAGGGGAGTAATGATTTTCTTAACCTTTTCAGAGGCTTATTAAGGCCGCTGTCAGAATGTTTAAATGCTTATGCTAATGAGTGGCGTGCAGGAAGAACAGAGTAGGAAGGGGGAGGGGGAGAGAGATCATCCCAAAACAATTAGGATGCAGCAAGCGACCAACGTCTAAATCGGACAGTAGCATTGTTTCCGATGCTGTGGTGATGATGGTGTGTATTTTGGAAAACGGAGGACAGTAAATTATCTCCCTCTCTCTTTCCCTATCCCTCTCTCCCCAGGGCCCATCATGTTGGGACGATGTCCTCCTCCCAGAGCGTATCCATGGCGTCTGTCAATCAGAGGGTTGCCTTGGCAGAGTAGCAGTAAGACTAGTGAACTATCCACAACCACCTCAACCCCCCCCCCCCCCCCCCCCCCCGATGCATTGCCTGCACAGATTTCATGTAAGTACATCTACAATATTGCCAGCGCAGCCTGTATATCTGTCTAATATAAACCACATGTTTAACATGAAAGCAATAGAGTACCACAGTATGAGTCATAATACCCATAAAACCTAGAGGTCAAACACGGAAATGGTTCCAGTCGGTTTTCCACCATTCATTTTTTTCCATAGGGGATTTTGGAAACATTTAAAATAAGGGCTGTGTTTTGTGTAGGCTTACCCTGGTGTGACGCTTTGATAACCGTGTAAATCTCTCAAGGACAAGGTGACTTTTATCAATATATTCGTCTGTATTTACACCCCAAAATAAAATGCCAATTAGCTGCTAATGTGGCTATCGTAAAGAACTACCAATGCCATGGTGATCTGAGTGAGGCTGCCGAATCGAGGCAAAGGTACGAATCTCTGGATTAACTACAGTATCTAATGTTAGCTAAATGTAGTAATGAATAAATTGGCTACATTTCATTAAATGGATAATTCTGTGAACTGTCTTGTGCAAGTTTTAAATTGACACAATACCTGTTAGCAAAGGTATCAGCTAGAGATGACATGAAGGAGCTTGCAGGGATTTGTAGTTCTACATAATGTCTACTTTGATGCTAATTAGCATTTTCGGAATTTAAGATTAAATAGAGCCTACATATTGAAAAGTCACCTTGTCCGAGAGAGATTTACATGGTTATCAAAATGTCACGTCAGGGTAAGCCTACATGAAACACAGCCCTTAATTTAAGTGTTTCTAAAATCCCCTATGGGAAAAATAATTGGAACCATTTCCCTGTTTGACCGCTAGGTTTTATAGCTATTTTGACACCTCCATTGTAGGGCTTTATAGGCAGACTTAGGTACACACACACGCAAGCCCGCACACTCTCAGGAAGGTAGACAGACACACGCCCCTGGCCCTGTCTCTCCCTCCTGCAGTCTCTCCCTCCTGCAGTCTCTCCCTCCTGCAATCAGTGGCTCCAGACAGACAGAGCTGTGATTCTGTCAGTGTGGCATATAATAGATGAAGGTCAGACTCAACAGCCCTGCTGTCACTGCCTCACCAACAGAGGATAAGAATGGAGGGCCAGTCCGTCGCCTGCTTCCTGCCGCCGAGACAATGGAGCCCAATCACAAACGTCCTCGTCTCAATTCAAGGTCTCGCCGCTAGGAGCGTGATTGAAGTGGGACCGTACAAATACCCTCCTGAGTGGAGCTTTGTTTTC
The DNA here is from genome assembly GCF_016432855.1 of Salvelinus namaycush. Taxonomy (NCBI): domain Eukaryota; kingdom Metazoa; phylum Chordata; class Actinopteri; order Salmoniformes; family Salmonidae; genus Salvelinus; species Salvelinus namaycush. The sequence continues at coordinate 39,154,980 of NC_052310.1, read as the reverse complement.
TTCTGTGCTCCTCTCACCTTGCTGCTGCCATGTAGTGCAAACAGCTCCTAGCTTTTTGGTTTGTTTTAAAGGGCAAACGGAGGAGGACACACAGCTACTGTAAGACTGCTTCTGGTTTAAGAAGCTCGTTGGCGGTCAGAAGTAAAGGGGTGCTCTCTGGCTGAGTGAGTGGGTGGTTGCTAGGCCTCTTGTGTGTAATGACTGAGTGGTTGCTAGGCCTCTTGTGTGTAATGACTGGGTGGTTGCTAGGCCTCTTGTGTGTAATGACTGGGTGGTTGCTAGGCCTCTTGTGTGTAATGAGTGGGTGGTTGCTAGGCTTCTTGTGTGTAATGACTGGGTGGTTGCTAGGCCTCTTGTGTGTAATGACTGGGTGGTTGCTAGGCCTCTTGTGTGTAATGACTGAGTGGTTGCTAGTCCTCTTGTGTGTAATGACTGGGTGGTTGCTAGGCCTCTTGTGTGTAATGACTGGGTGGTTGCTAGGCCTCTTGTGTGTAATGACTGGGTGGTTGCTAGTCCTCTTGTGTGTAATGACTGGGTGGTTGCTAGGCCTCTTGTGTGTAATGACTGAGTGGTTGCTAGTCCTCTTGTGTGTAATGACTGGGTGGTTGCTAGGCCTCTTGTGTGTAATGACTGGGTGGTTGCTAGGCCTCTTGTGTGTAATGACTGGGTGGTTGCTAGTCCTCTTGTGTGTAATGACTGGGTGGTTGCTAGGCCTCTTGTGTGTAATGACTGAGTGGTTGCTAGTCCTCTTGTGTGTAATGACTGGGTGGTTGCTAGGCCTCTTGTGTGTAATGACTGGGTGGTTGCTAGTCCTCTTGTGTGTAATGACTGAGTGGTTGCTAGTCCTCTTGTGTGTAATGACTGGGTGGTTGCTAGGCCTCTTGTGTGTAATGACTGGGTGGTTGCTAGTCCTCTTGTGTGTAATGACTGGGTGGTTGCTAGGCCTCTTGTGTGTAATGACTGAGTGGTTGCTAGGCCTATTGTGTGTAATGACTGGGTGGTTGCTAGTCCTCTTGTGTGTAATGACTGGGTGCTGGATGGGAGCAAGTTCACCCAAGGAGAGGGTCTGAAGGGGTTTTCTGGCTGGGGTTGGACTGACTTAGTTTATTTCATTAATTTAGGCGTTATTCAACCAGGTCAGTTGAGAGTCATTTAACTAATTTGCAATGAATGGTTTGAAGCAATACGTGAAGTCATGTGGAGATGTCGTGGAGAGACGTCGTCTGTTAGAAGAGGGTGAGAATGAGAGATGTGTGATAGAGAGAGACAAGGCAGCAGGTGAGGAAGAGAAGATGGATATAGAGAGAAGCCACACACGCCTGCGTCCTCACTAAAGTCGATGTTGCTCAATTACGTTGCCAGTAGTGAACGGTTTCGCCCCCTCTTTCTCTCTCGGTATCCCTGGCTCTCTTTTTCTTTGTAGCGGTCATGATATTATCAGAACAAGATCAGGCTGGCGGCAGAGGGCTCCTCTGAGACCTCCAGTCACTCACTGCTGCTTTTCCTGGAGGGAACTATCTGTCTTCCCCTGTCTCCCGCACTAAATGAGTCCCCCTGTGGGGCTATGATAGAACAACACACACGTGCTCATGCATGCACACGTGCACACACTCACAAACACAAACACACACACCCCCTCTCTCTCTCTTACAGAGTCTCTCTATGTCTGTTTCAAGTCCATGATACTTCATTGGTATAACATGTCTCTGTCTGTCCTCCTGTCCGCTATGTAGGAGTCCAGCAGTCTAGACCTCTTCCACATGAACTGTGTGACCCGCCTCAATGAGAGACAGTTCATCCACCACCCAGACGGCGGATACTCACTTCCCTGTGCAGGTAAACTTCTGTGGATGTAAGTCAGTTGCACTAACGAATTCTGGCAAGAGATTGCATGATTTGTGGTAAGACTGTGTGAGTTGTGGTAAGACTGTGTGAGTTGTAGGACTGTGTGTGTGTTTGTCTGTTGTGTGTGCATGCGTGCACATCTGTGGGTGTGTGTGCTAGTTGTGGTAAGACTGTGTGTGAGGGGCCTGTCAGTGATGGATTGTGGCTGCTCCCTGGCTGCAGCGAGAGGGATATGGTATCAGAGCTCTGTCCTCACAGACTGCCCTTCTCCCTGCACCCCTCTGTGTCCTCCTGCTCCAGGACATCCGTTAGTGCCACTGTGTAATGGGGCTCTGGGTAAGACCACTGACCCTCCACCACTGACAGCATCCTCTCTCTCTCTTACTTCGTTTTCTCTCTCTCTCTCTCTCTCGTCTCGTTCTCTCGTTCTCTCTCTCGTTCTCGTTCTCTCTCGCTCTCTCTGTCCTTCACTTTACTATTGCCCCTTCTCACTTTCTCACTTCCAACTGTTTCTCTCCCCATCTTTCCCTGTTCTCTTTCTTCTCCGGCCTTACTTACTCCTTTATTTTTTCTTCCCCTCTCTCTCTCTCCCTCCTCTCTTTTCATCTGACTCACACCAGAGAAGGACACTTCTGTTGGAGTTTGTTCACTTTGATGTCCACACTCTTTCTTCTCAATGCCAGATGCGTCTTTCCAAAGTGGATGTGTCTCCCTCTACGTTCAGCAGGTGTTTGAGAGCGGGTATGTTTAAGCCTCGGCTATGGAGTTGTGTGGATAAGTGTGTGTGTGTGTGTGTGTGTGTACGTGCATGCATGCACTCGTGTGCGTCTGTGTGCCAAGCAGCGTTCCTAGTCTGTGTGTTCAGGCGATTCATCACTGTTTGTGCGTCTGCAGACAGGAGATTGTGTCGAAAGGTCAGACTTCCTCCTCAAATGCCATTTCCACTTTTAAATAACTTTTAACAGCCCAGCCAAAGCACACTTGTCCTAAAGGTATGGATGAAAGGAGAAAACAAGTTGCAAGACAGCGACCACTGAATTTGAAATAAAGATTGGGCCAAAGCGATAAAGAGTTTGTGCTAGGAAGGCTGAAGCAGCCTTTCTCAGAGAAAACTAAGCCGGAGCCAGATGAAGTCCTAACCTTCTTTTGAGATGAGGTTTTACACACGTCCATATTACAGGGTTCAAAGACAGAATATCCCCGTTTAACATTCACACAGAGCACTTGCTCTTTAAAGGTAACTGTAGCTATCTGCATAATATCCCTACACCCTCTCATTGTCTTTATATGCCTCTTGCTCCTTCTCTTCTTAATTTCTCTTCTGTCCCCCTCCTTCTCTCTCGACAAGTGTTGAGCTGTAACTTCTTCGAGTGACAGGTAGTGTGAGACGAAGATTCGTCGTAATTTACCCTATTTTCTTTCGTTCATGACCACTGCCTACAGTATTATTTCAGACTTAACTAGAGTTGGTTTCCAACGGCAACAGTGAAACCTTAGAGGCTGTCTCTTTGATATGCTCCCTCTCCAAGGGGGTCAGAGGTTAAGACTCCATCTTGTCCTCCCTCCAAGGAGGCACTGATGGGGTCACCATGTCAAGCAAACACTATCTCACACTCAGGAACTGTAGAGTCTGCAGTACTAACAAACCAATGAGCTTCTTCATATGTGCACTGTTGTACTGTCAGAGATTGGGCGAAAAATGGTGGGGTTGTCACAAGGTGCCAGGATTCATTTCCTGCCTTGTTTTTTGGGGGTGTCCGGGTGAGGATGGCGACCCGGGTTGCATGTTAGACATGCTAAGCCAGCCCGTCGGCTGGGGGAGAGGTAAGAAAAGTTGGAATTTCTGTTGTACCTGTTGGACTCGTGTAATACTACAGAGACACAAAGAAACAACATAAAAACCTATATCTACCTCTGATTCATATTCCTGTGAGGACAGGGAACTACTGGCGATATGTTCTCCTGTAGGGTCCCATATCCATTTTCATGGACATAAGCATTTTCTTTAGCAGTGTAATCTTGCAAAAAACCCTATCTGCTCTTGATTAATATTCCTTTTGGGCCCTGTATCTGCAGTAGATTTATATTCCTCTGAGGATTTATATATGCACCATATAAATATTCCTGCATCAGCTGTAGATAGATACTCCTGTGAAGACCTTTATCTGCTATGGATTGATATTCCTGTGACGAACCAAGATCTGCTGTTGATTCATATTTCTTGAAAGAGCTGTTACCACACACATGCTAGCTACTTCAGTGGATGTTGAACACATTTCTACTGGCAAATGAAACGATTTGCCGCTAGAAATGTGTTCATTTGCCAGTAGAAATGTGTTCAACATCCACTGAAGTAGCTAGCAAGTTTACTAGACAGTAGCTGCTGTGGTAACCAAACAAACAGACTTGCTAGTTTAGCTAACCAAAGCATCAGTCCTACTTTGCCATTCTGAAAATCGAATTCAACAATGCCAATAATGTTTTCAATTCGACTTTTGCTTTCAAAAGAAGCTCAAACACAGAACATGAACATGAACTGTAGCCATTGAATTCGATGGTGCAAATATTCTGTGCGTTATAGGGAAATAATGCACGCTCTAGAATGCCTCAACAAGTATTCAACAATGCCATGTTACAAATATTATTATGAATTGGGTGGTTCGAGTCCTGAATGCTGATTGGCAGATAGCCGTGGCCTATCAGACCGTATACTACAGGTAAGACAAAACGTTTATTTTAACTGCTCTAATTACGTTGGTAACCAGTTTATAATAGCAATAAGTCACCTCGGGGGTTTATGGTATATGGCCACTATACCACGGCTAAAGTCTGTATCCAGGCACTCCGTGTTGCGTCGAGATTTGTGCACATTTTTCACCAGTGTCACGTGGGCTCCCTCTCCGGCCTCTAGGTCACCAGGCTGCTCGTTATGGCGCACACCTGTCACCATCGTTATGCACATCAGCGCATTATGACACTCACCTGGACTCCATCACCTCCTTGATTACCTGCCCTATATGTCACTGCTTCCTGACTCCCAGTGCACTCGTTACAACCAGAAGTGGTATGTGTTCCTTCCCCAGGTGTCATTGTTTCTGTTTCAGTTTCCTGTCTGTTCGTGTTTCTTGTTTTGTTTATTAAATTATGCACTCCCTGAACTTGCTTCCTGACTCCCAGTGCACTCGTTACAACCATAAGTGGTGTGTGTGTGAGCATTGAATCATTCAATCAATCAAATTTATTTATGAAGACCTTTTTACATCAGCCGATGTCACAAAGTGCTGTACAGAAACCCAGCCTAAAACCCCAAACAGTAAGCAATACAGATGTAGAAGCACGGTGGCTAGGTAAAATCTCCCTAGAAAGGCCGGAACCTAGGAAGAAACCCAGAGAGGAACCAGGCTCTGAGGGGTGGCCAGTCCTCTTCTGGCTGTGCCGGGTGGAGATAACAGAACATGGCCAAGATGTTCAAACATTCATAGATGACCAGCAGGGTCAGATAATAATAATTACAGTGGTTGTAGAGGATGCAACAGGTCAGCACCTCAGGAGTAAATGTCAGTTGGCTTTTCATAGCCGATCATTCAGAGTTAGAGACAGCATGTGCGGTAGAGAGAGAGTCCAAAACAGCAGGTCCGGGACAAGGTAGCACGTCCAGTGAACAGGTCAGGGTTCCATAGCCGCAGGCAGAACAGTTGAAACTGGAGCAGCAGCATGACTAGGTGGACTGGGGACAGCAAGGTGTCATCATGCCAGGTAGTCCTAAGGCATGATCCTAGGGCTTAGGTCCTCTGAGAGAAGAGAGAGAGAGAGAGACAGAGAGAGAAAGAGAATTAGAGGGAGCATACTTAAATTCACACAGGACACCGGATGAGACAGGAGAAATACTCCAGATATAACAGACTGACCCTAGCCCTCCGACACATAAATATTGCAGCATAAATACTGGAGGCTGAGACAGGAGAAGAAATGAGACACTAAAAGAGTGAATATTGACTCCATACCCTCTAGAGATCACTGTTATATTCCGGTGAGGGCTCTCTACTCCCCTTCCACCCCCAACCCCTCAGTCCATCCAGCCCCCCGTGCTGCCTCCCTGCCTTTAAACTCCAGAACCTCAAAGCCCAACTCTCTGCTGCACTGGGGCTGGCACAATTACTGTATAACTGTGCAAAGCTGTCATCAAGGCAAAGGGTGGCTACTTTGAAGAATCTCAAATCTGAAATATATTTAGATTTGTCTAACACTTTTTTGGTTACTACATGATTCTATACAGTATGTGTTATTTCATAGTTTTGATGTCTTCACTATTATTCTGCAATGTAGAAAATAAAGAAAAATCCTTGAATGAGTAGGCGTGTCCAAACGTTTGACTGGTACTGTATATATACACTGCATATATTTGGTGGAATAAATAGGTGACTGAAGACGGGACGGCCAGACATTTGTGCGGTTTCTGCGGTAACATGGATACTTTATGATGAATTTTTTTTTTGCTCCAAGCTGAAAGAAGCAAGGTGTTGTAGCAAAGGAGTCTTCGGTTGCCTAGGCAACACCCACTCCCTGCAGCAGTTGCACACACAGAAATATAATTAATAGAATGGGCTTGGAACCTCTAATCCTGGAAATGTGACTGGTAAACTCAGAGTCATTCATATACAGTGTCTTCAGAAACTATTCATACACCTTGTCTTATTCCCTATTTTGTTGTGTTACAGCCTGAATTCAAAATGGATTAAAATAAATTACCTTTGGCAGCCATTACAGCTGTGAGTCTTGCTATGTAAGTATCTAAGAGCTTTGCACACCTGGGTTGTACCATATTTGCACATTATTATTGAAATAATTCTTCATGCTCTTTCAAGTTGGTTGTTGATCATTGCTAGACAGCCATTTTCAGGTCTTGCCATAGATTCTCAAGCCTATTTAAGTCTAAACTGTCACTAGGCCAGTCAGGAACATTCAATGTCATTTTGGTAAGCAGTGTATATTTGGCTTGTGTTTTAGGTTATTGTCCTGCTGAAAGGTGAATTTGTCTCCCAGTGTCTTTTGGAGAGTAGACTGAACCTAGGATTTTGCCTGTGCGTAGCTCTATTCCGTTTCTTTTTATCCCACCAAAAAACTCCCTAGTTCTTGCCGATGACAAGCATACCAATAAGATGATTGTCACGACTTCCGCCAAAGTCGGTTCCTCTCCTTGTTCGGGCGGCGTTCGGCGGTCGACTTCACCGGTCTTCTAGCCATTGCCGATCCACCTTTCATTTTCCATTTGTTTTGTCTTGTTTTCCCACACACCTGGTTTACATTTCCCTCATTACTTGTCGTGTATTTAACCCTCTGTTCCCCCTCATGTCTGTGTGTGAAATTGTTCATTGCGTTTATTGTGTGACGCGTCAGGCTGTTTTTTTCCGGGTATTGTTTTGAACCCGTGGTATTGTATTGTTGTACATTATTTTGTGTGACTAGGGCGCTATTTGCTTTTGCCTTTGGCTGGAGTGTTGTGACACTGTTGCGTCCGACTGTTTTCCTTCTGCCAATTAAAGTGTGCCTGTTCACTCATCTCTGCTCTCCTGCACCTGACTCCAGTTGACCAGTTGCGCACACAGTCTGACAGTGATGCAGCCACCATCATGCTTGAAAATATGACGAGTGGTACTCAGTGATGGTTTGTGCTGGATTTAAAGAAAAGTCCATGCAACTGATTATTTGCTTTGTTAAGCACATTTTTACTCTTAAACTCACTTAAGCTTGCCATAACAAAGGGGTTGAATACTTATTGACTCAAGACCTTTCAGCTTTATAAGTTTAATTAATTTGTCAACATTTCTAAAAACACAATTCCACTTTTACATTATGGGGTATTGTGTGTAGGCCAGTGACACAAAATCTCAATTTAATTAATTTTAAATTCAGGCTGTAACACAACAAAATGTGGACAAAGCCAAGGGGTGTGAATACTTTCTGAAGACCCTGTATACACTGAGTGTACCAAACATGAAGAACTCTTTCCATGACATAGACTGACCAGGTGAATCCAGGTGAAAGCTATGCTCCCTTATTGATGTCACTTGCTAAATCCACTTTATTAGTGTAGATGACGGGGAGGAGACAGGATAAAGAAGGACTTTCAAGTCTTGAGACAGTTGAGACATGGATTGTGTATGTGTGCCGTTCAGAGGGTGAACTGGCAAGTCAAAAGATTTTAAGTAGCTTTGAACTGGGCATGGTAGTAGGTGCCAGGTGCACCGGTTTGAGTGTGTCAAGAACTGCAATGCTGCTGGGATTTTCATGCTCCACAGTTTCCCGTGTGTATCAAGAATGGTCCACCACCCAAAGGATATCCAGCCAACTTGACACAACTGTGGGAGGTATTGGAGTCAACATGGGCCAGCATCCGTGTGGAACACTTTCGACACCTTGTAAAGTCCATGCCCTGACGAATTGAGGCTGTTCTGAGGGCAGAACGGGGTGCAACTCAATAATAGTAGGACGGTGTTCTTAATGTTTGTACACTCATTGTATATAGAGCTGGGCAAATGCGGGTTCGGTCTGTACTTTCCCAGTCCGCCACTTTCTCCACCATAGCCGTTGCTAAGTGATCATTGAGGCTTCCGTGTTGTGCACTTTATTTCCGATAGTTTTCAAAACCTATGAAAATGTCCAATATTTGGTGTTTTGGTGTTTGTCGACGTGTTTGTATCTCTCACCTGAGTCGTGGCTTTGTTGACTGACCTGTTGGCTTATCTCAAATGACAGATAGGTTATCGTGTGTGTGTGTGCGCATGTGCATGCGCGCGCGTGTGTGGTGTCACTGTCTTGCCGGTGGCATTAGCGTCTCATCAGAGCGGTGGATGGATAGAGCAGACTCCATTAATCCTCATCACGATGGCTGTCAGGACTGCGAGGGAGCAGTGCGCCACACACTCCTTAATCAAAGACATAATTAGCCGATAATTAGTAGGTTGGAAAAATGGATTATTATTATTTTAAATTAAAAACAGTTTTACTTCCACCGTCTGAGAGGCCAAATTGATGTGCAATCTGCCCATGTGTTTGGCCCAGGCTGACAGGAATAGATGGTTGGAGGGAGGGAGGGAGTGTGTGTGTGAAGTGCAGAGAGTAAGATGCACTGTGTGTGTTCAGGCAGACTATTCCTGTGGGGTTCTAGTGGAAGTGTTCAGTGTGGAGAAGCTGAGGGGAGCGACCAAGGGTTAAGGCGTGTGTGTGTGTGTCTGTGGTGACCCTCTCTTATGTCTCTGCCTCAGCCTCAGGGAGACGGACATTGAAAAAAGAGAAATGTTGATCGAGAAGATGGATTCTCAAGGTGAGCTTGTTGAGGGAGAGGGAAGCAAACAGTCGCTTGTGTCGCTTATTGGTCAGGCTGTCTCTGTGAGATATATATGAATATTGTTCCTTGTAACCAGCTTTTGTGAAGTCTAGTCTTTTGTTTTGTGTATTATTTGTTATTCTTAAAAATATATTTGGGGTGGGGTTAGACCCGACGCCAGGGTGAAGTGACTAAGGGGAGTGTAGAAATCTTTCAGGGACATTTTACCACCCCACGGACATTTACCCCCCCCCCTCCCCCCCCAAATGGACATGTATCCTTGTTACAGTTGTAAATATGTATTTATTATTGTTTCATTCACTTCTCTTTTTGACCTGCACTGTTGGCTTAAGAATTCCACTGTACCCTGCAATTACACCTGCGACCATGTGCACATTACTAATAAACACATTTAATTTATCTAATCTAATATGGCACAATACACTTCTGTGGATACAATTTGACCAAAGTAATCTATTAAGCAATGCCAGCCTACCATAAACTAATTTCCAGTATGTACGGTTCCATTTATAACCACGAAAACCAATAGGGTGTTAAGAAAACCTTAATAAAATGCATCTACTTCTATGATGAAACATAATGACATGTAACAATACCCAGGGGCATCATTTAGGTTCTTGCATTGGAATGAAATTGAATTCTGGTTATATCACGCACAAGAAACATAAAAGTGTCAGGTTGGCACGAAATCTCCGCTGCACTCCATCAGAACTATGGGCAGCACCCTACACACTAAAGCAAGATTTTGATTTAAAAAAAACTAAACAAGCTAGATTGTTTCTTACCTTTTCAGAAAAGTTGAAGCCTCCTTGATGCTCTATGGAACTTCCTGAGTAATCAATAATTCCATTCTCCCCGAAAACTTCTTGTAAGATCCCCCTCAAATGGCAGTTGGATTAGTTGAGCTTTCCTCGGATGTAGCATGCTTCTTTTGTGTTCACTGAACACGTTTGTCAAAGTGGAAAATTTGTTTTCGCATGCACTGTAGTTGTGGACACCGCAAAAGTCAATCCATGTTTCAATGCAGTAAACACGGTCGGCATAGCAGAGAGAGGCCCAGGGAATCGTTGCAGGATATCAAATGGGGTTAATTTGGAGACGGGCGATTTCAGTCTGCAAAAAACTGGCGAGCTTCCACCAAATCTGTTTTGCTTAGGTCGCGCAGTGGTTTCACGTCATGGCTCTGGGTCAAAGGCACACGGGGTCTCCACCAGTAGTTGGCTGTTGCATTCGGGGAATCGTTCTGACATTTCACCAATGACAGCATCCAACGTGCTGAAGAACAGTCTTTTACATTCAGTCTCTTCTCCTCTGTCCTGCTGGCCTACTGTACTGTCCACCACGTATTGCTGGAGATGTGTACTTATGGTGCCTTTGGAAACTATGCAGACCCCTTGACTTTTTCCACATTTTGTTACGTCTTGTTCTAAAATTGATTAAATTGTTTTTTTCCTCATCAATCTACACACAATACCCCGTAATAACAAAGCATTTTATTTATTTTTTTAAATATCACTTTTACATAAGTATTCAGACCCTTTACTCTGTACTTTGTTGAAGCACCTTTGGCAGCGATTACAGCATCGAGTCTTCTTGGGTATGACGCTACAAGCTTGGCACACTTGAAGTAAGGGAGTTTTTCCCATTCTTGGATGGGGAGCGTTGCTGCAAAGATATTTTCAGGTCTCGCCAGAGATGTTCGATCGGGTTCAAGTCCGAGCTCTGGCTCCCATTCTGTGCACCATGGTGGCTGTAAACTTAAAGCCGGGGCTCGTCACCGCCTTCAGCAGCCCTGTAGCCTCAAGTCTTCCGTATGGTAAGAACATGTGCATTCGATGTCAGAGAGGAACTTCACAATGCTGTCACAAACTTTTAACGTAAGGCGATGTAGTAGCCAGGTATCCGGTCCACCTTTGATCCAGTAGCCTTTTCAAGGTGTCTCTTCTCTTTTGGTCGTTTGTCACAGACATTAAAAAAGCCCTCCAGCGCATTCTCAGATGACATTGCGTGAACGGCCACTAAGTGAAGCTGGTGGTTGAAACAATGAATGTAGGGCACTTCTCTGTTTACTTTGTCCTGTCACATTTTCTGCATGCCCCATTTTTACCTGGCACGACACTAAGTATGTTTTCTGTGCCAAGGCCAACCTTTGTTAGCTCGTTAGGAACAAGGTTTGTAAGTAATAAAGCATCACAGTATTTAGTAGTTACCATTGGCAGCAACTGCTCGCACATGTTATTGTTTTCATTCAGATAACGATTGAGAATGGATATATTGTCACATCCAGTAGGATCCTGCTAAACACCTTGGCAAGTTCCTTGTCTTTCCTGAGAGTACATTCCATCAAAGACAGAAAAAGTCCACTGCCCCGTTCCCCTCTTGACTCTATCACGTCCAATGTCCCCCTTGGTGGTTGCTGGTTTGAAACGAGGAACACAATAATGTCCACAATCACCTGCCCATCATTAACAAGTTCTGACACCACTGTACCCAGAGCACTTCAAACATGTTTTCTTTCTCCCATTTCAAATGCTCTTTGGTTGATACGTGCCTAGTAAATCCTTTGGTAATTTCAATAGCATGCTTCCAGTTAGAATACCAAGCTTGGATAAAGGACTTGTCTGCATTAGCATTGGACGCAACACAGAACTTTCGACATGGGAAATAAAATGCTGCATACTGAGTATTCTAGACACTCTTTTCCTATGAACCAGTTGCTATTAAATGAACGTTTTTGGACAGAAAATCTGCGGCTAGGGTAGGATTCTAGGCTAACCTGGGCTGGCTCCTCTGTTCCAAGATTGTCAGGAACAGTAGGAGGTGGAGGGGGCTGTGGAGCCATTATCCTGGCGGCGCTTGTGAAAGAGTGGGAAGGCTCTGCACGCGGAGCTAGCTGGAGCTCAGCAGCATCATTGCTGCTGGGCTTGGTGATGGCCTTGGTAGTGGTTTGATGCTGCTGTTCATCGCTCTCCTTCGGCTTTGTTTGGGTACTTTGGCGAAGCCAATTTCTGATATCTATCGTGGCAGTGGCAGATTAGCTGGTTCGAGCTAGCTAAATAGGCTAAGGTGAATAACACTAACACTTTTTACAGCTAACTAAAAAGCTAACTAAACCCTGTAGTGGTGGGGTGTGAGGCAGATTAGATTTAAGCAGCTTCAACGGTAAACTTGACCCCGCTCTTATAAATCAAAATCAAATATTACAGGCGGAGGCATATCACGTTATTCACTTAGCCTACCACAGATGAGAAGCGTTTTTTCCCCCTGCTTTTTATGGAAACGTAAAGGACTCATACCTACCCGCTCCAGTAGATTTCCAATTCCATAGCCCCTTAGCACAATAGACAGAGCACGCTGTGGTGTGTGACGCAAAGCAGTGGAGATACAGATTTTACACCAACCTGTCACTCAACCATTTTAACTTTTTTGCTATTGTTATATAGGGACATAAAACTAAAACTGTGCGGGCACAAGTTATAAATAAGGGGGCTAAGTTCGCTTTTACTCCCTCGTGGAGCCGGGTATGGGTGGGATGCAAGGTAACCGCTCCTCACTGACATGGGAACTTGTATTCATAGGGTTACAGAAAGATACAATGGAAATAGACAGGTTTTTTCTTAGATAATCTAAATCTTAAGAATCATCTTACACTGGCCTTAAAAAATAAGGGAAAAAATTCGTTTCATAGGCATTATTTAACAGCAAAAAAAGCTGAGGCCTACGCATCACAATAAATGGTCACGTGTAACCTTGAATTGTAATTGAATTCTGGGTTCTGATTTTCAGAGAATTAGCACAATAGATGAGGTCAGAGTTCGACCAAAACCATGGAAATGCCACGCACCCTATCCCTGTGTGAGATAGTGTGAAATACACATGTAAATAATAGCCTATGTTGGGGTAGCAATCGGATTATAATGCTTGTATGGATGTCATCCCCAATAGATGTTCATGTCATCGTGTTAAGGCTGTGTAAGGGAGGCGAAGGCAGGTGCAGGAGAGCAGAGTAGAGTAAACAGGCACACTTTTATTCCGGTCAAAAAATAGGCACAAAATGACATCTAAGTGCCCAAAAACACGGAACAATAAACAAAAGTATAGTGCGTGAACATATGCTGACACATGCACATTTGTGGCCTGCTGGAGGTCATTTTGCAAGGCTCTGGCAGTGCACCTCCTGCTCAAAGGCGGAGGTAGCGGTTCTGCTGCTGGGTTGTTGCCCTCCTACGGCCTCCTCCACGTCTCCTGATGTACTGGCCTGTCTCCTGGTAGCGCCTCCATGCTCTGGACACTACGCTGACAGACACAGCAAACCTTCTTGCCACAGCTCGCATTGATGTGCCATCCTGGATGAGCTGCACTACCTGAGCCACTTGTGTGGGTTGTAGACTCCGTCTCATGCTACCACTAGAGTGAGAGCACCGCCAGCATTCAAAAGTGACCAAAACATCAGCCAGGAAGCATAGGAACTGAGAAGTGGTCTGTGGTCACCACCTGCAGAATCACTCCTTTATTGAGGGTGTCTTGCTAATTGCCTTTAATTTCCACCTTTTGTCTATTCCATTTGCACAACAGCATGTGAAATTTATTGTCAATCAGTGTTGCTTCCTAAGTGGACAGTTTGATTTCACAGAAGTGTGATTGACTTGGAGTTACATTGTGTTGTTTAAGTGTTCCCTTTATTTTTTTGAGCAGTGTATATATATATTTTTTTATTTCACCTTTATTTAACCAGGTAGGCTAGTTGAGAACAAGTTCTCATTTGCAACTGCGACCTGGCCAAGATAAAGCGTAGCAGTTTGACATATACAGAGTTACACATGGAATAAACAAAACATACAGTCAGTAATGCAGTAGAAAAAAAGAAAACAAAAAGTCTATATACAGTGAGTGCAAATGAGGTAAGATAAGGGAGGTAAGGCAATAAATAGGCCATGGTGGCGAAGTAATTACAATATACAGTGGGGCAAAAAACGTATTTAGTCAGCCACCAATTGTGCAAGTTCTCCCACTTAAAAAGATGAGAGAGGCCTGTAATTTTCATCATAGGTACACTTCAACTATGACAGACAAAATGAGAAAAAAAAATCCAGAAAATCACATTGTAGGATTTTTAATGAATTTATTTGCAAATTATGGTGGAAAATAAGTGTTTGGTCACCTACAAGGATGAATTGGCTTTGGGGGTGACCAGTGAGATATACCTGCTGGAGCGCGTGCTACGAGTGGGTGCTGCTATGGTGACCTAGCAGAGACTTGTAGATGACCTGGAGCCAGTGGGTTTGGCGACGAGAGTGAAGCGAGGGCCAGCCAACGAGTGCGTACAAAACATATAAAAGCTGGCATATAAAAACAAATAAAATAATATATATATACACATTACCGTTCAAAAGTGTGGGGTCACTGAAAAATGTCCTTGTTTATGAGAGAAAAGCAACTTTTTGATCCATTAAAATAACATAAAATTGATCAGAAATACAGTGTAGACATTAATGTTGCAAATGACTATTGTAGCTGGAAACGGCTGATTCTTTATGGAATATCTACAGAGGCCCATTGTCAGCAACCATCAGTCCTGTGTTCCAATGGCACGGTGTGTTAGTTAATCCAAGTTTATCATATTAAAAGGCTAATTGATCATTAGAAAACCCTTTTGCCATTATGTTAGCACAGCTGTTGTGCTGATTAAAGAAGCAATACAACTGGCTTTCTTTAGACTAGTTGAGTATCTGGAGCATCAGCATTTGTGGGTTCGATTACAGAAGTGCTGACAGCACCTTGGGATTCGGAAGCCTCATTCACTTTCTAAGAGGCTTTTGGATACAACAATGAGCTCTACTGGAATTTGAGTTAAATATATCTGGGTTCAGATGTGACATGGGATTCAACCCACCAAACTGCCTCTCTGCTGAGTGTGGGCCAGAAAGTATTCACACCCCTTGACTCTTTCCACATGTTGTTGTGTTATAGCCTGAATTTAAAATGATTAAATTGAGATGTTGTGTCACTGGCCTACACACAATAGCCCATAATGTCAAAGTGTAAAGTATGTTTTTAGAAATGTTTACAAATTAATTAAAAATGAAAAGCTGAAATGTCGAGTCAATAAGTATTCAACCCTAAACAAGTTCAGGAGTAAACCCTATGCTTAACAGATCACATAAGTTGCATGGGCTCACTCTGTGTGCAATAATAGTGTTTAACATGCTCTTTGAATGACTACCTCATCTCTGTACCCAGCACATACAATTATCTGTAAGGTCCCTCAGTCGAGCAGTGAACTTCAAACACAGACTCAACCACAAAGACCAAGGAGATTTTCCAATGTCTCGCAAAGAAGTGCACCTATTGATAGATGGGTACGGCGGCTTGCGAAAGTATTCACCCCCTTGGCATTTTTCCTATTTTGTTGCCTTACAACCTGGAATTATTATTATTTTTTTTTTTTTATCATTTAAGTTACACAACATGCCTACCACTTTGCAGATGCCAAATATTTTTTATTGTAAAACAATCAATAAATAAGACAAAAATGTAACTAATTATGTGACTTCTGAAGGTAATTGGTTGCACCAGATCTTATTTAGGGGCTTCATAGCAAAGGAGGTGAATACATATGCATGCACCACCTTTCCGTTTAGAATTTTTTTGCATTTTTTGAAACAAGTTATTTTTTAGAATTTTACTTCACAAATTTGGACTATTTTGTGTATGTCCATTACATGAAATCCATATAAACATCCATTTAAATTACAGGTTGTAATGCAACAAAATAGGAAAAACACCAAAAGGGATGAATACTTTTGCAAGGCACTGTAAAAAACAAACAGATATTGAATACCTCTTTGAGCATGGTGAAGTTATTAATTACATTTTGGATGGTGTATCAATACACCTAGTCACCACAAAGATTTGTCTTGTTTGCATCTCTTTTAGTGAGCATTTCTCTGTTGCCAAGACAATCCATCCACTTGACAGATGTGGCATATCAAGAAGCTGATTTAACAGCATGATCATTACACAGGTGCACCTTGCTCTGGGGACAATAAAAGGTCACTCTAAAATGTGCAGTGTTGTCACACTACACAATGCCCCAGATGTCTGAAGTTGAGGGACTGTGCAATTGGCATGCTGACTGAAGGAATGTCCAACAGAGCTGTTGCCAGAGAATTGAATGTTCATTTCTCTACCATAAGCCACCTCCAACATCGTTTTAGAGAATTTGGCAGTACTTTCAACAGGCCTCACAACCGCAGACCACATGTAACCACGCCAGCCCAGGACCTCCACATCCGGTTTCTTTACCTGCGGGATCATCTGAGGAGGGGAAGGGGTGGAGCTGAGGAGTATTTATTCCTGAAATAAAGCCCTTTTGTGGGGAAAAACAAATTCTGATTGGCTGGGCCTGGCTCCCCAGTGGGTGGACCTGGCTCCCAAGTCACTGCGCCACTGCCCAGTCATGTGAAATCCATAGATTAGTGCCTAATTTATTTATTTTAATTGACTGATTTCCTTCTATGAAGTGTAACTCAGTAAAATTGTTGAAATTGTTGCATGTTCGGTTTATTATTCTGTTCAGTATATTTAAAAACACGCATCCTGTTTGCAATAAGGCAAAAAATGTGGCAAAGAAAGTAACTTTATGTCCTGAATGCAAAGTATTATGTTTGGGGGAAATCCAACACATCACTGAGTATCACTTTTCATATTTTCAAGCATGGTGGTGGTTGCATCATGTTATGGGTATGCTTTTCATCGGCAAGGACTAGTGAGTTTTTTAGCATAAAAAGAAATGGAACAGATTTAAGTACATGGAAAATCCTAGAGGAAAACCTGGTTCAGCCTGCTTTCCAACAGACACTGGGAGACAAATCCACCTTTTTGCAGGACAAAAACCTAAAACACAAGGCCAAATATACGTTAGTGTTGCTTACCAAGACGACATTGAATGTTTCTGAGTGGCCTAGTTACAGTTTTGACTTAAATCGGCTTGAAAATCTTTGTCAATACTTGAAAATGGCTGTCTAGCATTCATGAACAACCAACTTGACAGAGCTAGAAGAATTTTAAGAATAATGTGCAAATATTGTGCAATCCAGGTGTGCAAAGCTCTTAAAGACTTACAAGAAAGACTCACAAAGGTGATTCTGACATGTATTGACTCAGCAGTGTGAATACTTCCAAAAATGTTTAAAAAAAAACATGTTTTCCCTTTGTCATTATGGGGTATGGTGTGTAGACGGGTGAGAAAAAAAATGATTTAGTCAATTTTGAATTCAGGCTGTAACACAACAAAATGTGGAATAATTCAAGGTGTATGAATACTTTCTGAAAGCACTGTACAATAGGCTCCAGCACTAAATGCTTCTAGGAGGAACCCGCAGCGTCCTGTAGAAAGGATGAGGGCAGATAATGCAATATGTTGAATAGATAGAGAAGGCAAAAGAGGTAGATGCTGTGTAGGGCTGTGGCGGTCGTGACATTGTTTCAGCAGCAGAAAGACTGCTTGTCTCACTGCAATTGACCGTGAATGAACATCAACAGGTTTAGCATCTCCAGGCCTCCACACCTACAAGCTGCTGGCGTGCATCTTCATCTACACTTAAAAGTCTAATACATCTATTTAATATATACGCATCACAATAAATCTATAATGTTTTGCCAGGTCTAAAGCAACATTATGATATGAAGAAAATGTATTTCAGAAGAACAGAATATGAGTTGGCCTACTGTATGTTATCTGGCTATGCACCATGCCATAGGCTGTAGGCGTGTTCATTTAGCAGACAAGATATGCTTATAAGTCCCGTGCCATTATTTTATATTATATGATTTCATAGTAAGAAGAATATAATTTAACTTAGCTGAACAAAATGGAAAGGATATTTTTCCCATTTCACAGCGAGTGCGAAAATGAGGTGGCTATGTTGAGCGTAAAATGGATCATTTAAAGCAGGTCCTATAGGCTAGATTTAGAGTTATTTGGCCACTTTAGTTATGAATGATACAAACCTTAGGTTGTGTTATAAATCAAAACATATATGAATGATGCGACTATAGGCTATTGATGAATTGAGTCGCAAAATAAATTGCGCTCTGTTCCTAGCGTCAGCCTTCCCATGCCGATCAAGTGATCATACTTTCAATTTAATCTTGTCTTTACTAATATGTAAAAAAAAATATATATATTTAGAATGGCCCATTATCAAATAGGCAGGAGCATGGGATTAAAGACATCCGTATGCACTGGCGAATGGAGGCTGCTTTCCCGCCTATTCGTTTCATGCATCAACCACTGTTTGAGGAGCATACAGCCTCTCGCTGCGCTACAGGTGATATTCCTCCCAAACTCTGTATGCCAACCCTGTTCCTGCAGCTACCCAGTAGGTTAATTTGGGAAACCAAGTGAAACCTGTTCAGGAACATCAATAGCAACATGTCTTCACAACAAAATAAATGTTGACAGCCCCTCTCTCTATGTGCTCGAGAAAGGGATGGAGAGAGAGGAGAGAGATGGAAACATACAGTGGTGAGATATTCTGTAACTAAGGTAATGTGTCAGCCTATTAATTACAAAAATATTAGAAAAATCCCTATTAGTAGGCTATTCAAAATCAAATACAAATTCTATGGAATTGTAGGCTAACTCTGTAAGCCGCCCTGCGCAATCAATGAACCAACAGTATCGCCTAGGCCTATATGTTCTCTCCCAGACTCATGGATGGTAAGTTTGGTGTCACGTTCTGACCATAGTTCTTGTGTGTTTTGCTTGTTTTAGTGTTGGTCAGGACGAGAGCTGGGTGGGCATTCTATGTTGTGTGTCTAGTTTGTCTGTTTCTATGTTTGGCCTAATATGGTTCTCAATCAGAGGCAGGTGTTTTGTGTTGTCTCTGATTGGGAATCATATATAGGTGGCTTGTTTTGTGTTTGGGTTTGTGGGTGGTTGTTTCCTGTCTTCGCTGCACCAGATAGGGCTGTATCGGTTTGCTACATTTTGTTATTTTGTATCGTGTTTATCGTTTTATTAAACATGTTGAGCACTGGCTACGCTGCGTGTTGGTCTGATGCCTGTTACACCCTCTCTTCTCGTGAAGAGAGGGAAGGCTGCCATTACATTTGGAGCGTAGCATAAGGTAACCAGTCCATCCAGTATGAATAATAATACAATCCACACTCAAAGGCAATTACTATAATTTAGTATAGGCTAGACCAGGGGTGGGCAACTCCAGTCCTTGAGGGTCTGATTGGTATCACAGTTTTGCCCCAGCCCCATCTAACACACCAGACTCCAATAATCACCTAACCATGATCTTCAGTTTAGAATGCAATTTGATTAATCAGCCGTGTTTGCTAGGGATGGAGAAAAAGTGTGACACGAATCAGGCCCCGAGGACTGGAGTTTCCCACCCCTGAGCTAGACCAATTATGTACCAAAGACATCTTAAATCAGTTTTTTTCTACCGTGTGTAATATGCGCGAGGCTGTGTGTTGTATAATGGAACAATCATTATTTTAATTCCGGGTTTATTTTCTGGCTTGGGCTCATATAAACTGTGTACAAAACATTATCTTTCCGTGACATAGACTGACCAGGTGAATCCAGGTGAAAGCTATGACCCTCACTGATGTCACTTGTTAAATCCACTTCAATCAGTGTAGATGAAGGGGATGAGACAGGTTAAAGAAGGATTTGTATGCCTTGAGACATGGATTGAGTATGTGTGCCATTCAGAGGGTGAATGGGCAAGTCAAAATATTTAAGTGCCTTTGAACAGGGTATGGTAGTAGGTGACCGGCGCACCGGTTTGTGTCAAGAACTGCAATGCTGCTGTTTTTTTTTTTTTTTACACTCAGTTTCCCGTGTGTGTCAAGAAGGGTCCACCACCCAAAGGACATCCAGCCAACTTGACACAACTGTGGGAAGCATTGGAGTCAACATTGGCCAGCATCACTGTGGAACGCTTTCAATACCTTGTAAAGTCCATGCCTGACAAATTGAGGCTGTTCTGAGAGCAAAAAGGGGGGTGTAACACAATATTAGGAAGGTGTTCTTAATGTTTTGTACACTCTGTTTATGCCTATGCATAAGCGTTATGCATCCAACGCTGAAACAGCGTAAAAAGCATACGGGTGTTTTGAATCATTCATCATAGAAAGCGCTGTCCATTTTGTTGCGTCAGGCTTCGAAACATCCACCACGACCATGTTTTCCACTCAGTTTCAACCTGTTGTTGAACTTCTCTCTTCAAATTGATCAATCACAGTGAAGTGAGTTTTAAAAAGGACAATACTGTTTTGATGAGTGTTGGACATCATTTTCAATTGCATTGATGTTAGAGGGACAATAGAGCCCTGAGTACCAGGCCATTAGCAATCTGATGGTCATTGTGAGTTGGGTACTACCAATGCATGTCCAGAGTGCATAAGAGGAGATTACCGTGATCAATGGACACATACATATTGCGATGGATCAGCTAGTCCAAAACACCATAACACAGGCAGGAGGCATGAAATGAACAGACCGGAGGCAGTGGTTGTGGTTCCTTTTCGTTTGTAACGTCACTAAACAGGTTCTTTCGCCCGACAAAATAATTCCAGTAAAAGGTAGCGTCCAATGCTGAAACAGCATAAAAATAATATACAAACTAAGCAGCTGACCAAAAGGCCATGGCCAAAAAGGGAACACAAAACAACAAACAGCTCCCATTGTCTTTAGACTATTGTCTACACATCATATTTCCAGGGAGACCACTTCCCTCTAGCTACAGCCTGCCTTGTTTAACATAGAGCCAAGGTGAATCAGCTGACGCTACATTCTCTTAGGTAAGAACGTCCCCATGTCTGCTTCCATTCCACATCGAGCTCATCTCCTGGCACACCTACATAGAGGGAGACACCAAGCCAATTAGTGGGCCCAGGTGTGTACTAATTGGTTTTACACTGAGTACCTATCTCCTGAGGAGGGTGCTGTAGTGTCGTCTTCCTCCGGCTGGTCACAATCTTGAACCCTCACAGTATGTATAGAATAGGGCTGTCACCAACTAAAGAAAAATCTTGGTCGACCAAGAGTCGTCTGTTCTTTTGACCAATCGATTGGTCGACATTTTTAAATGTGTATTTTTCCATATATAGACACATCCTATGTGTTTTAATCAAATCAACTATAATCACTGAGCATGTCTGATGCTTTAAGCACACTGTTTGATTAAATAATTAAGACACACAAATGATTAGAGGGAGTCCGATTAGCAATTGATTTGATTGTGCCGCTGTGTTAAAAAAAGACAGTGAGTGACTGTGTGACTAGCACTCGTTGTCTCTCTCTCCTCCCTGCTGCAGCGACCACCACAGAACATCAAAGTGATTATCGTGCTGGCTGTGTTGCTGAAGCTTCAACATAATTACAGCCATTTCTGATAAAAAGTTCTGTCACTGAAATCTCTCATTTGTTTAGGAAAAATATTCCCTATTCCCTCAATCCTTGCATTCTTTACATGACACATGTATGCATCGCATGCACGTGACCGATAGGGCCTGACCTATAACATAGCGCAATCACATCAATAAATTGGTCATTGAAATATAGGCCTAAGTAAGTTACGGTATTAAGACTAAACAGGATGTGCTCTTAGGCCTACAGCTCAATGGTGGCTGCTATAAGCCTACTAAATTGTAATGACATTTATTATTATTATACTAATAATAATAACAATAAGAAGGAGATCAAAAAAAAGGAGCCTTATTTTTATTATAAATATATTAATTCTGACAATTTAGAATAGTGTAAACAACGCTAAATCAATAATAAATAATAACAGAGTCACAATTCCAGTGGGTCAGAAGTTTACATACACTAAGTTGACTGTACCTTTAAACAGCTTGGAAAATTCCAGAAAATGATGTCATGGCTTTAGAGGCTTCTGATAGGCTAATTGACATCATTTGAGTCAATTGGAGGTGTACCTGTGGATTTATTCTAACGGAAAAAACTTTAAAGCCTTTATTACAGCTAAGATTTAAAACAGACATTTGTGAAATTGTTTGCTGAGGCATGCCGAGCCAACCGAGGCGAGGAAACCTCTCGAGCCAGCTAAGGCGTGGAAGCCCGACGATCCAGCTGAGGCACCCCCGGTTACATCGGCAGAGGCACCCGGACCCGACATCACCAAGAAAAACAAAAACTCCCAATTGCTTCAAATTGTGGTGTCAGAATTCTGTAAGGACAGACGCTGGAGATGAGAAGCAAGTACAGGGAGTGAACATTTCATTAATAAGCAGACATGAAACAAGACAGGTCAGCATCTGTACATGAAAAACATAACGACATTAATGCTGGCACAGGGAACAAACTGAGGAACAGACAGATATAGAGGGGGAAATCAACAACATGAAAGAGTCCAGGTGAGTCCAATGGAGCGCTGATGCGCATAATGATGGTGACAGGTGTGCGTAATGATGGGTCACCTGGTGCCCTCAAGTGCCAGAGAGGGGGAGTGGGAGCAGGCTTGACAGTCTGAGTGTTGGAGATATCTGTGAATGGATATTCATGAATTTTAAAAACAAGAAAATGGTGCTGTCTGGTTTGCTTAATATAAAGAATTTGAAACTATTTATACTTTTGATACTTAAGTATATTTTTGCAATTACATTTACTTTTAATATTTAAGTATATTTAAAACCAAATACTTTGGTTTTTATTTTCCCGTAACCCTACTACCCCTCCCCTAACTGGAGTAAACTAATGGACAACAACAATTAGGCTTCTACTTTCAGCTTATGCATATAATATACATTTTAGATTAGTTATCTTTTGTTTGTTTTTAGTCCCATCCTTCAGCTACCCTCAATGCCTCCCATGCATCTCTGAAGACCATCCAGTTATGATTTTCCACATATTTTTCAACTGTGCTGTGATGTTTCATAAAAATTTCTGAACCTATTTACATTTTATGGATCCAGTATATCTTACATTGTTTATCTTTGTTTTATTTTTTTCTCACCCTTCAACACCTCCCATCTATCGCTGAACACCATCCAGTTTTGATGGTTTTATATTTGTCATATATTTTTCAACTGTGCTGTGATGTTTCACAAAAGTTCTGAACCTTTCTGTTCTCATAGTTTCTACAGATTGTAAATTAAAGAAACATTCTTGCTGAGAGTATTATTAATTTATTTATCGATTGACAGACTTTTCAAATCACCCAGCAGTGCAATTAGCAGAGTTTGTGGCAGGTAAATGATGCAATTCTTCAGCCATTCCCGAACCTGCGACCAAAAATAAGATACATATGGACAGTACCAAAACAAATGATCTAATGATTGTCTCTTTGATGAAAAATCTGCAGAGCTGGGACGGTTGTATCCCCCATATACAGTTGAAGTCGGAAGTTTACATACACTTAGGTTGGAGTCATTAAAACTCGTTATTCAACCACTCCACAAATTTCTTGTTAACAAACTGTAGTTTTGGCAAGTCGGTTACTTTGTGAATGACACAAGTAATTTTTCCAACAAATGTTTACAGACAGATTATTTCACTTATAATTCATTGTATCACAATTCCAGTGGGTCAGAAGTTTACATACACTAAGTTGACTGTACCTTTAAACAGCTTGGAAAATTCCAGAAAATTATGACATGGCTTTAGAAGCTTCTGATAGGCTAATTGACATTATTTGAGTCAATTGGAGGTGTACCTGTGGATTTATTTCAAGGCCTACCTTCAAACTCAGTGCCCTTTTGCTTGACATCATGGGAAACTCAAAAGAAATCAGCCAAGACTTCAGAAAGAAAATTGTAGACCACCACAAGTCTGGTTCATCATTGGGAGCAATTTCCAAACGCCTGAAGGTACCACGTTCATCTGTACAAACAATAGTATGCAAGTATAAACACCATGGGACCACGCAGCCGTCATACCGTTCAGGAAGGAGACGCGTTCTGTCTCCTAGAGATGAACGTACTTTGGTGTGAAAAGTGCAAATCAATCCCAGAACAACAGCAAAGGACCCTGTGAAGATGCTGGAGGAAACCGGTACAAAACTATCTATATGCACAGTAAAACGAGTCCTATATCAACATAACTCCAATATGCTCCAAAAACGCCACTAAAATGCCTGACTATGGTTTACAACGATTGTACTTTTTGGCGAAATGTCCTCTGGTCTGATGAAACAAAAATAGAACTGTTTGGCCATAATGGCCGATGTTATGTTTGGAGGAAAAAGGGGAGCCTTGCAAGCCGAAGAACACCATCCCAACCGTGAAGCACGGGGGTGGCAGCATGATGTTGTGGGGGTGCTATGCTGCAGGAGGGACTGGTCCACTTCACAAAATAGATGGCATCATGAGGAAGGAAAATTATGTGGATATATTGAAGCTACATCTCAAGACATCAGTCAGGAAGTTAAAGCTTGGTCGCAAATGTGTCTTCCAAATGGACAATGACCCCAAGCATACTTCCAAAGTTGTGGCAAAATGGCTTAAGGCCAACAAAGTCAAGGTATTGGAGTGGCGATCACAAAGCCCTGACCTCAATCCTATAGAAAATATGTGGGCAGAACTGAAAAAGCGTGTGCGAGCATGGAGGCCTACAAACCTGACTCAGTTACACCAGCTCTGTCAGGAGGAATGGGCCAAAATTCACCCAACATATTGTGGGAAGCTTGTGGAAGGCTACCCGAAATGTTTGACCCAAGTTAAACAATTTAAAGGCAATGCTACCAAATACTAATTGAGTGTATGTAAACATCTGACCCACTGGGAATGTGATGAAAGAAATAAAAGCTGAAATAAATAATTATCTCCACTATTATTCTGACATTTCACATTCTTAAAATAAAGTGGTGATCCTAACTGACGTGAGACAGGGATTTTTTTACTAGGATTAAATGTCAGGAATTGTGAAAAACTGAGTTTAAATGTATTTGGCTAAGGTGTATGTAAACTTCCGACTTCAACTGTATCTACCTACTGTCACATCTCCCCCTCTCCGGGGCTCGACGTCGCCTGTCTACTAACCACCTGTCCTGGAAACCCATCTATTCTCAAACCTGCGTCTCATCATCAGTCACACCTGGACTTCATTACTCCCTGATTACGTTCCTTGTCAAATCGCTGACTGATTAAATGAGATGACAGGCTATTTTGTCAATTCGATTACCTAAAGCTTAATTGATTACGTGATTGAATTAAACATGCAACAATTAACTCATCAATAACCTGACCACAGAACAGTGTTTATAGAGCTGCTGTCTTCAGAATAAACTCTTAAAGATCTGAAGATCTTTTATATCATTAGCAGTCAATTATTAATCGTCACCTTATTCAGTCTCATTCTGATGGTCGTAAAGTACTTGGTTATCTGCACGAACCCTGGCTAAACAAGTTGAATCAGCAATACACAAATTGGCTTAATTATTTAGTTACTAAATACCTAAATAATCACACAGATTTACATATATATACCCAACAGGATAAATTATCTTCTTATGGCTAGGGGTTCCGCTAGCGGAACAACATTCCGCTGAAAAGGCAGAGCGCGAAACTCAAACATATATTTTGGAAATATGTAACTTTCATACATTCACAAGTGCAATACACCAAATTAAAGCTTAACGTCTTGTTAATCTACCCATCGTGTCCGATTTCAAAAAAGCTTTACAGCGAAAGCACACCATATGATTATGTTAGGTCAGAGCCTAGTCACAAAAACTCATTCAGCCAATTTCCAACCAAAGACAGGAGTCACAAAAAGCAGAAATAGAGATAAAATGAATCACTAACCTTTGATGATCTTCATCAGATGGCACTCATAGGACTTCATGTTACACAATACATTTATGTTTTGTTCAATAAAGTTTATATTTATATCCAAAAATCTCAGTTTACATTGGCGCGTTACGGTCAGTAATGTTGTGCCTCGAAAACATCCGGCGAATTTTCAGAGAGCCACATCAATTTACAGAAATACTCATCATAAACTTTGAAAAAAGATACAACTGTTATGCAGAGAATTAAAGATATACTTCTCCTTAATGCAACCGCTGTGTCAGATTACAAAAAAACTTACGGAAAAAGCAATAATCTGAGTACAGCGCTCAGACACAAAAACAAGCCATACAGGTACCCGCCATGTTGTGGAGTCAACAGAAGTCAGAAATAGCATTATAAATATTCACTTACCTTTGATCTTCATCAGAATGCACTCCCAGGAATCCCAGTTCCACAATAAATGTTTGTTTTGTTCGATAAAGTCCATAATTTATGTCCAAATACCTCCTTGTCTTTAGCGCGTTCAGCCCAGTAATCCATCTTCATGAGACGCGAGCACTACGTCCAGACAAAGTCCAAAAGTTCCGTTACAGACCGTAGAAACATTTCAAACGATGTATAGAATCAATCTTTAGGATGTTTTTAACATAAATCTTCAATAATGTTACAATCGGAGAAATCCTTTGTCTGTAGAAAAGCCATGGAACGAGAGCGTCCACTCACGTCAAAGAGCACTTATGAGCCCCTCCTTTACAGTAGAAGCCTCAAACAAGTTTCTTAAGACGGTTGACATCTAGTGGAAGCCTTAGGAAGTGCACAATGACCCCATAGACACTGTGTATTCGATAGGCCAAGCTTTCAAAAACTACAAACCTCAGATTTCCCACTTCATGGTTGGATTTTTCTCAGGTTTTCGCCTGCCATATGAGTTCTGTTATACTCACAGACATCATTCAAACAGTTTTAGAAACTTCAGAGTGTTTTCTATCCAATACTACTAATAATATGCATATATTAGCATCTGGGACTGAGTAGGAGGAAGTTTAATCTGGGCATGCTTTTCATCCAAAAGTGAAAATGCTGCCCCCTATCCCAAACAGGTTATTAACAGGCTGCCAAGTGAATGCCAGTAGCTAATCAGAATAATATTTGCTCTTTTCCTACTCACCGTTTCACTGTCACCCCACCCAACAGCTCCAGATCGAACTAAGTGCATTACAGACAGCAGTAAGCCGTAGCACCAGGTTGTAAATGGGAAGTAATAAGTAATGTACATGTTTTGTAGGTGGTTCCAGATAAAACAAAACCATCCAACGCAAGACACGTATAGTCAGATATAAATGTACGTCATTTTTATCATGAAACACACGGTATAGACGCGGACCGGGTTCAAGCCCAAATATATTGACTCAAACAATGACTTATTGACTTAAAAAGTGCAACATCACAGGTCATTGTCTTTCAGCTGAAAAAAAAAAAGATTTTCACTGGTGTATGTGTTTAACCTTGTTATCCACTTGTTCTTCAGACAAGGAGGTGACTGAAAATGTTGTTGTAATGTGTTTGATGCAAGAAACCCCTTAAAAATATTACTAGTATTATTACAGAGAATCAGACAAAAATGTATGCTTTTTGAAGCCTTTCTCAAAACACAGCACTGCTCCTTTAAGACATAAAAAGCTATTTAGCTGACTCGTTTTTCAAAGATGTCTAAAAATGTACACATTTTGTGCTCTTGTAGGAAGCAATCCCTCCCCCATTGCTGACCAGAAATGAGCTATAACTGAACTAATAACTCAATAACAAGCAACGAATATGAACAAATGTGCACACGTGACTACATGCAGCTCTCGCGTTTATCTCAAAACAAACGCATCTACTCGCAACCGCTAGTGCCTGTCGGTAGCGATAGAATCATACTCCGATGCGCTATGGAAAACCTCTCGCATATTTAGTTATGTTTCCGTATGTAGCATTGAAAGTGGCTAGTATTAAGTTGACTCTATCACAATTCCCACGGTAGAGGGAAATGTTGGTAGCGTTATTAACTAACGGGGGAAACTTGAGTGAAGTTCAATCTCATGCTGGTATTTATTCTGCACAGCAGTCCCTGGGAGATGCACGTGTGCTTAGAGGGAACATTGCTGTGCTGTACTAAAACTCATTTTAGAGTTCAGAATGTCTCTAGAGAAATTGATTGGTATTACTCTCTCCTGATTTTAGAGTGAAGAACTGAGATAGATCAATAGACTTATATTCACAAAAACATCCACATTGCACTGCATCAGTATTGATACAGTTCTAATATGTTACAACACAAAGAGAATCCCCAATGCATCAGTAGATGAATGAACAACCATAACCCCTTAGGGCTGATGCCACTGCAAACCCATCATTGCCTGCGGGCCAAATCTCACAAAAAAACGTTATGAAACATGATATGTACTGTAACAGACCAGGAACAAGGAAACTAACATTCTTTCCTGAAGCTCTTTTATAGTTTCTCAGGCCGTGTCTAGACTTGACAGTTAATGCAGCTTTAGTATTCTGATCATAGAGTTCTGATCATGGAATTCCAAACGCGTTATGCGTCGACACCTACATTTAAATGTGTTCCTGTGCTATATTCTAATGCCAGTATGCATTCTACAAAAGGTGGAATAGGCTAAATATGATAATAACACAACAGCAAATGTTGGCAGTAGCTAAATACTGTAGCTAACTAGCTAGCTAACCTCTGTAGCTAACCAGCAAGCTAGCAAGCAACGCTAAAGGGATTGCAAATGGATTAGCATAACTCTAGCCAAATTATTATTATTTTTCTAAATATTAGCTAGCTGGCTAGCATTTATGAGGCCAGCAAATACGTTTCTCACACGCTAGCAACGTATTCCTCCAACGTTTTAATGGAAAGGTGCCTCGGTCCCAAAACACAAGTTTTCTGGAGACTTGTGGGAGGAGTGCTGATGAAGTCGCCCACTGTGTGCGCTTTCGGTAGCCTGATTGAGTCCAGACTGAGGAGAAATCTGCACTCAATGCATCCTTGACCACCTCCTGAAGTTGTCAGCCAGATCTGAACACAATCATACCACAAAGCAACTTTTGTGTGTCTAGACCCATCTTTTCAATGCAATCTTTGTATTCTGATTGTAGATATAATGGCGTCCGAGGGGAAGGCTGCCTTTATACAGGCTCCTAACCAACTTTGCTATTTTGTTAATTTTTCGCATTTTTTGTAACTTATTTTGTACATAAAGTTGCTTCTATCGTCTCTTATGACCGAAAAGAGCTTCTGGGCATCAGAACAGTGATTACTCACCTCGAACTGGACAAAGATTTTTTCTTTAATGAGTCCTATGCGAAGGATATACTGCCCTCCATTTGGCAAATCTGACTATAATTATATTCTTCTGAATCTTGCTTACAAGCAAAAACTAAAGCAGGAAGTACCAGTGACTCGCTCAATGCAGAAGTGGTCAGATGAAGCGGATGATACTCTACAGAGCTGTTTTGCTAGCACAAACTGGAATATGTTCCGTGGTTCATCCAATGGCATTGAGGTGTATACCACCTCAGTCCCCGGCTTCATTAATAAGTGCATCGACGACGTCGTCCCCACAGTGACCGTACGTACACATCCCAACCAGATAGCCATAGATTACAGGCAACATCCGCACCGAGCTAAAGGCTACAGCTGCTGCTTTCAAGGAGCGGGACACTAATCTGGACGCTTATAAGAAATCCCGCTATGCCCTGAGACGAACCATCAAAAAGGCAAAGTGTCAATACAGGGCTATAATTTAATCCTACTACACAGGCTCTGATGCTCGTCGGATGTGGCAGGGCTTGAAAATTGTTACGGACTACAAACGGAAACCCAGCCACGAGCTGCTCGGTGATGCTAGCTGACCAGAGGTGCTAAATGCCTTTTATGTTTGCTTCGAGGCAAGCAACACTGAAGCATGCATGAGAGCACCTGCTACTCCGGATGACTTTGTGATCACGCTCTCTGTATCCGATGTGAGCAAGACCTT
Source organism: Salvelinus namaycush (assembly GCF_016432855.1). Lineage (NCBI taxonomy): Eukaryota > Metazoa > Chordata > Actinopteri > Salmoniformes > Salmonidae > Salvelinus > Salvelinus namaycush. The sequence goes on along the minus strand of NC_052310.1, from coordinate 39,124,977 downwards.
TAAACAGGTCAACATACACAAGGCCGTGGGGCCAGACGGATTACCAGGGCGTGTACTCAGAGCATGTGCGGAACAACTGGCAAGTGTCTTCATTGACATTTTCTCTCCCTGACCGAGTCTGTAATACCTACATGTTTCAAGCAGACCACCGTAGTCCCTGTGCCCAAGAATGTGAAGGTAACCTGCCTAAATGACTACCGCCCCGTCGCACTCCCGTCGGTAGCCATGAAGTGCTTTGAAAGGCTGGTCATGGCTCACATCAACAGTAAATATTTGGTGTACTGGTTACAATGGCTTTATTCAGAACTACATCAGAGCCAAGTGATACTCTTGCTCTTATCAAAGTGTCATTCTTTTATATTACAAATGACAATTTATGCTTTACTGGTTATCATCATGTACAGATGATAACCAACCATTCCAGCCTCTCCACATCCTCTGACCCCGTCTTTTCCTTTTAGCCGTACAAACTCCATACGGACGTCTTAAGGCCATTTTCCACACTGTTATGAAGGGATCAATAAACTATTGAGCACAATGGTTAAACAACAGTCATTAAGGAAGCGCTGAGTGAATTGATTTGACACTGAGAGAAACGGATCTCCTTCCTAACTGGTTGTCCTTTCGGTTGAACAGCAGAGTGGACTCCACAGAGAGGTGGACTACGTTGCGAAACGGCAAAACACACATCCAGGTGTCGAATCCTCATTTGACCTGTGACCTCACGATCTTTAGTTACTCTTATGTCTTTTGTTCTGAGCGAAGCTACACGAGAGAATCCCTCGTCATTTCTCTTTGTCTGTCTACCCCAACTCTATTTATTTTCCTTTCTCTCTCTCTTCCCCTCTTCCTCCTATTATCTGTCTGACTTTGTCTGTCAATCTCTTTCTCTCTACCCCCCTCTGTCACTCGATTGATACCTCTGCAAGTTTACCAAGGGCTGCGCCTCTGTTGTCACATCACCATGACAACAGCGTGTCACTCTGTTGCTGTCTCCATCTGTATCTTTAATTACATTTAGACAAAAGTCAGTGTCTGTTTTTTTTCTTCTTCCTCTTTTTCACATTCCCCCGTCGGAACCTTCCCTCCCAGCTCGGGCTAAACGTGATTAGCATTCGCCGGATGGATTTGCATAAGCACAGTGAGACAGCGGCGGCAGCGATGTGGTGTAGGAGACCCCAGGAGAGATTAGCGACATTAGCATGCTGGAGCCTACAGGGCCCTTCCTACAACTGACTGTGTCTGTGCAGGAGGCTCCACTGATCAGCTTCTTAGAGAGAAACATGGACAGTTGAAGGTTGGACAGATACAATTTACATGCAGTATTATAACTAATATGATCTCTGTAATTGTACACAGGTTTCCTATGGGCCTAGTACTTACTCTGTCCTAGGATCCCCAGACCTGGGCTAGGGTAAGTCTAACTAAATCCAATTTTAAAAGTCCTTTTAGTGCAGTATCTTGGTTAGTGTGGATCTGGCCTGGAATCTGAGCTTACAAGAGCTGCTTGTTTGCCAAGGGGCTTTTCTTGTCTATGGGGTTGTTGGCTGGGGGGTTTTCTATGCTTTTGACAGGACAGAGAAGCCAAGTCATTCATCTCACTGTCCATACCATTCTATACATCTGATCCCAGAGATGAGATTCCCAGAGAATCAACTACTGCAGAACTGATATCAGCTACTGCAGAACTGATATCAACTACTGCAGAACTGATATCAACTACTGCAGAACTGATATCAACTACTGCAGAACTGATATCAACTACTGCAGAACTGATATCAACTACTGCAGAACTGATATCAGCTACTGCAGAACTGATATCAACTACTGCAGAACTGATATCAGCTACTGCAGAACTGATATCAACTACTGCAGAACTGATATCAACTACTGCAGAACTGATATCAACTACTGCAGAACTGATATCAACTACTGCAGAACTGATATCAACTACTGCAGCACTGATATCAACTACTGCAGCACTAATATCAACTACTGCAGCACTGATATCAACTACTGCAGCACTAATATCAACTCACGCAGCACTGATATCAACTACTGCAGGACTGATATCAACTACTGCAGCACTAATATTAACTCACGCAGCACTGATACTCATTCCTGGGGTCAGGAATGAAATGACTCCACTGTGCTGAAGGAAATCAACATTGAGAGAATGGAGTAGCCATCACAGCTACACAGCTACACACACACAAACATAGACACTCTCACACACATAGACACACACATTCTGTCTCATGATACATTCTCTCTCTCTCTCTCACACTCTCACACAGACACACACAGACACACACAGACACACACACACACACACACACACACACACACACACACACACACACACACACACACACACACACACACACACACACAGAGAGAGAGAGAAGACGACTCTGTGTCACAGTCCATCAGCAGCAATGCCCAGCCTTGGCTGAGATTAAACGTAATTGCCCCGGCCTGCTTTGAGACTTTGAGACCACCACACAGCTGGAAAGGGCCTTCGCCATAAATAGGTAGCAGTATTTTGCTGACGGTGTGCAGATACATCACGGAGAGAGGAGCAGGACAGGCTACTGCTATCATCAGGGGATATGTGCAGGAGTCTGGCTCAGAGACAACACAGGGCTGAAAGTTTGTCCCAGAGCTTGCTTCGTTTACACCTGTGGCAATGGACACCTTTCTGTCACCTTGTCCCATTTACTGAATCCAGAGATGCTGTCTATAACCATCTCTCTGTCCCTCTGCAGCATGCAGTTTTTCTCCATGGACAGTCTTTCTGCCAGTGTAACAGCACTCTGTCCCACTTCATAGCGCTCCCTCTGTGTTTGTATAGGGTTGCTGTGCAGTTTGTGTGTGTAGAGGTGGGCTGTGTATGGGGGGGGGGGTGTGGAGGCAGGTGGAACAAGGATGATGATAGGAGGAGTGTGTGAACAGATGCAAATGAGAGTAATCATCATATCCACTGGGATAATTGCTGTCTGCAGGGGCGGAGCTTAGCTTTCACTCCCATGGGAGGCATAGCCAGGGGCCCCCTTCTGTGCGTAAAATTGTGCCCAGTATGGGCAATCGCTACCTGATTTTCCAAGTTGAACATGTACAGAGAATATTGTTTTTAATATAATTTTCCAATGGTTTAAGCAAGTTTTATCTACCATTCATGTCTTAAAGTAATTATGCAGTGCCACTTCTGTCATGATGTTGCCTGCTTGGGTATTGCAAACCCCATCCCCCTCTGCCTGCCTCTCCCTTTGTTGTGAGGGTGAATGAGGACCCAAAAGCGACTTAAGGAAACAGAGTCTTTATTCCAGGCTAAAACAAACAATGATTCTCCTGGAAATTAACATAGGCAAATCCTCTCGTCAGTAGAGAGGAGCGACTGGAGACGCGACCACAGACTGCAGGTCGCTTCAGGAGGGCACAGGCCGTAGCTGACCTAGACACCTGCTCACACGCAGCATCTGAAGAAGGCAAAAACACGACAGGGCGGAACAAGGACACAGGACAGCAAACATCAAACAAGAATCCGACAAAGACAGAAGCGGAAAACAGAGGGAGAAATAGGGACTCTAATCAGAGGGCAAAATAGGGGACAGGTGTGAAAGAGTAATGAAGTAGTAGGGAAAATGAGGAACAGCTGGGAGCAGGAACGGAACGATAGAGAGAGAGAGAGAGAAAGAGGGAAAGAACCTAATAAGACCAGCAGAGGGAAGCACAGGGACAAGACATGAAGATCAAAGACAAAACATGACAGTACCCCCCCACTCACCGAGCGCCTCCTGGCGCACTCGAGGAGGAACCCTGGCGGCAACGGAGGAACTCATCAATCAACGAACGGTCCAGCACGTCCCGAGATGGAACCCAACTCCTCTCCTCAGGACCGTAACCCTCCCAATCCACTAAGTACTGGTGACCACGTCCCCGAGAACGCATATCCATGATCCTCCGTACCTTGTAAATAGGTGCGCCCTCGACAAGGACGGGGGGGGGGGAGGAAAGACGAACGGGGGCGCGAAGAAAAGGCTTGATACAGGAGACATGGAAAACAGGGTGGACGCGACGAAGATGTCGCGGAAGAAGCAGTCGCACAGCGACAGGATTGACGACCTGAGAGACACGGAACGGACCAATGAACCGCGGAGTCAACTTGCGAGAAGCTGTCGTAAGGGGAAGGTTACGAGTGGAAAGCCACACTCTCTGACCGCGACAATACCTAGGACTCCTTATCCTACGTTTATTGGCGGCTCTCACAGTCTGCGCCCTGTAACGGCAAAGTGCAGACCTGACCCTCCTCCAGGTGCGCTCACAACGTTGGACAAAAGCCTGAGCGGAGGGAACGCTGGACTCGGCGAGCTGGGACGAGAACAGAGGAGGCTGGTACCCAAGACTACTCTGAAACGGAGATAGCCCGGTAGCAGACGAAGGAAGCGAGTTGTGAGCGTACTCAGCCCAGGGGAGCTGTTCTGCCCAAGACGCAGGGTTTCGAAACGAAAGGCTGCGTAATATGCGACCAATCGACTGATTGGCCCTTTCTGCTTGACCGTTAGATTGGGGATGAAACCCGGAAGAGAGACTGACGGAAGCACCGATCAAACGACAGAACTCCCTCCAAAACTGTGACGTGAATTGCGGACCTCTGTCTGAAACGGCGTCTAACGGGAGGCCATGAATTCTGAACACATTCTCAATGATGATCTGTGCCGTCTCCTTAGCGGAAGGAAGCTTAGCGAGGGGAATGAAATGTGCCGCCTTAGAGAACCTATCGATAACCGTAAGAATCACAGTCTTCCCCGCAGACGAAGGCAACCCGGTAATAAAGTCTAAGGCGATGTGAGACCATGGTCGAGAAGGAATGGGAAGCGGTCTGAGACGACCGGCAGGAGGAGAGTTACCTGACTTAGTCTGCGCGCAGTCCGAACAAGCAGCCACGAAACGGCGCGTGTCACGCTCCTGAGTAGGCCACCAAAACCGCTGGCGAATAGAAGCAAGCGTACCCCGAACGCCGGGGTGGCCAGCTAACTTGGCAGAGTGAGCCCACTGAAGAACAGCCAGACGAGTAGAGACAGGAACGAACAGAAGGTTACTAGGACAAGCGCGCGGCGACGCAGTGTGAGTGAGTGCTTGCTTTACCTGTCTCTCAATTCCCCAGACAGTCAACCCGACAACACGCCCTTCAGGGAGAATCCCCTCGGAGTCGGTAGAAGCCACAGAAGAACTAAAGAGACGGGATAAGGCATCAGGCTTGGTGTTCTTATTTCCCGGGCGATAGGAAATCACGAACTCGAAACGAGCGAAAAACAACGCCCAACGAGCTTGACGTGCATTAAGTCGTTTGGCAGAACGGATGTACTCAAGGTTCTTATGGTCAGTCCAAACGACAAAAGGGACGGTCGCCCCCTCCAACCACTGTCGCCATTCGCCTATGGCTAAGCGGATGGCCAGCAGTTCGCGGTTACCCACATCATAGTTGCGTTCCGATGGCGACAGGCGATGAGAAAAGTAAGCGCAAGGATGGACCTTATCGTCAGAATGGAAGCGCTGGGACAGAATGGCTCCCACGCCCACCTCTGAAGCGTCAACCTCGACAATGAATTGTTTAGTGACGTCAGGAGTAACAAGGATAGGGGCGGATGTAAAACGCTTCTTGAGGAGATCAAAAGCTCCCTGGGCGGAACCGGACCACTTAAAGCAAGTCTTGACAGAAGTCAGAGCTGTGAGAGGGGCAGCCACTTGACCGAAATTACGAATGAAACGCCGATAGAAATTAGCGAAACCGAGAAAGCGCTGCAACTCGACACGTGACTTAGGAACGGGCCAATCGCTGACAGCCTGGACCTTAGCGGGATCCATCTGAATGCCTTCAGCGGAAATAACAGAACCGAGAAATGTGACAGAGGAGACATGAAAGGCGCACTTCTCAGCCTTCACGTAGAGACAATTCTCTAAAAGGCGCTGGAGTACACGTCGAACGTGCTGAACATGAATCTCGAGTGACGGTGAAAAAATCAGGATATCGTCAAGGTAAACGAAAACAAAGATGTTCAGCATGTCTCTCAGTACATCATTAACTAATGCCTGAAAGACAGCTGGAGCATTAGCGAGACCGAACGGCAGAACCCGGTATTCAAAATGCCCTAACGGAGTGTTAAACGCTGTCTTCCACTCGTCCCCCTCTCTGATGCGTACGAGATGGTAAGCGTTACGAAGGTCCAACTTAGTAAAGAACCTGGCTCCCTGCAAAATCTCGAAGGCTGACGACATAAGGGGAAGCGGATAACGATTCTTAACCGTTATGTCATTCAGCCCTCGATAATCCACGCAGGGGCGCAGAGTACCGTCCTTCTTCTTAACAAAGAAAAATCCCGCTCCGGCGGGAGAGGAAGAAGGCACCACGGTACCGGCGTTGAGAGAAACAGACAGATAATCCTCGAGAGCCTTACGTTCGGGAGCCGACAGAGAGTATAGTCTACCCCGAGGGGGAGTGGTCCCCGGAAGGAGATCAATACAACAATCATACGACCGGTGAGGAGGAAGGGAGCTGGCTCTGGACCGACTGAAGACCGTGCGCAGATCATGATATTCCTCCGGCACTCCTGTCAAATCACCAGGTTCCTCCTGAGTAGAGGGGACAGAAGACACAGGAGGGATAGCAGACATTAAACACTTCACATGACAAGAAACGTTCCAGGATAGGATAGAATTACTAGACCAATCAATAGAAGGATTATGACATACTAGCCAGGGATGACCCAAAACAACAGGTGTAAAAGGTGAACGAAAAATCAAAAAGGAAATGGTCTCACTGTGGTTACCAGATACTGTGAGGGTTAAAGGTAGTGTCTCACATCTGATACTGGGGAGAAGACTACCATCTAAGGCGAACATGGGCGTGGGCTTCCCTAACTGTCTGAGAGGAATGTCATGTTTCCGAGCCCATGCTTCGTCCATAAAACAACCCTCAGCCCCAGAGTCTATCAAGGCACTGCAGGAAGCAGCTGAACCGGTCCAGCGTAGATGGACCGACAAGGTAGTACAGGATCTTGATGGAGAGACAGGAGTAGTAGCGCTCACCAGTAGCCCTCCGCTTACTGATGAGCTCTGGCCTTTTACTGGACATGACATGACAAAATGTCCAGCAGAACCGCAATAGAGGCAAAGGCGGTTGGTGATTCTCCGTTCCTTCTCCTTAGTCGAGATGCGAATACCTCCCAGCTGCATGGGCTCAGTCTCTGAGCCGGGGGGAAGAGATGGTTGAGATGCGGAGAGGGGAAACACCGTTAACGCGAGCTCTCTTCCACGAGCTCGGTGACGAAGATCTACCCGTCGTTCTATACGGATGGCGAGTGCAATCAAAGAGTCCACGCTGGAAGGAACCTCCCGGGAGAGAATCTCATCCTTAACCTCAGCGTGGAGTCCCTCCAGAAAACAAGCGAGCAACGCCGGCTCGTTCCAGTCACTGGAGGCAGCAAGAGTGCGAAACTCTATAGAGTAATCCGTTATGGATCGATCACCTTGACATAGGGAAGCCAGGGCCCTGGAAGCCTCCTTCCCAAAAACTGAACGATCAAAAACCCGTATCATCTCCTCTTTAAAGTTCGGATAATCGATAGAACACTCAGCCCTTGCCTCCCAGATGGCTGTGCCCCACTCCCGAGCCCGACCAGTAAGGAGTGATATGACGTAAGCGATCCGAGCTCTCTCTCTTGAGTACGTGTTGGGCTGGAGAGAGAACACAATATCACACTGGGTGAGAAAGGAGCGACACTCAGTGGGCTGCCCAGAGTAACATGGTGGGTTATTAACCCTAGGTTCCGGAGACTCGGAAGACCAGGAAGTATCTGGTGGCACGAGACGAAGACTCTGAAACTGTCCAGAGAGATCGGAGACCTGAGCGGCCAGGGTTTCAACGGCATGACGAGCAGCAAACAATTCCTGCTCGTGTCTGCCGAGCATTGCTCCCTGGAACTCGACGGCAGTGTTGCGAGAATCCGTAGTCGCTGGGTCCATTCTTGGTCGGATTCTTCTGTTGTGAGGGTGAATGAGGACCCAAAAGCGACTTAAGGAAACAGAGTCTTTATTCCAGGCTAAAACAAACAATGATTCTCCTGGAAATTAACATAGGCAAATCCTCTCGTCAGTAGAGAGGAGCGACTGGAGACGCGACCACAGACTGCAGGTCGCTTCAGGAGGGCACAGGCCGTAGCTGACCTAGACACCTGCTCACACGCAGCATCTGAAGAAGGCAAAAACACGACAGGGCGGAACAAGGACACAGGACAGCAAACATCAAACAAGAATCCGACAAAGACAGAAGCGGAAAACAGAGGGAGAAATAGGGACTCTAATCAGAGGGCAAAATAGGGGACAGGTGTGAAAGAGTAATGAAGTAGTAGGGAAAATGAGGAACAGCTGGGAGCAGGAACGGAACGATAGAGAGAGAGAGAGAGAAAGAGGGAAAGAACCTAATAAGACCAGCAGAGGGAAGCACAGGGACAAGACATGAAGATCAAAGACAAAACATGACACCCTTTCCACCACAACCCATGCGGTGATCACAGAGACGTCGTAAATTCCTGAGAATCTCCTCATGGCCAAACAGTATTAAGAGAGAGGGTAAACTTTCAGGACAAAGGAATTTTCTCCCACCTCACAGAACTTGAGGTACGAACATATTTCATGTTCCTGCAAAAGTATAAAAGATCGGTGGGGAGTCCAGCTATTAACATGCCCATTGGTCACCACGGGGGAAACTCATGAGAGACTGTGGGACTACATTACCATACCACTGTTTATATAATAACCTCAGATATGAGGTTTACACCTGTTTGTTGTATAAAATGAATGAGTGAGTATGATACTGTTTGTATAATTGTGTAATATGATTTTGGACTAAGAAAATACAAATCCCTTTTTGATTTGAACTAAACCCGAGGACCCGCCCCTGAGCCAGTTGGGTCAGACGTCCAAGGACAGCCCCTTCCTGCTATCTGAATAAAAGTAAACTCTGAGAAATTACCATTAGACCATGTTTTCTCTCCATGGGGAGAACGAAGGTTAAGTTAACATTGCTGAATCTTTAACCATACCACGTGGTTAAACTCTTATACTAATAAGAACAAGTTTTGATATTGACTACTAGTCTGCAGCTAGGAATTCGGTATCATTGAACGCGAAGAAAGACAACCGCCGAAACATCCATTCTATAACGAATGTCACTCTGAACTACCCACAATAACCGAGACTGAAGGAACTCCAACCAAAATGAACTTCTCTCCAACGATCAAGACGACACACACCGAGCGTAACTATATATATATTGATTGCAATTGTTCCCGAATGAGTGAGCGTTCATGTGTAAGGATTAGCATGTCAATTGTTATAATTATGGACTCTGTAGTGAATTCTTAGTCGAACGCAACTTTCCCTTTGTCTAACAAGCCACAATGCCGGTTCAGCCCACTAGGGCATATTTCTCCCATCATTTCATGTAACTATTTTTAAGTTTGTTTGTTTGTTTATGCATTTCTGTGAATGAATTAGTTAGTAATAAATAAATGATTTAAGACAATTGATGTATGGATGACTCATAGTGAAGACTGGGTTCGTGCAGATAATCAACAATTTACGACGTTTGGAATGAGACTAACGTGAGGTAAAGTAAATAAATCATTAATTAGAAGACTATTGATCAGATATGAAAATATCTGAAAGGTTATATTGGGAAATTATAACTTTGTAATCTAATAACTTTCCCTGGTGCCCTCGAATTCATAGTTAATTAGTTACGTTATTACTCAAGTGATCGCGTAATCCCTAATTACAGGAATCTTTGATAAAAACTATAAGTCTTCAATTTAACGATAGCAAAGACACGACACTTCTCTTAGCTTATTTGAGCTGTTCTTGCCATAATAAGGACTTCGTCTTTCACCAAATAGGGCTATCTTCTGTATACCAAGCTTACCTTGTCACAACACAACTGATTTGCTCAAACGCATGAAGAAGGAAAGAAATTCCACAAATTAACCTTTAACAAGGCACACCTGTTAATTTAAATCCGTTCCAGGTGACTACCTCATGAAGCTGGTTGAGAGAATGCCAAGAGTGTGCAAAGCTGTCGTCAAGGCAAAGGGCGGCTGCTTTGAAGAATCTCAAATATATTTAGATTTGTTTAACACTTATTTACTACATGATTCCATATGTGTTATTTCATAGTTTTGATGTCTTCGTTATTATTATATTATGTAGAAAAGAGTAAAAATTAAGAAACTCTTGAATGAGTAGGTGTGTCCAAACGTTTTACTGGTACTGTGTATATATGTATGTATGTGTGATGGGATGTACAGACATTATGGACAGTATGTGGATAGAATATATAGTATATCTGAAGAATACGTGGATAGAATAGTATGTGTACAGCAATAGTTGAATAGGGCACCCTTAGAGTTGATTAAGTATTCAGATTTAGAATTCAAAGTCATGCCAATGACTCATGCAATGGAAGCATTGTTTCAGTAGTTCATTATCTTAGGTATGGAAAACGCGGTAATGCTATGTTGGAGTAAAATTAAATTAGGTTGAAGAGTTGAAATAATGTTGAAGAAAGTGTGTTTGCCTGAAGAGTGTCAGGAGTGAATGGCAGAAAATAAAAAAACAGGCTTATGGTCACTTTTATAGGTGAGATATTCTTTTCATCATCGCTATGCAAACAAGGCTGATTTCAAATCTGGACCTCGAAGCCAGTTCCACTGCTTTTTTTCATCCTTCCCCTCTAATCAGGGACTGATTTAGACCTGGGACACCAGGTTGTGGAATTATTTACCAGGTAGAACAGAAAAGAACATCAGCTATGGACCTCGTACGGAATCACATATTAAAGTGACCAGTGTTCCATTATTAAAGTAACCTGTGTTCCATGTCTATGTACATAGGGCAGGGGGGCAACATTAGGCTATAAAGGTACAAATTGAACAGGATTCATCTAGGATTCATGAAAAGGATTTTCAAAAAATATTTCAGCACTGTCTCTCTCTGGACAGCTCCCAAGACGTGGGCAAATCAGAATGCCACTTTCCTGACCTTCATGTGGGCAACGTTTTCTGTCCTTCTCTGTAATTTCTTATTCAACAAAAAGAAGAGCAAGGCAAGAGAGGCCCTTCAAGTTTTAATCAACTTCAGACAGCTGAAAGACTGCTCTGTCTGCGCGCTTCTGATGTTTAGGCTAATAGTAGAGTTAGCCTAAAGACACAATTAAATTGACAAAAGTCTGATGGTTGAGCAAATGAATTGATTGTGTCAATTCCTACCTGTGCTGTTCATCATTTTCTTCATATAGGCCTACAATTTAACAGAGGCAAGGAAGCGACGCCAAAAAGAATCACACGTTTCTCTTCTACAGAATCACATATTTTGATATCTATATAGTATCAGAAAAAGCTGATTTTGTGGTTTCCAATTATAATTTATATATTTTTTTAACTAGGCAAGTCAGTTAAGAACACATTTTTATTTACAATAACGGCCTACCGGGGAACTGTGGGTTTACTGCCTTGTTCAGGGGCAGAACGACAGATTTTTACCTTGTCAGCTCAGGGATTCGATCCAGCAACCTTTCGGTTACTGGCCCAACGCTCTAACCACTAGGCTACCTGCCGCCCCAAATCACCTATCTTTGACAAACAACTCTTAAAAATTACCCCTTGAGCTCTATAACTTAGCCTAATATAACCTATAACTTTTTGCCAGAATTATCACAAGTCCTTGTGTTCCCTGTGTAATATTCATATGTGTAAATATACTGAATTATAATTGGATGCATTTTACCGCCGTATCATACTGTGCTATGGTTGGTTAAGACCACCGAGATGGTTAGGTCATGGTCAGTTGATCATGGTTGGAAATACGTGGACATATAGCTAGCTAATAAAGAGCTACGTTAAGAAATATCCTGTAGTACTGCATTTTATTATTTTGTACAAAACAAGACAACCTGCACCTGCACTCTCAACACTCAAAGCACAGTAATACTGTATATTTAAACAAAAAAATATGCCATTCTGTTCTTTTGAAATGCATTTTCTTAAATTCATAATTCTTTAAGACCTACCTTAACTCCTTTATAATGAATTATCTTTGTAATGGTGTTTGTTTAATGGATTTTAACACTTCAATTGTGGTGTTTTAGTGGTTTTTCATTTGTTCATATAGCCTACAGTTACATAAACTAATGAAAATGCTATCGTGTTCTTTAACATACATTTTCTTTTTTTATTCTAATGTTACTTAAGACCTTCATAAACACAACTGAATTATTCTTTTGGGGTTTGCATAATGAAATGTATTTATTAGACTGTTCGAATGTTGACATCCAAAAGACTCATCATTGGCTTGAAGGGGGGTCCGTCGACACCAGGCTTTTCTAGTATTAAATTAATGCAGATTTAAATTACTTATCAATGCCAAAATACCTATTTTCGAAACTAAATATAGCAATCAACAACAACAAATTCATAATATAATTTATCCTGCTTGTGACAATTTTTTTGCAATATGACAAAGGTTCTTGGGGGCCCCTCTCATTGGCTGCCATGGTGAAGCTCCACCCCTGGCTGTGTGGTTCCCAGGAGAATCTTTTGGTCCAAAGCACACAATTTATCTGTGAAGGGGACCACATAATTATACCCAGCTTGTTAAAAGAAAACAGAGGACCCCACACACCTGGTTTGGTCACACATACATACACACACCTGTGTCACAGTCCATTTTCTGCGTGTGATTATCCTATGTAGATTTCAAGGTGATCCAGTCAGATAAAATGGAGGACCTTTATGACACAGCATCCCATTGATGTTCTACAATACTGCTTCTCATGGGAATTTCTGGGCTGTGATGAGGGTCCTTTTCTCTCACAGTTGGAGTTTTACACTGCGCCTTTTTCCAATGAGTGTGTGGGTGTCTGCGTGTTGTGTGGCACAAATGACAGTATTTGTTTTGCTCATTGACGATGATCAATCTCTCTCTCCCCCTTTCTATCTCCTTCCCCTTCTCGTTTTCTTTCTCTCTTTCACCATTTTCTTCACTTTCTTTCTGTCACTAGCCTCTTAAGGATCTAACCCTTTAAAAAAAAAATGTTTTGCCTAAAATGACATACCCAAATCTAACTGCCTGTAGCTCAGGACCTGAAGCAAGGATATGCATATTCTTGATACCATTTGAAAGGAAACACTTTGAAGTTTGTGGAAATGTGAAATTAATGTAGGACAATATAACACATTAGATCTGGTAAAAGATAATACAAAGAAAACAACATGCGTTTTCATTTTTTGTTGTTGTTCCATCATCTTTGAAATGCAAGAGAAAAGCCATTATATGACTTAGGAGTCTAGGCGCAATTTAGATGTTGGCCACTAGATGGCAGCAGTGTATGTGCAAAGTTTTAGACTGATCAAATGAACCATTGCATTGCTGTTCAAAATGTTGTATCAAGTCTGCCCAAATGTGCCTAATTGGTCAATTGATACATTTTCAAGTACATCACTGTGCAACATCCTCAAACAAGCATTGTCTTTTTTTTCACTGTAATAGCTACTGTAAATTGGTCAGTGCAGTTAGATTAACAAGAATTTAAGCTTTCTGCCCGTATAAGACATGTCTATGTCCTGGAAAATGTTCTTGTTACTTACAATGTCATGCTAATCACATTAGCGCATGTTAGCTTAACCATCCCGCGAGGGGGGGGGGGGGGCATCACTCCCATAGAGGCTAGCTGGCTGTCCAGACTCTCTCATAATGGAGTTGCATCACTTTCGGGCCCTCGGTGATGAACAGTGTACACAAACAAACAACCCCACCCCAAACTCCTATTTTGAGGGAAACTAGAATACCCACCTCTACCCCCAGTCTCAACCTCAGCCATCCTGTCTCATTCAGGTCACATGGGAAACCTGCCATGGTCTCTCTGTCACATTGTCTCATCTGACACTCCTTTATTGTCTCCTCTGGTGCCACACCTCCAAACAGCCTAACATCTGTCCTAAGGAGCAACACCTTTCTCTCCATCCATCCCTCAACCCCTCAGCCAGGGAGAGCAGGAGTCATTCCCTTCCTCGGAGTGGACGAGAGGGTTTTAAAAGGGAACATCTAACATGCTGACCAGACCGGACACGTCGCGTGCGCGAGCGTTGCAAAATACATTTTGAGATCCATGTTATTCAATTATTGCACCCACACTGCTCGTGCGCGCCAACGAGCGTCTGCGTTGCCAAGGGCTAAAATAGAAGTCATTCCTATTTGTGACGCAGATTGCGCTGCAAGTCCTGCCTCTCCCATCTCCTCATTGGTTTATAGAAGCAGGTACCCATGTGCCATCTCCTCATTGGTTATACCCACATGGGTGATTGAAAGACAAACTATTTGCCTGTCATCGTGGTAATACTATGAAAGTTTAGATGCCAATCACCATATAAGTTCAAAGATGAAAAAGCCTGGAAGGAGGAGAGATGACTAGAAACGATTCGGTTGACCGTTTTATATGTGGATTAATTGTGGGAGTAGAGGACCTTGTGCATTTCAGGTAAAATAACAACTCAATGTTTATATCCCAGGACAAATTAGCTAGCAACAGCAAGCTAGCTAAATAGGACAAATTAGCTAGCATGTGCAAGCTAGCTAGCTAAATTGCCATACATGTTTAATGCTTTTCGACCTGTCCCCAAATTAATATAATTGGTTCAGAGTCTGTTTTGATATTTTAACCTGCATGTCGTGATCGCGTTTGGTGTGGGGAGAGAAAATAAATGTATGCACGATGGCGCACGCGCGTAGCCGGTTTGGGTTCCGTGTAATTCTCTCTACTCTACCGCTCAATACACTTTATTCAACCCCTATACCAGGGGTATTCAAATCTTACCCAAATCTTACCGTACGAGGTCCATAGCTGATGTTTTTTTCTGTTCTACTTGATAGACCTGGTGTCCCAGGTCTAAATCAGTCCCTGATTAGAGGGGAAGGATGGGGGGAAAAGCAGTGGAACTGGCTTCGAGGTCCAGATTTGAAATCAGCCTTGTTTGCATAGCGATGATGAAAAGAATATCTCACCTATAAAAGTGACCATACATCTATTTTCTGCCATTCACTCCTGACACTCTTCAGGCAAACACACTTTCTTTAACATTATTTCAATTAACTCCAACATAGCATTAGCACATTTTCCATAATAAACATAATGAACTAATGAAACAATGCTTCTATTGCATGAGTCATTCGCATGGCTTTGAATTCTAAATCTGAATACTTAATCAACTCTAAGGGTGCCCTGTGGCTCCATCACTCAGTGAAATGCTACATTTTGTAAGCTTAAAGGGATACTTCTGGATTTTTGGCAATTTTGGCAATGAAGCTCTTTATACTTCCCGAGAGTCAAATTAACACATGGATAGCATTTTTATGTCTCTGCATCCAGTATGGAGGAATTTAGAGGTAGATTCACGAGCCAATGCTAACTAGAGCTACCGAAATGACTGTCAGTCTATGGTATCTACTAGCATGCTAGCAATTACCATAGAATTCCAGTCATTGCGCTTACACTAGTTAGCAATTGTGCTAACACTAGTTGCGCCTTTCTTCAAAATGCACGCAGAGACGTAAAAATGGTATCCACAAGTTAATTTGTCTCTGGGGAAGTAGATAAAGGGCTTTATTTAAACATTCTTGAATTGTCCCTTTAAGTTGTGTGAACTGGATGGTTAAAAGCCCCTCCCAGAGCTGGCCGTTTATGCAGATATGTGATTGAGGCATGCATTAATGAAGGCAATTAGCCTTTGTCACAGAAACAATTAGCATGAATATGTGTCTGGTCATAATGCTGTGTGTGTGTCTGTGGTTGTGTGTATGAACTGTATAATGTGTATGTGCTTGTGCTCTCTCTCTCTCTCTCTCTCTCTCTCTCTCTCTCTCTCTCTCTCTCTCTCTCTCTCTCTCTCTCTCTCTCTCTCTCTCTCTTCTTATATCTTTCTCTCATTTAAAGACTTAATAAAGACATGAAATGCCATATTGCCAAAGCGGAAATTCATAAATAACTGATGAAGTAACTACTGAATCTCTCTCTGTGTGTATCAGTAGAAGCGGTACCAGCGGTATGCAGCGGAGGAGTGCCTACTCCAGATGGGAGGAGTGTTGTGTCTAGATGGGAGGAGTGTTGTGTCCAGCCCTCTGTGGAGCAGGCCTGCTGCCTGAGGACGACAGAAGGATGATCCAGTGTCTGCTCAGCAACGGTTTGGGATGCAGGGAGAGACACACACAGACGCAAGCACACAACACATGAAAAGACACTGGATCTATTGTTCACTGCCCTTCATTTAGATTGGGTACCCTGACCCTTGGCCCCTCCTCATCTCTTCTCGGATTGGTGTTTCCATCAGCAACGCCCTCCCTGCCCTCCATCACGCAAATGCAATCATAGTACAATTAAGATGTAATTATGACACAATTTGCATGATGTTCTCTAATTAGCCAGTCGATTAAAGATTAGGATGTAGTTCACCATTCATTAGGGCTGACTGATTGCATGTTTGCAAACATCAACATCATCATTACATCTCTCTCTCACACTTTTTATTTTCTCTGTCTCTCTCTCTCTGGCTCCACTAATCGAAACAAGGTTATTTTATTGGAGCCACAGGAGTCTCCTTGCCTTCAAAGAGATATACGTCACTCAAGACTGCTGTTTTAAAAAGAGAGAAAGAGATAGAAAGAAGGAGTTTGTGCCTGTGTGTGTGTGTGTTCCAGTCCATCCAGAGGTCTGGGGGAAGCAGATAAACCCTTTATAGGTGTCCGGCTGCTACTATAAGAGGGGGGTCCTGTCACTTTAACACTCCCCGAGATTCAGTTCTCTTTCGGGGGGGGGGGGTTGATGTTCTCAAGGCAGTAGGATATTGGTGAGCTGGCTTCTCTCACAGACTCCACATACATAAATCAAAACCGCCCCCCCCCCCTGTCCTTTTTATGTCCTCCCTGCTAGTGTTTGTGAGCTAGCTTTAGGAGCCCCCTGCTGCACCTCTGTCAGGAAGTACAGCTCAGATAGGCTCTGGCGGACCCGGCTGCAGCCGTAAGCGCCAATAGATACTGTGGTCAGGAGAGGCGACCTGTAAACATGGAATAGGACTGGTTATCTCTCTGGCCGTGCAGGTCCTCGTCTCGTCCACCAGCAGGCTCTCGGTTGCAATTAGCCGGGGGACAGGCCCTAGCACAGAATCTGAACTCAGTCAGGGGAGGTCTTTAGGGCTGGATAGGGAGAACTGCAGGGTGTGTGTGGGTGATCATATACTGTGTGTTTGTATGTGTGTGTGTGTGTCTGTTTGTGTTAGAGAGATAACCATGCAATATTCCCTTGAGTCTTTTGTGTGTCGGTGTAATTTTCGTTAGCAGATGTACAGCAAGAGAGTGTCTTGTGTCTGAACTGACATGACTGTGTGAGAGTCAGAGGCTTTCTTCTTATGAGAGAGAGAGGGGGATGAAGAGGGAGACGGAGAGAAAGGAAGGGTGTCAGTGAGGGCAGAAGGGGGACGACTTTGGCACTTCATCAGTAAGCTCTCTCACAGAGCTCTTCTTAGATCTTCACTAGAATGCACTCATTTAGATGAGTTCGCGCTGCTGCTGTCAGACTTAGTTCAAACCTTCATGCTTCTGTACTGAGACAGACTCTGCAGTGTCCTGAACCTACAAGTCTGTCCTGTCTGTCTGTCTGTCTGTCTGTCTGTCTGTCTGTCTGTCTGTCTGTCTGTCTGTCTGTCTGTCTGTCTGTCTGTCTGTCTGTCTGTCTGTCTGTCTGTCTGTCTGTCTGTCTGTCTGTCTGTCTGTCTGTCTGTCTGTCTGTCTGTCTGTCTGTCTGTCTGCCTGCCTGCCTGCCTGCCTGCCTGCCTGCCTGCCTGCCTGCCTGCCTGCCTGCCTGTCTGTCTGTCTGTCTGTCTGTCTGTCTGTCTGTCTGTCTGTCTGCCTGCCTGCCTGCCTGTCTGCGTGTGTGTGTGTGTGGACGGGTGGGTGTTCCAATCACCAAAGGCTAAACACCCAGCTGGCCAATGGGCGGGTGCGTGAGGGCCTGTTAGTGTGTCTATGTGTTAATGTGACCATGTATTTCTTTGTGTCAGCGTATGTGTGTATGTTTGCCCTCTGAGGGTGCTGTCTGGGGTACTGTGATCCGTTGTGTTGCTCGGTGGAGGGAGGCAAGAGGAAATGGGTTTATCAGCCACTGGAGCCCTGCTGTATCCCTTGCTACACCCACTCATGTGTCTTCCACACTCCATTGGGCAGCTCTGTCTTTGTACCAGCCATGCAACCCAGCCGCTGGCCAGCCCTCAACCCCTCAACGCAACCCTCAAACCTCACCCCCACCCTCACCCTCCACCCAACCCAACTTAGCTAGACAAAAGACTTAGAGTCTTTGTTTTTGCTGACCAAGTGACCTGATCAGGAAAAACAGAACCCTGGTCATAGGCTTTTGTAGATAGGCTCTAGCCGTCAAACAGTTTTCAATTTGAGTTTGTTATAGTGATATGACGCCTCTGCTGAAGTGAGACTTAAGACAAGCTACTGTGAATGTTGCAGTAAAGCATTAAAACGTACTTCACAGACAATCAGGTCAATGTGCAGCAGTTTAGTATAGTCCTGAAAGTCCCCCCATTTGGGCAGATCTGCACATCGCTGTGTGTCTCTGACAAGCTCGGGCGGTTTGATGAAGTGACTGTTCAGAGTTTTCTGCCGAAGATGGTGATGGAGGCTCATCTGAGGGAAGACTGGGAAAGAACGAGGGAGGGGGAGGAAGAAAGAGCCTGTCAGAAGTGCTCCTCTTCTCCTCCTCGTCTCATCACAGGCGGCGCCGTGCAGGAGTTTGGGAAACGAAGCGGCGTTTGTCACCCAGACCCTGAGAGGAGAGCTGCTATCTGTCACACTTAAAAACAGCTGATAATACAAGGAAAAAAACAACAACAAGCCCCCTTCCCTTCAAAACTCCAGCCCCTTTGATGAAGTGCAAAATCACTGTTGCGCTCCAAAAGATCCGGTCGAGCTAAAAATACAAAACATCTTCTAGACTTTCACATGCAGGTTGGGTTGCTGCTAGTGGGGGAGGATAGAGAGATAGCACCACCCAGTGTCTATCTTAGGAACTTGTATACAACCTGTGGGAGAAGATTCAGCCTGAAACCAGGGGTGCATCTCAATAGGCAAAGATGACTTCCTCTCCACGACTCGTTTCCCCTCATCTGCAGTGACGTGATGGAACTTGACTGATGAAAGCAAATTAATGGCTGACATCCATTGGAAAGGAAAGGGAGCCACTATAGACTATTAAGATGGATCCCAGTTCAGGTTTTCAGTGTGAATAAATGGATAATATTATTCAGGCAAGGTGTTGTGTGTCTCCTTGCAGTTTGTGTTCTGCTGTGACTGCAAGGAGGGGTTCCATGAGGGGGAATGTGGTGTGAGGTCAGCACCTGTCACAGGAGGAGCTCTGCAGGTAACTGAGCCAATCAGCTATGTGCTGCCCACTGATGCACTGTCTCTGCTGCCCCCCTACTGTGACATAACCAGCATTAGTATCTCTACACTGATGAGGGAACACTCTGAAACACACTTGTAATGGCTTGTATTACAAGTGTGGCCCTGGGTCTGAACCCCGCCCTGTGCAACTGAGTCCTGGACTTCCTGACGTGCCACCCTCGGGTGGTGAAGGTAGGAAACAACACTATCCTCAACACTAGGGCCCCACAGGGGTGTGTGCTCAGCCCCCTCCTGTACTCCCTGTTCACCCAGAACTGCGTGGCCAAGCACGCCTCCAACCCAATCATCAAGTTTGCAGACGACACAACAGTAGTGGGCTTGATTACCAACAACGATGAGACAGCCTACAGGGAGGAGTCGAGGGCTCTGGGAGTGTGGTGCCAGGAAAATAACAGCTCTTCAGGCTCAGTGGGAGCACGCCTCGCAGGAGACTATAGATGAGACTTTAGATGCCCATGTCCACATTGCAAGGTCCCTGTGGAGAAGGGTGGTAGAGGCACTCTGTTTCTCCATCCCTCCATCTCTCTCCATCCATTCTCTGATCCTTGTTCCAATACATACACATTAGGTTCTATATCTATGTTTTTCTCATTCTCACTATATAATAGATTTCTCCTTCTTGCCTGTCTGTAATGTAGTGTTTCTATACTGTGGTCCCAGGGGTCTGTATGCACATGGTGTGCCCCCCTGCCCAGTGTAAGTTTGAGTGCTGCTGGATCTGTCTTGTGGAGTGGAACAGGGAGTGTATGGGCAACCGCTGGTTTGGCTGACTTTATGACCTCAGGAAGGCATGCTGCCACTCAGGAATCCGTACCAAGGATTGGAATGCGAAATCAATCATGTGTTTTAAAGACTCAATAAGGCTTTTCCCTGCCCTACCACAAACTCTCAAGTAGTGACCTCATTGCCTTCAGTCACATTGTATGAAGACAGAACCAATTTTAACTGGACAACATATTGGATTACACATGTCCCTTTTTTTCTTCTTGTCAAAGGGTGTCTCTGCGGTCATTGTACTGTACATCACAACCTTGTTGTCACGCCCTGACCTTAGAGATCATTTTTATGTCTCTATTTTGGTTGGTCAGGGCGTGAGTTGGGGTGGGCATTCTATGTTGTGTTCTATGTTGTCTAGTTCTATGTGTTTGGCCGGGTGTGGTTCTCAATCAGAGGCAGCTGTCTATCATTGTCTCTGATTGAGAACCATACTTAGGTAGCCTTTTCCCACCCGTGTTTGTGGGTAGTTTTCTCTTTTGTGTGTTTTCACCTTACAGAACTGTTTCGTCGTTTCGTTCACTCTCTTTGTTGTTTTTGTTGTCATTCAGTGTTCAGTTTATTTAATTCAATTACAATGAACACTTACCACGCTGCGTTTTGGTCCGATGATTCCTATTCTTCATCATCAGACGAGGAGAGTCGTTACACTTGTTATAAGAACGCAATTATTTCTGTGTTTATATAATAGATGCCATTTAGCAAACGCTTTTATCCAAATTGACATGTGTGCATACATTTCACGTACCAGTGGTCCCGGGAATTGAACCCACTATCCTGGTGTTGCAAATACCATGCTCTATCATCTGAGTTACAGATGACCACTTTTTCAGTCTTTACGTTACCCAATGGTCTGTAGTCTTTCTTTTTTTCACGTGCTTTGTTGACCCAGAGTGGACTTTAGCTCTTCAACACTCCACCCTTCTTTTGACATTATTGTGGCACCTGTCAATCACATTGTTATGGTGACCACGTCCTGTCAATCAATGACAGCTCTGAGCTGTCGCTGCATATGGCCAAGTCATGGTGTTGTCATTTTGGAGGCTTTTTCTAAGATATGAAAACACCATTGGAATCCTATGTCTAGGCATGAAACTGGTTGTTTGTCAAGAGCGGGGCCACATGTGTGTCAAATCAAATCAAAGTTTATTTGTCACGTGCCCCGAATACAACAGGTGTAGACCTTACAGTGAAATGCTTACTTACAGGCCCTAACCAACAGGTATTAGGTAAACAATATATAAGTAAAGAAATAAAATAAAACTGTAAAATGACAGTGAAAATAACAGTAGCGAGGCTATATACAGGTGGTACCGGTACAGAGTCAATGTGCGGGGGGGCGGCGGTGTCGAGGTAATTGAGGTAATATGTACATGTAGGTATAGTTAAAGTGACTATGCATAGATGATTACTTGCATACTTGGTGATTATATGTACCGTAACAAGCCAAAATGCATCTGCACTGAGCCCACATCAGCTGATAAGAAGCCATAAACATGCACACAGTTTCTTCAACCCCTCTTAACAGTTAATACAAACTCCAACGCTGTTAAACATTAGAAGATAAGACCATTGCTTTGTCAGTGTCATTGCCTGTCAACTCTATGACATAAAGGCTGTTTAGGGTGTTGCAAAACATGCACGTGGGTCAGACATGGGTCAGAATGTACCATATTGTTCAAGTACAGTACTACAGACAGGGAACACTTCTCACTAGTAAACAAACAGCTTGAATGAGAAACAGTGAATAGGCCCGCAGAAGACTTTCCTTTTACCTGCTATCTGCCTAACAACAATCCACTCCTTATCCCTGTGGATCACAAGGCTTTTGCAGGTTCAGAATCTATCGGAATCTACCAACTGCCTGTGTTTTGAGTGAAAGCCTTTGTTTGGAAATAGTCGCTCATTGCAGAGGTACTGTACCTACGCTGGCAGGCTGGTCGTAGTCATATTAATGCTGTGTGGTTAGTTGTTTGCAGAGAGGCCTTGAGGCCTGGAACACAGCAGAATGAGGAGGATGAACCAGGTTAGTGCTCCTGGCCATGACAACCCGGCCATGGAAATGGAGATGACTGATGGAGTGGTCAACCAGGTGAGGAGAAACTAGCACTTTGAAGTTTAATCAATCAGCCTCTCAATGTTGTTATTTGCAGTGGTGTAAAGTACAAAAGTAAAAAAATAGGTTAAAGTACTACATTTTTGGGGTATCTGTACTTTACTATTTATATTTTTGGCAACTTTTACTTTTACTTCACTACATTCCTAAAGAAAATAATGTACTTTTTACTCCATACATTTTCCCTGACACCCAAAAGTACTCATTACATTTTGAATGCTTAGCAGGACAGAAAATGGTCCAATTCACACACATCAAAATATCATCCCTGGTCATCCCTACTGCCTCTGTTCTGGCGGGCTCACTAAACATACCTTCCTTGGTGTCGTCTGAAAAATGGTGGTGATTTGTTGAATATAAGGAATGTTTTATTATTTATACTTTTACTTTTGATACTTAAGTATATTTTAGCAATGACATTTACTTTTGATAGTTAAGTATATTTCAGACCAAATACTTTTAGGCTTTTACTCAAGTCGTATCATACTGGATGACTTTCACATTTACTTGAGTCATTTTCTATTAAGGTATCTTTACTTTTAGTCAAGTATGACAATTGGGTACTTTTTCCACAACTGGTTATTTGTTGATATTTTTTCATTTCTTTCTAGAGTACGTAATCCGACACCCTCTTCTCAACACATTTTCAATCATCGCTACTCAGTTCCAAACTGTATATGATTATAGAGTGGTGTGTTTCTATACTTGCTTTTATTGGGTGATACATTTTAGGATTGGTCATTTGAGTATGCTATGATGCAGTGTGATGTACTGCAGTGTGATGTACTGCAGTGTGATGTACTGCATGTGTGATGTACTGTATGTGTGTCACTGCAGTCTAAACGGCAGCCAGTTGATGGAATTCAGATCTCTAAGACATCGGTGTCGAGTGCTGTCAGGGCGACTGCCCAGTGGGCGTCTTATACCCGCAGCCGCCGGAAACGAGCGTGCCTTCAGTGTGTGAGGAGAAAACCCACAGGTAACATTGCAGACGACACACCAAACTCAGATAGGACTTCAAATACTCAACACTCTTTCAGTGGACACTGGACACCACTGACACACAGAATAACTTACAGTTCAGAATAACTACTCTAACCTCATAACGCCTGCATGCCACAACCAAGTCATTTAACCATTCAACTTCCTGTGCCATTTGCAGTTCTTTCCACGGTGTCTCAGCCCTTTACTTCAAAGAAGTTTCACTCACTCTCTAATCTCAGATTGATATCATACAGTATGATAACCTTTTTTGTTTAAAAGGGAATTCTTTGAGAGCATGTACAAAGGCCCGGTCTGGGATGAGGACATCATAGATGGAGGAGATAGAAGCTTCAACCTCAATAAAAGTCTGCTAGACCATTTCAGAGATCTGGCTTCCAGCAATCAGGACCCTGATGAGGTGAGGGGTGGATGGCATTCCGCCTTTATATTGTAAATTGGGGCTAAAGGTGTAGATTAAGATATAGATTAGATATGGTCTGATTCGTACAATCACTCATCCTGTTTGTTCATAGGTGGACCTTCAGTACCTGAATGATGTGGTCGTAGATGGAGCCGACCCCAACTCAACAGACAGGTTCGGGCAAACTGTCTTACTGAAGTCTTCACACGTGATCAAATGACTCAAATACCTTCTGTTGTGGCAGATCGTTCTCAGCGAAGGCCTCCAGACAGTGTATGTTGGGCTCTTCTACCTGGTTGTAGATCTGGAGGGCGTGGAATGTGTGTCAGGTTTAGGCCAGGACTGTTCAGGTTTTGGTCACTAGATGTCCCCATTGCACCTTTTTTGAACCTTTTGTTTTTTCCTTGCTCTAATTATTGTTTGCACCTGTGTGTCGTTCCCTTGTTGGTATTTAAACCCTGTGTGTTCCTCAGTTCTTTGCTCAGTGTTTGTATGTTAGCACCCAGCCCCAGCCATGCTATGAACTTATTTCTCTTGTTGGATTTTCCAGAGGTACTCTGGTTTTGTTCTTGTTTATTTTTGATTAGTCTTTTGAGGTTTGTTTTTTTCCCTTGCTGTTCTTACCACTTTGTGGATTTTCTTTGTATTTTGGAGGATATCCATTTTTGTCTCTTGGCTTTACTTTTGACGTTGTAGATTTATATTTTTGCCTGAAGATCTTTTACTTTGATTAAACCACCGTCTCTAGTACTGCTGTGTCTGCCTCATCTTCTGGGTTCTGCCGACTTTTAGTGACTGTTTCTCACACCGGGTCCTGACAATGTGGACGTGAGGCGTTTCTTCCTGGAGAGGGGGCTGATGTCCTGCGTCCTGACTCCTACGGGGTCACGCCCCTGCATATTGCTGCAGCTCTAGACTATGTGGAGATGATCCACTTCCTGTTGGAGAGGAAAGGTCAGAAGTCAAACGTGTTTGCCACTTGTTTGTGTGTGCGTGAGTACTTTTAATGTGTACTGTACTGTAGTTCACATATGCATGTCCCATCCCTTCAGCTGACATTGGTGCTAAGACCAACATGGACCATCAGACGCCTCTCCATTACGCAGCTAAGAACGACGCGGTGGGGGCACTCAGGGTGCTGATGCAGTATGGGGCAGACATCGCACAAGACTACAAAAAGAGAACCCCTCTACAATTGGCTGCTAACCTAGGTACTGCTACCCTTACAGATGAAGGATCTTAATTTGAGCCAGTTTGCTACAGCAGAAAAATTATCGTGCAGCAACAAGAAATGGGAATAATTATGTGGATTATAATGAAGGGACATTTCTGTAGGGGCTGATATGTTTTTCATTAGAGCACATCAAGTCTGGAATTTCAAAGTGGAAATTACAAACTTTAGAAGCCTTTTTAAAACTAAAATACACTACAAGTTTTAATTTCCTGCTCTGCAGGAAAAAGCTCAGCAACAAAAGAGTGATCAAATTAAGATCCTACATCTGTACTTGCCTCTGTGTGCACTGTGATTCTGTTAATTTCACATTCAAATACGTTGTTTTAGAATAGAATAAAACAACTTTATTGTCCATCCGTAAATGGAAACGTGCCCTCGACCTCACCTTACAAATAACTACATTGCACATGACACAGTTATACTGTACCTGATCATACTGCTTTTGTGGTGCTCCTGTGTATTCAGACCGGACTGAGGCTGCACGGACGCTAGTGGTCCCGGGGTCCGATGCTGGGGTGATAGACTCTGATGGTCAATTCTGCATCACCGCCATGATTGACAAGATGACCTCAGTGGTAAATAAGGGTTGGATGGTCACGGACCCAATGAGTCACAGTATACACCTCCAATTGTATAGTTAGGCCTGACAATGTGCTAGTTGTTGTGAATTAGTGGGTTCTGTATGTGGTCATCCTATAGCTTTGTTTAGCTCTCTTTGGTCTTGTCAGGCTCATTTGGTGATGAACCAGTTCCATGTGACTGAACGGATGACCAGGCAGCAGTTCTACTACCTCCACCTGCTGGAGCCAGAGCCACCCTGCAAGCAGAATCCACCAGCACAGGGCTCACAAGGTAACCTGTCTAAACAGTTAAAAATAAAAACAGCTCATCTAGACTTTGGGGATTTTTATTTTCTAACTTTTTTATTATCTCTAATTTCTCTTTTCTTGTCTTCCAGAGAGAGTGGGCAGTGAGCCTACATTACCAGTATGTCCTTCTCTTCAAGGCTAAACAGACTAATAAAGTGATAATGGATGAAAACTAAAATGGAAGACTACGTATGAGCCAAATTTGTCAAATGAGTCAACTAATTTGATGATAATTGCTGTATGAATTTTCTCTGAGCAGTTTTTCCTCTCTATCTCACCACATTTGCTGGATCTCATCATGCGGTTCTTAAGCTCATCACTGACAAGTGGAAACTATAGAGAGAGAGAGAGAGAGAGAGAGAGAGAGAGAGAGAGAGAGAGAGAGAGAGAGAGAGAGAGAGAGAGAGAGAGAGAGAGAGAGAGAGAGAGAGAGAGAGAGAGAGAGAGAGAGAGAGAGAGAGAGAGAGAGAGAGAGAGAGAGAGAGAGAGAGAGAGAGAGAGAGAGAGAGAGAGAGAGAGAGAGAGAGAGAGAGAGAGAGAGAGAGAGAGAGAGAGAGAGAGAGAGAGAGAGAGAGAGAGAGAGAGAGAGAGAGAGAGAGAGAGAGAGAGAGAGAGAGAGAGAGAGAGAGAGAGAGAGAGAGAGAGAGAGAGAGAGAGAGAGAGAGAGAGAGACTTTTGCCAGAAGGGAGTGGCAGGTGTGTCGAGACCCCAGATGGGTTTTTTTTTTTACCCCTTTTCTCCCCAATTTCGTGGTATCCAATTAATAGTTAGTCTTGTCTCATCGCTGCAACTCCCGTACGGACTTGGGAGAGGCAAAGGTCGAGAGCCGTGCGTCCTCCGAAACACAACCCAACCAAGCCACACTGCTTCTTGACACAATGCCCACTTCACCCGGAAGCCAGCCGCACCAATGCGTCGGAGGAAACACTGTACACCTGGCGACCGTGTCAGCGTGCACTGTGCCCGGCCCGCCACAGGAGTCACTAGTGCACGATGGGACAAGGACATCCCTGCCGGCAAAACCCTCCCCTAACCCTGACGACGCTGGGCCAATTGTGCGCCGCCCCATGGGTCTCCCAGTCGCGGCCGGCTGCGACAGAGCCTGGACTCGAACCCAGATTCTCTAGTGGCACAGCTAGCACTTCGATGCAGCGCCTTAGACTACTGTTTCACTTGGGAGGCGTACAGCACCTTTTCTCATCCAGTAGAAACACACAGACACACATCTTACTGAAGTTTCTAGACCTGATCTAGGCTTACACAGTTACCCAAATGAAACTTAATTAAGATCTAAGGAGAGTCCCCCTATTGGTAGTATGCCCTTTGTAAGGCTATAGGTTGTTATAATCCCATTAAGAATGTAATGTGCAACTTACAAAGACCCCTGGTGAACGTGTTTGTCTTATACACAATACATCTCATATGGATATGATTTAACTCTGGCCTAGCTGGCAAGCAGGCGATGATATCGATTTTGGCTGTGTCACAGGAACATCTTTGATTGGCCGGTGTACATTCTGCTGATGGCAGTGTTTGGGATCCATGTGGCAGATATCTTCTTGCTGGCAGGCACGCTGCGAGACTAGAGCCTTTGCCTCTTTGCTGTGGTCGTCATTTCCCTCTGGCTCCGGGGGATGAAGCACGTCCACACTGCAACCACTAAATAGATTCCTCTTTTTGGCCCCATTTCTTTACTTGATCTCACTATCCCTTCATTTTAGAGCACCAATCAGGTGGTGGAGATGAATGAGTCTTTACTGCCGAACTTCACCATTCAAGACCGTTCCCTGGTACCCAATGGATCATGGAAGGGAACAAAACAATGGAAAAACATAGCTAAACAGATCACATGGACCGGGTGTTGGGTTCTCATAGCAATGGGTATTGTTCATGGGGTAGCTCAGGTATAATCGTGACACCTGGTCAGTGTCCTCATGGGTACACCTGATGTTCTCAGGTTCCATGACAACAACACATGAATGGGGCGCAACATTGTCTCCACTGTAGCCATGACAAGAAAGGAAATAGAGCTCATAGGCCCCAACATGGTCATGGCCCTCCTGTCCAAAATAGGATACTTTTTTGAAACAGCATGTCTGGATATTTTGAAGTATAAAGTAACCAAATATAATACACATAATACTGATCTTAGAATCATCCACAACACCAATACCACTACCTTTCATCCTCATTTTATACAGGGTTATGATTACTTTCATTGTCATGCTGGGGAAGATTGTGGGGGATGTCCTACGTTTTCTCTTCCTATATGCAGAGATCTTTGTCCCTTATGCATGTGACTTCTGGATTATATTTCGGAGGCAAACCCAATTTGATCAAACAGATACTGTCACACCCTGGCCTCTGTTATATTGATTTTCTTTATTAGTTTAGTTAGGTCAGGGTGTGACATGGGGGATGTTTGTGTGTTTTGTCTAGTTTAGGGTGTGTGTATTGTTTAGGGGGTTGTGTATAGTGTATGGGGTTGTGTTCAGTATAGAGGTTTAGGAAAGTCTATGGTTGCCTGGTTTGGTTCTCAATCAGAGACAGCTGTTTATTGTTGTCTCTGATTGGGAGCCATATTTAAGGCAGCCATAGGCTTTAGGTGATTGTGGGTAATTGTCTATGTCTAAACGTTAGTAGCGTGTGTGTGCACTTTCGTTTTGTAGCGTCACGGTCGTTTGTTGTTTTGTATAGTTTGTAAAAGTGTTTTGTTTCGTGTTCATCTTCGTTATAAATGAAAGGGAAGATGTATTCATATCACGCTGCGACTTGGTCCCCTCTTTCACCAGAAGACGATCGTGACAGATACCCACAAAATGACATAGTATACACTACTGTAGCTGTGCTAGTATGATAAAAAAATACACATAGAGAAATATGTTTACGGTATCTGAGTCTGTGTGAACTGTCCTCCCCGGGTCAGGCGTTAATACCCAGTATACGGACTGTGCCACAGCTGCTCTACAGCCTGTACTGCATCACTCTGGTGGATGAGCACAAGTTTAATGCCATGGTGGAAGTGTACTCTATCATGGCCCACTTCCTCTGTGGCACCTTCCTGGCTCTGTCCTCCATTATGTGTGTCAACCTGTTGATCGCCCTCCTCTCGGATACCTTTCAAAGGTAAGGCCCGATAAAATTATATATATTTAAAAAGATGTAACCAGGCAAGTCAGTTAACTTTTACCGCCTCAGAAACCCGGATCCGGGATCACCCCCCACCCCCCCCACACTGATTAGCATCGCTAGCATAGCGTCACAATTAAATAGTAGCATCTAAATATCATTAAATCACAAGTCCAAGACACCAAATGAAAGATACAGATCTTGTGAATAAAGCCACCATTTCAGATTTTTAAAATGTTTTACAGGGAAGACAAAATATGTAAATCTATTAGCTAACCACGTTAGCAAAAGACACCACTTTTCTAACTCCATCAGTTTCTTACTCCATCAGGTGCTATCACCAATTCGGCCAAATAAAGATATTGATAGCCACTAACCAAGAAAAAACCTCATCAGATGACAGTCTGATAACATATTTATTGTATAGCATAGGTTTTGTTAGAAAAATGTGCATATTTCAGGTATAAATCATAGTTTGCAATTGCAGCCACCATCACAAATCTCCCCAAAGCGACTAGAATTACTACATAGAGCAACGTGTATTACCAATTTACTCATCATAAAACATTTCTTAAAAATACACAGCTCACAGCAATGGATAGACACAGATCTTGTGAATTCAGACAATATTTCAGATTTTCAAAGTGTCTTACAGCGAAAACACAATAAATCGTTATATTAGCATACCACATTTGCAAACGTTACCCGAGCATTGATTCAAGGCAAAATTAGCTATAGCGTTATCATCACCAAAATACATTAATTTTTTCACTAACCTTCTCAGAATTCTTCCGATGACACTCCTGTAACATCATATTACACAATCCATATAGAGTTTGATCGAAAATGTGCATATTTAGCGGCACAAATCGTGCTTACACAATGGAAATAGTGTCCAACTACTCAAGCAATCTGCCCGGCGCCATTTTGAAAATACAACTATTTTTATCGAAAACTATTCATAAACTTGACTAAAAAAATACAGGTTGGACATGAAATGAAAGATGCATTAGTTATTAATGCAACCGCTGAGTTAGATTTTAAAAATTAACGTTACTAGACATACAGTGTGCGTTACAGCCAGACTAGTGCCGCAATAATGGCGTCACTAGTCGCCATTATTGAGTTTACATTTTTCCACATAAAAACGGAATAACATCATAAATAGCTCTTACTTTTCGACGAGCTTCCATCAGAATCTTGGCCAAGTGGTCCTTTGTCCAAAAGAATCGTTGCTTGGTTGTAAAACGTTGCATTCAACTTCTGATATAGCAGCTAACAATAGCTAACAATAGCTATTTTGCCCCAACGTGTCCAAATCCTCAAGACGCAATACTGAGGAAATTCCGAAAAATAGCAATATACTCGCATAATCTGATATAACTCGGTTTAAAATAGCTTCGTTATGATGTTTCTAACACCTATATCGAATTAAATTACAGACGGATACATCTAAGGTTGATAACTGAGCGTTTGAAAATGGCATCCTGAGGTCCTTCTCTGCGCAATGGTCAGCGTCGAAAAGAAGGCGCACCTCACTCCTTGGCCTTTTATAACCTCTGAGAGCTACGTATAAAGCCCATTCCACTTCTCATTGGTTACTGACATCCAGGGGAAGGCGGGTGCAGTTCATGTCGTTCCATAGGATACACACAGACCTTTAAAACTGATCTGAGACCAGAGCTTCGCTCTCAGACCTTCGCAGTACCTGTCATGGATTTCGCTGTAGAAAGAGTTCTGGGTCACCCACAGACATAATTCCAACGGTTTATGAAACTAGAGAGTGTTTTCTATCCAATAGAATTAATAATATGCATATTGTACGAGCAAGAATTGAGTACGAGGCAGTTTAATTTGGCAACACCCAGAAAAAAAAAATGCTAACTGCTCCCCCTATTGACAAAAGGTTATTAAGAACAAATTCTTATTTACAATGACGGTCTAGGAACAGTGGGTTAACTGCCTTGTATCATGGACAGAACGACAGATTCGATCTAGCAATCTTTCGGTTACTGGCCCAACGCTCTAACCACTAGGCTACCTGTCGCCCCAATTTGAAGAGTTAGGGCAGGTATTCCCAAACTGGAGTACGCGCAATGCCGTCGTGGGTACGCCAAATAAAAATGATTCACATTTAAAAAAATTATTATTATAAATTCTTCACATTTTTGAACAGTACATTTGTATTTTCCAACGGGGCTATACATTTGGGTGAGGTTTTTTTCTCGCCTGAGTAGCCTCGTTTCACTGCCAAAAAATAAAATGAACCCATCTAGTGTTCAGCGAAATAACAACACAATGTCAAATACAGGTAGCCTAGTCAAGTAATCAACATCCAATCACATTAACCGTTACTCTCTCACGGGAAACCTTCACTCTTGCGCAGACATTTAGAAACGAAACATGACAATTAGAAAAATAAGCCACAGGAGTTTTTTGAGCGAGAATAAAGATGACTTTCCGAGTAGTAAGACATGTATAAAACCAACAGATTCCATTAATAAGAAAGTGCTAGGAGCGTATTATATGGTGAGCTACCGAGTGGCTAGGACAGGCAAGCCCCATACGATTGTGGAGGACTTAACTCTTCCTGCTGCCGTGGATATGGCTAGGACAATGCTGGGGGAAAAAGCCCAAAAAACGACACAGACAATGCCTTCATCAAACAACACTGTTTCACAACTCATCAGTGACATGGCAGGAGATGTTTTGAAACAATTATTGCGATTTATACAAACCAGTGAATTACAGCTGGATGAGTCAACAGAAGTGGCGGGCCTGGCACAGCTCCTGGTATATGTCCGTTACGTTTATGGGGGGTCAATTAATGAAGGCATCCTCTTCTGCAAACCACTGGAAACCAGGACAATATAAGAGGATATTTTTAAAGTACTGGACAGCTTTGTGACATCAAATGGACTTTGGTGGTCAAGATGTGTTGGTATCTGTACTGATGGAGCAAAAGCCATGACAGGGAGACATAGTGGACTGGTAACGCGCGTGCAAGCAGTTGGTCCCGACGTCACTTGGGTACACTGCAGCATCCACCGAGAGGCTCTTGCTGCTAAGGGAATGCCTGACAGCTTGAAAGACGTTTTGGACACTACAGTGAAAATTGTTAATTTGTTATAGCAAGGCCCCAGAACTCTTGTGTATTTTCTGCATTATGCAATGATATGGGCAGTGACCATGTAACGTTTTAACAACATACAGAAGTGCCCAGGTTATCAAGGGGCAAAGAATTGACACATTTAAAAAAATTGAGAGATGAGCTTAAAGTTTTCTTTACTGACCATCATTTTCACTTGTCTGACCGCTTGTATGATAACGAGTTGGCCTATCTGGGTGATGTTTTTTCTCACCTGAATGATCGGAATCCATGATTACAGGGACTCTCCTCAACTATATTCAATGTGCGGGACAAAATTGAGGCTATGATTAAGAAGTTGGATCTCTTTTCTGTTTGCATTAACAACGACAACACACAGGTCTTTCCATCATTGTATGATTTTTTGTGTGCAAATTAACTCAAGCTTACGCACAATGTCAAATGTGATATAGTGAAGCACCTGAGTGAGCTGGGTGCGCAATCACTCAGGTACTTTCCCGAAACGGACGACACAAACAACTGGATTCGTTATCCCTTTCATGCCCTGCCTCCAGTCCATTTACCGATATCTGAACAAGAGAGCCTCATTGAAAATGCAACAAGCGATTCTGTGAAAATCAAATTTAATCAGAAGCCACTCCCAGTTTTATGGATAAGGCTGCGCTCAGAGTTTTTTGCCTTGGCAAATCGCGCTGTTAAGACACTGATGCCCTTTGCAACCACGTACCTATGTGAGAGTGGATTCTTGGCCCTCACTAGCAAGAAAACGAAATACAGGCACAGCCTGTGTGCGGAATATTATTTAAGACTGAGACTCTCTCTAATACAACCCAACATTGCAGAGTTATGTGCATCCTTTCAAGCACACCCTTCTCATTAACCTGTGGTGAGTTATTCACCATTTTTGATGAACAAATAAGGTTTTATATGTAAGATGGCTAAATAAAGAGCAAAATTATTGATTATTATTGTATTATTATTTGTGCCCTGGTCCTATAAGAACTCTTTGTCACTTCCCACGAGCCAGGTTGTGACAAACTCACACTCATTCTTATGTTTAATAAATGTATTGCGTAGTGTGTGTGTGTGGCAGGCTTACAATGATGGCAAAAAAACAACATTTGAGAGTGCGCTGACCCTGGTGTTAGAGGGGGTACGCAGCTGCAGGTTGAATGTTTGAAGGGGTACGGGACTATAAAAAGTTTGGGAACCACTGAGCTAGGGGATCTGTGTGCATATCAGTGTGTGTATAAGCCTTTACAGCTTACACTCGTGTACTCACTCAAGAACTGTATATTGTTTGTCTTCATCAGGTATCAGTGTTTGTCCCATTCTCAACAAACCAACATATCACTCAGTATGCATCTGTCACTCTCAGCATCAGTATGAATGAGTGTATCGCACTCACTGTGTGTACGAATCTCTTCTGTCAGGGTGTATGACAATGCACTGGCAAATGCAGTGATGCAGCAAGCAGCCATTATCCTGCAGGTGGAGGAATCCATGCCCCGTCTCTGCCGTTACTTTGATGACCACCACATCCACCGCTTCTGTGCCCCGCTTGGGGAGCTTTACGACGATGACATCAGAACTGACCCAAAGCGGCGCGCAGAGATGAAGACGATCACCGCTCAGATCAAGGTGACGGAATGGGACATTCATCTTTAACACCTGCATTTTGAACTGTACGTCTGTATACAGTACTGTATAGCTGTGTCTGCCTGTGGGTGGTTAAGCTCAGGGAGGGAGAGTGCTTGTTTCTCTTACACATGCTTTTTTACTTGTTTTCGACACTTCAGGAGACCCTAGATGAGTTCCTGGAGATGCAAAATGAAGTGAATCGCTCCGAACAAGGAAGATCTGGTGATAGTGACAGGGGCTCAGGGTAGGCACAGCACTGCCTCTCTTTTACCTGAATTTAAGAGTACGACGCAACTTTGCTGTATTGTGGAATATTTCCAGGCATGTGTCAAGATCTCTCTCATCCTGACTCTCCTAGGGGGAGGCGCTTCTCATCTCCTGTGCAGGGGGAACACCTGCAGACTCTTCAGAGGCTCCAGATGGACGAGACCCAGCAGAGCCAGGACCTCAGTGCCCTGAGGGCAGACATGAAGATCCTGCAGGCCCTGATCCACCAACAGATCCAGTCTCAGACCAGCTCATGTCAGTACTAGGTTGACACTAAGACAGACCAAATAACTAGTCTAGTGTAGTCTGACTGGGTCAAAGACTAAACAAAGAGTGAAGTCCATTCAAAACCTGAGAGAGTGCATATATAGATTGAGAGCTAAAATCAGAGTCTTTTCACATGATGATGTAATTCGTACTGACGTCGTTTAAATAAGAGAAGGCCTACCATAGAAATATAATCTATGGAGTTTACTCTTTGACCCAGTCAAACTACACTACATTAGTTCTATTTAGGCCTACTATGATAACCTGTCTCTGTGCCTGTTTCTTCTGTGTATCTCTGTGCTAGAGTATATGTTTCACAGTCTCCTGTCTTTCCATAGCTGATAGATTACATTATTGTGTCTCTGTGCAGGCGTGGGCTGTGGTGTGAAGGCAGCAGAAAGCACTGTGTCAGAGACTGTTGAAGCTCCACCATATAGGTGAGGTATCAGTGGTTTATGCATCTTGATTTTCTGTAATGTCTCTTTGTCGTAAGCCTGTAATTGCATAGTGCACTCTGCAGATGGTCACAGTGTGTCTAAGAAGTCTGTCTAATTTGACCTGTTTACTTTGAACTCACAAGTGTTGTACTCTCCAGTCCTCCAGGGCCTCAACAGGCTGACTCTTGATGCTGAAGATGACTGTAACCATAGAGACTGTACCAGCACCAGCAACCAGAGATACATGACCAGAAAATAAGGATGAAGCCTTCTAACTAACATCTACATGACTACAACACGTGCATTATTAATGCTATTTAGCCTATTTATTTGACTTAGTTGTCCCAGATCCTTATAACCTGCATTCTCATCTAAATATAAGGCTTTGCGTTTTCAAGAGTGAATCAAGAGCCACCCATTTAGTTGTAATTTTACTGATCTGCTTGGAATATGAAGCTGGCTTTAAATGTGACTTAGCAATGATCCACTAATGTCTGGCAGTCTGTCTATACAATCTCAACATTATTATTGTACAGTGTAAATAAATCTATTCCACATATGCCCTTTTGCAATGACTTTATGGAGAATGTCACTACAATTATCATCAGCCTAATCATTATCATCATCATCATCAACAACATCATCACCAACAGCATCATCATCCTCAACATCATCAGCATTATTAATATGTTGAACTATTCTGATTTTACAACTACAGCGTGTCTTATGTCCCCAGTGCATCTTTGAAACAAGTAACTTAGGTTGGCTTTCCCTGACCCTGTTGTGTAAGCGTTGATCCTGCACAGCCTCTCATTTCCCATTAGTCAGCTTAAAAGTTTCCCCACTCTCTCGCTCGCAATACGAAGTAACGGCTGATATCCGATTTCTTCCGCACTGGGAGAGGGAGTGAAGATGGCGGCGGCCGAATCTGATCGTGAAGTACCTTCTGCTCTGTGTACTGAATTCCTGAATTTCTCTGTCAAAGACACAGCTTCGGTAAGCGACAGTTGTTATATGTGTATATATTTAATGTGATTGTTCTTATCGAAGGGATCAGAGCGCACCAATTTCATCGCTAATATTTATTTCTCTATTTTTCCATCTCGACTTGTTTTTCTTCTATGCGATGATGGCAATACGGGAACTTGGCTAACGCTTACTAGCTAGCTAACGTTAGCTATCCTTCTAGAAAATTGTATTTCAGCTAATATATGGCACTGCATTAACGTAAGAATGATTAGATGTGATAATATTCCAGATATTTTATATTGAGAGATGTGTCCAGGATTATTTAAAAACATATGTACTTTAGCTAGCTCCCGGTAACTAGCTAGTGTTTTATTTCTTAGATAGCGAACAGCTAGCTGTTCACTTGGCAGACAAAACAATATTAATTTGCTCGTCTCTGCGTACGAGCTGTTGCTGCTGCTTCTGTTGCTGTTGCTGCTACTGCTGCTGCTGCTTCTGTTGCTGCTACTGCTGCTGCTGCTTCTGTTGCTGTTGTTGTTGCTGCTGTTAACGCCATAGCTAGCACAGCAGTAGCTATCCTGGCAAACTTGCTAATCAAAACCCCGTAACATGGTTGGGCGATATATATTTTTTAAATGTATGACTGTATTTGCCGTCATTTTAACTATTGTTTTAAATAATAAAAGCTCAAAATATGCATAAGTTATAAATATGAGTAGTTCGAGACTCTACTCTAGTGTGGCAACACACACATTACGTGATTTCAATGGGGCTTTCGCCATTCTGATTGTTTTATACTGTTCAATCTAACTTCAACCAAAAACAAATTGTCAGCCTTTTCATCCATTTTTGCGTCTCCTGCACTTTTGTAATACATTCCACACTGTGCCACTTAGGGCTGCATGATAGATATGCATTTTGGGCAAACAATCTAGGCCTAGTTTATTGGTGAATTGTTGGAATCATGGATTT
Organism: Salvelinus namaycush; assembly: GCF_016432855.1. NCBI lineage: Eukaryota > Metazoa > Chordata > Actinopteri > Salmoniformes > Salmonidae > Salvelinus > Salvelinus namaycush. The sequence goes on along the minus strand of NC_052310.1, from coordinate 39,088,216 downwards.
GGAATATAGTGTGCAGCACTTTGAATACATTGTTGTTTGACATGACGACAAATGAATAAGCCAGGGATGAATTATTGTGACATGGTAGGACACATAGTGTTGGTCAGTGTTTCCCAGGGGACTGTATACGATGTTACATTACATGTTTTTTTTCATGTAACTACACTACATGACCAAAAGTATGTGGACACCTGCTTGTTGAACATCGCATTCTGAAATCATGAGGTGCCCCCCTTGCTGCTATAACAGCATCCACTCTTCTGGGAAGTATTTTGACTAGACGTTGGAACATTGCTGCGGGGACTTGCTTCCATTCAGCCACAAGAGCATTAGTGAGGATGGGCACTGCTTTTTTGACACTATACTCCAAAAAGCAAGTTCTGCAGGCTCTAGTTTTGTCTTATCTTGATTATTGATCAGTCGTGTGGTCAGGCTCTGCAAGGAAAGACTTAGATAAGCTGCAGCTGGCCCAGAACAGAGCGGAACGTCTTGCTCATCATTGTAATCAGAGGGCTGATTATAGATACTATGCATGCCAGTCTCTCTTGGCTAAGAGTTGAGGAGAGACTGACTGCATCACTTCTTATTTTTATAAGAAACATTGTGTTGAACCATTGCATTTCTGTTCAAAATGTTGTATCAACCCTGCCCAAATGTGCCTAATTTGGTTTATTAATACATTTAAGTTCATAACTGTGCACTCTCCTCAAACAATTGCATGGTCTTCTTTCACTGTAATAGCGACTGAATTGGACAGTGTAGTTAGATTAACAAGAATTCAAGCTTTCTGCCCATATCAGATATGTCTATGTCCTGGGAAATGTTCTTGTTACTTACAACCTCATGCTAATCACATTAGACTATGTTAGCTCAACTGTCCCGCGGGGAGACACCGATCCAGTAGAAGTTATTTTTTTTTATGTAGTTCTGTCCTTGAGCAGTTCTTGTCTTGTCTATTAATGTGCTGTATTATGTCCTGTTTTGTGTGGACCCCAGGAAGAGTAACTGCTGCTTTTGCAACAGTTAATGGGGCTCCTAATCAAATGCCAAAGATGTTGGGTGATTAGGCCTGGCTCGCAGTCGGCGTCCCAATTCATCCGAAAGGAGTTCGATGGGGTTGAGGTCATGGCTCTGTGCAGGCCAGTCAAGTTCTTCCACACCGATCTTGACAAACCATTTCTGTATGGACCTTGCTTTGTGCACGGGGGCATTGTCATGGGGGTGGAAATAACATTTTACAGTCTTAAAGCTGGTTTCCAGCAATTCTACCCATTTTGTGATGGGCCGAGAGAAAATGTTCAGTTTTTTTTTAAGCAAATTTGCTGCAATTCTACACATTTTGCCATAGCATAAGAAACACGGCATATGCATCTGAGTGACTCAAACATTATAACAAAATCAATTGGGCCCCCACGACATTTTTTGAAATGTGAGATTCTCCCTGACTAGTTTATATTCTGATCTTATTTAAAAAAAAAAGAAATATAGCTCCATTATCTTTTCTACATAATTTATCTGGTTTTAGTCATTTCAGTTCACACTGAAAGTGTTTTACTATCCTGAAAATTATGTAAAGAAATACTTAAACATTTTTTATTTATTTTTTAAATAAGAACAATTGTAGTGACGGCCTGCTGCTGATAAATTCATATAGGATAAACACTGCAGTGAGAGAAAGGGAGAATTAATAATGTTTTTGGCAATGACTGGTTTTTGGTGACAATCGTCTTTGAAATCAGCATATTTTGCGTTATGGTTTGCGAACAAAGTACTAGTGTTACACGGTATACTGGCACCATATCAATATCATGGTACGGAAATAGCATGATACTTATGATGCCAACATTTGAGTACCATAGTACCATTTCAAATGATACTACCAAATGTTTCAGCCCTACCGAGCTAAAGAACCAGCTGGCACCTGCTTATAAAATCTTGGTAAAGTCAGTTTTGTTTATAAATTCAGTTACAAGAGACTAGTTGCTGGGAAAAATGTATGCGCCAGTCCAATGTCCACTTTCATGGCATCTCAAGTGTGGCAACTATCACTTCCAGCCATCACTCACCTGCTTCTCTCCGTTCGCTCCTCCTGCACATCTATTCCTCCGTCAGTTTAAAAAGATATATATAATTGAGCCGTGATGGCAATTGGGGATACAGACCCTAATAAGTCTTCTGTTAAATTTTATAAATTGGAGCAGAGTGAGCAAAGTTGATACTTTGTATAAGTTCATTGCCTGGTGTAACCAAGAGCACAGGCCAGTCGGAGTAGGCTTTGCAGTTGCGTGTTTGCTGTCAAATCAAATGTTATTTGTCACATGGTCCGAATACAACAGGTGAAGACCTTACAGTGAAATGCTTACTTACAAGGCCTTAACCAACAATGCAGTTTTAACAAAAATGATTAAAGAGCAGCAGTAAAATAACGGTAGTGAGGCTATATACAGGGGGTACCGGTACAGAGTCAATGTGCAGGTGCACAAGGTAGTTGAGGTATTGTATCTCTCATGCAGCTTCTGAGTGACAGAGGAAAATGGAGCGCAGCTCCGCGACAGGCATGCTTGTAGCTTTAAAGCAAAAAATGGCGTCTCTCTCTAGCCCAAATGGTTAAAAAGAAATCTGACCGTATTACCGGAGCTACCTTTTTTTCTTCCTGAGCGATTTCGCACACATTTTTCGCACATGATTTTGCACACATTACACAAGCCATGCCGCTGGCTGTTTTTAAACTAATCCCAGGTCGCTAATTATTGGTTTCTTAACAAACGTTGTTCAGTCATGTTACCTAACTAGCTGCTAGTTAACCTGCTAACGTGACAGTAGGTCTAGGCAAATTTGATTGGCACAGGAGGAAAGGAAAGCGGTCCGCTACTCATGAATGTGCTTCAACGGTAGGATTCATATAGGCCAAAAGTAAGCCTCAACTCTTTCTGGTACTCCTTAAATTATGTTTGGTACGTAATGTTTTTGAAGTTGGGAGCAGTGTTTGTGTGAGAGGGGGAGACCGTGCGTGGAAGAAGGTTTCATGCAGGAAGAGTAAAGAAGGTTTCATGCAGTATTTTCCCCTTACTGCCCCAATGAAATGCAGATCATTATGCATGTTTATTCCTACAGACAAGTCACAGTTGGGCCTTTGCAAATAAACTCAGCAAAAAAAGAAAAGTCCTCTCACTGTCAACTGTGTTTATTTTCAGCAAACTTAACATGTGTAAATATTTGTATGAACATAACAAGATTCAACAACTGACACACAAACTGAACAAGTTCCACAGACATGCGACTAACAGAAATGGAATAGTGTGTCCCTGACCAAAGGGGGGGTCAAAATCAAGAGTAACAGTCAGTGTCTGGTGTTTCCACCAGCTGTATTAAGTACTGCAGTGCATCTCCTCCTCATGGACTGCACCAGATTTTCCAGTTCTTGCTGTGAGATGTTACCCCACTCTTCCACCAAGGCACCTGCAAGTTCCCGGACATTTCTGGCTCAGTCCGATGATGCTGTGACACACCGCCCCAGACCATGACGGACCTCCACCTCAAAATCGACCCCGCTCCAGAGTACAGGCCTTGGTGTAACTCTCATTCCTTCGACGATATGCGCGAATCCGACCATCAACCCTAGTGAGACACAACCACAACTCATCAGTGAAGAGCACTCTATGCCAGTCCTGTCTGGTCCAGTGACGGTGGTTTTGTGCCCATAGGTGACGTTGTTGCCGGTGATGTCTGGTGAGGACCTGTCTTACAACAGGCCTACAAGCACTCAGTCCAGCCTCTCTAAGCCTATTGCGGACAGTCTGAGCACTGATGGAGGGATTGTGCGTTTCTGGTGTAGCTCGGGCAGTTGTTGTTGCCATCCTGCACCTGTCCCGCATGTGTGATGTTTGGATGTACCGATCCTGTGCAGGTCTTGTTACACGTGGTCTGCCACTGGGAGGATGATCAGCTGTCTGTCCTGTCTCCCTTTAGCCCTGTCTTAGGCGTCTCACAGTACGGACATTTGAATTTATTGCCCTGGTCACATCTGCAGTCCTCACGCCTCCTTGCAGCATGTTCATGCAGATGAGCAGGGACCCTGGGCATCTTTCTTTTGGTGTTTTTCAGAGCTGGTAGAAAGGCCTCTTTAGTGTCCTCTAAGTTTTCATAACTGTGACCTTAATTGCCTACCGTCTGTAAACTGTTAGTGTCTTAACGACCATTCCACAGGTGCATGTTCATTAATTGTTTATGGTTCATTGAAGAAGCATGGGAAACAGTGTTTAAACCCTTAACTTCACAGATCTTCATTGTAATTTGGATTTTTATGAATTATCTTTGAAAGACAGGGTCCTGAAAGGGGACGTTTCTTTTTTTTTTTGCTGAGTTTATGAGCAAATCAGCCATTTATATGCGGTTTTCTATTACACAGTGTGAAGTTAATTCAATAAGTGTTGTGAATATCAGTGACAGTGTTTTGCGTAGCACATGCGCATAAACTCAGGGAACGAGCGACCAGGGGACAGGGCGAACAGGATGCAAGGCTACTGAATTGTACCCCCCCCCCCCCCCGTGTTACCTTGATACTTGGCCTGGTGTCGTTACTAAAATGTTGGTATCGTGACAACACTACGAAGTACTAAATAAAATTAATTTGTATTTCTCACATGCGCCGACTACACCCGTACAGTGAAATGCTAATTTACAAGCCCTTAACCAACAATGCAGTTAAGAAAAATATGTGTTAAGTTATTTTTTACTTATTTTACTGCAGCTCTTTAACAGTAGCGAGTATATATTTTTAACATTTTATTTTACCTTTATTTAACTAGGCAAGTCAGTTAAGAACAAATTCTTCTTTTCAATGACGGCCTAGGAACAGTGGGTTAACTGCCTTGTTCAGGGGCAGGGTGACAGATTTGTACTTTTTATATACAGGGGGTACTGGTACAGAGTCAATATGCGGAGTCACCAGTTAGTCAAGGTAATATATACAGTTGAAGTCGGAAGTTTTAAATGTATTTGGCTAAGGTGTATGTAAACCTAAGTTTTTTTTTTTTAAGAATGTGACATTCCCACTGGGAATGTGAATAATAGTAGAGAGTGATTTATTTCAGCTTTTATTTATTTCATCACATTCCCAGTGGGTCGGAAGTTTACATACACTCAATTAGTATTTGGTAGCATTGCCTTTTAAATTGTTTAACTATGGTCAAAAGTTTCGGGTAGCCTTCCACAAGCTTCCCACAATAAGTTGGGTGAATTTTGGCCCATTCCTCCTGACAGAGCTGGTGTAACTGAGTCCGGTTTGTAGGCCTCCTTGCTCGCACACGCTTTATCAGTTCTGCCCACAAATTTTCTATAGGATTGAGATCAGGGCTTTGTGATGGCCACTCCAATACCTTGACTTTGTTGTCCTTAAGCCATCTTGCCACAACTTTGGAAGTACGCTTGAGGTCATTGTCCATTTTTGGAAGACCCATTTGCGACCAAGCTTTAACTTCTTGACTGATGTCTTGAGATGTTGCTTCAATATATCCACACAATTTTCCTCTTCATGATGCCATCTATTTTGTAAAGTACACCAGTCCCTCCTGCAGCAAAGCACCCCCGCAACATAATGTTGCCACCCCCAAGCTTCACGGTTGGGATGTTGTTCTTAGGCTTGCAAGCCTCCCCCTTTTTCCTCCAAACATAATTATGGTCATTATGGCCAAACAGTTCTATTTTTGTTTCATCAGACCAGAGGACATTTCTCCAAGAAGTATGATCTTTGTCCCCATGTGCAGTTGCAAACCGTAGTCTGGCTTTTTTTATGGCGGTTTTGGAGCTGTGGCTTCTTCCTTGCTGAGCGGCCTTTCAGGTTATGTTGCTATAGGACTCGTTCTACTGTGGATATAGATACTTTTGTACCCGTTTCCTCCAGCATCTTCACAAGGTCCTTTGCTGTTGTTCTGGGATTGATTTGCACTTTTCGCACCAAAGTATGATGGCTGCGTGGTCCCATGGTGTTTATACTTGCGTTCTATTGCTTGTACAGATGAACATGGTATCTTCAGGCGTTTGGAAATTGCTCCCAAGGATGAACCAGACTTGTAGAGGTCTACAATATTTTTTCTGAGGTCTTGGCTGATTTCTTTAGATTTTCCAATGATGTCAAGCAAAGAGGCACTGAGTTTGAAGGTAGGCCTTGAAATACATCCACAGGTACACCTCCAATTGACTCAAATGATGTCAATTAGCCTATCAGAAGCTTCTAAAGCCATGACAATTTTCTGGAATCTTCCAAGCTGTTTAAAGGCACAGTCAACTTAGTGTATGTAAACGTCTCACCCACTGGAATTGTGATACAGTGAATTATAAGTGAGATAATCTGTCTGAATTGTGATACAGTGAAATAATCTGTCAACAATTGTTGGACAAATTACTTGTGTCATGCACAAAGTAGATGTCCTAACTGACTTGCCAAAACTATAGTTGGTTAACAAGACATTTGTGGAGTGGTTGAAAAATGTGTTTTAATGACTCTAACCTAAGTGGATGTAAACTTCTGACTTCAACTGTACATGTAGGTAGAGTTAGTGACTATCCATAGATATAAAGTGTAGCAGCAGTGTAAAAGAGGGGGGGGGGGGGGGGGGGGGGGGGACAATGCAAATAGTCTGAGTAGCTGTTCAGGAGTCTTATGGCTTGGGGGTAGAAGCTGTTAAGAAGCATTTTGGACCTAGACTTGGCGTTCCGGTACCGCTTGCCCATGCGGTAGCAGAGAGAACAGTCTATGATTAGGGTGGCTGGAGTCTGACAATTTTTAGGGCCTTCCTCTGTCACCGCCTGGTATAGAGGTCCTGGATGGCAGGAAGCTTGGCCCCAGTGATGTACTGGGCAGTACACACTACCTTCTGTAGTGTCTTGCGGTCAGAGGCCGAGCAGTTGCCGTACCAGGCAGTGACGCAACCAGTCAGGATGCTCTCAATGGTGCAGCTGTAGAACTTTGAGGATCTGAGAACCCATGACAAATCTTTTCAGTCTTTTGAGGGGGCATAGGCTTTGTCGTGCCCTCTTCACAACTGTCTTGATGTGTTAGGACCATGATAGTTTGTTGGTGATGTGGACACCAAGGAACTTGAAGCTCTCAACCTGCTCCACTGCAGCCCTGCAGATGGGAATGGTGGCGTCCTCGGTCCTCCTTTTCCTGTAGTCCAAAATCATCTCCTTTGTCTTGATCATGTTGAGGGAGAGGTTGTTGTCCTGGCACCACACGGTCAGGTCTCTGATCTCCTCCCTATAGGCTGTCTCATCGTTGTCGGTGATCAGGCCTACCGCTGTTGTCATCGGCAAACTTAATGATGGTGTTGGAGTCGTGCCTGGCCATGCAGTCATGAGGGAACAGGGAGTACTGGAGGGGACTGAGAACACACCCCTGAATGGCCTCCGTGTTGAGGATCAGCGTGGCGGATGTGTTACCTACCCTTACCACCTGGCTTCGGCCTGTCAGGAAGTGCAGGATCCAGTTGCGGAGTGAGGTGTTTTAGTCCCAGGGTCCTTAGCTTAGTGATGAGCTTTGAGGGCACTATGGTGTTGAATGCTGAGCTTTAGTCAATGAATAGCATTCTCATATAGGTGTTCCTTTTGTCCAGGTGTGGAGTGCAATAGAGATTACATCATCTGTTGGGGCGGTATGCGAATTTGAGTGGGTTTAGGGTTCATGGTGTTTTGGGTAGTGAATTGATGTTAGCTTCAGCAGTAAGCTAATAAGAAAATTGGCCTACAATGCTAGAAGCTACCGGTGTCGTCTTGCATTGTAAAGTGTTCTAGCCTGTAATGGACATTTGTTTTGCGAACAGTAATTAACAGTTGCCATTTTCTACATGCTGCGGTGCGTTATTTAAGTGCGTTAACTTCTGTGGGGAGTTAAATTGATGCAGCCCAATGAGTGCAGTGGTTCTCCAGGACAGGCTAATTCTAGCAATGAGTAAGTGGAGCAGGCAAGGTGCTCTCGCGCTATGTAAGGGGACATCAGCTGTGCTGATAGGACCAAGTCTGTCTTTTTCAATCAGTAGATGCAAGACACATTTGACCGAAGTGCCGAAAATACCCAAAATTTTAGTACTAGTAATGTTCTAGTTTCGATTAAGTACCAAAGATGGTGGATAAATGTAGAGTTCACTCAGGCTGTTTTCCATGAAAAAATGGTCAGTTCCGGTCTGCTTAAGGGGGTGGCTCTACCATACAACAGCTAGGTCTGGTCTACTTAGTTCATTGACTGTAATAGAGGTACTTTATATAATGACAAGATGGTGTCAGGTTGCATTTCACAATAAAAAAAAGAGAACGCATTAGAAATGTCTTTAAACGCTGATCTAAAATGCTTCTTAGTTTAATTTCTGCTCGGCTTCAGTTGCAATTCTCCACTCTGAGAATTCACAAACGGGCATCCCATCAGCTACTTTTCTTTGGTACTTTTTTCAGGCTTGCCTACTTTTCTCCAGTAAATGCAAGATTAATTATAAGCAAAACATTAGGAAATGTAGATGGCTACATTTTTCTATAATAAACATTAGTGGACAGATTAACCGGAGTGGACCCTCTCGCTTTGCGTCTTCCTCTCTGACTAAACTAACGTGACCAGCCCAATTTTTTTTTTACTGCCAGCCTAGTGACCAGTTAATAATGAGTGTTGCACTGCCAAGTCTAAGGGTATTTTGGTCACTGTCTCGAACTCTATAATACCCACTGCTGGTAGCCATGTATTCCTCTAACAGTAAATTCTGTGTCCTAAAAAAACATTGCAGTTTTTCCCAATAAAGCTCACTCACAATTACAGATGCACATTTTGGCACGCTCCTGTCTCCGTAGATTTAAATAAAAAACGATCTCGACCACTCAGGAACATTCACCGTCTTCTTGGTAAGCAACTACAGTGTATATTTGGCTTTGTGTGTTAGGTTATTGTCCTTCTTAAAAGTGAATTCATCTCCCCATGTCTGTTGGACGGCAGACTGACCCAGCTTTTCCTCCAGGATGTTGCTTGTGTTTAGCTCCATTCCATTTACTTTTTATCCTGAAACTCCAGTCCTTAACAATTACAAGCATACCCATAACATGATGCAGCCACCACCACTATCCTTGAAAATGTGGAGAGTGGTACTCAGTAATGAGTTGTATTGGATTTGCCACAAACATTTGTATTAGGGACAGAAAGTGAATTGCTTTGGCATTTTTTTAATATCTTTTTTTCAGTATCACTTGAGTGCTTTGTTGCAAACAGGGTGCATGTTTTGGAATATTTTTATTCTGTACAGGCTTCCTCTTTTTCACTCTGTCAATCAGGTTAGTATTGTGGAGTAACTTCAATGTTGTTGATCCGTCCTACATTTTACCAATAGGTGCTCTTTGCGAGGCATTGGAAAACCTCTCTGGTCTTATGGTTGAATCTGTGTTTGAAATTCACTGTTGACTGAGGGACCATACAATTATCTGTATGTGTGTGGTACATGGATGAGGTCGTCATGTTAAACACTATTATTGCACACAGAGTTAATGTGACTTATTAAGCACATTTTTACTGTTTAGACTTACCATAACTATGGTGTTGAATACTTGACTCAAGAAATTTAGAAAAACACAACTCTACTTTTGAGTAATTTTTAAAATATTTATTCTATTTTAAATTCAGGCACTTAACATATAACAAAATGTGTGGGGAAAAAACAGAGTGTGAATACTTTCTGAAGGCATTGTAACTTGGTCAAATTCATACAAGTTGAACTTGGAGTGTGTTGCCACATGCCTACATGTCTAAAAACTGGTTTGTTATAATATTCACGGTCTCACTGTTGCCCTCCTCTACACAGAAATGGCTCCAGGTGACTGACCTGTACAAGGAGGTGTACCATCACCTGGCCCGCTATGTTCCAAAGATCTACTGCCTGGGGCCCAACCTGAACCCCCAGAGTGAGGACTTGCTGGCCCAGATGCTGCTGCAGGCCCCTCTGGAGTGGTACCTGTGTGGGGAGGACCCCTCCACGGGCCTGGCCAAGCTGGAGCAGAACAACCAGCCCTCACAGCTCTGCGGACACGTCTTCAAAGTGGGAGAGCCCACCTACTCGTGCAGGTGGGGGTAGTTAAGGTCTCGTTCAGACAGTGCGCGTACATACTAGCTGTCCTTTCCTGTGAATTGGGTCAGGTTAGCCCTGTGTTAAGTCTCAGGGGTCAAACCGTAAGCTTCCTGGTAAGCGGTACTGTCTGGATAAAGTCTAGGTCCCTTCCGTTTACAGGAGCAGCTTGCTATTACTAGCCAATTCCATACACTCAGGTGTGTGTTCAATGGAAAACCATTAGGACGCATACCCATGCTTATTGTATAGCCTAGTTGTACATCCATTCCATGAGTATTGCTGTTTTAAATTTTTCTTGAACTCCTTTGTATTGGCTTTGAGTGACATGTTCACTGGGTCATGTTAATATGGGATCAAGACATGACCTGGTTGAACATTGGAAGATGATGTTTGACACTTGGCTGTTCCTCCTGTCTCACTCAGTCAGTCTCTCTCCTGCAGGGAATGTGCTGCAGACCCCACCTGTGTGCTGTGTATGCAGTGTTTCCTGGGCAGTGTGCATAAAGAGCATCGCTACAGGGTAAGAACGACGGTGACAACCTCTACCACGCACTCAATGGTTCAGTAGAGGCAGACCAGCAGCCTAAACAATGGCTAGGTGTCTGTAGAGGTGCTGTCTCAGAATGGGTAAGTGAGTGAGTGATTGGCATGAAGACGGGTCACTCAGTTGCTGCTCTGAATCCAGGCTGAGGATCAGGAAGGCTAATCCCATTTGGGGCTGGCCACTCTGCTGCCATGTGGTCCTCAGGATGGGTGCACCTAGGCTTCTCAGCTCTGTTCATTTAGGAGTAGGTACAAGTTGCCCCTAAGCCCTGATACAGGGTCAAATATATGTAGTTGTAGTCCTATTAACGATTAAGGTTAGGATTGGGGATAGCGTGAATTGATCCATGGCAGATCTGACCCGGAGTGCTGACTCATGCATTCTGGTCTTATCTTACTCCACTTGTTTGTGTTCTAGAGCATTGTAGAACATTCTAGTTCAGGGCAATCAGCTGTACGTATGTCTTTTACATGTTATGTAGAAGGTTCTAGTTGTTGTCGTCTTCTAAATGTAAATGATCCAGCAGCTTCTCTGTCTACTGCGTGCGTGTGTGTGTACACAAGTGTTGTCTTGCCTCACATCTCTTGTCTGCCCCCCAGATGACGACCTCTGGGGGAGGGGGTTTCTGTGACTGTGGAGACACAGAGGCATGGAAGAAGGGCCCTTACTGTCAGAAACACGAGCCCAACATCAGTGACTCCTGTCATGAGGTGAGCATCTCTTAGCCACAGCTATATTGCGTCTCATTGACATCCAATAACTACACACAGTTCATTCACTGCTGTTGCTCTTACACTCGTTATTACGTTACAAGTTGTTAGAGATTGCTAATTGGAGCTCTAAAATAGGCTACTTCATTTGATGTAATCATTGTTTGAGTTCGACACTCCCATAGTTACGGTGCATTTGGAAAGTATTCAGACCCCTTGACTTTTTCCACATTTTGTTATGTTACAAAAATAAATGTTACTAAAATCCATTTTAGAATAAGGCTGTTTACACACAATACCCCATGATGACAATCTATAGTCGTGGCCAAAAGTTTTGAGAATGACACAAATATAAAGTTTCACAAAGTCTGCTCACTCAGTTTGTATGATGGCAATTTGCATATACTCCAGAATTATGAAGAGTGATCAGATGAATTGCAATTAATTGCAAAGTCCCTCTTTGAAATGCAAATGAGCTGAATCCCCCAAAAACATTTCCACTGCATTTCAGCCCTGCCACAAAAGGACCAGCTGACATCATGTCAGTGATTTTCTAGTTAACACAGGTGTGAGTGTTGACGAGGACAAGGCTGGAGATCACTCGGTCATGCTGATTGAGTTCGAATAACAGACTGGAAGCTTCAAAAGGAGGTTGGTGCTTGGAATCATTGTTCTTCCTATGTCAACCATGGTTATCTGCACGGAAACGCGTGCCGTCATCATTGCTTTGCACAAAAATGTCTTCACAGGCAAGGATATTACTGCCAGTAAGATTGCACCTAAATCAACCATTTTATTGGATCATCAAGAACTTCAAGGAGAGCGGTTCAATTGTTGTGAAGAAGGCTTCAGGGCGCCCAAGAAAGTCCAGCAAGCGCCAGGACCGTCTCCTAAAGTTGATTCAGCTGCGGGATCGGGGCACCACCGGTACAGGAATGGCAGCAGGCTGGTTTGAGTGCATCTGCACGCACAGTGAGGCGAAGACCTTTGGAGGATGGCCTGGTGTCAAGAAGGGCAGCAAAGAAGCCACTTCTCTCCAGGAAAAACATCAGGGACAGACTGATATTCTGCAAAAGGTACAGGGATTGGACTGCTGAGGACTGGGGTAAAGTCATTTTCTCTGATGAATCCCCTTTCCGATTGTTTGGGTCATCCGGAAAAAAGCTTGTCCAGAGAAGACAAGGTGAGCGCTACCATCAGTCCTGTGTCATGCCAACAGTAAAGCATCCTGAAACCATTCATGTGTTGCTTCTCAGCCAAGGGCTCACTCACAATTTTTTCCTAAGAACACAGCCATGAATAAAGAATGGTACCAACACATCCTCCGAGAGCAACTTCTCCCAACCGTCCAGGAACAGTTTGGTGACGATCAATGCCTTTTCCAGCATGATGGAGCACCTTGCCATAAGGCAAAAGTGATAACTAAGTGGCTCGGGGAACAAAACATCGATATTTTGGGTCCATGGCCAGGAAACTCCCCAGACCTTAATCCCATTGAGAATTTGTGGTCAATCCTCAAGAGGCGGGTGGACAAACAAAAACCCACCAATTCTGATAAACTCCAAGCATTGATTATGCAAGAATGGGCTGTCATCAGTCAGGATGTGGCCCAGAAGTTAATTGACAGCATGCCAGGGTGGATTGCAGAGTTCTTGAAAAAGAAAGGTCAACACTGCAAATATTCTTTGCATCAACTTCATGTAATTGTCAATAAAAGCCTTTGACACTTATGAAATGCTTGTAATTATACTTCAGTATTCCACAGTAACATCTGACAAAAATATCTAAAGACACTGAGGCAGCAAACTTTGTGAAAATGAATATCCCGTAATGACAATCTACACACAATACCCCGTAATGGCAAAGCGAAAACTGTTTTTTTTTTTACATTTTAGCAAATGTATTAGAAAAAATAAATTAACATACCTTATTTACATAAGTATTCAGACCCTTTGCTGTGAGACTTGAAATTGAGCTTCGGTACATCCTGTTTCCATTGATCATCCTTGAGATGTTTCTACAACTTGATTGGAGTCCACCTGTGGTAAATTAAATTGATTGGACATGATTTGGAAAGGCACACACCTGTCTATATAAGGTCCCACAGTTGACAGTGTATGTCAGAGCAAATACCAAGCCATGAGGTTGAAGGAAATGTCCCTACAGCTCTGAGACAGGATTGTGTCTAGACACAGATCCTACGAAAGGGTACCAAAAAATGTCTGCAGCATTGAAGGTCCCCAAGAACACGGTGGCCTCCATCATTCTTAAATGGAAGAATTTTGGAATCAGCAAGACTCCAATGGACGCTCTGACAGATCTCTGGAGTTCCTCTGTGGAGATGGGAGAACCTCCCAGAAGGACAACAGCACTCTACCATTCAGGCCTTTATGGTAGGGTGGCCAGATGGAAGCCACTCCTCAGTAAAAGGCACATGCCAGCCTGCTTGGAGTTTGCCAAAAGACACCTAAAGAACCTCAAACCATGAGAAACAAGATTCTCTGGTCTGATGAAACCAAGATTGAACTCTTTGTCAAGCGTCACATCTGGAAGAAACCTGGCACCATCACTACGGTGAAGCACTGCGGTAGCGGCATCATTCTGTGGGGATGTTTTTCAGCAGCAGGGACTGGGAGACTAGTCAGCATTGAGGAAAAGATGAACAGAGCAGAGTACAGAGAGATCCTTGATGAAAACCTGTTCCAGAGCGCTCAGGACCTCAGACTGGAGCGACGGTTCACCTTCCAACAGGACAATGGCCCTAAGCACACATCAAGACGATGCAGGAGTGGCTTCGAGACAAGTCTCTGAATGTCCTTCAGTGGCCCATCCAGAGCCCGGACTGAAAATAGCTGTGCAGCAACACTCCCCATCCAACCTGTCAGGGCTTGAGAGGATCTGCAGAGGAATGGGAGAAACTCCTCAAATACAGGTGTCAAGCTTGTAGCGTCATACTCGAGGCTGTAATCAGTGCCAAAGGTGGTTCAACAAAGTACTGTGTAAAAGGTCTGAGTACTTAAGTACATTTGATATTTATGTTTTTTTTTTTTTTTGTAATACATTTCTAAAAACCTGTTTTTGCTTTGTCATTATTGGGTACTGTGTGTAGGTTGAAGAAAAAATAATTTAATATATTTTAGAATAAGTTTGTAAAATAACAAAATGTGGAAAAAGTCAAGGGGTCTGAATACTTTCCGAAAGTGCTGTATATTTGGCTGATCATTATTTAATTGTCTATTTGCAGGATCCCCTGGCCCACCTCTCAACAGACATGATTGCCCGCTGCTATAATGTCTTCTCCATTGTGCTGAAATACGCCGTGGACATGCTCACCTGGGACAAGGAGGATGAGCTGCCCCCGGGCCTGGAGCCGCCGTACGTAAACACACACATACACACACAAAGTAATTTGTGATCAGTTTTCATGTTCTTGCTGGTCATCATGACAGCCCAATAATTTCCATCTATATCCAGTTGATTGTCATGTCTGTCTGCTTCTTATTTCTCAGAGACCGAAGTGACACCTATTACTGCATGCTCTTCAATGACGAGGTGCACACCTACGAGCAAGTCATCTACACCCTCCAGAAGGCGGTCAACTGCACCCAGAAAGAAGCAGTCAGCTTCGCCACCACAGTGGACAGAGATGTGAGTGGTGTGTGTGTGTGTGTGTGTGTAGCCCGCAAACCTACGGCATCATTGACTAATGGCTTGATATGTGTGTAATCATCTCCTGCTATACAGGGAAGGAAATCGGTGCGCTTTGGCGACTTCGCTTTCTGTGAGCTGGCCAAGTCGGTCATTGTGGTGAGTAGCCTGGTCTGGGGAGCTGGATGCATCTCATTGAAATCTCACGATGACATCACACCGCTGCCACCAATTAATCTGTTAAGTCATTTTTCATGAGTCTCTATATATTAATTGTGTGTGTGTGCGTGTGCAGAGGAACACGAGTCGTCAGTCCAAGCCCTTGCGGGTCCAGGTAATGCACTCCTCGGTGGTGGCTCATCAGTGCTTCGCTCTCAAAGCCCTCCACTGGCTGGGCCACGTCATAGGATACTCAGGTCAGTCTCCTTCCGCTCTCCAAACTATTAACGTGAGTATTGTCTACCTGCCGTTGGATGGTGCACTCAGTATCCTCTTGAAATATAAAGAACTTAACACAATATTTAAATGTTTATTGGGGGTGGGGGGAACCCACGTGTGCCCGAGGGCCCATTGACTTTGTGTGTGTGTGTGTAGATGCTCTGAGGAGGATCCTGTGTCAGGTGGGCCTAGAGAGGGGCCCAGAGGGTGAGAACTCCTCCCTGGTGGACACGCTCATGCTCTGTGACTCCAAGATGTGGAAAGGTGAGGAGGAACTGCATCTTTTTAGTTCTTCTGACAGCTTTGGGAACAGTTTCACTCAATAATACATTTGTAAAAATCCTCAGGTTTGGGATGGGTATTGACCGACCCCAACCCTGTCTCCTGCAATGCACATAAAACACAAACACTTCCATGCGTTCTGACTCTTAACAGCCAATTTCCACTCTAGGAGCCAGGAATGTCTACCACCAGCTCTTTATGAGCAGCCTTCTCATGGACCTCAAATACAAGAAGATGTTTGCTATCCAGTTCGCAAAAGTAAGCTTCTTTTGATCCTTAATATGAAGAGCCAGTATGGCCGCCTAGTATGTGGGAAGTCGTAGTGCATTCTGCATTAGGGGAAAGGCTGAAAGTGCTAATGTCAAACTAACTGCTTCTCCAGCTGACCCCCCCCCCCCCCCCCCTTAATGTGGAACTAATGTGTCAATATCACATCAGCAAGGACGAGGTTTTAGTCCTAATGTACATAAGCGCCAGCTCCATGTCTCTCGAATGTAAACATGCTCTGGATGCACATTTCTGTCCATTTTGCTGCCGACTGCGTGTCGTTAGCTGGTCAGCAAGTGGTTAAAAAATAAAATAATCCAAACAGTAAAATGACCTGATCAAGAGAAGTTACTATCGGAGTATATAATGACGAGATGCTTATGTTTCCGCCCTAACGATGGGAGTCGTCATAAGGCGGGAAGGCCCAGCATCAGCCCATAGTAACGCAGTGGACTTATTTTGGCGAGAGTGAAACTTCTCGCTTCGTCTCTTCCAACCCTGCATGCAAGGACAGAACATTTTTCATTTCAGAACTTAATCGAAACATGCAACAATAACAAGCCTATCGTCTTAGTCAAAAGGCTATAGCAAGTCCTGTAATGAAGCAGCGAATTAAATGCCATTTCAAACATTTGCCCAAATGCAATTTGCGGAAAACCCAATTCTAAACTGCTCACTTAATGCGAGCAATTGCATATGTGACAGGGATGAAAACTTAGAAAGAGGGGGGTATCTAGCAACTACTATGATGGGTTGCTAATATGACTAGGATTGGGTCTTTGGCCTCTGGACAACGAAAGAAAGTTGTTAGGAAAACCAATAGAACAGCAGAGAAATGCTGCTTGGTGGCATGAGGAAGTCTTTAGAAAGTAATTGCCTCCACGTTTCTATGGATGGATTTTCACAAGTTAAGGCATGGCTCATTATTTGAAGTACATTAAAACGTTGAGGTTTAAACCACTTATATTTCCTCAGGCTCACATTGCGAAGTGGTGGGTGATGCTCTGATAGTCAACGGTAGGCAGGCTATAGTCCTATGCATCCAAATGGCGAATGGGAGGTGCGCTTTACTAGTTGAGATTGAGAAAAAAGAGGGAAAAAAACTTTTTTCCCGTGGCCAGCAAAGTTTTCAACATGCGATTTGCATTTGAATTTTTTGTTGCGCGATGGCCGGGCTTGCAAAAGCAGGTTTCACTCCAGTTGCCTACAGACTTTTTGAGGAGCCACTCTCGCGATGTTTGACAGGTGGTAGTCTATTCCGCTCCTCAAACTAGGCTCAGCATTGCTGAGCGCGTGTGATTTTAATTCCACAAAATTATGCAAATGAAAGGATAGACCGATAAGCACGACCGGTCAAATGTATTTTCGCCGGCTAACCGTATTTAATAGTTACCCGTTAACATCCCTAAAACATACGGTTAGGGTATAGCTATGAAAGATGATTTGATACTGTCTTGAATTGAAGATTGATATGTTGAACAAATGTATTGTATGTGTTTTTATAAAGATCATCCCATGAGTTCTCTGACAGAGACTGACACCATACCCATTTGGTCATGTAAACACACACACACCAAAGCGGGTATAGTCTTATCATAACAGCAGATTGAGGGTGTTTTGGCACGAGGCCTTGTTGGGGCGTTAACTGTGTCCATCACATCCTTTTACTTTGTCCTCCTGGGTGGCATAGCTGAGAGAACGGAAAGACAGCCGGCTTTACAGCCATCTTTTCTCTCAGCCTGCTTGACATGTAACACAGCCCCACACATGCCCAGTCCCTGTCGGACCCCCTCAACCCAAAATCCTAGGCTGTCCGCTCTGCTCTCACACACCCAAACCCAAAGCTCTACAGGTGTCTTGAACTGAACCTGAGAGCATAGATATGCACTCACTAGATCACACAAGCTGAACCTGAGAGCATAGATATGCACTCACTAGATCACACAAGCTGAACCTGAGAGCATAGATATGCACTCACTAGATCACATGAGCTAAGACTTAGACCGGATATTGGATAAGATTGGCTGCCCAAAGTCTTACGTGGAGGAATATTGAATCCAAACTTTTTGATTAGACTCAATTGGTCTCTGATACTATTTTGTGATTCTGTATCTATGCTCTCTGAGACCTGGTTGGCAAGGATCAGAGCGCTTTAGAGGCTTAGTAGGGGGAGTAGGATGAAGTTGCCCGTTGACACTCATCTGAGGTCAGTTTTGCTTTCCCTCTCCGAAAGGGTTAAGCTTACGATTTGGCAAGTAAGCTGATCCTAGATCTGTGTCTAGGGGTAACTGCTCATCAGAGCTTAGAAAGGGATTGGGGAAGGGGGGGCCCACGGCCTTTGACCAGGAGGTGAATGTCCCCCTTGTCATTTAGAATTACCGGCGCCTCCAGACAGATTTTATGGAGGATGACCACGAGCGTGTAGTGTCAGTGACCTCTCTGTCAGTTCAGCTCTTCACCGTCCCCACCATGGTGAGTAACCCAAAACTCCACGCCTGACCGCACACCTCTCAACACACAACTCTTCTCTTGTCTTCCCCCATGCCACTGCTGTTAGAATTATGAGCGCTTGCAGAGCGACTATGTGAAAGATGACCACGACAGGGAGTTCTCGGTCACTGACCTCTCGGTGCAAATGTTCACAGTGCCCTCCCTGGTGAGTACAGGACGCACGGGTCGGGGTGACGTGAGTGAGTATCACCCGAGATGGGACGCATGCTGAGAACCACAAGGATTTTTAGACTGTTAATTGATGTCACGTCCATAGAGTGAAAGGATGGCCGTCTTAACCACGAGTGTGTCATCTTCATTATGTTCAGAATATCTCCGTTCTCATCGTTGATTCCTTGAAAAGGGTGTTGCATGCCAAACTGATGTTTTAGATGTTTCTTAAGTAAAACAACATTATACTGCTAGGATCCCATTTCATGTGTTTATCGCAATAACTGTTTATAGAAATGAATCTGTTTAAAGATTTGTGATCACCCTAGCAAAGTATGCTATTCCAGTTGTATGCTGTAGTGTAGTTTTAAAGGGATACTGCAAGATTCTACTTACCCGGAGTCGGATAAACTCGTGGATACCGTTTAAAAAAAAATATATATCTCTGCGTGCGGTACAGTATGAAGGATGTTAGCGGTAGTTTTACGAGCCAATGCTAACTAGCGTTAGCGCAATGACTGGAAGTCTACAGGTGTGGTAGCATAACCGGTAACTTCCTGCGTACTGCACGCGGAGACATAAAAACGGTATCCACAACTGGGTAAATTGGGCTGAAATGCCAGAATATCGCAATATCCCTTTTTAAGTCTGTAGTATATCGTCATATTTTTACATAGATTTGCCTACATTGTGTTTAGGGGTGATGTGACTCCGGAATGTCCTTCTACTTGAGGCCTCTAACCCTCATCCTCTCCCCCCCCCCCCCGACTCCAGGCGCGGATGCTGATCACCGAGGAGAACCTGATGACCACCATAATCAGGACCTTTGTGGACCACCTGCGCCACCGCGACTTGCAGGGCCGCTTTCAGTTTGAGCGCTACACCGCCCAGCAGGCTTTCAAGTTCCGCCGCGTCCAGAGCCTCATCGGAGACCTCAAGTAAGATGACTGTGCAAACACTGGGCTGTGTGTGTAGATTAGTTAAGTAAATGTTGTACAGAGCCAGTGTGTTGTAAACAATGTTGTTGCTGTGTGTGTGTGTGCGCAGGTACGTCCTCATCAGTCGGCCCACAGAGTGGAGTGACCAACTCAGGGAGAAGTTCCTGGAGGGTCTGGACACCTTCCTGGAGCTGCTCAAGTGCATGCAGGTTAGAACTAGTCACCGTTAGTGGTGGGAGACTGGGGGTCCGTAACCCCTCTGGGCTTGATTGAGACTACGGGTCTATGCAACAGAGTGACGATGTGTCTGTGCATCTCGGTAGTCTAAAGGTGCTTCCTCTGTCTCCCCTGATTCACCTACACTGCCCTAAAAAATAAGATTTGGTGAAAGAAATATGATGGTAGACTAGCCTTCAGTAGAACTTGCTTCCACCTGTCCAGTTCTTTCACATCAGAGAAGAACGAGGAATTTAGATCAGAGGAATGCATTTCAGACTCTTATGTTCCTCCCCATGTCTGGTTCATTTTGGGGGTGGTGTTTAGCAGCGTCTGTGCTTTCTGTCTCTCCCTCATCAGGGAATGGACCCGGTTGTGAGGCAGGTGGGCCAGCACATTGAGATGGAGCCTGAGTGGGAGGCAGCCTTCACCCTGCAGATGAAGCTCACACACATCATCTCCATGATACAGGAGTGGTGCGCTACAGATGTGAGTGACTTGACATATACATGGACACACACACACACACACTCTCTCACAAACTCTCTATTGGTCACTCACAAACATGCACCTGCCTTTTCTCACCTGTGGCTCCTACAGTTTTTCTTCTTCCTGCGTGTGTACAGGAGCGTGTGCTGATTGAAGCCTATAAGAAATGCCTGACAGCCCTTACACACTGCCACAGTGGCTTCGCCGACGGGGAGCAGCCCATCACACTGAGCATGTGTGGACATTCTGTGGACACCATCCGCTACTGTGTGTCTCAGGAGAAAGTCAGCATCCACCTGCCTGTGTCCCGCTTACTTGCAGGTCGGACACTAGCGCACAGCTGAATGACAGACCGCTGATGCTTTGGCTATGATATTGACGGAGATTCTACCCTTTGTTAATATGGTCACTGCTTTTTCTCTTTAGGTCTCCACGTTCTCCTCAGTAAGATGGAGGTGGCCTACAGATTCCCTGAACAGCTTCCGCTGGTAAGTAGGGCTGTCACTGTGACCGTATTACCGGCAGTCACGAGGTCACGACCGCAGTCAAATTCCACGTGACTTATTAGTCACGGTAATTAGGCTTCTCCAAGCTCTGCTGCTGTTGATGGTCATTAGTAGCCTACCAAATGCGCTACTTGTCTGGTACTTTGCACTCTATTGTCCCTCTAATCACCCTGACATCAATGCAAATGTCATTGAACATCTGATTCAAACACTCCATGAGAGCCCATGAGCTCATGTTGCGCAACATTTCTATAGGCTATGCAGTTGCGTGAGAAAACAGTGATGTCCTCCATTAAAAAGAGGATCCCAATCAGCTTTCTATAGGCTAGGCTTACTATATTTATTTCTCAACGTTCTTAATATTAACCACATTGCTTCTCATTACAACAGGAGTATAGCCTACCTGGCTGGCGTGAAAATGCAGGATAATGGTCCAAATCAAAACAAATTTCACACATATACTAAATAATATATATACTATTATTTAGTATATGTAAAGGCAAGATTTAAATCAAGAATAGTCTGATTGGTGACAATATTACCATATCACTTTTTCATGCCTTTTTTTTTGCGACTTTTTCTAATCATAGTTGCACACGTCATGTAGCTTAGCCCATAGGCCTATATTTTCTGGTAAGGTTTGTATCACAACTAAAGTTGCCAATGAACTTCTTTAAAATGAAGCACATTAATCAACCGGTGTAGAGTCTAACTGGCATACATAGGCGGCGTGTGAGTTTCAAGTTTGGGTAAGAGAACCATTACTGTAAAAATGCACCTTTTTTAATAAAGCATTACATGCATAATTGCTTTTGCGGTCACTTTTGAGAATGGTGTCTCCCCCCCCCCCCCCCCCCCCCCCCGCTAATTGTTTGCATGTTGTAACATTATAGCCAATTGCCGTGTGCGCATTGCTGCGCTATTCATGTGAAGAAATAGTTTATCAACATTTGAACCTAAACGTTCTGATCTGTTGCATCAGCCTCATTGCTTTTAAAAGTTAAATTTTTTATGTTAGTGGTAATCTGTCACATACCAGACTATGTTTTGGAGTATTTATTTCCTGCACAGAAGGACAAGTTGACCAATAGAATAGGTCAACTTTTGTACTATGGGGTATAGTAGAATGTCATGGGTTTGTGCTTTTGCTGTTCGTTAGGCCTGCTCATCTTGTTGGCTGACAGTAAATGTGTACAGTTCTTCCAACATCTTCAATATAAGCGCCTCGGAATTTGATAAGGACACGCGCAGTTGCGTCCCCGACGTGTCTGTCTTCACTTGTAGCCTGTGAGAAGGACCCGTGATGCCTGCAGGACCCGATCACTTGACAGGCATTGGCTAATAAGAATTGAGATACAGTATCTGAGAGAGCCATGTGAGTGTGAGGCGCTTCGGCGCACACAGTGGGCAGAAGGGAATTATAGTTATTATATTCAACCCAAGGGCACAACGGCCGCAAAAAGCATGGATTTTTTTTTTAGGGATCATTATGGCCACAAAGGGGATGCCGCCGGGGAATTCGAGGAATTATCAAGTGCATGTGAAAATGTGAATGAGAGACTGCTTAAACGTGTGCTGCCTGCACAACAAAAAACGAAGCAGAGCTCGTGTCTTTTCATGCGTTTTTCTTTTTTTTCTCTCCAAATCTTCATTAGTCTCGTCATGCAGCCTTAGAATGTATTAAAATCAAAACATATAGCCCAACATTTGTAGAACAACCTAGTTACATAAATACCTCTAAATGAAGCATATAGGAGGACCTGTTTCTTTGTTAACCGCTCAACACAGAATGCGCGCACTCCCTCAGAAATCGCTTGGAGAGAATATCCTTTCCATTTCATTCAGCTATGTTCAATTGTATTCTTCCTACTATAAAATAATGCCACTGAATTCTATGCAAATCTTGTCTGCTAAATGAACTAGTGTAGCCCACAGCCATATGGCATAGCCGGATCAGGGTCTAACTTAAGGACAACTCCGAGCATGCTATTCTGTTCTTCTGAAATAGACTACATTTTCTTCATATCATGCTTCCTTAGACCTGTCTAAAATAAATAATGGATTTATTGTGAAGGTGTAGGCTATATTACATGGATTTATTAGACTTTGGAACATCTACGTTTTAAAGAGGTCTGCATCAGTGGCTTGTAGGCTATGCGTGGAAGCCAGGAGATGCTAAATGTGTTTGTCAATTACCGTGAGACCGGCAGTTAATTTGCTTGACAATCACCAGCTGACACATTTTCATCACTGCCACAGCCCTACTGGTAAGCATGCAGGAGTTGTCTCTGTGTTTTTGTAGCAAAACGTGTGTCTTTTCCAATAAATGTATCTCATTGTCTACAGAGTGAGCTCAGCCCCCCCATGCTAATAGAACACCCCCTTCGCTGCCTGGTCCTCTGTGCCCAAGTGCACGCTGGGATGTGGAGGAGAAACGGCTTCTCATTGGTCAATCAGGTAAAATTTCCCCTTCCATCACTATAATACCTTTTTTCTTTTCCCTCTGCGCTGTGTATCAGAACCCTAACACTTGTGTGTGTTGTTGTTCTTGTGGCATTTATAATGAAGGTCGTTCATAGTGTACTCTGGTTGCAGATCTACTACTACCACAATGTCAAGTGCAGAGTGGAGATGTTTGACAAGGACCTCATTATGCTGCAGGTCAGTTTTTTTCCAGCTGACAACTTAATGACGCTAACGTTAAGCAACGCGCTTCGGGCTTTAACGAGAGCGTGCGCGCGCGCGTCTGTCGCCGTTTGCGTTCTCTACAGGCCGGCGCTTCCATGATGGATCCCAACCACTTCCTGATGATAGTCCTGAGCCGCTTCGAGCTCTACCACATCTTCAGCTCCGCCGACTGCAGGAAGAGATACAACCGGGAGACCGCCAACAAGGTCTGCTCTCTCGCTGACAATGACAACTTAGATTAGGCTTTATGCTTTTGCTCATCTCGGACTGACCTGACTCCCTGTGCCTCTGTCAGGACGTGGTCCAGCAGAACAACACCCTAACGGAGGAGATGCTGCACCTCGTCATGATGGTTGTGGGTGAGTGCTAAGCTACGCTACTGTTCACTAGGACTTGTTTTGTTTCAGCGTACATTGTACTCTGAGCGTCTGTTTGACTTGTTTCCTTATGTTATTGACTTTTTAAAAAAACATTTAAGTGGGTAAATGGTTGGGGTTTGGCTGGTAAATGGTTGGGATTTGGCTGGTAAATGGTTGGGGTTTGGCTACAGTACCTGACGGGTATGTGCGTTTTCAGGTGAGCGTTTTGAAGCTGGTATCGGCCAGGTGGAAGGCTGTGACGAGATCAAGCGGGAGATCCTTCACCAGCTTTGTATTAGACCCATGGCCCACAGCGAGCTGGTCAAAGCCCTGCCTGAGAACGTAAGGCATTTCACTCGCGCTCTCTCTCTGCCTCTCCCTCCCTCCCTGTCTCACCACACCTAGATCAGGCTGACTTCCCTGCTGCAGTTTCCACTTGGAATATCTCAACAAACGAGTTATAGCCAACAATATTTAACTAGTTACAAAAGCTGTCGTGGCATCTGCTTAGACGGCTCCTATTTCCCATGATCTACACACCATCTGGACTTTTGGGTGACGTTTTCTCTGCAAGTGGATTAATAGTGTATCTATTTGACTAGCCTGACACCTAGTGGCGAATCTAGGCAGTGCAGGACAGGTGCAAGTCAAAAGCTAGTCATCTCGGACGGTTAACCCAGAACTAAAATGTTGCGTGATTTGGTCAGATATGTTTACGTAGTCTGTCCACATGAGATGAAGCTTGGCCAAATGACCGCTAGGAACGAGGCTATACTCAAGCCAACCTGTATGTGTCTGACACTTTATCCTTTAGGAGAACAAGGAGACTGGTATGGAGAGAGTGATCGACTGTGTTGCGTCGTTTAAGTAAGTAGCTTTCGTCAGTCGTTCTGATGTTACATTAAGTTTCAACTGACCACTTCCTGACCACCCAGGTTGTTTACGTAAAATAGTTTGTTCCTGTTTACTTGGCTAAATGAAGATCTGACAATTGGATACGCCCGTTGTGTCCAGTTGTGTGACATGTTGATCACACATGCCCTCTGTGCCCACAGGAAGCCTGGCGTGACAGGCAGAGGGCTGTATGAGCTCAGGCCAGAGTGTGCCAAGCAGTTCAACCTCTACTTCCACCACTACTCCCGGGCCGACCAGTCCAAGGCAGAGGAAGCCCAGAGAAAGCTGAAGAGACAGAACGGAGAGGACACAGGTAGAGAGTCTCAACGAGAAACACTTGCTTCATCTCTGTGGTGATTGGTCGTGGTATACAAGAACATCTTGGAAGTTAGTATTAAATGGAATTGATTAGAAGTGATTGTTGCAGACATTGTGGTGATTGCTTGTGGTATTTCAGCTGTCTATCGTGTGCTGTTTTGCTCTAAATGTATACACTGAGCGTACAAAACATTAGGAACACCTGCTCTTTCCATGAGACTGACCAGGTGAATCCAGGTGAAAGCTTTGATCTCTTATTGATGTCACCTGTTAAATCCACTTCAGTCAATGTAGATGGAGGGGAGGAGACGGGTTAAAGAAGGATTTTTAAGCCTTGAGACATGGGTTGTGTACGTGAGCCGTTCAGAGGGTGAACAAAATATTTAGGTGTCTTTGAGTGGGGTATGGTAGTAGGTGCCAGGCGCACCGGTTTGTGTCAAGAACTGCTACGCTGATTTTCATGCTCAACAGTTTCCCATGTGTGTCAAGAATGGTCCACCACCCAAAGGACATCAGCCAACTTGACACAACTGTGGGAAGCATTGCAGTCAACCAGCATCCCTGCGGAACGCTTTCGACACCTTGTAGAGTCCATGACCCGACTAATTGAGGCTGTTCCGAAGGCAAAATGATTGGGTGAAACTCAATATTAGGAAGGTGTTCTTAATATTTTGTCCACTCGGTTTAAATCTGTGTTGTAGCCCTCCCTCCTCCGGTGCTGCCCCCGTTCTGCCCACTGTTTGCCAGCCTGGTGAACATTCTGCAGTGTGACGTACTGCTGGGCATGCTGGGAGCCGTGCTCCAGTGGGCCGTGGAGCCCAGCGCAGGACACTGGTCTGAGTCCATGCTGCAGAGGGTGAGAGAGACCAGGACCACGCTGTGTGTGTGTGTTAGTGTCCTATGTTTATTCGCGGGACCATTCGAGGTATCGCTGTACATAACCGTGTCTGTCCGTCTCCAGGTGCTCCACCTAATAGGCATGGCTTTACTGGAGGAACGGCAGCAGTTAGAGAACAGTAGTGAGGACAACGACGTCTACTTCAACTTCACCCTCAAAATGTCCCGTAAGTCTCTCTCTCTCTCTTAGCCTGGGTACCAGTCTGAGTTATCATTCTACTCCTTGTCATGCTAAACATGACGTGGAGTACAAGGAGTGGATTGTTAGCCTGAAGTCCAGAACCTGTTTTGCTAACTTTCTCTCCCGCTGTGAAACTGAAAAAGGAGAATACCTGCACACTGTGTTTGAACGGCCCAGTTTATTGTAGTTTTCTTTTGTTTAAATGGCAAGATTTTGTAATATTTCCACTACTTTCTAACTAGTGTATATACTGCTGTGTGTGTGTCCTAGGTCCAGGGGAAGCCCCCAGTAACACAGCCAGTGTCCTGGCCCTCCTGGAGAACCTACAGAATGCCCCTCACCTGGAGGTCCACAAGGACATGATCCGTTGGCTCCTCAAGGTAGGTCACCGTTATTACAACCTCCACTACCAATACAACTCTCACAGTTGGGGTGACCACATTTTAAATACCCAAATGCGGGACAACGGGCTGATTTTTGCAGGACAGTGTAGCCTATACATGAATAATCCCTCCCCCCCACAGTCAGTCTTCTTCCCGCTGGACCGAGCGAGCTAATTCAAGCGCATGTTGCCTTCTCTTTTGCCTTGCGCAAAATCTGGTGATGCATAAATAAGACCGCTTGTTTGACCAAGAAAACATTTCTGGTTGGTCTCACATTCCGTAAACAGTTTGGAAGGGAGACTTAAAAAAACGGTTTTAAAGTGAAGTAGCAGCAAATCTGTTGAATGAGCAACTAATGAGCATGGAGGGCCTTACACGTTTGACGAAATAACCTTATCTTTCAGTCTAATACGGCTATTTCCTTATTTTTGTAGCTCTTCGTTAGACGCACACTTTTTGTAAGTAGTTAACCGGCCTCTCCAAGTTTAGCTGGAATTTAGCCCGAAAGGATTTGACAAATGTGACTGGCTGACGATATGACATTGGCCTATTGCGCTGCTCAGAATATCACATCTCAATAACGATTGGAGAAGTGTTTAACATCACCAGTACCACATCCTTATCGAATATCTTGTCAGAAGTGCAAGTGACTGCGAAAGAGACGGGTTGGAATGTCTATTCTCATCAAATGAATAGGAAATCTCACTGAAATACAGTACATTTAAAAAAAAATGTATTGATAAAATCCGAGACGTGATTGTTTGGTTGTCACAAAGGGTCAAAATTCGGGACTGTCCCGCGCAATCGGGGATATGTGGTCACCCTACGACATCTCATCCAAGGGTGACATCTATTTGAGTTGGTACAATATTGTACATGCCATGGCCACCAGGAGGCAGCATAGGACAGCATGCAACCAGTGGTCCTCATGACTAATACATATCTACGATGACTTCCAATATCAGAATACAAAGATTTATTATTAGAATATTTTTTCCCCCCCCACCCTGTTTGCCGTGGTAACGTTATTGTGTCCTTGTGCAGACGGTGGCCGGCATTAAGACGCTGCGGGAGCGCAGCGCTTCCACTTCCACGGTGACCGCCAGCGGGAGCCGCGGTCAGGAAGAGGTGGGTCGAGCACATCCTACGAGGAGCCATTTTTGGTTTCTCCGTGAATTTGAAAAGCGAAAAGTGTGTACGGACACATCTGCGTCTCCCCTCTTTCAGACAGCGTGCGACAAGGACAAGGCGGAGAGGAAGAGGAAGGCGGAGATGGCCCGCCTGCGCAGGGAGAAGGTCATGGCCCAGATGTCGGAGATGCAGAGGCACTTTATCAACGAGAACAAGGAGCTGTTCCAGCAGAGTCTAGAGGAGCTGGATGCTTCCACCTCTACCTCACTGGAGCACAGGTACTGTTTTTAAACTATATCCCCCCACCACACACACACACTTTTATTTCACCACCCAAATCCCCACCGTAGGCTTATAAAGTTTGTCTTTCACCCCTCCTACAGCCCCACGTCGTCAGACGCAGCCCTGGCGTGTGTGGGCCCCAGGCGGTCACGTCCCAGGGAGAAGAGGCAGGTTGTTACGTGTATCCTGTGCCAGGAGGAGCAGGAGATCCGGGCTGACGGCAAGGCCATGGTGCTGGCTGCCTTCGTCCAGCGCTCCACCGTCATGTCCAAGAACCGCAAGAGACCACCGCACGACCCCAGTGAGTGGAAGAGAGAATGGAGGGCTTTAGGTCGCAGATGGGTCGAAGTTGCCCTTAGGTACAGATCTAGGATCAGCTTTCCCTCCTCCAAATTGTTACTTTAACGATTTTAAGATCAGTGTCAACCTACATCCCGTCTTCAACCTACATCCCTTCCATGGTCTTGCGTTTTTGTCTGTGAATGATATACTAGCATTGCTTGACTTTTTGGTGTGTTTTCCAGAGCGCTACGACCCTCTCTTCATGCACCCTGACCTGTCGTTCGGCACGCACACAGGCAGCTGTGGCCACATCATGCACTCTCACTGTTGGCAGAGGTGAGCCAGGCTCCGGGTTCTACAACACACTGGTAGTAGAGGCCTTCACGGGTCCAAAAAGTTGGCCCTGTTCCAAAATGGACAGAGGCTTTGCCATCCGGACCCGATATGCATAAGTAAAACATTTGGACCTGTTTCAAATGGACCCGAGGATAACTAGACCCGTTACGTGTATACCTGGTCTGGATCCAGACCTGATATGAGTGAGAAAAGTAAAATGAAGCTAGTTTATTAACCAGAGCCGATAAAGAGCGAGAGAGGTGTGACACGCTAGTAGCAGTCTACCTGTTGGCTCTTGGTCTTTGTAGCCTATCTTTCTCCTTTAACTTTTAATTCTGTCATTTTCATTCACTTTTCCATTGGCTAGATATCTCCTAACTTTTGCCCCACATGGAGGCTCTATAACTGTAGCCTATTGCCGCTTTGATGACTTATGATTGGCTAACAGGCTACACACACCACTCTCTTGAAAAGCAAAGAGCGTCAGCATAAATGATACATTTTCTCTGGAAAAACTTTGGCCAGTAGTTTTCGTGTGTGTACAGGTACTTCGAGGCGGTGCAGGCCAAGGAGCAGCGGCGTCAGCAGCGACTGCGTGTCCACACCAGCTACGATGTGGGGAACGGGGAGTTCCTGTGTCCGCTGTGCGAGTGCCTCAGCAACACCGTCATCCCCCTGCTCCCCCGAACTAAGGGCTCCAGCAGGTACCCAATCTGTCTCTCTCACATACACACGTTACTTTGAGGTGTGTCTCAAGTCATATTGTTTCCTCCCCTTTCCTCTATCTGTGCTGATCTGAAAAGGGATAGGTGAAAGAAGGTCTATAGTAAATTCTCAATGGGAATTGTCTTTCCCCGTCCAATACCTTTTTAGATTAGCACAGATGAAGGAGACGACGAGAGGAAGCCACTTAAGACTATTGAGATGCACCCTCGGTCAGGAAACCAAACTTTTGACTGGTAGTGGGTACATGGCCACAGCAACCCCAGACTGTTTAGTGGTTGTCACGAGATGAACCCCCTCTGGTCACTCGCTTCTCATTCCATCCCCCCCCCAGTTAAACCAGCGTAATCCCCTTGAGAGTTCTGATGTCACTGGTACCACACTCACCCGAGGTCAAGGCTCACTCTGAACTAAGGCTCGCTCAGTCGTTGGGCTCCCGAGTGGCGCAGCGGTCTAAGGCACTGCATCTTAGTGCTAGAGGCGTCACTATAGATCCTGGTTCGATTCCAGGCTGTATCACAACCGGCCGTGATTGGGAGTCCCATAGGGCGCCACACAGTTGGCCCAGCATCGTCCGGGCCGGTGTAGGCCGTCATTGAAGAAAGATGCCCAGGGTCCCTGCTCATCTGCGTGAACGTGCCTTAGGCATGCTACAGGGAGGCAGGGGGACTGCAGATGTGGCCAGGGCAATAAATAGCAATGTTCGTACTGTGAGACGCCTAAGACAGCGCTAAAGGGAGACAGGACGGACAGCTGATCGTCCTCGCAGTGGCAGACCACGTGTAACAACACCTGCACAGGATCGGTACATCCGAACATCACACCTGCGGGATAGGTATAGGATGGCAACAACAACTGCCTGAGTTACACCAGGAATGCACCATCCCTCCATCAGTGCTCAGACTATCTGCAATAGGCTGAGAGAGGCTGGACTGAGGGCTTGTAAGGCAGGTCCTCACCAGACATCACCGGCAACAACGTCGCCTATGCCCACCGTCGCTGGACCAGATAGGACTGGCAAAAAGTGCTCTTCACTGACGAGTCGCGGTTTTGTCTCACTGGAGTGATGGCCGATTTTGCGTTTATCGTCTTAGGAATGAGCGTTACACCGAGGCCTGTACTCTGGAGGGGGATCGATTTGGAGGTGGAGGGACTGTCATGGTCTGGGGGCGGTGTGTCACAGCATCATCGGACTGAGCTTGTTGTCATTGCAGGCAATCTGAACGCTGTGAGTTGCAGGGAAGACATCCTCCTACTCTTCCTGCAGGCTCATCCTGACATGACCCTCCAGCATGACAATGCCAGCAGCCATTCTGCTCGTTCTGTGTGTGATTTCGTGCAAGACGGGAATGTCAGTGTTCTGCCATGGCCAGCGAAGAGCCCGTATCTCAATCCCATTGAGCACGTCTGGAACCTGTTGGATCGGAGGGTGAGGGCTAGGGCCATTCCCCCCAGAAATTCCGGTAACTTGCAGGTGACTTGGTGGAAGAGTGGGGTAACATCTCACAGCAAGAACTGGCAAATCTGGTGCAGTCCATGAGGAGGAGATTCACTGCAGTACTTAATGCAGCTGGTGGCCACACCAGATGCTGACTGTTACTTTTGATTTTGACCCCCTCTCCCCCCCTTTGTTCAGGGACACATTATTCCATTTCTGTTAGTCACATGTCTGTGGAACTTGTTCAGTTTATGTCTCAGTTGTTGAATCTTGTTATGGTCATACAAATATTTACACATGTTTGCTGAAAATAAACACAGTTGACAGTGAGAGGACGTTTCTTTTTTTGCTAAGTTATATATATTAAAGTTGTCACCTCCACAACCGCAGAGGTCCTTCAGACCGTTTCACGAAGCGAGGGCTGAGAAAAGGGCTCAAAGATTGAAAGACCAGGGAAGAAGCTAGCAAACGTATGTTTTGGGTCTTTTTATATATTTCCGGTCAGTATTGTAAAAGAAAATGTGTACCTGCTAAAATGGATGGATTTCAATCAATCGGAACGGCTTTGATTCATCTATACCAACAGCCTTGTTTATTTAGCATGTCAATTGAAGAAGCAAGGGCCAGCCCGTATTCATAAGCTGTCCAGAAGTGTATTAATGAGTAGGTCAATGCCTTGTCTCGTCCACTGACAGTCTCCTTCTTTCCAGTTGTGAGCAGCCTGGACTGGGTCAGTGGCTGAAGACCAGCGGTCAGCAGATAAAGGCCATGCACTCTGCCCACAGGAAACTCCAGCCCGTCAGTGAGTATTGGAACGCAGAACATTGTGTTAACCTGTCTAGGACACACGTTCTGCTAGCGGAACCCCTCGACAACATTCCGCTGAAAAGGCAGCGTGGGAAATTAAAAAATATTTTTTTGAAATATGTAACTTTCACACTAACACGTCCAATACAGCAAATGAAAGATAAACATCTTGTTAATCTACCCATCGTGTCCGATTTTAAAATAAATAAATGCTTTACAGCGAAAACACAACATATGATTATGTTAGATCACCGCCAAGTCCAAAAAACACAGCCATTTTCCCAGCCAAAGATAGGAGTCGCAGAAATAGAGATAAAATTAATCACGAACCTTTGATGATCTTCATCAGATGACACTCATAGGACATGATGTTACACAATACATGTATGTTTTGTTCGATAATGTGCATATTTATATCCAAAAATCTGTTTACCGGTACATTGGCGCCATGTTCAGAAATGCCTCCAAAATATCTGGAGAAATTGCAGAGAGCCACATCAAATAACAGAAATACTCATCATAAACTTTGATGAAAGATACATGTTTTACATAGAATTAAAGAAACACTTGTTCTTAATGCAACCGCTGTGTCAGATTTAAAAAAAACTTTGAGGAAAAAGCAAACCATGCAATAATCTGAGACGGCGCTCAGATAAAAACAACATTTATCCGCCATGTTGGAGTCAACAGAAATACGAAATTACATCATAAATATTCCCTTACCTTTGATGATATTCATCAGAATGCACTCCCAGGAATCCTAGTTCCATAATAAATTGTTGTTTTTTTCGATAATGTCCATTTATTTTTGTCCAAATAGCTACTTTTGTTAGCACGTTTAGTACACATATCCAAACGCTCGCGCAGGTCCAGACGAACTTTGGACGAAAACTTCAAAAAGTTATATTACAGGTCGAATAAACTTGTCAAACTAAGTATAGAATAAATCTTTAGGATGTTGTTATCATAAATATTCAATAACGTTCCAACCGGAGAATTCCTTTGTGTCTATAGAAGTAATGGAACGCAAGTCGATATCATGTGGAATGCGCGTGACCAGGACTTGGCACTCTTGCCAGACCATTGACTCAAACAGCTCCCGTCCGGCTCAACATCACAGTAGAAGCTTCATTCAACGTTCTACAGACTGTTGACATCTAGTGGAAGGCGTAGGAAGTGCAAACAGATCCATATCCCACAGGGATTTCAATAGGCGATGAGTTGAAAATCGACCAGCCTCAGAATTTCCACTTCCTGTTTGGATTTTTTCTCAGGTTTTTGCCTGCCATATGAGTTCTGTTATACTCACAGATATCATTCAAACAGTTAGAATACACTCTGAAGTTTCTATCCAATAGTAATAATAATATGCATATATTAGCATCTGGGACAGAGTAGGAGGCAGTTCACTCTGGGCATGCTATTCATCCAAGTGAAAATGCTGCCCCCTATCCCTAAAAAGTTAAAGGCACCCACATGTTCCTGTCGTCCGACAAATGTCCGATGTCATTGTTACGCAGAGGTCCCATTTACACCGGCGTAGAGAGGAAATTGTGATCGATAACACTACTGTGTCTATGCGTTCAAGTTACGTCACTAAGGTGTGTGTGTGTGTGTGTGTGTGTGTGCAGGTACTGTTGAAGAGACAGTGGAAGAAGAGTGCCCTGCCCCTGAGGTTTTCACTGTGAACTACATTCCCACGTACGTGACCGTGACCCCTGAGGGAACAGGAGAGAAAGACAGGACATTTTGAAGTCTTGAGATGAGTTACCACGTTGACTTGACCGTGCCTTTTTTTACCCTCTTCAGGAATCCCTACTCCAGCACCATAAAAGAGATGCTGACCACTTTTGGGACAGCGACCTACAAAGTTGGCCTTAAGGTGCACCCCAACGAGCAGGACCCTCGCGTCCCCATCATGTGCTGGGGCAGCTGTGCCTACACCATCCAGTCCATAGGTGAGAACCCCCCACACACACACACACACACACACACACACATTTGTTTTACTATCCTTATGGGGACCAAACAATTGATTCCCATTCAAAATCCTATTTTCCCTAAACCTAACCCCTAAGCCTAAAATAGCCGATTTCCTTGTGGGGACCAGCGAAATGGCCCCACTTGTATGGCTTTTTCTTTGTTTTACTATCCTTGAGGAATTCTGGTCCCCCACACGGATGGGAAAAACCAAGATAATAATAGAATCAGAGCAACAAACCTAGTTTACAGTGACGATAAAACTCATATCAAAGGCATTCATGTGGGATTGAGTTATGTCTTCATTATTTAACGGGTAAATGAATGTTTCAACTGCTGCCAATGGTCCACAATGTTCAAACACCGCTAGAGCGTAGACGCCCATTTTTAGAATGGATGTTTGTCTCAACGCCACGTTCAACTGACTTTTTCCCTCCTCCTTCCTTTTGCAGAGCGACTGTTGGTGGACGAGAAGAAGCCTTTATTTGGAAGTTTACCTTGCAGACAGGTAACACGTTCTTCCTTTTAATTCCAACCCGTCTTTGAGACAGTTCCACGTGTAGAGAGATCCGACGCCAGTGTCGAGTGTGTTTCTGTGTACAGGACGACTGCCTGAGCTCCCTGGCCAGGTTCGGCTCAGCGTGTTGGACCGCGGCCTGTCAGCCCACCGTGCAAGGCCACTTCATCCGACTGGTAGCAGGTAGGACAGAGACTTAACAGGGACCTGCGGGACTCAATCCATTTCGGATGGCCTATTCAGTGCCTGAAGCCACGTTCACTTTTTATGTGTAGAGGTGTTTCTTTTATTTACATTTTATTTTGGGGGGGGTTGAGGGTTTACAGTTTCATCGTTATAGTGATGGAGTGTGTATGTTTGTGTAGCTTTGATTCCAGACCCCCAGGTGGAGGCCTCTCCGTGTATCCTGGACGTGGACATGTTGCACCTGCTGGTGAGTCCCCCCCCGAACCCCCGACCTCATTCTCATCAACACACCAATAATACCATCAGCCACACAGGTATACATGACCAGTGGCATGTCGTCTCTCTGGGTTGCCAGATCAGACGCAAAACCCATTGTTGACACTACCGTAAAACCTCAACACTAATCCCTGTGTCTCTCTCTCACCCACTCTCAGGTAAGTGTGGTTCTGTCCTACGGGTCGGTCCACTCCCAGGACTCATCAGGGCTGAGCATGGACGCTGTCCAGCTGCACCTCTTCCATCTCATCACTGTGGCTCACATGGTCCAAATACTGCTCACTTCTGGCCCAGGTAAGGAGAGCGCGAACCCAATACCTGTGAGTGTGTGCATGCTTACCAGACCGTTGGAAAGTTGTCTAAACACCGGTTAAGATCTTACCTTCTGGATAGTTGGAAGAGAGGGTCATTGCCGTTCAACCACTGTCGTATGGCGTAGAGAAGGGAACAAACATGACATTCCGTGTGTCAACAGAGGAGGTGACCATGGAGCAGGAGAGCGGCGAGGCGGAGCGGGGGGAGGAGGAAGGCGCCTGCCGTCTCTACAACACCCTCAGAACACACGTGGGCAGGTGAGGTAACGCTGACCCTGTAGCCATGGAGAACTCCCCTGAAATACGCACTCGCCTATCATAATCCACCAAGCAGCCCGGCTTTTCCTCGGCCTTCACACGTTGTGTTTAACCCATGCTGTGAGTGTGATTTTTATATTGTGTGTGTGATGACAGTTCCCTATCTGAGGTGGGCTCTGGTTGGCACCTGTGGCGTTGTGTGAAGACTGGCATCCTGCCCTACCTGAGAGGTGCGGCGCTGTTCTTCCACCACCTCAACGGAGTTCCTGCACCCCCAGAGCTGCATGGTCAATACGACGCACCAACACACTCGCTCTCTTTTACTCTTTGAACACCTACGCGGTACCAAGCAGAGCCATGCGGGTGTTGATGTTCTCTCGGTGTGTGTGTGTGTCTCCTAGCTCTGTGTCCTGGTCAGTGGGAGGTGCTGTGCGGATACCTCAGTCTGCCCTCCAACCTGCTGCAGCTCTTCCACAGTCAACAGGAGCTACTGGAGCCCTTACTGCATGGGTAAGAGTCTCTCTCACACACTCACACTCCCACTCACCGGTAACCTGTCTTTTCTCCTCTTGTATCTTCTGATTGGTTCAGAAGTGCCAGCTACATGACTGAATGATGTAGTGCTCAGGTTTATTTGATCCTATTGCTCTCAACCAATGACGTCGTACAATATAAAAGTAAAAAGATGGGACCCAATTATATGGACAGTGCATCATCAATAAGTCATAAACAACAAATCGGCACACCGCTAAATCAATAAATATGCATATCAAGTGTCTTTAGTGGCGATGGGGAGAGGGGGGAGGAGTAACACCTTTTGGAGTGAAGTTTGTCTTGCATTTTGTCCTCCTGTCCTGTAGGTGGTGCACTCACCCAGGTGTACAGCAGACCCTTCAGGGAGGTGGTGTTCTTGTGAGGTCAGTCCTGCTATTTTACTGTCTGATATGATGGGGGGGGGGTGTATTCTAATGAAGGCTGAAACATCAAGCTTTTTACCTTTGCTCAAATAAAAGGTGGCAAGTAGCTTAGCGGTTAAGAGCGTTGGACCAGTAACCGAAACGTTGCTAGTTTGAATCCCCAAACTGACTAGGTGAAACATCTGTCATTGTGCACTTTACTTTTTGGGCTTGTAAGTCGGTCTGGATAAGTGGTAAATTACTCAACTATAAAACATTGAGTTGGAATGGTGAGCAAGCGTTCAGACTTTTCAATTATATTTATATGTTGGGTTGCGCCTCGACTCGCCACTTCTTTCCATTCCTGATATGAGAGGGGGGGACTCTGATTACTTAGGTTGGATATTAGTATAAATGATTGTGTGGTCCAGTGTGGTGTTAGAACAATACAGTTCAAGTCGTTGTTGATGCTGTTAAGAGCTCTAGGTGCTGACCAATCCTCCCTTTGTCCAGTTTCCCTCGGGAGTCCAACAGCCTGATTGACCTCCCAGATGACTACAGTGCCCTCATAAACCAAGCCTCCAGCTTCACGTGAGTACCCGAAGAACAACTGTCCATTGGTCATTCAAAAGATGTCACGACACAACACAGGCTTACAAAATGACAATCGGGAGCGATTGGATCTCATTGCGCTCCTCACTGTCCTATACAACAGGGTTTCCCCAAACTGGACCCCCCCACCCCTGGTGCACATGTTGGTTTTTGCCTTAGCACTACACAGCTGATTCAAATAACCAACTCATCAAGCTTTGATTATTTTAATCAGCTGTGTAGTGCTAGGGCAAAAACCAACACTTGCACCGGGGGGGGGGGGGGTTCCAGTTTGGGAAACCCTGCTATAGAAAATGTGAGTAAATATGTGTTTATGCCCTCCTCTCTCTCCCCCCAGGTGCCCTAAGTCGGGTGGGGATAAGTCCCGTGCGCCCACCCTGTGCCTGGTGTGTGGTTCCATGCTGTGTTCTCAGAGCTACTGCTGCCAGACAGAGCTGGAGGGAGAGGACGTGGGAGCCTGCACTGCTCACACCTTCGCCTGTGGAGCCGGAGTAGGCATCTTCCTCAGGTACAGACCCGACCTTGGGCGTGTGTGTGCCTTCGTTCATGAGTGTGCAAGTCTAATGCTTTCCCTTCTGTTGCAGAGTGAGAGAGAGCCAGGTTCTGTTCCTGGCTGGTAAAACTAAGGGCTGTTTCTACGCTCCTCCATACCTGGACGACTATGGAGAGACGGACCAGGGCCTAAGGTGAACGACACTGCACATTCACTCGTTACAGTAGAGTAGTGGTTCTCGAAATGGCTTCTCGAAAGGTCGGAACAAACACCTGCGCTCACTAGTCTCCCAGAACCAGCTTTGAGACCCATTGCTGTACATGTTATTGGTCTGTGCTGAAAGATGCCTTGTGTCATTGCGGGTATTTATTTATTTTTTAAAGCAGTTTGTCTCTGTGTTTATCCAGGCGGGGGAACCCATTGCACCTGTGCCACGAGCGCTACCGCAAGATCCAGAAGCTGTGGCGCCAGCACAGCATCACCGAGGAGATAGGCCATGCCCAGGAAGCCAACCAAACCCTGGTTGGCATCGACTGGCAGCACCTGTGATGTCTTAGGTCATATCTACCGGTGTCAGACACACCCCTTCTCCAAACCGAAGGGGGGGAGCACGGCACATGGGGGTGCGGAATGGTTGTCAAGGCAACACAGCCTCACCTCTTTTGCTCCTCCATCCCGATTGGAGAAGGGGTGAGTGTCGCCCCCCTCCCGTCTGAGAGTGGATGAATGCATGTAGATTTTTCTCCTTTTTGTTTTTGCTGTTTCTCCCTGGAAAGAATGTTCCTCTATTTTCTTTAATTTAATATAAAAGAGTATATATATACACATTGCTCTCAAGCATATAGCCGACGCATCGGGCACCCATGGACTGGCTCGGGTGTAACATGAATACTCAAGAGTATAACTTATTTTATAGGAATGTTATTTAATTTCTGCCTATTCAAATACCATGAAATTATTTCTAAGGTAGATGGCTGACGTATTGGTTTATTTACAGTTGGATTTGCTTCGATGCTAAACATTTTGGACTAAGCACCAGGTTTTCCTTCTTGCTCTTGGTCAGCCAGTGACTGCTCATTTCAGAGTTTGGGACACAATCTCATCAGATAGGTGAGGTCAGATTGTGCCCCTTACCAGTATTGGGATCCATTCTATTTAAATTTCAACCTAAGAGCTGAAAAATCCTTATTGAAAATAAATGGTGCTTTTCAGCTTTCGATTTGGAATTTCAATTAACGTCCTGAAATGTATTGACCCCCCCCATTAGTTATTCTCCAGTCTGATGGACACCCAAATACACAGTACTCAGAGAATACAAGCCAATGTAAGGAAGTGCGGTAACACACTGGTGTGAATGTTTGTGTTTCTGTGTTTTACTCCTGAGTGCCCGTGTTCTGGTTTTTAAATGTGTCCGGGTGTATGTTGGAGTGTGTTAAGTCTTTTTGCAGGTTTTGAATGTATCCAGACTGTCAGTGCTTTTGTTTTTTAACACTATTTAAATGAACCCCTTAACCCACAGATATGAGCCTTTTAAGGCAAGGCTGTCCCTTCCTTTTTTGCTAATGTGTGCGTGTGTGATTGGTTGTAGTCAATTTTATCTGATGTGCATTGATGGGTTTTGTTTTGGTAATTGTTTTTGTATTGTACCTTTTTTTAAATGTTCAGAAGAAAAAAATGTCTGTATGAGAAGAGAATGCAGAAACATATCCCTCGACTTGTTTTTTGAATATGGACCAGTTGGTTTGCCTGACCCGACCTGGAACAAAACTCCATCTTAGTTATCATTTTTTTGGTCAGGTAAAAGTCTTAGCCCTCATAAGGTTGCCTCTGGACTGTACCATTTTTCCACAGCTACGGCTGGGTGGTCTGACGCATTGGGTCAAATATCGTCCTTAAGGCTTTGAAACAGAATAGATTAGTCCAGGCTCGCAAGGCACTTTAGAGGAACACACACACACACACACACACACTGCTCTTTGATGCAGGTTCTCTCTGATGCTGGGACCTGAAGCTCTATATTCTTCATCCCATCACTCCGTTGGCATGTTTTCCTGGTAACCACCCCCACCCCATTCTTTGACACGCTCCCAATATCGAGGCTGTATTATTATCGTGTCAGACTTGTTAATATGTGAATTACTGTATAAACGAGTACATTGTACTATATTGTAAAAGAATACCAAAATAAATCAAAAGGAAAAGGAAGGCCTGAGTGTTGTCTATTTGTGGGCTTTGGATTAGATACTAGATATGATGATACTTGTTTTTGCAATAGTGAATCGATTCAATGGCTTACGAATCTTGGAATCGTGATATTTGGTTGTGTTCATTTAACAGTTAAATTACATGCAACGACAAATATATTCTGACAGTAAATGCATTAATCAGGCAAAAAGTGTTCTTCCTGGCCCCAGTCTTTTGGGGGCTCTAAGTGAAATTCTGTAGGGAGGGGGCCCACCTATGAGGAAAACATTTTAATGGCCCCCCTCTTGACAGCTGCAGTTCTATAGTGTTTGCCATGGTGCATAGAGAACATTTAGCAGTTTTACAGGAAATGTCCTGCCATGACTTATGCCATGTTACTATATCTGAGTGAGAGTGACTAACAAAATCCATTCGCAATACATGTGACATGTATCGGGATATGATTTGTGTCATGAGGCCAATACCCAGCCTTATTACGAAGACCCTACTGGGATTAGTGTGTGAGAGACACCTATGTAATATCAATATCCCTATTGCTGTGAGAAGCACTTGTCCCAGATCGGTCAGGGCCTCCCAGCATGACCACCATGGAGACAGGCCAGGAGAATACGGTGGATTGTGCTGCGTTCAAGTGCTAGTCGGAACTAGGAAACTTGGATATTTCCCGACTTGCTTACTGGTCGTAGTTCTACACGTGCCACGTTCAACGAATCAGAAAGTCGAAGTGAGTTTCCTAGTTCCGACTAGCATCTGAACACGGCATTAGGCTCCCAAGGCCCAGCTGGAGAAAGAGCTGATGGTGTAATGAGAACACTTAACCGGTTAACCAGGTATACAACGAAGCTGAGGCTAAGGAAGTGTGCTCTTCACGGATGAATCCTGGTTTCAACTGTACCGGGCAGATGGCAGACAGCTTCTTGATATGCAACACCTGTCAGGTAGATGGATCATCTTGGCAAAGGAGAAATGCCCACTAACAGGGATGTAAATAAAATTGGAGAGAGAAGCTTATTGTACGTATAGAACATTTCTGTGGTCTTTTATTTCAGTTCATGAAGCCTGGGAGCAAAACTTACATGTGTTATTTTTTTCAGTATACATTCCTATTCTTATGAAAAGGTAAATCATATGGTTTCCTTGGTTAATTTACATAGTGTGTATATATAAGATCAATGAAATGAACCCAATCTCGTTCATAGCCACTAGTCTGGGGATGAGATTAAAGGGTGACTGCACTTCCTGATTTAGCCTTGTTTTAGATTTGGTTCATTAAGAAATGCTAGTAGCCATGACTGTATTCAGACGTGAGTTGGTTTTGGGTGTGGTTTGATGTGAGTGTCTCTTGTTTGCAGGTGGGAAGGAGTTATTAGCCAATTAGCTTCAGCCAGCTGTGAATGTTGGTTTGACTTTGGGTAGTCTATCAATATTTTCATGTTGCACATCTTTTATTTAAATGCTCCGAATTGATGATTACTTGGATGCTGCCAGATGAGGGCAGGATGAAAATAAACCCGACACACAGAATTGTTACGATATACCCTTCATTCCATGACGTACCATTTTTTTCATACTGACTTTGACCTAAATTATCCTATTTACACTTTAATAAGTGTTTCTGACTGACATCGATGCCACATGGTACATTTTCAAAAGGAGAAGCAACTTTTTCTTTAAAACTAACCAAAACATCTTCACACTTACCCCCCCAATCGTCCTTACCTAAAACATGTAAACATTGGACAATAAATTGTGCCTTCCTGTATTATACTTATGCTAAAATGTTTAATCTATTCTATTCAGCCATTTACTTTGTATTCTTATCTTTTATTATTTCTTATTGTTGCTGCATTGTCGAGAAAGAACCTGCAAGTATGCATTTCATTGGACGGTGTATACCATGTATCCTGTACTAATAAAACTCCTGTGATAAATGTGCATCACTAAGTTTCCTAGTTTTTTGTTTTTTTTGCACCATCATTAGCTGTAACGTTCTGGCACTGGACACATATCCAGGCATCCTGAGGATTTGAGAACATAATTGGTTTGTATCCTGCAGGAGGGAGTTGGGGTTGCCCCGTCCCATCCGTCCCAAGATGCTTTGGGCATCTCCCTGCGTTAGAGGCACCTGTCCTTGCCATCACCTGACGGGGCTAAGCTGCACATCAAAGCCTCTTACTGCTCTTATCTCCTCATCTGCTGTTTATGTGCTTTAGGGTTATTATTCCAGGTGACAGATGTCCCTGTTACCACCCACTACCACTCACGTATACAAGTGTCTTTACTGTACCTGCTCAACTGAACCCACCTCTCAGATAAGGATACCTCCGATCATAGCTTAGTTGGACACATTGAGGTATAGGTAAGCCTATGTATCCTTTCAAATGTCTTGGCAAAATGTACCTCAACCTTTCAATATGAATTATCCAACACTTAAACTTATTTAAGCTTTATTTAACCAGGAAGTGCCTTTGAAGTCAGAAGACCTCTTTCACAATTGAGACCTGATAACTACAGATTAATTATTAGATAACATGTTTGTTTTCTAGCATGGATTCCATAGATTTCCTATCTTCTGAGGGTGGCCCAGTTAAAGTGACTCTAGTCACCTGTTTGTCCTGGAACAGGACTGAGGACTGGATCCCCGCTGAGTGGAATCCACACATTCCTGCTGATCTCATCAGGTAAAGCTGGCCTCCTGGGTTCTTTACATGTACTGTACCCTCATCTCCCTCATCTGCTGTGAACCTCCGGCTCTCCTTAACTTCTTATTCACCATGTCCATGCAGCCGACAATCTGCATTTCTCCCCTCATTCTTTCACTCATTCTCTGCTAGCTTCATGATTAGTTGAAATAAGGCTGAGGACCTCAACAAGAGAGGTTGTGTACGGTAATACCTTGTGTATTATGAAAAATACTGTATGAATGTACAGACAATCTTCCTGTCATAGGCATATTCTGTAAGTGTGGAATACCAATTTAGAAATGACCCATGTCAGACAAACCCCTATGGACAAAACGGACAATCATACTCTTGTTCTCATTATATATCTTTATCTTACACAGTGGAGCTGCTAAATTCTCCAGCCAACCCACAAGACAGACAGTTTTGCTGATCAAAATCCAAATTTACAGAAAATATTAACTCTCAATATTACAAAGGAAGAAAAATGGTCACACAGAAAGTAAAAATATTACAACTGATAAGACTTTTTGTATCCACGGAAAACTGACCCGTATCTCTATGTACTCACACGCTGATTTAAACTGCCGATCGGATCATATTTTGCTCTCCAAAAAGTACAGAACATTCCTCTTCTAAGTTCCCCCAGCACTTCATCTGGCCACTCAGCCCACTGTATCCCCTCAAAGGAGTACAAAACCAGAGTTAAAACTGCATCGTACACGAAGCAGACATATAACCCGATAGCAACACTGATACATAACTAATGAATGTAAAAGTGTGTGTTGTATAGGTGTGAATGCATATGGCCCTGCACTGCCAGGACCTGTATGGGGACACTGTGACAGGGGGCTGGGACAGCCAGGACCCCAGTTCCGCAGCTACCCAATTTAAGCTGCCATAAGGGGACATTTGACCGGGTTGCATTGGGCACTGGTAATGTTGAGTTTTGGAGTCGGTTGAATTGAGCAGACTAAATCACTTCACAGAACTACATATATATTTGTGTGGCTGTCAGGTTACATGTCCACGCAACACAAGTTGTGGAGTGTAACAAGGACATAGGAGTAAAACTATTAGATATGAGCATAGAGAAACTGTATTAGGCTTGATGGTCTCAGGGTCTGCCCATCATTCTTCATGGAGAGGATTGCCAGGCAGGGGAGGAGATAATTATTCATTAATTACATTTTCTTCATATTCACAAGCCCAAATTCATGTATACTGTACAGATGTTTTGACAACCCAAATATATTTTTCATTATTTAAAAAAATAAATTGAATGATTAACATATATACATAATTATTATGGACAGGATATACATTCACATTTTAGAGTTTGGTTCTTACTTCATCTGAGCAGTTGGTTAAGTTCTTCACTTTTCAAAGGGTGTGTGCATGTGTGTCCATGTCTGTGTGTGTATGTTTGTGTACGCATTTGTTTTCATGTGTTTACATTTGTGTGCGTTGTTTCACTGAGAAGATCGCTCTCCTCTCACTCCTCTTTCTCTTTGAGCTCCCATCGATAGGACAAGCCTCAGTCCCTTTGGGTGGGACCCTCTCAACTCACAGTGGCCACCGCCTCCTCCCCCTCCCCCACCTGGTTCCCTGCACCGGCCAGACCCTTGATCTTTGCTATGAAGTCTGCCACCGTCTCCTTCACACTCTTCTCCAGGAGCCAGCCTTCGCTCTCACTCTCCGGGTTCTCTGGGTCTGCCATGGTCTCCAGAGAAGTGGTCAGGTACTGTAAGCCCACCATCACTCCTGACTGAGGACCACACAAACAAGATATGTACATCACTGACAGAGTCTCTATACAGACACACTGCAATTAAACAATCTGTATGGCCTCTGAACCACCAGAGATCTCTGCTATCCATTCTTTTTTTGGATTTAGAAAACAGTGATTCTAAATCTATTAAATCACTGATCCAAATCAAATGGATTTATAGTCACTAAGGCTTGGCTTTTAGATCAAATCTCCCATTGATGTCAATTGGACATCAATCAATTGACACAGATCTCAAATTTGGATTTGGTCCAAACTGACAATTTAGTGTTGTTGTTTTGACCCAGATAGCAACCCAGTTAGTGCTCAGTCTGTAAGTTAGC
The DNA here is from genome assembly GCF_016432855.1 of Salvelinus namaycush. Taxonomy (NCBI): domain Eukaryota; kingdom Metazoa; phylum Chordata; class Actinopteri; order Salmoniformes; family Salmonidae; genus Salvelinus; species Salvelinus namaycush. The sequence continues at coordinate 39,044,174 of NC_052310.1, read as the reverse complement.
ACAGTGAGATCCTGCTTCCAGGAAGGCTACCTGTTGCACTTTGCTCTGCCCAGATTAACCCCTCTAAGAAACCCTGAGCCTCCCTCACCGCCTATACCACCCCCACATGACGTAATCCCTCACCCTTTCAGTCCCAAGATTCCTTTAGCTGTCGTTATGGGCTATAATCTGCCCAGGGTAGTTTTCCCCACGGTCAGTTTATAACTCAGTGAATATAGGGAGGTTTGAACAACAACAAAAAAGAGTCACTCACATAGTCACTCTTTCAATGGAAAAAGAGTTTATAATCAGATTTCATTTCAAACAGTGGAATATGGTAATGAAGGTAAGGTAGACCTATTTATTGGTGGGTGGGTGGATGCGTGGCATTCATCTGTGTATCATAGATCAGACACTGGAGCTGTACTTGAGATTTTCAACACCTCAGCCTTTTGGAAAGTCAGTTAGATGGAAGTCAAGTCGAGCCAAGTGAGTGCTAAGACCAACCAAGGAAATGGCATGTTTTAGTGCCTGCTTGCCAGAAGGTCAAAGGTACAGTGATCGTTGGCTTGTTGTGTGCCACGTGTTCTCTCAAAGTCAAAGGCAGGAGGGTTGGCATGTGTGCCCAATGAACTGGTCAGCTGTGGCCAACTTGGAACAGCTGGACCTTTCCTAATAAAACTCACTGAGCTAGATACTTAGAAATGCCTGTCGTCTTCCACAATGGGAAACATATGGAAAGCCTTCTTTTCAAATCCTCTTCTCCCCAGCACTGGGCCTAGCCCTGCCCTGCTACTTACCTACACATGCCTTTTAAGACGGTAATTGAATCAAATCATCAGCTAATCAATTACTTTTCAGTCTTGCGTGGGAGGTCGCATCAATTGATCTTTAGCGTTTGTAGCCGGCTACCCTCTGAAGTGAAGGACATTGACAGGACCTCCCGAAAATACCACTAGCCATTTCCCTTTCAGTTCCGTATTCTTCTCTTTCTCACCTCCAGTATGATGTACAGTAGCATCAGGCCCCCGATGCTGTTCATCATGCCTCCGTAGTAGGCGACCAGGGACTCGCGGCAGCCCCGGGTCCAGATGTTGAGCTCCTCGGTGTGGTGGTCGTAGTCATAGTGGGCTGAGTTGTTGGTCAGTTGGTGCTGGATGCAGGGTCTGGGGGAGCCGGGGTTGCAGCAGCTGAAGGGTACACTCTCCATCAGAAACTTCCCCTCCACGTTGCTCAGGACACGGCTGTGGAAAGGCCAAGAGAGACACGTCAGATCGGTCCCAAGTAATGTCAGCCATGTGACACAAAGTATGGCATTCGAGTGACGGGTGTATGCCAGTTGCCGTAACACAGACATATGAGGCGTGGATATTTAAATGATGTAAGGGGCAGTGATTATAAAAACGGTGAACCCATGAGCCTCGGTAGGAAGAGTAAACAAATGAACAGCTCACATGGTAACGTATGTGATCGTAACTGGCCACATGTCGAGGGTCAGTTTAGACTAACTGTATGAGTAAATCATCAATCAGTGTTTGGCAGGTGTATCATATAGAGGCCTTGGCTGAATTTCTGTTGACAGGAGAAAAGTGGGTGGGTCTTCTGGCTAATATTGACAGGTGTTGAGTTTAAACCGGGTTCATGAGGATCCTCTTGATGTGATCATTCGTGCATTCGAGCCGATATCTCTTGAGTAAATTAACATTAAACATGATTGCATAAAGCACAGTCAATTGCACTGTACATGCACACACGTATACATACGTACATGAACTTACTCTAAAGCATTTGAACATGCACGCTGTTACACATGTACTATCCACACATTGCCACACACTTCCAATTATATTCTCTCAATGTCCAAATTATCCTAAAGAATCTCAAATAGTTGTGTAGCTCAACGAAGTATCAGTTGCCACCAGGGCACAATATTAGGGAGAGAGGGGGGTAGTGTGTTTGCGTCTGTCTATTAGTGACAGTTAACTGCTGTTTTATTATGATTTAGGGGGACAGTAAGCTGTGAAGGACGTGGAATTTAGATCCATGGAGATGATCTACTTATCACATGGCACATGAACCTGACTTCACTTACACTGGTATCCTGTCCTGGCCCCCTTTAATGTACACCTTGAAAAAGGTTAAGGTACAACCCTCCGCTCCCCCCAAAAACTCCACCCATTTCATAAATATAGCATTTTGTCCCAATAAAAGTGTTGATTTCTAAATGTAGCAAATAACTGAAAGTAGGCGACTAACTAAACTACTTGTTTTGTATGTATGTTTTACATGAACTAAGTTGTCACTACCATACACAAGCAAAAGCATATGCTACCTTGGCCCGTTCTCTATCTCAAGCTTCCTGCACAAGATCACAAGAGATCATATGGGTAAAGATGGAGACTATGGGCAGGAGTGGGGAAAGCTATTATGTAGCAGCAATGTCAAATATGTTTCATAAGACTTAGCGTGGATTAAACAAACAGTTTCTTTCCTAAAATAGCCTTTTTTTCTCTCAATTGAAAGACTAAAGGCAGCTTATGAGGCCAAGGAGATTTGGTGGAAAGGTAGAGTTATCTGTTCTGGCTGACACCCAGAGAGACGGTCAACTTTTACTGTACATGGTGCTTTTTGGCCTTCTGGGTACCCTAATCAACCCAACATTGCTCTCACTCAGCTACGGATTCTAGTACTCACTCTTTGACTTCATCGTTGCTGAAGTCCAGATAGCGGTTACTGATCCACTGGACCTCGAACCAATCCCTATAGTTGTTGTTGCCACAGCAGCGGAACTCGATCTGGGTCATGTCCAGCGTCCTCTTCATGAAGCAGCGTCCAGGTGTATCCGTATCCTTGTAGAATTTGATCCCATTCTTCAGACCCTCGGCCAGGGCGAAGTACAGCTGGAACTGCATGCAGAAGCACAGCAGAGCTGTGAAGAACAGGAGGATGTTGAAAGCGAAGCAGCCCATCAGGTAGCCCTTGACCATGGGCTTCCACTTGGCGAACTTCATAGCATCCAGAGAGTCGTGGCACACTTTTCCGCCAAAAACATTGAGCCCGCAAGCAGCTAGGCCTACTAGGATCAACAGGTTGGGCACAAAATGGCTCTCGTTGTTGTCCATCATCTCACTCCTCTTCCGGAGCTCGATCTTAAAGAACAGCCCCAGACTGAAGACCAGAATGCCGGTCATCACTGCCAGCCAGTACATGAGCCATAGACCCTGGGCAAGCTTCACCCGCTTGGGCAAGTCAAACTTTACCTTCATCAACGCCATGCCTTACCTCAGAGTGTATGCTATTCCCAAATGGATTTGTTTTAAAGAAACTAATTTGAATTTACAAAAGATTCTAAACTAGTTTTTCAATGTTTTTTCTTATGTAACAGGTAAGGATTTCAGTTGACCTTAGGCAACTATGTTCCTATGGAGAGTTTCAGTTGGAAAATTGTAATCCATTCCAGAAGGGAGCTGCAGAATGTGTTTTGGCAAGGGTTTCCCTCTTCATATCCATTTTGACCACCCTCAAATCAGGAAAGTCCATAGTGCTGGGTGGGCAGAGGAGCCTGCCACCCAAAATTCCACCCCAAAATATTCACATAAAATCCCTCAAAATGACAGGATGGTGGGCTACACAGCTATTCCGGGTGGATCTTTTTCCTGCAAAAGGAGGTAGCCAGGCGAGTAGCAGAGTGATCGAGCCACAAAGTTGCAGTACGTCATCCTAAACTCCGCTAATCAGCCCTGATCCCATTTGCAGCAGATGAGCCCTGGGCTCTAATCTCTTGTCTTACCATATAATTGATTTGTTGCTTAAGAGTCAACTTCCTCCATTACCGGCCTGTGCTGGGATGGGGAGACCGGAGACAGTCTTGCGGCCGCAGGAACCTCTAACCTGTCAAGTATGAACCATTGGGTGACAGCCTGGGTGGTGTTTTAAGAGTAAGACTGTACTGCCTAAAGTGTTTGCCAAAATAGCTACCTAATAAGGTCACAGCATAACATAATTTTGCCTCTTCACCAAACAGAATCTCTCATTTATTCCTTGCAAACAAGAACAAAGGATCCTCATTATCTCCTTGTGTTGTCAGCGTTTGGATTAAGGTTAAGGCAATGTATTATTACTTCCTTCCCTTCCTTTGAGGCTCTAAATTCAAAGTCTTAGTGCAGAGCAGAATGTAGCACAAAATGATCACCTAAAATGCTTTTTTTGTATTGTTGTAGCTTCACCATCTTTATTGTGGAGATAAATACAAATACACGTGCCTTTTCTCTGTTGGCTCCACATATCACTCTGAGGCACACCCTGTTCCAATTCTATAGTTGCTAATGTTTATAAGGGTCAATAAATATAACTGTTTAGAACATTAACTTTCATAGGACTTTCCATAAAATTGACAAATTGCTGGTGGCTAATGTAGTTTCCTTTTCCAGTGCAAAAATGTATAATTATATGTTTGGCTCAGAGAGCCAGCTTTATTTAGCCCAACCTTAATCCAATTTGTGGCCCACATTTGTTTTAGTATTTACTCTAGGCCTATCATTGTCTTAAAAGTATGAATAGGCCTAGGCATTTACAAAAGGCTTTGTTCCCCACCCCAACTACATCAACCTGGACTCAGGGGTAGACGTAACATAGTAAATGTAATTCTGGGACACTCCAATTAGTATGAGATGTCACGTTTCGTATGGTATGTATTTTATTTGTGGATGTTCATCATCCATCTCGTATGATATGTTACAAATTCAAATGAGTATGATATGTTACAAATTGCAATTCGTACAATATGTTAATAATTTTCAAAATGTATATTTTACGAATTCCAATTTGTTGTGGCTAATGTTAGCTAGGTGGCTATGGCTAACGTTAGCTAGGCAACTAACTAACGTTAGCTAGGCGGCTAATGGTCAAGGTTAGGAGTTAAAACGTTTTTAAAAAAAGTTTAAAGGGTTAAGATTAGGGGAAGGGTTAGCTAACATGCTAAGTAGTTGCAAAGTTGATAATTAGCTAAAATTCTCAAGTTGTCCGTGATGAGATTCGAACATGCAACCTTTGGGTTGCTAGAAGTTCATGTTCTATGCCCACCTATCCACCCTTTAAGTAACCTTGTCTTATATAACCATACAAAATGTAACATATCATACTAATTTGAGTGTTCCCGTATATAAATTTACTATAATACGTCTAGTTTATGAGACCAGGCTGACTACATAGGGGAAATACTTTCAGAACGTCTGTCAGTCAAAACCCATACAGCGCTATGAAGCTCAGAGCCTGAGTTCTGACCTCATTTCTAGCATTGTGTAGTGTGTAACAGGTGCGCTGTCTCGCTTTATTAGCTGGTTGCTCTGCCATATGTGACAATGGCTTCAAATGAAATCCCAAGTTCAAGAACATTAGGAAACGGCGGCACTCCAAAATGTCTGACCTTTTTATTTTTGGCCTGGGCAGGCTAATGCGTTTCGGCAGTTATGCCTTCATCAGATCATGTTTATAGCATGTCACTGTACAGCCACTGTGTTCCAATGTAGGTGCTTATCAGTGCCAATCTGCCATTTTCAACCTGTATACTGGTACGAGTGTAAAGGGTTAAGATCAACACACCTGAACATACTTATTAACAAGATAGAGGATAGAGAGATTTTTGTTGTTAATGAGAACGGAATGTATTATTCTCTAAACATTACTAAAGTTCTTGTGGTTTTTATGGAAAGTTCTCTTCATGTTCTGAAAACAAAATTTTGAGCTTATTGATGTTTGTGTAGAATTCAATTTTTTTTAGAACATTCCTAGAATATTGCCAAGAACTGTCATAAAGGAGAACCAACCATACAGTCACTGAACATTCTGAGAATATCGCTTAAGTCACACCATTTTTGAGAACTTGCCCAGAATGTAGTAAATATATTAATAGAACCACATGGGAACTTATGTGGAATCTTCTGTGGAAGCACTGAAATTCCCACAGAATAATGGTGTTTCTTAACGTTCTCGGAACATTTTGAGAACATTAATTTAATCAGAACGATGAGGATCAATAAATGTAGGAAATGTTATGCTGATGTACTGAAATTCTCACTGAAAAACATTGTTTCTTAACATTCTTGGAACAATTTGAGAACCTTCCCAATGTCAAACCAGTTGGAGAGCGTTCCTAGAACATTACCAAAATTGAAATGAAATGTAACCATGTTTGAAATTTTAGGAAATGTTCTGTTAAAGCAATGAAATACCAAGATAATCCTGCACCAGTCCCAGGAAACTGTGGAAAGGTTATATGCAAAATAACTCTAGGACAACCACTCTCACCAAGCTCTAAGAAACATATGGTTATCCGAACGTTGTGTGCTAGCTGGGTAACCTATATTCTTGTGAATTCATGTGATGTTGTTTATAATCCACCAGAAAGCCTTTATTTAATCCTACCCAGAATTTTTGCAGTTTCAATGAAAAATACTAGCTATTTAATGCATGTGTCCAGATAATGGCTGAAAAAAATACTCAATAGGCTAATTCAGTTTCAGTATAATCTACTAGTATTGTTTTCATGTGATATAATAGACGTTATAAACTGTTAAATTAGCCGGTTTCCAATTTGAAATCTGTCGTTATATTATTCACATCCACGCGCTTTCAGGACAGACTTTCACAGGGCTTTCCTTACGGTATTCAGAACATGTCCAAGAGATTAAATAAAACTGTGAGTTTACTGTAGTTTATGCCAAATATTATACAGGCTAGTTTAGGAAAAATGTGTGGTCACCTAAACAAAAGTTTAGACATACATAGATGGTTTCGATTAGGACGATTACACAACAGTCTCTAAAAGCAGTTAGGGAAGTTTCGACCAGAAGCGATGCCTCCGTTTGACAACTCTTGGCTCAAAGATTGGCCGCTTCGTGGGCGTAGGCGTGAACCTATTCAAGTACAGTAAGTAAGTAAATACAATTTGAAAATGTTAAACTATGTATTGTTTGCTAGCTAGCTTCAGCAGGCCATTATGTGTTTAATAATGAGCTAATTGTTAGCTAGCCAACTTTACATAATGTAGCCAAGTGAAATATCATCAGATAGTTAACTTCTTATTAGCTTGTTATCTTGATGTAGGCCTATTTGTCATTGTTAATTAAAAACTCATGCTCCAAATGCATTTGTAGATAACAGCAATGGAATTGGGTGAAAGGATTGTCTGCTTCAGCTGTCAGAAAAGGGAGTAGGTGTACTACTTAGATAAGCAAAGTTGTGGGATAATATTATGCAAATATTCTCCAGTTTTAGTCCCTAGAGGGGAGAATTATGAAGACAGACTGTTTAATTGTCAGGACTGTTAAATTGTAATAAAATGAAGCCTGTTTATTTGTGATGTCTGTCCTCAGATATGGAAAGCTGTGAAAGCCTGTCTGTAGATGAAGAGGTCCCAGTGAATGTCCCAAGAGACTGCTGGCACATCCTTGTATGCCATGGGTTGTATGTGCACTTATGTTAGCAAATGATGTACACAACAATACAGTTAAAAGTCACACACAATGTGGGCTACAAACTTATTACAACTGTAGAAGGCCAATCCTTCTCCTGGAGGTATGCTGGGTGTGCAGGCTTTTGTTCAAGCCCAGCACTAACACCTGATTCAAACCTAATGAGTTGAGAATGTGTATTTTTGCTGGGCTGGAATAGAAGCCTGCTCACCCAGTATATCAGGGAGTGGAGCAAGGTTGGCAAACTCTGGTATGGATTTTTTGTACAAACTTGTACATTTTTTTAATTATAGTTTGATCCATTCAATGTTGATTCATTGAAGTGTTTAAACTGGTTTTAATTGTTAACTTAAAACATTATTCATGATGAACTAGTGGCAATGTTCATTCATGACAGAACACAATTCTGAAATAAAAAGGTGTGAAGAGGATCTGTCTCTAATTTGTCTGTTTCTGTGTTGCTTTCGTGAAGTAGCATGACCTTTTTGTCCAGTTGTGAGCTCTCCAATCAGTTTCATTTGATTGTCACTCTCAGGATATCAGCCATGTGAATCCATTTTGCAGCTTATCATAAAGGCATGCATCACCAATGCAGCTATAGTCCTAAAGTATGATGGCATTACTGACCTAATAGGCATGTCCATCAACGTGCCCCTTGTCATTGTACATCTAAAGCAGCTCTACAGACAATTTCTTTGACCTCATGGCTTGGTTTTTGCTCTGACATGCTGTGGGGCCTTATATAGACAGGTGTGTGCCTTTCCAAATCATGTCCAATCAATTGAATTTACCACAGGTGGACTCCAATCAAGATGTAGAAACATCCCAAGGATGATCAATGGAAACATGATGCACCTGAGCTCAATTTTGATTCTCATAGCAAAGGGTCTGAATACTTATGTAGATAAGGTATTTCTGTTTTTTGTTTTTATAATACATTTGCAAAAATGTAAATTTAAATTCGTCATTATGAGGTATTGTGTGTAGATTGATGAGGGAAAAACATATTTAATACATTTTAGAATAAGAATGTAACAGAATGAGGGAAATGGAAGGGGTCTTTCTTTATGCACTGCATGTTTGTAGGCTAATGGGGAGTGTTGTAATTCTACCTCGTAGAATGGCATGGAGGAGGATTGCACAGATGTTGGTGGGTAAAGAGAGATTTGCACAACAATGTTTGCTAGTCAAAGCCACAATTTCCTTTACCCAAAGTACCCATTCATGTCCATGTAGGCCTACTGTATGTATTTTACAGGAAGTGAGCAAAATCATCAATGTCATGACACCAGTATAATGAAAGAGCCATAAGCTATAATATATGAGAATCATAATGTTAAGATACCATAATCTAATTGGTAGCATATTACATGAGAAATTCATGCTTAGTGTATAATTTACAATGGTATAATGCGTGTTACTGGTGATTTCTGTCCTTTGATGGGCAAATTTCGCTATTTAATTTACTCAACACATTCACACATGGTGGCTATAATCACAGTTTTGAGGTTTAGGTTGCTTGACGTTCATAGCTAGCAGGCAGCACAAGCAAACACTATTGTGCAAATCTCAAATTCACCCACCATCAACACCAACTCTGCAATCCTCTATGCCATTGACCTTATGACCGTCTCTGTAGCAAAACCAGACACTGCAATGATTGGCATTCCTCTATCATTTTTGGTTGTGCTTGCCCGGAACTATGTTTCATGAAGGGAAGATTTTCAAGCAAACATCTGCTCCTCACCTAATTGGTTAAGGGCAGCGGTTGTTGCGTGTAATTTGCATAAAGTATCCTAGAGCAGAGCTTTCTCTATCGCTCCGCTAGCAGGGTTCGTGCCACTCACCTTCCCACAATCCCATGCGTATTGCTCCGCCTGCTCCCATAGAAAATGAATGGGGGCGCAACTTCGTCTGGCGAATTCGGAAGTGGTGAAAACCATACGTAAAAGGTTAATTGGCGGGAAAATCCATCTGACTGGAAATGATGGACAAGTAAGAGTTTAAGGAGTAAACGTTTTATAATAAGGGTTACATGGTGAAAATCGGACCTATCTGAAATGAATATGGATGGCCCTCACTTCAGCAAAATATATTTTACCAAAACTCTCCCGCTTGAAAAAATAAAAATAAAATAACTGTCCCTATATCAAAAATAGTAGGCGAATTAAAACAAAAATAAATAGCAGAGAACATGTCTACCGTTTACTCTCACTTCTTGGACACAGACCAGATATTCCGTTTTTTTAGAAGCTGTTCTTCATCATGTAGCATTACGTGTCAAAGCGGGGATGTTGATAGCGCACACGGCTGCGTGGCACAAGGTTGCGGGTTCGCAGACCACCTTGGACAAGAGTAGGGGTGGAAAGATCTCCTTTATAGTAAAAGCATTGAATTAATCTATCGTCGTGTTTCTAGGTCCGATATATTTTATTTTTTTAATAGCCTACAACGCAAATTACCGAAAATACAGACTAAGAATGGACAGAGAGATAGGTTTGTGCTTTTAGCCATTTTCTTTAATAAAAGTTAGACCTCTCATACCACCTTAATTTGAGTCTTGGTTTTAACTTAACAGCCCTTTACTGACACGGAGGTAGGCTATTTAAAGAGTGCATGGTGGGTGGAGGAGTTGACGACAAATCTATGGATATAGCAGCCTATAGCCTAATTATTTAACTAGGCAAGTCAGTTAGATAGGCCTACGTCTTATTTCTTCAATAGGAAGAAATTAGTCTCCAACACAAAGCCCTCTTGTTGTTAGTAAAGTCCAATTAAAATGAAGACGGTTGAAATTAATTATGCCTACTCTAATTTGCCTACTTTCAGCACCATGAGCTGTCCATTTCCGAGGGATCGTGCCGCAGCTGCTTTCAAGTTTCAGCACCACAATGTAAATTGCTAGAATCTGGTTTATTGTGAGTTTATTTTGAGGTCAATAATGCCGTTTTGGGACTAGGCCTAATCAAATATATTTTCAGAAGAAATCTTTGATTCTCCTCCTGAACTGCCATTGTAGCCCGACACAGCACAGCCATTGGTTAACTAAGCAGCATACGCAAACGTTTTTGATCAGCAAGAGCAGAGCAGGCCAGGGCTCAGGTTTGGAATATCCATTGCAGTTTGTAATGCAGCCTGGTTTTATTTACACCATCCCAGCAGCTATCTTAGAAATATAACTTGGCTCTGTGCGACTCTGAGCATGCACTTCGTAGCCTATAGGGGATGGATCATTTGATTGAGACCACACTAAATAGCCTATAGGCGCAATTGATATTGCTCGCCCAGCGGAGAGTCAGAGATGAGGAGCAGCATTGGGCACACATCAATATATAGCCTAATAAGCAACTAATTCTAAAACACTGAGAAATATTGAAATTTCATCAATTACAAATTACATGACCCTACCCAGGACTAGATTTTTTTTTATTTTTAACTCCCCTTGACTGAAATTGAAAAAGCATGTCCCTCCCCCATTTTCCTCCAGGTAACCATTTTGTAATTGTCGATCTCTCCCTTAGTAATAGGTGACATATAAATAATTGGAAGTAAAACATTTTCCAAATTGCAAATAGTTAGATTCTTTTGTGAATAGTCCTGTAAAGTATGGTGACACTTGGTGTTAATCTCCTTTCGTATCCAGCTATAGCCTGTCCTAAACCTACTCGTAAATGTGATGTCAATGGTCAAGACAGCAGCTGGCATCACAGTTAGGAAATAATGGATCAGCCCTTTTAGATATCAGACAAAACTAACCCAGGTGTTTATGCTCTCCAAGCACATAACACACATTTCTGCCTCTTCTTTTTTCCGACATTTCTCCATAGTGACCAAGGACTACAACGATACCCCCACCCTGCATCTCTCCACTTCAGTCACTATGGATTATGATCGGTTGCCTACTATGCATCCCCTGGATCAGTGGTTCCCAAAAGGTTGGTCACCAAGGGGACAACTTCCAGGCAATGTTCTGAAGCAGGGCTTTCTTCACCGGGTTCAGTTAACCAACCCACAGCCTCTTCAAAATGATTCAATCCAGCATTCAGTCATGTACAATTGGTCTTTGCCTGAGTGGAAGAGAGCAGGTCTGTTGCAGGGACGGGGTGGTTCTCAGTGCAGGGTTCACCCCCTCTTTCGTTGTGGACACACAGGTTCATAACAGTAGAATCCAGCCTGGGCCTAGCACATCCCAGGGGCTGTCACCAGTATGGGCCTACAGTGTCTCTCCTCCACTGATACCAGACACAGCCCCCAGGAGGTCACAGTCAACCACACTGGCCAGAAGAGACCCACCAGCAGCCCCCAGATGGTCCACCACATTATAGTCCAACCCACTCCAGGCCCAGGGCAGGACCTGAATAGACCAGTGCATCAGACTCAACTGACTGGATCCACAGAGACCACCACCCTAATTATCAATGTACCATCCTTTCCGGGGATATACTGGCCAATCACAGAGCTGAGGCTGAGCCAGTTACTGGGCAGAACTCTGGGTTCCCGGAAAACCGCCTGTTGAAAAACGGCGACTGAAGCAAGTTTCCAGGTAAGAACATCATGATAACCTATACAGATCTCTCTGGCAATACACATTTACTCAGTCATGTAATGTTTGTCATTCATATTTGTTCATAATTCACTGTTTTTTCTTCACTACTTCCCCTCTCTTCTCACAGTTGTTCTAATCAAATGTCAAACACGATCAGTGACAGAGATTACATGCATAATGTATCCTCTTCTCCTCCCCATAACATGATGGACTTAACAGACCTCCCACTCAGCAGTTCCCTAAAGGAGACCTGTAAGTACTTTTATCTGCCTGTGAAGCTCAGCTCAACTGGGAAATCCAGTTCCAACATTAACTGGCCACCTTATACAGCTTATATAAATAGCTGACATACCTACTTGTCCTTATAGCTACTGCCTTACCTCTCCCTGAACTGTATAGCCAAAACAGTAGACTCCGCACCTCTCTATGACTGTGAAACTGAGGTAGTTATTGATTGTGTGTGTGTGTGTGTGTGTGTGTGTGTGTGTGTGTGTGTGTGTGTGTGTGTGTGTGTGTGTGTGTGTGTGTGTGTGTGTGTGTGTGTGTGTGTGTGTGTGTGTGTGTGTGTGTGTGTGTGTGTGCGTGCGTGCGTGTATCCTCCAGGAGATAGAGCAGGACCATGCCAGGGTCCTGGACCCAGACCTGTCCCCCTTCACTTCTCTGGAGGATGCTGCCCACCACCTTCTACCATGGCTTCCAGATAAAACTACCCACACAGGAGGATCTATGAAGAGGTAGAGTAGTCAACAGCCCACACTACAGGGCAAGGTTGTAATTCTTTCAAATCTCTCTTATCTCACTTTGCAGTGGAGGAGGAGTTTGAAGCAGGACACACACACACACACACACACACACACACACACACACACACACACACACACACACACACACACACACACACACACACACACACAAAAACATTTTTGGTTTGTTTAGACAGTATAGAGGGAAATATGGTATCTCCTATGGCCCTGGAAGAGGTGGTCTTCACTAATATATCCCTTAAACAATGTGAACTATGCTTTAGGCGGGGTGGGAAACATGGTTTCCGGATGGGGAGGGAGGATGCGGGCAGGTGGATGGAGACATTTTTGTATGTATTTTTTGATCGTTTTGATCGTAACTCCCCCTCTGGAATCAGCTTTACCCAGGACAAGAGGCTGACACTGCTGGATCCAGGTGGGTAAGAGGGGAGAGCTCAGGTTTAGCAGTAGCAATGCTAATATGCTTCTGATTATAATGCCTCTCAGTGACCAATCAAAATGCACAGTGGATACAATCCAATGGACAAGAGGCTGAACAATGCTTTTGGTTTGAGTTTTTCCTAACTTTTTGTGAAAGTTTTAAAAGAAGCCCAGAGAAAACTCAGTTGATGCTGCTGATGCAACCACCAGTCTACCGTGGCCCCATGTTTAAGGAGTGGGAAAAGTATACTGAACAAAAATATAAATGCAACATGTAAAGTGTTTGTCCCATTTTTCACAAGCTGAAATAAAAGATCCCAGAAATGTTTCATACGCAAAAAAAATGCTCAAATTTTGTGCACAAATGTGTTTACATCCCTTTTAGTGACCATTTCTCCTTTGCCAAGATCATCCATCCACCTGACAGGTGTCATATCAAGAAGCTGATTAAACAGCATGATCATTACACAGGTGCACCTTGTGGGGACAATCAAAGGCCACTTTAAAATGCCACAGATGTCTCAAGTTCTAAGGGACCGTGCAATTGGCATGCTGACTGAATGTTAATTTCTCTACCATAAGCCACCTCCAACTTTGTTTTAGAGAATTTGGCAGTACATCCAACTGGCCTCACAACCGCAGACCACGTGTAACCACGCCAGCCCAGGACCTCCACACCCAGCCTCTTCATCTGTGGGATCGTCGGGGGGGCGGGGGTGCTGAGGAGTATTTCTGTCTTTAAGAAAGCCAGTGGGTGGACCTGGCACTAAAGTGGCTGGGCCTATACCCTCCCAGGCCCACCCATGGCTGGGCATCTGCCCAGTCATGTGAAATCCTTAGTTTAGAGCCTAATGAATGAGCCTAATGAAATGAATTTCAATTGACTGATTTCCTTCTATGAACTGTAACTCAGTAAATCTTTGAAATTGTTGCATGTTGCGTTGATATTCTTTTTCAGTATTGCTTGACAGCAGGGTTGATTGATGGACAGCTTTCAGGGGTGAGGTATTAACACCTCGAGAGGAAGGAAAGTGTGTGAGTTCTGAATCAGCAAGAGGTACCCCTATTATTTGCACGCTGTGGACAAGATTAGAGTCAGCCTTGGGATTGCAGTGAATTACTGCCCGATCCGTTTACAGGGGCACAGAGTCACACGCAGATCCGCACGCAATGAAACTGCGCCAGCAAAACTCACGCCCATCCATGATAGAACAGTATTATTATAGCCAGCGTGTGGTGGTTGGGTACGTCAGGGCCTGAAAGTATGGGCAAACCCCTGGCACGCCCACACGTGTGCCCACCCTTGCTGTAAATGTCATTATGACATTGGTTTCTCTCCAAAAGTAACAGGATACCAAGTTAGATTATATTGTTAGATCTGATTTAAGGATCAAATTCTGATAATTGTCATAGACAGGTGTTTTTTTGTTGTCATTTTGTCCAAAATGTTTGATTTACTGCCATTGACTTGACTTTGAATTTATAGAGTAAGATTATATATAATTATTAATCACATGGAGACACAAACAATCCTACCATAAAAGCTAGAGGGGGGTATTTTTGAAAATTTGATTGAGTGTGGTCTAGCCCCCTAAGACACTCTGAATGGCTCTGTTATAGAGCTGTTCCAATGTGGGAAGACACCACTGACATCTTGTGGTACAATGCCAAAACTTCATTCACTCACTGCCATCTCATGGATGAGAATGAGTTCACACGTGCTTTCCATTAAATTGTACCCTCACACGCAACTCATTGCATTTGCTTTTGCCAAACAGTCATTACCCTCACACGGAATTCAATGTGTTTGCTTTTGCCAAGCAGTCATTGTCAAAGAGTATGTAGGATCCACCTGCTCTCCCTGCTCTACTCTCGTCATCCTGAGTAGCTATTCCAGAGTCGGCATGCTGCTGAGAGCTCCTCTGACTCAGTTGTGGGACAGGGATGGTTTGAGCTCATCATCATGGAAGCCAAATTTGGTTCCACATGGCCACTCCTAGATAGAGACAGAGCATGTAGCCTGTCTCCAGCCCTACCTTCTGGCACACAGGCCTCAGCCGCCTCACTCTCACAAATAAACTGTGGATTTGCATTGTCTGTGGCTAATTAAGGACCTGCCGAGGGATTCACGTACGCTTCAAAGGCCCGTGGCCGCCCTCCCCTTCTCTCCTGTCCTCTGTTTTCCGCCTGGGTTTGATGGTTCTCTAAACGGTGCCACGTGTGAGAGAGAGCCCTGTTTCAGGCCCCTGGTGAGGAAGAGGTGGGGGAGAAGAGGACACTGGAATGTGTTTGTTCATAATCCTCCTTTTATCTATAATCATCTGTTTTCACATCCTGGGACGGGTTATGGGCAGAGAGCTCAGCTCAGCTCTCCCCTCTCTATCTATGTCTTTGTTGTCTTTATCGGCCTCCCTCTCTATTCTCTATGTTCTCTATGTTCCCAGCTGTCCCTTTGGTATGGAATACATAGTGGTTGCTGCTGAACTTATACACCCACTGGCCTGGGTATCTCAACATGCATGAGAGAGAGAGAAAGGGGGGGGGGGGGGCTAAAGATAGTGACCTTTCATGTGTACTTATATGTAGGCGAGTAGGAGGGAGCTTGTTTTGATGTGATAGAGAGCGATGAACAGATAGTAGAATCCCCAGGGGGATGATGGGTGTATACACACTCCCCTGAATGGAGGGAGAGGGTGGAGAACGTTACAAGAATTTCATAACAAGCATAAAACCATTAATATGTCACGGCTTCATTGGAAGCAGATGTGTGATTTATTTTTATAGGCTGGTAGTTGAGGTCGCTGCAACAGGCTGTGGAATGCCTCCTCTTCCACTTCGTCCTCCTACGCCTCTTCCTCCACCCACCTCCTTCATCCTACTCCTCCTCCTTCTCCATCCTCCTCCTCCATCATACCCCTCCTCCTTCATCCTCCTCCTCCTTCCTACACCTCTTCATCCTCCTTCTCCTCTTTCTCATCTGCTACCATCCCAGCCTCAAGTCCCTCACCCTTCTCTTCCCTTCTCTGCTTCTTCATCTTTATCTTTCAGCATCCATGATTTTCACACTAGATGCCTAATGGCCTACACAGATCAAACTTCATGAACTAGGAGAAAAGTGATAAAGCATGGTTGAGATGCAGGACCAAGCTTCTTTTGGCTGCTGTTGGATGCTGGGGAGCCGTGTGCTGGTGTGATAGACAGCTTATCCATCTCCTCATGCTCTACCGCACGCACGCACGCACGCACGCACGCACGCACGCACGCACGCACGCACGCACGCACGCACGCACGCACGCACGCACACACACACACACACACACACACACACACACACACACACACACACACACACACACACACACACACACACACACACACACACACACACACACACACACACACACACACACACACACAGTGATGTCAAGCCCTCAGACTGACAGTCTGATCGCAGGAAGTGGTCCATTATTTAATCAATGGAATTACGATCATTTGGGAAAATTTGTCAGAAGGAAAAACAAACGAGCAGCCAGTGTGCTCATAATTCAGACATCAGTTTAAACCAGATAGGAATGTAAAAATGTGTGCATGTCCTGTGTGTGGGAGTCCGGTAAGTTAATGGTATGGGTGGACTGTACTGAAGCAGTTCTAGAAATGACTAACAGGTCCGGAGAGAGAATATCGGCGTGTCTGATTTTTTTGAAGAGAAACAAAACCTTCCTATCCATCATAGTGGGGTCCGAAATGATTGACACCTTAATAAATAAAGATTAGCAAAAATATGGGAAACTATATTATTTTATACTACTACAATTGCTCAGAGAAAGAGATTTTGTTTAACAAGTAATATTTTTTTTTCTCATTAAGGTAGGGGTCCAAATTATTATTAAGGTAGGGGTCCAAACACCCCTGTTTTCAATACCTCATCTTGCAAGGGTAACGGCACTGAGCCTTTTTCTAGAATATTTTATCAATTGGAGAACACATTGGGAGGGATCTTAGACCATTCCTCCATACAGAATCCTTCCAGATACTTGATTATTACTTTTTTATTCATAATGATTGTTCACTTGAAAGCACTATAGTGGAAAAGGAAATGTGAGTAACGTCTGCAACAGAATGTTCTACTGTGGTGAAAATCAACTGTCCCTCGCTCCGGCCCTTACACTTTTGTTTGATGACGCTAACTGAATTGGAAAATGGCACACTCTGTGGAATAAGCCAGAGCCAAGAAAAGGTTCGCCAATAAAAAAAGAGAAAAGTCACCACCGAAAACAAGCACATTTCTTCTGTCAGCGACAATGGCGTGCACACAAACCCCTTCTGGCCAAAATGCCTCTCTGTGAGCGGCCTGACATGCCGTTTTTATGTGAGGCTAAAGGTGAGTAAATAAAGTCGTTAACAGTGACTGCTCCGGGTTATTTTACTGTCTGAGCAACTCGACGGCTTTTGGTAAGCTGCCACATAAAACATTTTCCACAGAGAGACACAGACAGATAGAGTAGGAGAGAAGGAGGAATCGAAGAGAGTGAGAAAAGAGACGCAGGAGAGAAGAGAAGGATATGTGGAGGAAGAACAGAACTACGGTCCTGTCTGCACTCGTCTCTCACGAGGCCATTAAACGTGAACACATGCAAACAACTGGTAATACACATTTGATTCCCATTAAGCCTTTGCTGCAAACATCCCCGATTTATCAAGATGTTGGAAACTCGGCCCAGACCTGAAACAAGGACCAGTCGTATTTACACAAAGCGGAGTTATCATACTTTCTGTGTTGTCCGTGTTAACTGTCTGACAGGAAATAAAATAAGCAATGCTATTGACCTAGGGGATGCTGCAGGATGTCAAGACCCAGCATGGGGTCTCCGCACCACACCCTGCCCAGACACACTGAACATAGCATGGGTCCTGGAAGAAAGAAACCTTTCTCTTCCTCCCTCACTTCCCATTATCTCACGCACACGCGCACACACACAGACACACACGGTTGGATGCTGTCACAAAATGTTCTACAAGCTCTCACAGTTTCGCGTCAGCCATGTTTCAAATGTCAAATTTAGAAGTGTTTAAGGTTAAGTTTAGGCGCTAACTCAGAATTCTAAAGGTTAGGCATGAACTCCAAATGGTTACGGTAAGGATTAAGGTTTGGGATAGGCTTATAACAAAAATGTAAAAAACTACTTTCTATCGCTGGATTTGCGCTCACAACTTTTGGAATCAGAGGTCAGATGCTTACGCCCATCCGCCATCCCAGTCGACAATGCCCTGGCAAAACCCAGACCTACTTCAAGGTAACAGCGATCACTGTTGCCCCAGTGGCCTGGCTTCCACCGCATTTCCCAACGTCCTCAGACATGGATGGACGTTGAATACTGACACGGGTGAGTGGCTGTAAAATCGGACAGCAATAAATCACACGGAGACACACTCAGTAGAAAAACACTGGTTATGAGACCAAGGAGAGGGAGGAAATATAAAATACAAATATAGTATAGTCCTCACAGTGTTAGTGTGATAGGAGCCAGCGAAGGCTTGAGTGTGATGAAATGTGTGTGTGTGTGTTTGTACTGTGTGTGTGTGTGTGTTGCGTGAGCTAAAGGCTGGGCCGTTACTCCAGCTTTTCCTCTCCAATTACAGCCCCGTTGATCTGAGGGTCTCCGCTTCACTGCCTGTCTCCTGCTATTCTCATCCAGCTGCAATAACATCTCTATAGAACACTCCACACTTCCTGCAGACACGCGCGCACGTACGGCGTACGAACATTCGCGAGCACGCAGACACACGGAGTGCAAACACACACAGCGAGCACGCAGACACACAGAGTGCAAACACACACAGCGAGCACGCAGACACACGGAGTGCAAACACACACAGCGAGCACGCAGACACACGGAGTGCAAACACACACAGCGAGCACGCAGACACACGGAGTGCAAACACACACAGCGAGCACGCAGACACACGGAGTGCAAACACACACAGCGAGCACGCAGACACACGGAGTGCAAACACACACAGCGAGCACGCAGACACACGGAGTGCAAACACACACAGCCAGCACGCAGACACACGGAGTGCAAACACACACAGCAAGCACGCAGACACACACAGATCAACCCTAACACATTTTAGACAGAACAGACAAAAACCATCCCAAATAATATGCCATTTAACAGATTATTTTATCCAAAGCGACTTCCTGTTATGCATGCCTATATTTTACATTCCTGGGTGGTGCCAGGAATCAAACCCACTACCCTGCCATTACAAGCACCATGCTCTACTGACTGAGCTAAAAAGGACCACACCACACCACACCAACACAAACACAAAGGCAACATCATCCGCATGAAACACAAATCACTCGCACGCAGGCTCAAACATGCTCACACACACACACACACACACACACACACACACACACACACACACACACACACACACACACACACACACACACACACACACACACACACACACACACACACACACACACACACACACACACACACACACACACACACAGACAGACAGACAGTTGTCAGCTGAGAGTCTGTCTGATCTCAGAAGTACTAGGTTCAGACTCTGTCTGTCCTGTCCCGTTTGGCTGAGTGCACTTCAAAGTGCCCTGCTGGAGTCCACCGAAACCTCCCCTCCTGCCTTCTCCCCTCCAGACTTGGCCCAGAGAAAGTGAAAACCAGAGGGCTTTTAGGAAACACTCCCTAGGGGACCCTTAGACGATACATTCCCGCCTCATTGTAAGAGAGATCTGTCACTTTGAGTTTCCCTTGCGCCAGAGCCAGAGTAGGGCCCGTACAGGGCTGATAGATGGCCAGGCGAGGGGCCTTGAGCTGGGGGAGAGTGGTGCGATGCAGGTCCGGTGCCCCCTGGAGGCCATCAAAGAGATAGAACACAGGAAGAATAAGTCATAAAGTACAATGACAGTCTTGACGGCTGCAGCATGGATCCTATCCTCCGCTTGTCTGAAATGGAAAAGACGTCGCTGCACTTGAGTTGTCTCCCGGACATTTGTTACATCAACACTCAGTTGTGTTTCTGTTGGGCTAAAAGAAAAAAAAGAGCCCCTCTCTGATTCCGAACGTGGTGCTCTGCCAAAAGAGGCCGGGGAAACTGATCTACCTTTGGGTCCTGGATTATATTCTTTGTCTGAATTCCAAGATTCCACAAGCGGCCAGAAGAGGTTTGAGGTTTTCCTACTGAACCCACGGTCGACGGCGGCAACAGCTAGCAGCAAACAGCAATCAATGTGTGTTAGCCCTGATGTCTGCAGCTACCAACTTTATCCGATGCATTCTCCGTTGAGAGTTATCCAATGCACTAACACGTGTGTAAGTGTGTCAATAGACCTTCCATTCGGCCAGGAGTTTTTTCCCGCTCAGGCCAAGGAAAACTCCAGGCACTACTAAAGGCATGTCGTCCCGGACACGCACGCACGCACGCACACACACACACCCAATCCCTCAAACACCTACATAGCACAGGTCAGGGTGACGCTGTTATTGCTCTGCAGTAAACGCCAGGCCCTGGGTCATAGAGTAATACCAGAGGTGTCAGGTCATAGCAGCTGTGTGTTTGTGTAGTTGTAGTTACATTGTAGTTACCCCACAATACTAACCTGAGTGACAGAGTGAAAAGAAGGATGCATGTACAGAATAAAAATATTCCAAACATGCATCCTGTTTGCAACAAGGAACTAAAGAAAAACTGCATAAAAATGTGGCAAAGCAATTTACTTTTTGTCCTGAATACAAAGAGTTATGTTTGGGGAAAATCCAACACAACACATTACTGAGTACCACTCTCCATATTTCCAAGCATAGTGGCGGCTGCATCATGTCATGGGTAATCCTTAAGTACTGGGGAGTTTTTAAGGTAAAGCTCGCACAGGCAAAATCCTAGAAGAAAACCTGGTTCAGTCTGCTTTCCACCAGACACTGGGAGATTAATTCACCTTTCAGCAGGACAATAAACTATAACACAAAGCCAAATCTACACTGGAGTTGCTTACCAAGAAGACAGTGAATCTTCCTGAGTGGCGAGTTGCAGTTTTGACTACTTGAAAATCTATGGCAAGACCTGAAAATGGTTGCCTAGCAATGATCAACAACACATTTTGCAGCGCTTGAAGAGTTTTGAAGGGCAAATGTTGCACAATTCAGTTGTGGAAACTCTTAGAGACATCCTCAGAAAGATTCCCAGCTGTAATCGCTGCCAACGGTGCATCTATAAAGTATTGACTCAGGGGTGTGAATACTAAATTAGATATTTCTGTATTTAATTTTCAATAAATTTGCTAAAATGACTAAAAACATGTTTTCAATCTGTCATTATGGGGTATTATGTGTAGATGGGTGAATAAAAAAAAAGATTTAATCAATTTTTAATTCAGGCTGTAACACAACAAAATATGGAATAACTCAAGGGGTATGAACACTTTCTGAAGGAACTGTATCTTGTTTGTTCTATCAAGACATGAGGTGCGTGCATGACCATGCTGGAGTGCTCCTGATTGGTAGGGTTAAAGACAAAATGTCATAAAGAAATACAAAAACATCTTCTGTTACATTCCCATTAAAGTGAGATTATGTGATCCATTTTAGTCTATATAATATTGTAAGGCAAAATATTGTGGTTGCGTAACATTGCAACGTTGACGCATGGTTCATTTTCATCAATTTCAAACCTATAGCATTAATTATACAAATCAACACAAACATGAAATTATGGCTGATAGTACATTTGTTGGAAGTAACAAGCATTAAAAACCAGAAGCATGGATATAAGACAGATATTGTGCACTTCTTGCCAGCTGTTATTTCCCTCCCCGCCGGCAGGTACAAAAGTAACATTGCGGTAGTTCTATTCTCTGTCTATTTAATTTTAACAAATTTTACCTAGAAATTAAATTACTGTTGCTAATGATCGAGGACGCATGTGACCGACCGGCTATAATCGCTCTTATGTATCAACATTTTTAATTGTGTTATTTACATTGGATAAAAGTAGAGACTCAGAGCTACAAAACGGTATATCATACAGTGCTTTTTTGAGGAACAATGGGCAAGTAATTCTGCTTTGAAAGTTAATAAATTTGGAAACTCACTTTTGAGAAAATGGCCTTTGAATGTTTTGGCACCTACTGGAGAGCTCTCCACTGTCTACACCCATTCAGAATTGTTCACAGCCTCTTAAGCCAGCCCCAGCCAACTCTTTAAGGATTCACATGTGAGGTCATGTGCTAAACAGTGAGTAGTGTAATAAAGATTACTACACTACTAAAAGTGGAAAAGTAGTAGTCTACAATAAGGAAAGATTCCAGTTAAACAGAAAGTGTCCAGATAAATATTAGATGACCGGCTCCCGAGTGGCGCAGCGGTCTAGGGCACTGCATCGTAGTGCAGGAGGTGTCGCTGCAGTCCCTGGTTCAAATTCAGGCTGCATCACATCCGGCCGTGATTGGGAGTCTCAAGGGCGACGCACAATTGGCCCAGTGTTGTCCGGGTTTGGCCGGGGTAGGCTATCATTGTAAATACGAATTTGTTCTTAACTGACTTTCCTAGTTAAATAAAAATGTAATTAAATAAATGATGTAAATGATGCTTACCCAGACACAATTGCCTAAATTGATGGGTCACGTGAAAGAAATGCCATAACCCCCAGCCACATCTTGCCAAGTGGATGGGTCTCTATGGTTACTTGCATAGTAGCAATATCCAAAATAGATTGTGTCAATATGAATATGGTATGAACAATATCAATATCAATAACAATATCAGTGATAGATGAGGTAGTTATATGCATACAATCAGGTGTAAAGTGGCTGAGCAGCAGGATAAAAAAAATTGTAGCAGCAATGTATGTGTGTGTTAGGAGAATCATTTGAATGGAGGCACTGCAGATAGTGCTGATGACTGGCCTGTCCAAACCATGCATGAACAAGGGAATCTATATTCTGAGAGCCTGGTTCTGTCCTGCCCTTGACTTTGGTGCAGGGCATGTGATGTCCATAGCCTCTTCGTCACAAAACTCCCTGATCTTCTCAAAAAGTTTGTCTAGCTGTGTCCAGTCCAGGCGGTGCTTGTAGACCATCTATGGGAGGAAGGATGTCAGCGTTGCACAGCAGCTGAAACCTGGTCCTGACTGAGTCCGAACGCTCCTTGACGACAACAACACCAGGCTCCAGAGCATCGAAGCTGTAAAACAGGAAATAACAAAACATATTGAGACGACATTACAACCTAGGACAACATCAATTCACCTCCCAAGTTTAGATAAGAAGAATAACCTCATAAAATGCTATAAAAAAGCTATGCCAGCCATAGCTTTCCACCAGCACCGTACCATCCTCCAGTCCAACCAGCTGTGGGATGTTGACCGCTGTCCTTCACAACACCAGCAATCTCAGACAAAGTGTTCACGCTGGTCTTTCTGAAGTGCTGCTTGATGAGGCCGAAGTACTAGCCGGTGGCAAACTTGGTGTGGCCTGTGATCAGGAAGGTCCAGACTGTGGTTCAGCTTGTGCATGGTCTGCCAGGCACAATACCAGAGCACAAACTTGCTCTTGTTTTGGCCACTGCAGCTGCGAGGAGTTGAAAAGTAGATGGGACCTGGCTGCATAGATTCAGAAGGATAGTGCACCTGCAAACAACAAAAAAACATTAAGATAAGTTAATAAAAAGAAAATGTTATGTAAAACGTAATGAAACATTTTTATGCGTCATTATCAGGAGAGTTTCACTTACCTGCAAATGTGCAGAGCAGCAGCCTTGCATACAGAAACATAATATTGGAAACTGGAAGTTAAAATTATAACACACAGCCCAACTACACGTACCTCTGGAAAATACTGAAATAATGTGAGATCAATAAAAGTAGGTAAATTAAATAATAAAAATGTGTTTATGCTTTACATACCAAGTGTTGTCATCGATTCCTTGTAGAGACACCACACCGCTGCTTTTGTCACATGGGATGGCAGCAGCTTTCCATCAAAGTGTTTGTGTCCTGGGTGGCTTCCTGGTAATACTACTGCATTATCCTCTGCGTGATTGTTGATGAAGTTCACCACTCGCTGCAAGTCCTCACGCTTTAGGTGTAACCTGTGCTTGCTTCGGCCAGATCTCTTTTTGATGGGAGGCATTAGACCATTCTCCTTGTATGATTGGTGGAGGAGAGTCAGGTGTGTTCTACTGATGCTGAAAGACAAATTCCAGATACAAATATTTTGGCATTATTATACAATAGATAGCCGTAATCACCTTCAGACACACCTGACTAACTTGATGGGTCATGTAATCACCTGGCGAGTCTTTTGTTCAGACATGCTAGCTAAACAATGAACTATAATCCTAAACCATAGAGTACTAGCGATACAAACCAATTGCCATAGCTAGCTAAAGTCAACCAAATAGGTTCAATGTTAGTTAGCTAGCTAACATTATGCTATAACTTGCAATGCGAAATGGCATTCTGAGATAACATTACTACACACAGATCATAAACGTAATGTTAGCTAGCGAGCCAGCCATCTAACATCAGCTAGCTAGCTAACAGTCAGTTTTAAGGAGTACTGGGTTTATACATGGAGCTAGCTAGGTAGCTGAACAAGGAACCATAATCCCAATCCATATAGTACTAGCAATACAAAAAAAAGTTAACGTTCAATCGGCTCTCCTATGAAGTAGTGACCCTCGACATACGCCTAGTTTCCTGAAACGGGTCACATATATAAATTGTTTGTCATAATATATGGTGTCTCTAGCTCTATCGATCTCTGAGTAATTAGGAAAAAAACTAAAAGTGTTACTTTTGCCCCGGTTCTCACCTATAGCGTGTCAGTACAAATGTTGGACCTTATTTTGACTCGTTTCGTCACAGGAAGAAAATAATCTTGCAGTTTTTGAATATCTAAAGAAATATTTTGAATCGCCGCCAGGTGTCATAATCAGCCATAAAATAACGCAATATACAGTATGTTATAACAGGTGTAAATATATGGGGAATGACAGTGTTATGACCATATTATGACAGGTTATGACAAGTTATGTCAGCTGTTAAGACACATTATGTCATAATGTGTTATGACGCTGGGTGTCAAGTAAATATTTCCTTATTTCCCACGGCAAATCTACTGTAGCAATTTACCCAACATTATGTATGAATGGAAACTAATGTTGGTGTAGCCTACTGTTATTATTTTATTTTATTTTTATTTCTTATCAAGATCGGGGGTAATATTGATATTTGTGCCAGAAGGGCGTGGGACAGAATCAAACCCACGCCGATACGGTAGGCCTATACTTGAAGGCAGTGGCCCTAGTCGCTACACCATCACAGGCCAAAGTTTTACCAAAGTTTGACAGTTCATTCGTAACGTTAGGATACACTTGACACTTATTTGTTGTATCCTAGTGTAGACCAATATCTATATAAAACGACAGTTGTTGATGTGTATGGCTGCATTTCAGATACATTTTTTGTACATTTGAATGTCGCAGCAATAGGACCTAGGCCTAGCGTTTGAGCGAGAGATCAATTATTTTGATAACAGGCCCTGATCCCAAGGACTCGACTTCCCCCGCATGGAGAGGAGGAGATCTGCTCATTTTCAGGGACTCACAAGGCTCATTTGAATTTCCTAAAGCAGTAGGATAATTCTCTGTGACAAAAGTGTGATCAAGTTAAGATCTGACATCTGTACATTATGTGAAATATGTTCATGTGTATTTATATGAATGCACGTCTAAGTGTGCATGTTCATTCTTTGTATCTGATCGGTGTGTGTGTGTGTGTGTGTGTGTGTGCGTATCTCCCTCTCTCTGTCTTTAATCAGTGCAAGCTCTGAGTTCCACTGTGCCAAGTTCCATTCAGTTGTGCGTAGTCAAATGAATGATTTCCACCGACCGTCATTCCACACTGCTTTTCCTGGCTGATCCTCATGGTACCGTGTCAGCGCAGGGACCTCTAATACACACACACACACGCACACACACACACACACACACACACACACACACACACACACACACACACACACACACACACACACACACACACACACACACACACACACACACACACACTATGAATTATATATGCTGTGCATCAATACCTTCTTATAAGCCCTTCATCCTCCATCAGTATGATGCCATTATGACCAGCCTATATTCATTAAAGGCCTGTCAGAGTGAGGATTCTGATCACAGATCAGTCCATGCTTATTAAAGTCCTGTCACACAGAGAGGCTACGCTGAACAGAGATCAGTGTGTCTTTACTACAATCCGTGTCACAGTGGAGGCATTCTGAGAAGCACAAAGCCTCCATTGGCCTAATCCCTCGTCAGGGGGCAACGGCATTAAGTTGTCAATCAAAGTGGAGGACGAGTTATTATACACCATAGGGTTGCTCAATAATCACCTCACCTGCCACAGATTAAAGGACCTGTTGGAGGGGGCCATGCTGATGCCTGTTGTAACTCCAGTCCTTCCAGATAAGGTCACATCTTCCTTGAGACATATAGGTCTATCCAGTGAGTACCTCCTCTAGAAAGAGTTCTGTGGTCAGAGCTTTGGCCAGTGGGATAAATAACAGGCAGATATAACACATGCCTGCTACAACAGGCCTGTTTTATATTTAAGTCGTACCTAGGGCACAGAACCACACAGAAACAGAGAGACAGACAGAGAGACTGGGCAGATTAGCAGAGAGTGTGAGAGAGATATCAGGAAAGACAAGGAGTAGGTTAGGACTGGTGAGAGGTGCCTCTGTGTCTCTTTTAGGGCTGGTCTCCCTACAAACGCACACGCAAACCTCAACCCCCCCCCCCGTCGCCCCCCCCCCCCCCCCCGTCGCCCTATGCTCTGCACTGTCCTCATGCGCTCTCACCGGTCTGTGTTTAATAAGGCATAATGCTGCGGCTCGGCGGGCACCGTTTCCAACAGGCAGGCTTAAAAGCTATTTTCTCCTTATTACATGCATGATTTTAACTGATCCCAGAAAAGCAAACACATGGATTCCCCATGGACCACTCAGATTCAGGCTCAACTGCTGAACTGACAGAATGTGGTGGGAATAAAAGGTGCAGGGTGGCGGGGGGGAGTGGCCCTCTCACACCTTCGTTCAGCCATTCACACGGCATGGCCTGGCTATACAACGGCCCTCTTGTTGGAGGAGGAGGAGGGCTATGCAACGTCCTGGAGCTCTGAAAATTTACCTACTATCTATACAGAGACACACCCTTGATATACACACGCATGCACGCACACACACACGTATTCTGTCCATCCACACCATCTCTCGATCCTCTTATGGCGTGGTTCCCAGGAACTAGTGGTCAGCCAGTGGTCTCACCGGTAGACAGGAAGCAGTTAACAGAGCAGATCGAATCAAAGTTTATTGGTCGCATACACAGATTTTCAGATGTTTTCGCAGGTGCAGTGAAATGCTTGTGTTTCTAGCGCCAACAGTGTAGTAATACCTAACAATACAAAAAAATACACACATAATCTACAAAGTAAAAAATTAAGAAATTAAGAAATATCAGAACGAGCAATGTCAGAGTCCAGAATATATATATATATACAGTTGAAGTCGGATGTTAACATTCACTTAGGTTGGAGTCATTAAAACTCATTTATCAACCACTCCACAAATTTCTTATTAACAAACAATAGTTTTGGCAAGTCGGTTAGGACATCTACTGTGTGCATGACACAAGTAATTTTTCCAACAATTGTTTACAGACACATTATTTTCACTTATAATTCACTGTTTCGCAATTCCAGTGGGTCAGAAGTTTACAAACTCAAAGTGGACTGTGCCTTTAAACAGCTTAGAAAATTCCAGAAAATTATGTCATAGTTTTAGAAGCTTCTGATAGGCTAATTTACATCATTTGAGTCAATTGAAAGTGTACCTGTGGATGTATTTCAAGGCCTACCTTCAAACTCAGTGCCTCTTTGCTTGACATCATGGGAAAATCAAAAGAAATCAGCCAAGACCTCAGAAAAAAAAATTGTAGACCTCCACAAGTCTGGTTCATCCTTGGGAGCAATTTCCAAACGCCTGAAGGTACCACGTTCATCTGTACAAACAATAGTACACAAGTATAAACACCATGGGACCACGCAGCCGTCATACCGCTCAGGAAGGAGACGCATTCTGTCTCCTAGAGATGAACGTACTTTGGTGCGAAAAGTGCAAATCAACCCCAGAACAACAGCAAAGGACATTTTGAAGATGCTGGAGGTAACAGTTATAAAAGTATCTATATCTACAGTAAAACGAGTCCTATATCGACATAACCTGAGAGGCCGCTCAGCAAGAAAGAAGCCACTGCTCCAAAACCACCATAAAAAAGCCAGACTACGGTTTGCAACTGCACATGGGGACAAAGATCGTACTTTCTGGAGAAATGTCCTCTGGTCTGATGAAACAAAAATAGAACATTGTTATGTTTGGAGGGAAAAGGGTGAGGCTTGCAAGCCGAAGAACACCATCCCAACCGTGAAGCATGGGGGTGGCAGCATCATGTTGTGGGGGTGCTTTGCTGCAGGACGAACTGGTGCACTTCACAAAATAGATGGCATCATGAGGCAGGACAATTATGTGGATATATTGAAGCAACATCTCAAGACATAAGTCAGGAAGATAAAGCTTGGTCGCAAATGGGTCTTCCAAATGGACAATGACCCCAAGCATACTTTCAAAGTTGTGGCAAAATGGCTTAAGGAGAACCAAGTCAAGGTATTGGAGTGGCCATCACAAAGCCCTGACCTCAATCCTATAAGAAATTTGTGGACAGAACTGAAAAAGCGTGTGCGAGCAAGGAGGCCTACAAACCTGACTCAGTTACACCAGCTCTGTCAGGAGGAATGGCCTGAAATTCACCCAACTTACTGTGGGAAGCTTGTGGATGGATACCCGAAACGTTTTACCATAGTTAAACAATTTAAAGGCAATGCTACCAAATACTAATTGAGTGTATTTAAACATCTGACCCACTGGGAATGTGATGAAATAAATAAAAGCTGAAATAAATAATTCTCTCTGCTATTATTCTGACATTTCACATTCTTAAAATAAAGTGGTGATCCTAACTGCCCGAAGACAGGGAATTTTTACTAGGATTAAATGTCAGGAATTGTGAAAAACTGAGTTTAAATGTGTTTGGCTAAGGTGTATGTAATCTTCCGACTTCAACTGTATATATATATATATATATATATATATATATATATATATATATATATATATATATATATATAAGATCTGTGTCTTTCTGTGTTTGTCTTGGATCAACAGCAACTGAGTCCTCAGCCAAACCTCTGCCTCGAAATGGAGAGCAGCACTCCAAACACAGTGGGGTTTATTAAAGTATAATTAAAGTGATTAACAGAGAGTTTTGAGAGGGAGGCCCTTTCTGGTTTCAAGATTAAATAAAGAGTGAAATATAAAGTAAATAGACGTTTTGTTCTTTGATTCTTTTGGTCTTGGCCACAGCAAGCGGGATTAGATCATCAGCAGATGTCATAGCCTTCTGTCATCTGCCAAGGAAAATAAGAGAGGGAGAGGAGATGAGAGAGAGAGAGAGAGAGGGAGGAATTAGAGACAGAGGGAGAGAGAGGAGTTAGAGGCAGGAAGAGAGGGAGAGAGGAGGGAGAGGCTAAAGGAATAAGGGTCCGAGAGAAAGTAAGAAAGTACATGTGAGCGAAAGAGAGCCAGAGAAAGTGAAAGAGAAAAGTAAAGGATGAAGTATGTCGAGACAAAGAAGGAAATTAGTTTGAAAAAGAAGGAGGAGAGGAGAAGAGCACGGTTAGAGAGAAGAAGATACAAGGTATGGGTTGAGTTGAGTTGGGGAGGGGAAGAGAGAACTGAGAACTCCAGCAAACTGGAGACATGGTTTGATATCTGGACGGCTTCTAGGTGGAGAAATGGTGTTGAGCATTGGGTTGGTGAGACTGAGCTGGATGTGAAAGAAGAAGTGCCACGCACGCACACGCACGCACGCACGCACGCACGCACGCACGCACGCACGCACGCACGCACAGACACACACAGACACACACACACACACACACACACACACACACACACACACACACACACACACACACACACACACACACACACACACACACACACACACACACACACACACACACACACACACACACACACACACACACACACACACACACACCCCTAGACCAAGTCAAATTGCCGCAATAAAAGAGGCAGACTGGTTGCTGAGTTAGGAGAATGATGGACTCAAACTGGGGCAGTCGCTTAGTCACTGGGTGTGCCCCTAACAGTTGTACTGGGGAATGAACCAACACACCGTCCTAACCAGCCTCTGGTGCTGGTACATACATCTAATAGGGAGGAACCATCATCAACCCTGTATAAAGACCGGACCTAAACTCTGAGCTATAGAGAAGCACAGGCTGCTGGTCAGTTTGTTGGAATCATGAACAAAGGCACAGTACACGATTAGAACATTATCTGTAGTGTGGAGAGATTTACTTTGACATTTCATTGTTTACACAGTGAAAGTGAATGCTCGGACAAAAGCATCATAACCTTAACTTTTGTAACCATGCCTTAAACAAAGGCACCAAAAGTACAAACACATGTTCTGCTTTGCACTTTGTTTGCAATTCTGCAACACACTTGCAAAACACTACCCACTGGTTCTCACATTAGACACTTCGTTCAAGAATGAAATCTCTTGCAATCATTGGGAAAACACTTATATTCAAAATGCAAAACATACCGGAAATTTGCAACACCCACCCACACACACATGAAAACACTTCTACAGTAATTGAACACCAATTAGTCTGAGCATCAGCACCACAAATAGACCTCAGGTAAGCTCACCTCTTTTGTGAGAACTTTGCAAACATGGAGGCAGTGAGAGCGAGAGGAAGGGGAAAAGGTAAGAGGAAGAGAGAGAGGAAGAGTAGGAGGAGGACGAGGACAAGAACAAAGAAGGGGACTGGGCAATAGACGGAGACATATTTCCGGTGACATCAGGGCCATTTTGGTGGACCATGTCATAAATCATGGCCTGACGATGAGGGAGGCTGGGCAGAGAGTCCAGCCCAACCTGAGTCGCTACACGGTAGCATCCATAATACAGACATTTAGACTGGAGAACAGCTATACCTTCAACGTTCTACACTAGACTGTACCTATGTAATTGTTGCACATCATTCTGCATCACAGTACAATACAATGTAGTCCTACAAAATTAGGCCTATGCTCCTCAGTGAACCAAACAAATAGGTATAGTGCTGTGAAGTACATATAATACAGTTGATGTTACTGTGTACAGTATGACAGTACAGTATGTAAAAAATAACCTAACCAATGACATCACATTCTTGCATTTTCTACAGAACTGCCAGACGACCTCCTGAGGGTGGAAGGCAACGTCTGTTCACACATGAACAGGAACTGGCCATTGTCAATCTGGTGTTGGCAAACAGCACCATCCGCCTACATCAACTACGAGAGCAAATCATCGCAGACCGCACAACATTCCGTATTATCAACCGTGTCAGTATGTCGACACTCTGCATCAACACCAACTTACGACGAAGCAGCTGTCCAGGGTTCCATTTGAGAGGAACAGCGTTAGAGTCAAAGACCTTCGCTATGACTTTGTGCAAGTAAGTGTCACTGTACTATACTGTAATACAGTAATGGCAGTACATTGTGTCCTATTGGCACTGCATAGATACATTCAGACAAAGCAGTATGTGACCTAGGTGTTCTGCCGGGGCACCTGCCTTGCCTGTAGCTTGTAGTTTTGACTGAATGTGTCTGACCCAACCCTATTTTTTGTTTACCATTGCACTGTAACGTTACTGTAATTATTTTTGCTTGCGAGAGTTTACAGTAACATATTGTATTGATTACTGTACTATAATTCAACTTTTCTTTGTGTTTTTTTTTTGTTGTTGTAAAAACCTGCAACGGCAAAAAATAAGCTGTATATCTTTTTTTCTGAAGCCTTTCTATTCTTGTGTTCATTGAAATGTGAGTAGATGTACTGTACTGGAACAATCTTTCACAGAAGCCTGTATGAGAAAATGAAAAAGCTTTATGAAGTACTAAAGACAGCAGTGTTTAGTATTAAGTACATCAACGTGTCGCTGCTTTGAAAGAGTCATTCAAATGGTGCATGTGTGTATCGTTTTGTTGCAAAAATGCCATTTTGAAAAAGGATTGTTAGGTTTTGATTGCAGAGTTTCATTTTGACATAGACGTGAGATGTTAATCTCCAAGTGGTGTGTCTTCTTTGGCTTGTGCGCAGAGTTTTGACACAATGAGCCAAATTCCGCAACAAGTGTGTAAGCAATCGCAAAAAAACGGTATTATATTGTTCTATTTCTAATGAATTTCCATGGAAATTAGCGACAAAAATATATGTATCTAGGAGAGGACAGCAGCACCCAGAAGATTTAGCATGGAACACAACTAGATTCCAGCCCTCCTCTCTAATCTCTGACCAGAGGGACGGGTGTGTTCCGACAGAGGACGCGTTCATACCAGAGCGCCTGTCACGCCCTGACCTTAGAGATCCTTTTTATGTCTCTATTTTAGTTTGGTCAGGGCGTGAGTTGGGGTGGGCATTCTATGTTTTTGTTCTATGTTTTCTATTTCTATGTGTTTGGCCGGGTGTGGTTCTCAATCAGAGGCAGCTGCCTATCGTTGTCTCTTATTGAGAACCATACTTAGGTAGCCTTTTCCTACCTGTGGTTTGTGGGTAGTTGTTTTCTGTTTTGTGTCTGCACCAGACAGAACTGTTTCGCTTTCGTTCTCCTGTTTGTTGTTTTTGTTCGATGTGGTTTTTTGGATTAAATCATGAACACTTTAAATTCTGCACCTTGGTCCACTCTTCCTTCAGCCCACGAGAACCGTTACAGCGCCTCTGACCAGGAGGGTTGAGGAGATGGCTGAGCGGGTCTCAACCAGGAGTGTGTCTGTAAATGAGAAGCAGGGGCTGGCGTTTTCCTGATGAAAACATGACATCAGAGTCATGTGTGTCACATATGTGCACTGGCTCTGGACTCACACTTCATAAATGAAACGGATGCACAGGACTGCCGACTGTGGAGGGTGCCAGGAGGCTTAGAGGCTGGGGAGGCAGGGAGCCTGGGAGCCATGGACTGACGCTGTGCGCGGTTGGAAGCGGCACAGATATCGTTTCATGTCCTACAGTGGCGCCTCACTTTCTGTACCGATTACAAAAAGTGTCAACACATCCCGAATAGAGACCATAGACCTAGTGTTTCATTCAAATCAAATCAAATCAAACGTCATTTGTCACACGCCGTTCACAGCAGGTATGAAAGGTGCAGCAAGGCGCTTATGTGCTAGCTACCTCCACAATGAATTGCATTAGTGAATAATTAGTCAAGCACACACCATGGACGTAGCTGAGGGTGTTATTGTGTAGCTGTGGGTACAGTTCTTTGGACAAAAATTGTTCATAGTAGGACTCTGTTTGAAGGTCTGCAGGTCACATGGTTGGCGTGTGTTGAGACAAATGTTTGTGCGTGGCTAAGGCAACATGTATGCGTGTCAGTGGAGGTGTGTGTGTCTGTTTGTGTGTCAGGGCCTGCTCTGGTCCCAGTGAGAGGCCAAGCCGTAGCAGTGGGGGAGCACAGTGAGTCTGGGAGGGATGAAGGCTGTGGGCTGTGGGGTGAACATTGGTTCCTCTGGAATCTTAATTCTTCCCCAACAACACAAACAGGACATAAATCCTCGCCCAGTCCCAGTGCACAAGACAGTATGGAACGCTGCTCCTTCATGCGGCTGCGCTGGATAATTACCCTCTCTTTCTTTCCCTCTCTCAGACTTTTCCTAGTTGCAGGACTCTTTCTCTCTCTCCCTCTCTCTTTCTCTCTCTCTCCCTCTCTTACTCTCTCTCTCTCTCTCTCTCTCTCTCTCTCTTTTCCTCCCTCTCTTTAACTAGCTTTCCTTGCCTTACTCTCTGTGTCTCTCACTCTGTCTCTCTCTTTCTCTCTCGCTCTGTCTTTCTCTTTATCAGATTCAACTTTATTAGCTTTAATGACAACGCCACTGTTGCTAAAGCAAAATGGGATAATGACATCCACAATAACAGTAAAAACAAATCATGCTAATAGTAATTAGAGAAAGGGGAATATATAAAGTGTAGTACCAGTGAAAAGTTTGGACACACCCACTCATTCAAGGGTTTTTCTTTATTTTGACTATTTTCTACATTGTAGAATAATAGTGAAAACATCAACACTATGAAATAACACACATGGAATCATGTAGTTGTAACAATTGTCTATTTCGTCCTCCTCATCGGACGAGGAGAGGCGAGAAGGATCGGACCAATATGCAGAGTGGTTCGTGCTCATGATGATTTATTAAAACCGAAACTGAACACTGAAATACAAAACAATAAACGAAGTGCAGAAAACCGAAACAGTACCGTGTGGTGAAAACACTAACACGGTAGACAAACACCCACAAAACACACGTGAAACCCAGGCTGCCTAAGTATGATTCTCAATCAGGGACAACGATTGACAGCTGCCTCTGATTGAGAATCATACCAGGCCGAACACACAAAACCCCAACATAGAAAACAACACATAGACAACCCACCCAACTCACGCCCTGACCATACTAAATAAATACAAAACAAGGGAAAACAGGTCAGGAACGTGACAGTAGTAACCAAACAAGTGTTAAACAAATCAAAATATATTTTATATTTGAGATTCTTCAAAGTAGCCACCCTTTGCCTTGATGACAGCTTTGCACGCTGTTGGCATTCTCTCAACCAGTTTCATGAGGTAGTCACCTGGAATGAATTTAGATTAACAGGTGTGCCTTGTTAAAAAGTAAATTGTGGAATTTCTTTCCTTCTTAATGCGTTTGAGCCAATAAGTTGTGTTGTGACAAGGTAGGGGTGGTATACAGAAGATAGCCATATTTGGTAAAAGACCTAATAGGTCAGTCAGTCCGGAACACTGAACAGTTGATGTTGAGATGTGTCTATTACTTGAACTATGTGAAGCATTTTGTCACGCCCTGACCTTAGAGATCTCTGTTTTTTCTATATATGTTGGTTAGGTCAGGGTGTGACTAGGCTGGGTACTCTAGTTTTTGCATGTCTAGGGTTTTTGTATGTCTAGGGGTTTGTATGTCTATGTTGGCCTGATATGGTTCCCAATCAGAGACAGCTGTTTATCGTTGTCTCTGATTGGGAACTATATTTAGGTAGCCATTTTCTTCATTTGTGTTGTGGGATCTTGTTTTTGTATAGTTGCCTTGTGCACTGCAATACTGCACGTTTGTTAGATTCTTTGTTGTAAGTTTCACTATTAAAGAATGTGGAACTCTACGCACGCTGCAGCTTGGTCCGATCCTTTTAACGAACGTGACACATTTATTTGGGCTGCAATCTGAGTTAACTCGAATGAACTTATCCTCTGCAGCAGAGGTAACTCTGGTTCTTCCTTTCCTGTGTTAGTCTGAAACTTTGAACGTTTCTTCAAGTGCAGTCGCAGAAACTGGCTCTCATGAGGACCAACACAGGAAAGGAAGAACCAGAGTTACCCACATACAAATTAGGGTTGATCAATGGACAATGATCTAGACAAAATACTCTGTAATGTCACAGTGGAAGAAACATCTTTATATTTGTCAATGTTAGAAATACCTTTGGCAGCGATTACAGATGTGAGGCTTTCTAACAATTTACAGATCTGGATTGTGCAACATTTGCCCGTTTCTCTACCTTGTCACACCAGCCTGGATTATTGACCTCTGCCTGCCCTGACCCAGAGACTTCCTGCGCTCTGTACCTTTTGCACTCTGATCTGGATTACTGACCTCTGCCTGCCCTTGACATGTCGTTTTTCCTGCCCCTAGTAATAAACTTTTGTTACTTCGACACTGTCTGCATCTGGGTCTTCCCAGATAATAATAATATAAAATAATCTCATGCTCATACTTACTTAATGGCAAATAAACCTAGTAAATATCTCACAGCTCTCACTAAAACGAATACATGCTAAAACAGAGATAATCTTAAAAGATAACGATACAAATGTGGTAATTAGAAATAACAACGTGGTTAATGACATTTATATAAATCCGAATTAAACAACAGTTGGACGGATCCTATAGCCTTCTTAGGTTCAACAACCCTGAAGCAACTATCAGCTGACAAAAAAACAATCATTAAAAACAGAGATCACCCAAAAAGAAATATTAGATACTGTTAAAACATTTGCATGGAGAAAAGCACCAGGAATGGATGACTTTCCCATATAATTCTATTCAACATTTTGGGACAAAGTAGCACCCCTATTTACACAAATGACAACACACGTGTCACACTCAACTGAGTACTTCCTACTTCCATGTATCAAACAGTTATTGCAGTTATATTAAAACTATGAAAATCCCCTACTGATTATAGACCCATACATGTAATAAACTGTGACTAGAAAATAACAACAAAGCTTATAAGCAATAGAATTGCAAAAGTCTTATCAGACATGATACATATCAATCAAACAGGGTTTATTAACCTTTCTCGCCCAGGGGTTCCGCTAGCGGAACACCCACAACATTCCGCTGGAAAAGGCAGCGCGCAAAATTCAAAAATATTTTTTAGAAATATTTAACTTTCACACATTAACAAGTCCAATACAGCAAATGAAAGATAAATATCTTGTGAATCCAGCCAACGTGTCCGATTTTTAAAATGTTTTACAGCGAAAACACAACATATATATATGTTAGCTCACCACCAAATCCAAAAAAGCACAGACATTTTTTCACAGCAAATATAGCTTTCACAAAACCCACAAATAGAGATAAAATTAATCACTAACCTTTGAACATCTTCATCAGATGAGTCATATGACATCATGTTACACAATACATTCATGTTTTGTTCGATAATGTGCATATATATATATAAAAAAAAATCTCAGTTTACATTGGCGCGTTACGTGCAGTAATGTTTTGATTCCAAAACATCCGGTGATTTTGCAGAAATACTCATAATAAACATTGATAAAAGATGCAAGTGTCATTCACAAAATTAAAGATAAACTTATCCTCTATGCAACCGCTGTGTCAGATTTCAAAATAAACTTTACGGAAAAATAATATTCTGAGAACGGCGCTCAGAGCATAATCCAGCCAAAGAAATAGTCGCCATTTTGGCGTCAACAGAAGCTACAAAAACACTATAAATATGCACTTACCTTCGAATAACTTCATCAGAAGGCACTCCCAGAATTCCCAGTACGACAATAAATGACTGAAAAGTTCCATAAAGCGCATCATTTAGCCACGTGTTGTTAGCATGTTCAGCCCACGAATCCATTTTCATGACGCACGAGCAATCCCTCCAGACAAAAACTCAAAAAGTTCCGTTACAGGTCGTAGAAACAAGTCAAATGATGTATGCAATCCATATTTAGGATGTGTTTAACATTAATCATCAATAAGGATCCAACCGGAGAATTTCATTGTCTGAAGAAAGACCATTGGAACGAGAGCACTCTCTCTCGCTCGCGCGCAAAATGAGACAGATTTCTGAAGACCACTCAGTAAAATAGCTCCTATGAGCCCCTCCTTTATAGTAGAATCATATAACCAAAATCTAAAGACGGTGACATCTAGTGGAAGCCCTAGGAAGTGTTTGCTTATCCATAACTATATGGGGTATCATTTGGCACTGTTTTGAAAATCGAGTTCTCACTTCCTGTTTGGAAGTCTTCTCAGGTTTTTGTCTGCCAAATGAGTTCTGTTATACTTACAGACATAATTCAAACAGTTTTAGAAACTTCAGAGTGTTTTCTATACAATAGTAATAATAATATGCATGTATTACCTTCTGGGGCAGAGTAGGAGGAAATTCCGTTTGGGTACGCAATTCGTTCAAAGTGGAAACACTGCCCCCTGTCCATAACAGGTTTTAAGAAAAGACACTTACAAACAAAGAACATGTTTCAGTTTAAAACAATACACAAAACAACAATAAATAGATTGATCAATAATGGCTGTTGATGCCCAAAAGGCATCAAAACTTTGGAAGCTTTCAACTTTCCAGCGGAAATAATAAATGTAATAAAAATATTATACCGAACAAAAATATAAACACAACATGTATTGTTTCACGAGATGAAATAAAATGCACAGAAATGTTCCATATGCACAAAAAGCTTCTTTCTCTCAAATTCTGTGCACAAATTTGTTTACATCCCTGTCATTGAGCATTTCTTCTTTGCCAAGTTAATTCATCCACCTGACAGGTGTGGCATATCAAGAAGCTGATTAAACAGCACGATCATTACACGGGTGCGCCTTGTGCTGGGGACAACAAAATAACACTGTAAAATGTTCAGTTTAGTCACACAACACAATGCCACAGATTTTTCATTTCTATACCATTTCTCTACTTGTTTCCAGAGAATTTGGCAGGAAGTCCAACCAGCCCCACAACCACAGACCACATGTAACCACGCCAACCCAGGACCTCCACATCTGTCTTCTTCTTCAGACTGAGACGAGCCACCTGGACAGCTGAT
Source organism: Salvelinus namaycush (assembly GCF_016432855.1). NCBI lineage: Eukaryota > Metazoa > Chordata > Actinopteri > Salmoniformes > Salmonidae > Salvelinus > Salvelinus namaycush. The sequence continues at coordinate 39,005,367 of NC_052310.1, read as the reverse complement.
GAAGCTATGGGTTTGCACAACCGAAGAATTTATGCACAAACTGTCAGAAACCATCTCAGGGAAGCTCATCTGCATGCTCGTCGTCCTCACAAGGGTCTTGATCTGACTGCAGTTCTGTGTCGTAACCGACTTCAGTGGGCAAATGCTCACCTTCGATGGCCACTGGCTGATGAATCCCGGTTTCAACTGCACTGGGCAGATGGCAGACAGCATGTATGGTATCGTGTGGGCGAGCAGTTTGCTGATGTCAGCGCTGCGAACAGAGAGCCCCATGGTGGCGGTGGGGTTATGGTTTGGGCAGGCATAAGCTACGAACAATGAACACAATTGCATTTTATCAATGGCAATTTCAATGCACAGAGATACCGTGACGAGATCTTGAGGCCCATTGTCGTGCTATTCATCCGCCACCATCACCTCATGTTTCAGCATGATAATGCACGGCCCCATGTTGCAAGGATCTGAACACAATTCCTGGAAGGTGAAAATGTCCCAGTTCTTCCATGGCCTGCAAACACACCAGACATGTCACCCATTGAGCATGTTTTGGATGCTCTGGATTGGCGTGTATGACAGCATGTTCCAGTTCCCACCAATGTCCAGCAACTTCACACAGCCATTGAAGAGGAGTGGGACAACATTCCACAGGCCACAATCAACAGCCTGATCAACTCTATGCGAAGGATGTGTTTCGCTGCATGAGGCAAATGGTGGTCACACCAGATACTGACTGATTTTCAGATCCACGCCCCTACGTTATTTTATATGGAATCTGTGACCAACAGATGCATATCTGTAATCCCAGTCATGTGAAATCCATAGATTAGGGCTTAATGAATTTATTTCAATTGACTGATTTCCTTAAATGAACTGTAACTCAGTAAAAGTTTAGAAATTGTTGTTTGTTGCATTCATATTTTAAATAAAAAATATACACAAATAATACACGATCTGATGAAATTGCTTTAGAAAGAGGCTCAAGACAGGGATGTTCCTTCTCCCCCGATTTGTTTGCACTGGCAATTGAACCACTCGCAGAAAGAATTAGGACCCAAACGTAACAGGTATAAGTATTGGTAAAAATGTATATGAACTCAACTTATTTGCAAATGATCTCCTGATAAACCTGACCAATATAAAACATTTTTTGGGGGGAATAATCTAAAATATATAACGTTAATATTGAAAGAAAATGAAATAATGGCAATAGGAAAAATATAAATAATAATTCATGATCTACAGCAATCCTTTAAGTGGACCACAAAAATATTAAATACTTAGGATGCTTAATAAGTGACAACAAAACACATGTTTTACATTACAGACTTATTCTAAAATGGATTGAATAGTTTCCCCCCTAATTAATCTACACACAATACCCCATAATGACAAAGCAAAAACAGGTTTTTAGACATTTTTGCAAATATATTAAAAATAAAAAATGAAATATTACATTTACATAAGTAGTCAGAACCTTTACTCAGTACTTTGTTGAAGCACCTTTGGCATCGATTACAGCCTCGAGTCTTCGTGGGTATGACACTACAAGCTTGGGACACCTGTATTTGGGGAGTTTCTCCCATTCTTCTCTGCAGATCATATCAAGCTCTGTCAGGTTGGATGGGGAGTGTCGCTGCACAGCTATTTTCAAGTCTCCAGAGATGTTCGATCGGGTTGAAGTCCGGGGTCTGGCTGGTCCACTCAAGGACATTCAGAGACTTGTCCAGAAGCCTTTCCTGCGTTGTCTTGGCTGTGTGCTTAGGGTTGATGTCCTGTTGGAAGGTGAACCTTCGCCACAGTCTGAGGTACTGAGTGCTCTGGAGCAGGTTTTCTTCAAGGATCTCTCTATACTTTGCTCTGTTCATATTTCCCGCACTGTCAACTGTGGGACCTTGTATAAACAGGTGTGTGCTTTTCCAAATCATGTCCAATCATTTGAATTTACCACAGGTAGACTCCAATCAAGTTGTTGAACCATCACAAGGATGATCAATGGAAACAGGATGCACCCGAGGTCAATTTCAAGTCTCATAGCAAAAGGTCTGTTTTCGATTCATAATACATTTGAAACATTTTCTAAAAACCTGTTTTTGCTTTGTGAATATGGGCTATTGTTTATAGATTGGTGAGGGACATGTTTGTTTTAATCCATTTTATAATAAGGCTGTAATGTAACAAAATGTGTGAAAAGTGAATGGGTCTGAATACTTTCCCGAATGCACTGTATAAAGATAACTTTATTCCATTACTTAACAATATGAGAGCAGATCTAATTAAATTGAATTATCTTCCCATAAACCTTACAGGTAGTATAAATCTCTTCGAATGGCATGGCTCCCAAAGTTTTTGTATTTATTTTCGGTAATACCAATTACCCCATCAAAGACATTTAAAAAATAAACTATACTCTTTCATAACTGACTTTATATGAGCAAATAAAATTCATAGAATAAAAAGGAAAGTTTATATCTTCCTAAGTCTGAGGGTGGTTTTAACCTTAATTGTATCAACTCGCTACCGGAGGCTTTTACTTGTGACACATAGTTAAATGGACTAAAGAGGAAAAATGGGTATATACTAAAGATGTGCATGCTCATCCCCATAATCTTTTCACGTGTCTATTTTCAAAGGATAAAGCTACGAACATTTAGAACTTCATAGTTAAAACTTCTTAGGGCTGCAATCCCATAAACGGGATCGATATGACAACAGCTGTCACGTTCCTGACCTGTTTTCCCTTGTTTTGTATTTATTTAGTATGGTCAGGGCGTGAGTTGGGGTGGGTTGTCTATGTGTGTTTTTCTATGTTGGGGTTTTGTGTTCGGCCTGGTATGATTCTCAATCAGAGGCAGCTGTCAATCGTTGTCCCTGATTGAGAATCATATTTAGGCAGCCTGGGTTTCACGTTTGGTTTGTGGGTGTTTGTTTCCTGTGTCAGTGTTTGTGCCACACGGGACTGTTAAGGTTAGTTCGTTTGTTATTTTGTAGTGTGTCTTGTTTTCGTGAACATTAAAATCATGTAAACTTACCACTCTGCACATTGGTCCTCCGATCCTTCTTGCCTCTCCTCGTCCGAGGAGGAGGAAGAAATAGACTGCCGTTACAACAGCCGGTGAAAGTGCAGGGCGCCAAATTCAAACAACATAAATCTCATAATTATAATTCCTCAAGAATACAAGTATTTCACACCATTTTAAAGATACACTTCTTGTTAATCCCACCACAGTGTCCGATTTCAAAAAGGCTTTACAGTGAAAGTACCACAAACGATTATGTTAGGTCACCGCAAAATCACAGAAAAACACAGCCATTTTTCCAGCCAAAGACAGGAGTCACAAAAAGCAGAAATAGAGATAAAATGAATCACTAACCTTTGATGATCTTCATCAGATGACACTCATAGGACTTCATGTTACACAATACATATATGTTTTGTTCGATAAAGTTCATATTTATATCCAAAAACCTCAGTTTACATTGGCGCCATGTTCAGAAAGGCCTCCAAAATATCTAGAGAAATTGCAGAGAGCCACATCAAATAACAGAAATACTCATCATAAACTTTGATGAAAGATACATGTTTTACATAGATTAAAGACAAACTTGTTCTTAATGCAACCGCTGTGTCAGATTTCAAAAAAGCTTTACGGCAAAAGCACAATATTCAATAATCTGAGAACAGCGTTCAGCCACAAAAGGAAGCCATACAGTTACCCGCCAAATTGTGGAGTCAACAAAAGTCATAAATAGCATTATAAATCTTCCCTTACCTTTGCTGATCTTCGTCGGAATGCACTCCCGGGACTCCCACTTCCACAAGAAATGTTCGTTTTGTTCGGTAATGTCCATCATTTATGTCCAAATAGCTACTTTTGTTAGCGTGTTAGGTAAACAAATCCAAAGTCACGAAGTGCGTTCACTAAAAGCAGACAAAATGTCAAAAAGTTCCGTAACAGTCAGTAGAAACATGTCAAACGTTGTATTGAATCAATCTTTAGGATGTTTTTAACATAAATCTTCAATAATGTTCCAACCGGAGAATTCCATTGTCTTTAGAAGTGCGATGGAACAGAGCTCCCTCTCATGTGAACGTGCATGGTCAGAGCATGGTCAGCTCATGGCAGACCTTACTCATTCCTCTCTCCTTCGGCCCCACTTCACAGTAGAAGCATCAGACAAGGTTCTAAAGACTGTTGACATCTAGTGGAAGCCGTAGGAAGTGCAAACTGACCCATATCCCACTGTGTATTCGATAGGCGATGAGTTGAAAACCTACAAACTTCAGATTTCCCACTTCCTGGTTGGATTTTTTGCCTGCCATAGGAGTTCTGTTATACTCACAGACATCATTCAAACAGTTTTAGAAACTTCAGAGTGTTTTCTATCCAATACTAATAATAATATGCATATATTAGCAACTGGGGCTGAGGAGCAGGCAGTTTACTCTGGGCACCTCTGGGCACCTTTTTTATCCAAGCTACTCAATACTGCCCCTGCAGCCATAATTAAGAACACAATAACAATATGGAAGAAAATGGAACGTATTCTACAAGAACCAATATCACTCCTAAAACCTCAACCCTATGGAACAATCCTTGGATAGCTTTTCAGAATTCACAGATAAAGGCATAGAAACCGTAAATTACTTGGTAACAGGAAATACATACATTTCCATGACAGAATTAAAAAGCAATTTTGGACTGACCAATAGTTTCAAATACTTTTAACTTAAAGTTACATATCACAACTGATGAGCAAAAGAAAGGGAATCTTATTTGAGCCAGAACAATATGTTCATATTATAGGTAAGATATACAAAACCTTGCAGAGAACATATCCAACTGACAAACTCTTAGACAAAAAAAACTATTGGAACTAAGACTTAAAAATAACTGATTTTGGCACAAGATGGAGGGAAGCATAACTAACAAAATTACAGTTATCGAAATTGGACACTTAATCCTGTATAAACTAATGTACAGAATTTATTATACAAGGGACAAAATTCACAAATTCGACAGCACAATGGCAGTCATGTCTGAAGTGTAAAATTAACAATGATTCAATAATCCATGCTTTCTAGGAATGCTGTAAAGTCCAAACGTTAACGGCAGAGCTAGAGAGTTGGCTGTCAGAAGTTTTACAATGTAAACTTTTAATCCGTCTCCCTGCATACTTCAAGACATGGCATAGGGGGTATAGTGAGATATCCAATGGACTGGACGATTATCTTCTCATCTCTCACCTTGAAAAAAACGTATACTAAAAATGAAAATCAATCAATCCTCCATCAATAACACAATGGAAGAAACTAATGATTTATTATTTAAAAATTGAAATAGCATGGGTGACCGAGAAAAACAATTGATACAATTTAAGGACATGTGGCAAACAATAATGCAGGCATTACTCAGTAATGTGTTGTACTGGATTTGTTCCAAACATAACACTTTGTATTCAGGACAAAAGGTTAATTGCTTTGACACATTTTTTGCAGTATTACTTAAGTGCCTTGTTGCAAACAGGATGCATGTTTTTGAGTATTTTTATTCTGTACAGGCTTCCTTCTTTTCACTTTTCACTCTGTCAATTAGGTTAGTGTTGTGGAGTAACTACAAAACCACAGCCATTGTAACTGTTTTAAAGTCACCATTGGCCTCATGGTGAAATCCCTGAGCGGTTTCCTTCCTCTCTGGCAACTGAGTTAGGAATGTCACCTGTGTCTTTTTAGTGACTGGGTGCACGCCATAATATTATACATTTTTTACCCATCTACCTATTGAGGTGCTATTCTTTGGGAGGAATTGGAAAACCTTCCCGGTCTTTGTGGTTGAATCTGTGTTTGAAATGCACTGCTCCACTTCCGAATTCGCCAGACAAAGTTCCGCCCCCATTAATTTTCAACGGAGACACACGGAGCAATGCCCAGGGGATTGTGGGAAGGTGAACGGCGCGAATCCTGCTAGCGGAGCGATATAACAAGTTAATCTCTGCTCTACTATGCAAATTGCACACGGCCACCGCTGAAGTTTGCTTGAAAATCTTCCGTTCATGAAACATAGTTCCACCTGTCATTAGTTCCGGGCAAGGAAAACCAAAAAATATGGAGGAAAGCCAATCATCGTTGTGTCTGGTTTTCAAATTTAGCTTCGCTAGAATAAAGAGACACAATCATAAGGTCAATGACATGGAGGAGGATTGCAGAGATTGTTGGTGTTGATTGTGGGTGAAGAGAGATTTGCACAACAGTGTTTGCTTGTGCTGCCTGCTAGCTATGAACATCAGGCAACCTTAATAACCTGAAAACCGTGATCAAAGCCACCATTTGTAAATGTGTTGAGTAATTTTGAAATTTGCCCACCAAAGGACAGAAATCACCAGTAACAAGAATTATAACATTGTAAATGATACACTAAGCATGAATTGCACATGTAATATGCTACCAATTGGATTATGGTACCTTAAAAAACTTCTTCAGGCTAGGGTCTATTTTTCTCAATTTCCGCCTGACTGACCTGCCCAAAGTAAACTGCCTGTTGCTCAGGCCCTGAAGACAGGATATGCATATAATTGGTACCATTGGAAAGAAAACACTCTGAAGTTTGTAGAAATTTGAATGTAGGAGACTATAACACAATAGATATGGTAGGAGAAAATCCAAAGAAAAACCAACATGGATTTTTTTTTTTTTTGAGAGCCCATGTTCTTCCAGTGGAACGTATAGGGAAATCATGGAATCTAGCTCCCAGTATGCAATTCCTATGACTTCCACTGGGTGTCAGTAGTCTTTGTTTAAGGTTTCAGGCTTGTTTCTTCCAAAATGAGGAAGAATAATTTGTTTTAGTACAGGGACACAGACTTGGAAATTCGTGTATGCGTGTGCGACGAAGAGGACACGCACCTGCTAATATCGTTTTCCTATTGAACATACTTCTTTCCGTATGAAATATTATAGTTTAATTACATTTTAGGGTATCTGATGATTAAATAGAAATGTATTTTGACTTGTTTTAACAAAATTTAGTGGTAGCTTTTTGGATTCCTTTCTCTGCCTGTTGAACGAGTGGATTCTTCAAATCGATTGCGCCAACTAAACTGACTTTTTGGGATATAAAGAAGGATTTTATCTAAGAAAACGACACTACATGTTGTAGCTGGGACCCTTTGGATGACAAATCAGGGGAAGATTTTCAAAAAGTAAGTGAATATTTAATCGCTATTTGTGAATTTATGAAACCTGTGCCGGTGGAAAAATATTTCGATGTGGGGCGCTGTCCTCAAACAATCGCATTGCATGCTTTCGCTGTAAAGCCTACAGCCTAAAGCCTCAGACAGTGCAGTTAGATTTACAAGAATTTAAGCTTTTAACCAATAAAAGACACTTGTATGTACTTAAATGTTTAATATCCATAATTTTTATGATTATTTATTTGAATTGCGCGCCCTCCATTTTCACCGGAAGTTGTCCCGCTAGCGGGACGCCTAGCCTTAAGATTCTCATATATTATAGCTTATGGCTCTTTCATTATACTTGTGTCATGACATTGATGATTTTGCTCGCTTCCTGTAAAATACATACAGTAGGCCTACATGGACATGAATGGGTACTTTGGGTAAAATAAATTGTAGCTTTGACTTGCAAACATTGTGCAAATCTCTCTTCACCTACCATCCACACCAACATATCTGCAATCCGCTTCCATGCCGTTGACCTTCTGATTGTCTCTGTATTCTAAAATCATTCTCTGCAAATAAGCAAGGTAGAATTAAAACACTCGCCCTGCCACATTTTCCCTTTTTGATATTTTGAATTAGCCTACAAATTGCCAGCTCCTTATTTTCATGTACGGTACTGTACCTACAATAGAAGGGTTGGATTTGCACCAAACATTTTCATGCCAGAAAAATTATGTCGAAGATCTGGCGTACGGTTAGCCTCATATATCTTATCTACTGGTATAATTTTAAATTGGAGAGCTCACAACGGGACAAAAAGTTCATGTTCATTTGAGAAAGCAACACAGAAACAGACAAAGTAGAGACAGATCCCCTTCACACCTTTTTATTTGCAGAATTGTGATCTGTGATGAATGTTAATGATTAAAACAAGTATAAACACTTCACTTGAATGAATCAACATTGAATTAATCAAAATATTTAAAACATGTACAAATAATCAAACTTGTTTGTAAATGTTAGACATTTTAGTAAGTACGCTATTATTACTAAAGCATAATATCAGGTGAACAAAAAAGTCCATCCCAGAGGTGGCCAACCTTGCTCCACTCCTTGATTTCCTGGGTGAGCAGACCTCTATTCCAGCCCAGCAATAATACACATTATAATACACATTATTAGCAACTCATTAGGTTTGATCATTTGAATAAGGTGTGCTAGTGCAGGGCTGGAATAGAAGCCTGCACACCCAGCATACCTCCAGGAGAAGGATTTGGCCTGCTACAGTTGTAATAGGTTTGTAGCCCACATTGTGTGTGACTTTTAACTGTATTGTTGTGTACATCATTTGCTAACATAAGTGCACATACAACCCATGGCATACAAGGATGTGCCAGCAGTCTCTTGGGACATTCACTGGGACCTCTTCATCTGCAGACAGGCTTTCACAACTCTCCATATCTGAGGACAGACATCACAAAGAAACCATCTTAATTTTATTAAAATTTAACAGACCTGAATATTATCTCTCTGTCTGTCTTCATAGTTTTCCTCTCTAGGCTCTAAAACGGGAGAATATTTGCATAATGTCATCCCACAACTTTGCTTATCTAAGAAGTACACCTACTCCCTTTTCTGACAGCTGAAGCAGACAATCCGTTCACCCAAATCCATTGCTGTTATCTACAAATGCATTTGGAGCATGAGTTTTTAATTTACAATGATAAATAGGCCTACATCAAGATAACAAGCTAATATGAAGTTAACTATCTGTAGTATGTAAAAGTCGGCTAGCTAGCTAAACGTACAATGAGGGACCTTACAAATGGGGTACAAAGACGAGGTAGTCATTAAAAACTCATGTTAAAAATGATTCCATACAACTTATTATTTCACTTGTTAAGCGCATTTTTACTCCTGAAATAATTTAGGCTTGCCATAACAAAGGGGTTGAATTCTTTTTGACTCAAGACGTTTCAGCTTTTAGTTTTTTATTAAATTGTAAAAATGACCAAAAACATAATTCCACTTGGACTTTATGGGGTATTGTATGTAGGCCAGTGACAAAAAAATATACATTTAATTGATATAAAATTCAGGTTGTATAACACAACAAAATGTGGAAAAGGCAAGTGGTGTGAATACTTTCTGAAGGCACTCTATATCAGTACAATGAGATCATGCAGCGTAACAATGAAATCATCTATAGATGTGCATGAAGGTGCCAGTAGTGTGTGCGCACGCAAGCCAACTTGTGCACATGGTTTTGTATGGGTGTGCGAGGATAAGTGTATTACATTTTAATCATTTTGCAGACACTCTTATCCAAAGCAACTTATAGTGGTGACTGTATATTGTCGTACTGGTCCCCTGTGAGAATCGAACCCAAGACCCTGGCATTGCAAGCACCATGCTCTACCAACTGGGCGACACAGGTCCCCCATGAGGTGGTGTGTGTGTGAGTATGTACAGAAATAAAATGAGTAAAATCCTTCAAAAAGGAAACAAAACAAAAACACTACCCAGCTAGCACATAATGTACTGAGAAGGTTTGCATACAACCTTCCCATAACTTTCTGGGACTGGTGCAGGATAATTGCTTGGCAATGGAACATTCTCAGCCCCTTTAATGAACTTGAGAAAATAAAATATATATTGGTATTATATTACTTTAACAGAACACTTCCTAAAAGTTCAATGGTTACATTTCATTTCAATTTTGTTAATGTTCTAGAAACGTTCTCCAACTGGTTTGACATAGGGAATGTTCTCAAATAGTTAAGAGAACGTTAAGAAACAATGTTCTTCTGTGGGAAATTCAGTTCTTCAGCATAACGTTTCCTACAGGTTTCCCCATGGTTCTATTTAAAATGATATTCTCAAATTGTCCCCAGAACGTTAAGAAACAACGTTCTTCTGTGGGAATGTTCTCAGAACATTAAGAAAACTTTTCATAAAAATCACAGGAGAATGTTCTAAGAATTTTATTTTAAAACACATTCATTCTGTTCTCAGCATCAACAAAACTCTCTCCAGCCACTATCTTCTTAAGTGTGTTCAGGTGTGTCTAATTGGCCAAACTTGATCTTAACGAGTGCTTGTTTCCATTTGAAATGGGAATAGACTCAAATGAACAGCTTTGAATGCTTTGTATGGCGGCGTAGTGGACTAATTCCATGGATAGAGAACAGACAATCATAGGTTTGAATCTCCCTGATGCTGTGTCACAATAAAAAATCAAATGTTCACATGATTCACTTATTTATTTTATTTTATTGTCACATACACCGGACAGTAATGCCTAAGGACATTCATTTCCATGTGTCCTATCTGTGCTTGGAGTTCAAAAAAGTTAACCCAAATAAAGCTAGCAGTGTTATTAAAAGTCCTTGAAACATTCAGTGAAACTTTTAAGGAAGTAATTCAAAAAACATCCAAATAACCTACAACTTCTATTCTCAAGCGTTAATAAAACCTAAAAAAAATATTCAAGGAACCAGAGTAAAACCTTCTCAGTACCTGTCAGGAAACTTACCAGTCAGGAAACGTATGGCTTCGTTCCGACAACCAATGTCAAACAAAAAACATACGTTCCCACAACTTCAAAGGAACCAAATGTGCTAGCTGGGTAACAATCGCTGAGTCTATCCCATCTCTCTCTGGTTGTGGTACAGGGTGACACATTTAGCTGCCAACTTAGCTGACTTCTGCTCCTCTCCAAACAGGACGGGGAGTTTGTGTACATCAGTGATCTGTCTAAAGTTCGGTATATATTTGTCAAAATCTGGGTAGTATGTTTCTATCTACTGTATCTCTCTCTCTTTCTCTTGCTCTCTCTCTTGCAGTCTCTCTCAGAGTGTTGGGGGGGGGGGGGGGGGGGGGGGTCTAGAGAGAGAGAGGGGGAGAGAGGAGCGATTGATTAGTGCTGTTTACACCTACACCATAACTATGGTTAATGCAGAGAGGGATTTTTTATAGGGATTTTTCTATGGTACATGAATGTGGAGAGATTTATGAACACACACCTCGTCATGGTCCATTTGCAGGCAGACCTGGCTTATTTGTTGTGTGCAGAGAGTGGACAGTGTCCCCAGCAGCTCCAGGGGCGTGACGGTAAGAGTGTGTTTGTGTTGGCTGCAGCTCATCTGTGTGTGTGTGTCCGTGTGTGTGTCTAGGGTCTGGGCCGGGCCTGGGTTCTATCAGTGCTTCTAGTTTATTTAATCTGTCCTCTCCGGACCGGTCCGGATCCTGGGAACAGAGCTTAGGTCACGAACAATCCAGCCTCCTCAAAGACACAAAGTCTAAACACAAACACACACACACACACACCAAACAGTCCGTACATATATTGTGGGGAGTCGAAGCCCTGAAACTGTCTCTCCGTTTGACCCAGTCATTCCCTGTATCCCTCCATCGTTGCCTGAACTCTCTTCAAGGTTTCAGCCAGACCTGCTTTTGTCTGATGTGGTTCCGTGTATGTTTACTCAGGTTTGGGTTTTATAGTTCTAGTGTGTGTAGTATGCTGTGGTCTCCATCGTTCCTGAACTCTGTTGTTTGAAGTGTTTCCCCCTGTATCCTCACTAGGGGACTGTTCTCTAGTACATTGCCCGACATTCAGGAATAGCTATCCGATTCTTAAAGATTGTTTAGGCCACTTGTGTTGACTTGTTTACAGTCTATGTGCTCCGATTTCACATATTCCATTGTGTGTTTGTTTGCGTGGCCCTGTGCGTGAACTCTTTTCCTTCTCCTTCCTAGCACTATTGTTTGGAACTCTGTGACTCTTGGTTGACTCCACTGTGAGAGCTGTGTCCACTTGCTCATCATTAGCTTGGTATGATAAACTGCTGGGATCCAGGGCTTGTCTGTGTGAAATATACAGTACATCGGAGTTATATTTGAGCAATTCCATAGTGCACCATTGTAACCCGTCTATATTGAAAACAGGCGTCTCGTTATGATGGTCAAATAGAAACTTAAACTCTCATTAACTAGGTCACTCCCCTAGTCACCACGACAACACAATTTATAGCCCCAGTATTATAATTTAGGCCATTTATATGGGAAGCTAGGATTCAATTTCAAAGTGTTCCGTGAGATTTGCCATTAACATGGTCTCATAAATACAGAGATATTTATTACATCTACTCTTAATTAACCCCTTCTAAAGTCTCATATCAATAAATAGAAACATATTGTAGGAAACGCTCAGGCCCTTACCAGTAAGTTTTAAAGGGGAGTGGCGTATTGGCAGCATGCCTGACGCTATGAGCCTAATTATACCAACACATTTGAGTAATATTTTCTTCTTCTTTGCACCCGTCTTCTTCAGCAAACATTCTACATTTTCATAAGATTGTTTTTACTACTCTGCAGTGTGTAAATCATAGAGCTGTGCCTGCCTGCTGAACTTTGAGAGTGTTAAGGCCGGAAGGCTGGGAAGAACGAGTCCTGACACAGGGTATAGGCTTCTGCAGACCAATACCACCAACACTGCTGAACCCCACTCAGTCTGATGAGTAGCTAACCTGTAAGTGTGTTGTGACAGCCCTAAATGAACCGTCTCCGTCCATCCCCTGCTGATGCTGTGCTTCCCCTTTAATTCCCATTAAATAGCCCGCATCAGATGCAAACAATGGTGACTGTTGCGTGAATGAGAAAGTTCAAAAACTGAGTTCCAAAGCTCTTTCATCCCGTTTGTTGTGTTTTATACAGTGGTGGAAAAAGTACTAAATTGTCATACTTGAGTAAACGTAAAGATACCTTAATAGAAAATGACTCAAGGTAAAAGTCTAAAAGTATTTGGTTTTAAATGTACTTGAGTACAGTGGTGGAAAAAGTACTAAATTGTCATACTTGAGTAAAAGAAAAAAGTAAAGGTAAATGTTATACATCAAATTCCTTATATTAATAGGTGCGTGAATTGGACCATATTGCTGTCCTGCCTGAGCATTCGAAATGTAACGAATCATTTTGGGAGTAAAAAGTATTCTTTAGGAATGTAGTGGAGTAAAAGTAAAAGTTGTCAACAAAATATAAACAGTAAAGTAAAGAACAGTTATCCAAAATAAGTAGTACTTCAAAGTATTTTTCCTTGAGTACTTTACACCACTGGTTATAAAGTGTGCATTGTAGCCGTGTCTAAAATGTAACAAGTGATCAGATCAAACCCACTAATTTAAAATGTTGGATTACAAATAACAGCCAAGTCTCCTTTGATCTCTGCTCTTCTCTGCTGGAGTTCCATGGACAGATTGAATTGACGGACCCGACTAACTGACTGGTAACTTTTTAACTTACGGTATTTCATTTGTGTTCATTGGGATCTCCTCCGTATTTGTTTGCTTTATATACTGAGTTATTGTTACTGAATACTGTGAATCGTGAGCTCATTATTATTGTGTGGAACCGATGTTTGTATTCTGAGTTTGTGAATGAGACTGGTTTGACACACTCATACATTTTTGAATGAACATTGTGAGACTGAGGTCAAACAGGTTCACTTTACCGGGCTTGACTAGTTTTTATGCCTGAGGAACAGGACTATTCCTAAGTGAACCTGTATTATTATTTCAATGTGATGTAATTAGTGCTGTGACACAATTATGTAAAATTTTGGTAATTCAACCTTTGTAACCCTTAGAAAACACCCCTTTGACCTCCAATTAAGTCCCTTCCTTGAATTACAGGAAGATGAAATGCAATGTACGGCCTAAAGGGGACACTTTAACAAAGCCCTGAGTTTCACTTCTTTATGTTAAGAATTGACCGTTCAACCCGTTCCACAGGGTTGAATACAGTGTAACTGCAGGGAGAAAATTAAGGACCATGATGAGAATGAATTAATCCACTGAACCTGAAGGATGGTTGGCTAGCTCATTCACAGTTCTTGGGGAGGTCCTTGTTGTCTTTGGGACCAAATTTTCACTGTGAAGAGGTAATTTCACATGGTCACGTGTAGGCTTCCTGCTGAACAACACCATACACTAGTTGTGTTTCTAGCCTCAACCGTTCTTCCAATGTCACTCAAAAGCACCTTAACTCTAGGGCATGCTTCAAGTGAGCCTATCTTTCTGCCATGTAGTGGGGAGAGGAGCAAATTAATTACTTCATAATTTGATTAGGGTTGGGATTATGTGTAGGGAAGATAATTAACTCATTTTTCTCAAGTAATCCAATCATTTAGTTCGATTTTTTAAATGTTTCATTCCGTTCTTTAACCCATGGTAATGTTGCAAGATTAGTGTACATAGAGAGAATAGTGTACAATAGTAGGGTATACACTCGTCTATTGCCTGCACTAACCATGGAACTATGTGATGACACAGCCAAATATTGAGCCATGTGTCGTGTTCAAACTGTTACGGCTTGGTCTGCTCTCCGCTCCATAGTGAATTAATCAGCCTACGTGTATTTTTTTGTAAATTGGATCTTCACTTTTCATTCATCTTGTAAACTCATAACTCACGTGGCTTTCTCTTACTCATCAGCATAGCAGGTATTTATTTATACGGTAGTGTTTATAATGTTGCCACATCAGTATAGCCCGTGTTTATCATGTTATCTCATGAGCATAGCAGGTATCTATAATGTTACTTCGTCAGCATAGGAGGTATTTACTGTATAGGTTAGTGTCATAATGTTACCTCCTCCTTCACTATTAACAAGCATGTGTAATGCTTTCACCTATTAACTTCAGCCTATGAGCATGGCAAGTCCATCATGGTTGCTGATTAACCTATGGGCTCACTCATGCAATAATCACTTTCCTTTCAACTCAAACCTCTCCCAGTTGCTGCAACAGCCTGGTTTGCAGCAACAGTCTTACATTTAACAGACCCTCTTTTCCAGAGTGACTTAAAGTAGTGAATGCATATTTTTTTTCAAAATCATACTGGTCCCTGTGGGAATCAAACCCAAAACGCTGCCACATGGACAGCTGGTAAAGCAGTATGCTTCTGTGTTGTTTAAAACTTCTTCGGAATCGGTGTCCCTTCCACGGTTAGCATGAGGTTGTAAGTAACAAGACAATTTCCCAGGACATAGACATATCTGATATTGGCAGAAAGCTTAAATTCTTGTTAATCTAACTGCACTGTCCAATTTACAGTAGCTATTACAGTGAAATAATACCATGCTATTGTTTGAGGAGAGTGCACAATTTTGAACATAAACAGTTATTAATAAACAAATTAGGCATATTTGGGCAGTCTTGATACAACAGAAATGAACAGAAATGCAATGGTTCATTGGATCAGTCTAAAACTTTGAACATACAATGCTGCCATCTAGTGGCCAAAATGTATATCACACCTGGGTTGGAATAATACATTATGGCCTTTCTCTTGCATTTCAAAGATGATGGTACAAAAGAAATACGAAAGAACGGTTGGCTTTTTCTTTGTATTATCTTTTACCAGATCTATTGTGTTATATTCTCCTACATTCTACATGGGTGACAGGTAGCCTAATGGTTAGAGCATTGGACTAGTCACCGAAAGGTTGCAAGCTCAAATCCCAGAGCTGACAAGGTAAAAATCTGTCTTTCTATCCCTGAACAAGGCAATTAACCCACTGTTCCTGGGCTGTCATTGAAAAAAGTAATTTGTTTTTAACTGACTTGCTTAGTTAAATAAAATGTAAAAATCCTTTCACATTTCTACAAACTTCAAAGTGTTTCCTTTCAAATGGTACCAAGAATATGCATATCCTTGCTACAGGCAGTTACATTTGAGTATGTCATTTAAGGTGAAAATAAAAAAAGGGGGCGGTGCCTTAAGAGGTTTTAAGTCATGTCAGACTGGATATCTCCCCTGAGGGAGAAGCTATGTCTATCATTCCAGCAATTGACCTACAAACACTCTCAGACAATGGTATTCCTTCCTCGGGATAAGAGGTTGGTTGTCCCAGAGGGAAGGAAAGGCTCCTGAATCATCTTTGCCTGCAAAGGGGGAATATTCCAAGACGTGAGGATATGGGTGCCTCTGACCAGGATGGTCTTTCTTCCTCTGCTCCCTAAGCCGCGTTCATAAAACACTCAGCTTTTGGGTCAGACACTCTTTGGGATGTGTTCCCATCGCTCGTTTACCGTATGCACGGCTGGGTTTAAAGCAGAAAACATCTCGTGTCTTACAAATCGCATTACGCCATGTGTGGTTGGGTACTAACTAGCATCATACGTAGCATCTCTTCTAAACAAATCAGCGTAACAATGGGAGGCATTCAGGTCGGCATTGGACCTTAACTTAGGCATGTGCACATATCTTCCCACATTACGGCATGCACTGTTGGGTTTAACGCTCGGTTAGTGTTTCATGTTAATCATGCATATCTCTTACAGCATGCATGGTTGGGTAGACGTACACGCAGACATCTCATTTCAATCAAACACATTACACTATTTTCTTTCTGTGCTCAGCACACTTGAATGAGTAAACATTCCATGTGATACTTTTAATGGCGCACAGATCCCTTTAGCGGGATCATTTTCGTCAACATCTGCTGAATTACAGAGCGCCAAATTCAAATTAAATTACTAAAAATTCAATCAAACACATTACACTATTTTCTTTCTGTGCTCAGCACACTTGAATGAGTAAACATTCCATGTGATACTTTTAATGCCAAGCATTTAATGGCGCACAGATCCCTTTAGCGGGATCATTTTCGTCAACATCTGCTGAATTGCAGAGCGCCAAATTCAAATTAAATTACTAAAAATATTTAATTTCATGAAATCACAAGTGTAATATACCAAAACACAGCTTAGCTTGTTGTTAATCCACCTGTTGTGTCAGATTTTGAAAAGATGCTTTACAGCGAAAGCAATCCAAGCGTTTGTGTGAGGACATCGATCAGTAGACAAAACATTACAAACAGCTAGCAGCAAAGTAGCTTGGTCACGCAAGTCAGAAAAGCAATAAAATGAATCGCTTACCTTTGATGATCTTCGGATGTTTGCACTCACGAGATTCCCAGTTACACAATAAATGTTCGTTTTGTTCGATAAAGATAATTTTTATATCCAAAAAACTCCATTTGGTTGGCGCGTTTTGTTGAGTAATACACAGGCTCGTGCAGGTCATGACGGGCAGACAGAAAATTCCAAATAGTATCCGTAAAGTTCATAGAAACATATCAAACGTTTTTTATAATCAATCTTCATGTTGTTTTTAACATGAATAATCGATAATATTTCAACCGGACGCTAAACTATTCAATACAAGAGAGAAAGAAAATGTCGAGCTACCGCTGTCGCGCTCATGAACTAATCGAAGGACATCTGGCAGTCCACTGACGCGATGTGATAAATCTCGCTCATTTTTCAGAATAAAAGCTTGAGACATATGTCTAAAGGGATATCTGGTTGATATCCCTTTAAATGGAGGAAAGGCAGGCAATGGAACAGGGATTTTTCAAAATAAGAGGCACTTCCTGGTTGGATTTCCTCAGGTTATCGCCTGCAAAATCAGTTCTGTTATACTCACAGACAATATTTTGACAGTTTTGGAAACTTTAGAGTGTTTTCTATTCTAATCTGCCAATTATATGCATATTCTAGCATCTGGGCCTGAGAAATAGGCCATTTACTTTGGGAACATTATTTTTCCAAACATAAAAATACTGCCCCCTAGCTTCAAGAGGTTCCAACGTTCCAGGGTTTTTTGGTTATTAAGTTTTCTATCCTAATCTGCCAATTATATGCATATTCTAGCATCTGGGCCTGAGAAATAGGCCGTTTACTTTGGGAACATTATTTTTCCAAACATAAAAATACTGCCCCCTAGCTTCAAGAGGTTCCAACGTTCCAGGGTTTTTTGGTTATTAAACAACTAATTGACCAACATCGGGTCAATTACTTGAATTCCATTTAGGTCGTTCTTTTTGTGAGCCCAAAGCACCGTTTCTCTAGAGAAATTAGATCATTCATGAGAGAAATCTGAGAAATCAAATCAAATTATGTGGGACGCTGGGCTGAAGGGAATTGTAGTTTTCATTAAGCAAATATTCAACCTAAATGTGGAAAATTAACTACAGTGACCATAATCCATTGTGACAGTTTTTTCCAGCTCAGAGACTGATCAGAGAGGAAGAGGCGACGTGAGAAGTTTTACTCAACAAAATCTGTCCAAAATAAGCCCAATGCATTTCTAAGGACTTATTTTGGACCTAAGCGTAGCTTGTCGCCTGCCTTCCCACCTTTGGGACAACGACTCATAGACATGAGCATCTTGTTATTGTGTACATATCTCTGGACGGATACACTTTTATGCCTGCTACATTAGGTTAGAGACACATAGACCGCATGAGTGAGGAATGTAGCCTCCACAACACAACGATGAGAGGGACAGAGACAGTTTGTGAAAGTATACCTAATCTACTTAAAAGAACTAGTAAAATGATTTAGTCAGAAAGCAATGCAGTACACTTAGGCAGGCTAGCTAAATAGGATGACTAAAGACATTACAGTATGGGGAGCACACAACGTTAAATGGCCTGGCTGGCTGACTGCCACTGCCTGAGCAGAGATGAGATGATTACTTTAAGGCAGGTATTCCCAAACTGGGGTACGAGCAATGCCGTCGGGGGTACGCCAAATAAAAATGTGATTCACATTAAAAAACTATTATAATACATATATATATTTTTTAATAAAACATCTTCACATTTTCAAACAGTCCATTTATATTTTCCAACGGGGCTATACATTTGGGTGAGATTTTTTTCTCGCCTGAGTAGCCTCGTTTCACTGCCAAAAATAAAACTAAACCATCTAGTGTTCAGCGAAATAACAACACAATGTCAAATACAGGTAGCCTAGTCAAATAATTAACATCCAATCACAACCGTTACTCTCTTGCGGGAATTACACTAACGGTCCGTATGTAGCCAAACGTAGCTGCTGCTCATTCTGTTTGCTCGAAAATTGATAAATGGTTCAAGAAAAGAAAGGCCTGCGTCCATAGAGACACATACCAGCTCTACTCGTAGTACTGCTACTACCAGCAATAGTAGCAGTACTCCCAAGTGGCGCAGTGGTCTAAGGAACTGCATCTCAGTGCAAGAGGTGTCACTACAGTCCCTGGTTCGATTCTAGGCTGTATCACATCCGGCTGTGATTGGAAGTCCCATAGGGAGGTGCACATTTGGCCCAGCGTCATCCGTGTTTGGCTGGGTTAGGCCGTCATTGTAAATGAGAATTCGTTCTTAAATGACTTGCCTAGTTAAATTAAGGTTACACCTGCACCTGTCAATGACACAAGTTGTTCTGCTTCTGCGAGTACATCCAATGCTAGCATCAGTAATTCTACATTTGTTGTTAGCCCAGCTAGCATGACAGTTGTGAATCTGATGCAGCTGAAAAGCTACTGTCCCCTTACCCGGGAAAGCACCGAACAACAGACCGGGAAGTTGGACCATCAAAGAGGTGCAAATATGATGAGAACTACATTGATTTGGGGTTCACTTATATTGGGAAAGGTGCCTTTCCTCAGCCAAAGTGTGTTATAGTACTATCTCACAACTCGATGTAATCTTCATGTTTGGGCAACAATTTAGAACCAAAACATGCCATTTTGAAAAATAAGCCACGGGAGTTTTTTGAGCGAGAATTAAGACAACTTTCGAGTAGTAAGACATGTATAAAAGCAACAGATACCATTATTAGAAGGGGCTAGAAGCGTCTTATATGGTGCGCTACCAAGTGGCTAGGACAGGCAAGCCCCATACTATTGTGGAGGACTTAATTCTTCCTTATGCCGTGGATATGGTGGGGTAAAGGCCCCAAAAAACAATACAGACTGTGCCTTCATCAAACAACACTGTTTCACGTAGCATCAGTGACATGGCAGGAGATGTTTTGAAATAATTACTGCTTCGCATACAAGCCAGGGAATTCTATGTGTTACAGCTGGATGAGTCAACAGACGTAGCGGGCCTGGCACAGCTCCTGGTATATGTCCGTTACGTTTATGGGGTCAATTAAGGAAGACATCCTCTTCTGCAAACAACTGGAAACCAGGACAACAAGAGAGGATATGTTTAAAGTACTGGACAGCTTTGTGACATCAAATGGATGTGTTGGTATCTGTACTGATGGCGCAAAAGCCATGACAGGGAGACATAGTGGAGTGGTAACGCGCGTACAAGCAGTTGCTCCCGACGCCACTTGGGTACACTGCAGCATCCCCCCAATAGGCTCTTGCTGCCAAGGGAATGCCTGACAGCTTGAAAGACGTTTTGGACACTACAGTGAAAATGGTTAACTTTGTTAAAGCAAGGCCCCTGAACTCTCGTGTATTTTCTGCATTATGCAATGATATGGGCAGCGACCATGAAACGCTTTTACAACATACAGAAGTGCACTGGTTATCAAGTGGCAAAGTATTGACACTTTTTTTTTTTAAATTGAGAGACGAGCTTAAAGTTTTCTTTACTGACCATAATTTTCACTTGTCTGACCGCTTGCATGATGACGAGTTTCTCGCACGACTGGTCTATCTGGGTGATGTTTTTTCTCACCTGAATGATCTGAATCTAGGATTACAGGGACTCTCCGCAACCATATTCAATGTGCGGGACAAAATTGAGGCTATGATTAAGAAGTTGGAGCTCCTCTGTCTGCATTAACAAGGACAACACACAGGTCTTTCCATCGTTGTATGATTTTTTGTGTGCAAGTGAACTCAAGCTTATGGACAATGTCAAATGTGATATAGAGAAGCACCTGAGTGAGCTGGGTGCGCAATGCCCTGCCTCCAGTCCACTTACCGATATCTGAACAAGAGAGCCTCATCGAAATTGCAACAAGCGGTTCTGTGAAAATTTTATTTAATCAGAAGCCATTGCCAGATTTCTGGATTGGGCTGCGCTCAGAGTATCCTGCCTTGGCAAATCGCGCTGTTAAGACACTGATGCCCTTTGCAACCACGTACCTACATATGTGAGAGTGGATTCTCGCCCCTCACTAGCAAGGAAACTAAATACAGGCACAGACTGTGTGTGGAAAATGATTTAAGACTGATACTCTCTCTAATACAACCCAACATTGCAGAGTTATGTGCATCTTTTCAAGCACACCCTTCTCATTAACTTGTGGTGAGTTATTCACAATTTTCGATTAACAAATAAGGTTTTATATGTTAGATGGTTAAATAAAGAACAACCTTTTTGATTTTTATTATTTGTGCACTGGTCTTATAATAGCTCTTTGTCACTTCCCAGGAGCCGGGTTGTGACAAACTCACACTCATTCTTATGTTTAATAAATGTATTGCGTAGTGTGTGTGTGTGTGTGTGGCAGGCTTACAATGATAGCAAAAAACAACATTTGAGAGTGCGCTGACCCTGGTGTTAGAGGGGGTACGCAGCTGCAGGTTGAATGTTTGAAGGGGTATGGGACTATAAAAGTTTGGGAACCACTGCTTTAAGGAATGAAAAATTAAAAAGTCATCAAGTTAAAACTAAGTTTAGTAATATATACTATTGACAATGGAAGAGTTTCAATGTTTTGGCAACTGAATGTCTTATTTTTTGGGCTTTGAAATGTCCATGAAAATGCTCTGAAACCATTCTATCTTCGTTATTTCATAATACAGTTCCTGTTAAAAAATGTTTGTTGAAACCAAAATCAAAAATGTATTTTTTAATAATCAAACCGAAACTGAACCGACCTCAAAGCACTAATCGCTCAGCACTACTGTAGATACTACCCAGTACAGCGTAACTGCACTTGTTCTACTCTTCGCATGCATCTCTTTTACATATATTTGTCTTCAATCTTTAGATCCAACCATTGCTCCGCTATGGGGGTTTCAATGCCAGCTGCCCAGCATAGGATAACCTGTCATCAGCATCTGAGGAGCATTCCTCGGGGGCGAGGACTACTACAAACTATTCAATAAAATTCCATATTGTATTCTGTCTCTGTCATTCAGTTAAGCCTGTACTCGATTGAAATGTAGTTACTAAAGTTAAATCGGTAAGGCTGGTCTGAATGGATCGTCACTTTTCATTCATCTAGTAAACTCAACACACATCACTTCCTCTCACTCATCAGTATAGCCAGTATGTTTAGGGTAGTGGTTATAATGTTACCTCATTAGCATGGCAGGTATTCATATGGTAATGACTATAGCGTTACCTCATAAGCACAGTAGGTATCTATGAAAGTGTTTATGTTACAGCGTCAGCATAGCAGGTATTTATAGGGTAGTGTCATAATAACATAACGTCTCTCCTCCTTTACTATTAGCAAGCGTGTGGAATATCTTCACCTACTGTATATACTTCAGCCTATGAGCATGGCACAGTAAGGCAGTTCTCCCAAGCTTGCTGATTAACCTATGGGCTCACTCGTGCAATAATCACTTTCCTTTCTTTCAACCAATGGGCATGAATCTATGGGAGTGTTTCTATGTGGACTCAAACCTTGTCTCCCACTTGCTGTTTTGCAATAAGTCTTCCAACGACCTTCCACCTCCCCACCACCATCACCAACAGAAGGCCCGTCATCGGATTCCCGTTCTCCCAGTGAGGGTTGAGATGCCAGCTGCCAATCTCCAGCATAGGGCAACCTGTCATCAGCATCTGGCTCTGAGGAGCATTCCTCTGGGACAAGGCCTACCCCAAACTACTCAATACAATCCATACTATATTCTGTCTCTGTTATCATTCAAATTAAATAAAATCAAGCTTTATTTATACAGAACATTTCAGACATGGAATGCAACGCAATGTGCTTCACAGGAAAAAAAACAAATATAAAAACTATGAAAATAAAAGCTGACATATTTTCTACACAACAAATATAAGGTAAAAAAAACTAAATAAACTGAATGTCTAAAAAGCACACAAGTAAAAGCAAAGCTAAAAAGTGTTTTAATAGTTCTTTTAAATGTGTCCACAGTTTTAGCCCCCCTCAGGTTCTCTGGCAGGCTATTCCAGAAGCTGGGGGCATAATAACTAAAGGCTGCCTCTCCATGCCTCTTGGTCCTAGGCTTTGGGATAGTTAAAAGGCCATTGCCAGAGGACCTGAGGGCCTTACTGGGTACATAACTTAAAAACATGTATTGGGGTCCACAATCATGCATTGATTTAAAAACCAATAGAAGAATCTTAAAACTATTCTAAAACTCACAAGCAGCCAGTGCAGATGCCTTAAAACCGGTGTAACGTGTGCTCTCCATCTGATCTTGGTCAGTACCCGTGTTGCCGCATAGACCAGACAGGAGCGCATTAGAGTAGTCAAGCCTGCTTGTAATAAAAGCATGGCAATGTGATGACATTTATAGAGGAATCAAATGAAAGTAAACTAAACAGTGTAATTAAATGGAATGATAATGTAAGCTATACCAACTGAAGGGTACTAACAGTAAATTGGAAGTCAAATATGTGTTGTTATTAGGCCTACTGACGGTCGATACTGACAGTGGCTAATATTTAACATGATAGAAATAGGAAACATAGAAACTCGGGGTAGCCTATAATTAAGACATTCGAGAGTGCCCATCCCTGCAAGTTAAAAGGCCGTACAATTACAAGTCTGCATAATGGCACAGCATTTCATAAACTTTACTGTAGGAAAGTTGATATGCTTCAGTCTGCTGCCATATGACTTGTTTCACATTTGTCTCCAGGGATTATAAGGTAAAATATATCTAAAACAAGTGTAATTTATATTTACAATTGCCTTATCCAAATGAATTGCTCATTTACCATCTCTTATCAATAGCTTTTATCAAGTTGTAAATTACAGTGCATGGAAAATGGTGCTATTTATATGTGAAACAATAGATGCTTTTCCCATTTGGAACTGGTAGGTTCGCTAGACCTTATTCATGGTTTCCTCGCGCGTAAAGGTGGTGGAATAGAGAGCAATAGTAATGGTGTCTTTTTGTAGGGTTTTTGGATAAACACCAAAAATAAGGTATGTGGTAAACACAGGCTTAGGAGATCTAGTACATTTTGTTCTATAAGATAATCTTCAGGTAATGTCACTTTTTGTCACGTTCTGACCTTAGTTCCTTTTTTATGTCTTTATTTTAGTTTGGTCAGGGCGTGAGTTGGGGTGGGCATTCTATGTTTTGTAGTCTAGGTTTTGGTTGTCTGTGTTTGGCCTGGTATGGTTCTCAATCAGAGGCAGCTGTCGATCGTTGTCTCTGATGGAGAATCATACTTAGGTAGCCTGTTTTCCCACTAGGGGTTGTGGGTAGTTGTTTTCTGTGTCTGTGTTTTTCCATACAGAACTGTTTCAGTCTCGTTCATTCTCTTTTGTTGTTTTGTCATTCAGTGTTCATGTTCAGTTGGATTTCATTAAAATGGACATTTACCACGCTGCACATTGGTCCGATCTTTCATACTCGTCATAAGACGAGGACGAGTACCGTTACACTTTTTGTGAATTAAAAAAATCACGTAAAGCACATAAATGCTTCATAATTCATAAAGGTGATGTTAACTGACTGATATGATCTCATAGAACAAAATATAAGATCTCCTAAGCCTTCGTTGGACCTTATTGTCTGTGTTTATCCCAAACCTTATTCTTTCCCCATTCATTTTCCCCATAGGAATGGCTGAACGAACCAGAGGTAACTCATTTCCAGATTTTAGGACTGCAAGCTGGAAAGCTCTATTTTTAGGGAATTAAATCAAGGTCAGAATATGGTGTATCTGTGGACACCTCCACCACGCCTTCATTTATTCGATTTCTACCCACAACAAATAGAAGGTGAATAGCATGCTATTATCATGCTTAAAGCAGAAATCCACAGGTCGTTGGCGACTCTACGCTGCCCCACTTCTTGTGTAGTGTTTTCACTTTGAACGAAAACAGGGGGGTTGAAGCCGCCTTTGGCTGGCCTTCTGGGCTAGGTGTGTCTTTGCGCTAATGCCACCTACTTGAATGATCCTGCTGCCCTGGAGCTGGAGAAGAAGTGAAAGTCACTTGTAACTTAACGTTACAGCTGCCAGAAACAAAAAGAGCAGACGAAGCCAACAAGTATCAGTCTCTGTTCTTGGATCGGAATCAACTTCGACCCCAAAAGAGAGAAAGTAGAGAGAAAAAGAGTGCCCATGAGTCATGACCAATCCATAATTTTGAAAGGCTGAAGAGTGACGCCGAAATGGCCACCATTCTCATGGACTGGTAACATTGGGTAAGTGTTGGGTTGCCTTTATAGCCTGTTAACTATGTTAGCTTCTAAACTTAGTATGTTCAATTTTCAAGCTAGCTAACTAGCTAACATCTTCTGTATTCGGACTGTTTTGTACTCAAAGGAATCTAACGATAGCATCATGTATCTACACTGCATGAACCCCACAAGAGGCCCAATGCCTTTATTTCAACTACCTAAGGTTAGCTAGCTAAAGATAGATATGCAGATTGTTGACATGATATCGTGTTTCGTTGGATGGTAATGCTAGCTAGCTTGGTGGTCGACAGCATTTTCAGCCCAGGAACACCCTCAAAAATGTATCTAGCTATACAATTTGGTACAGTAACATCACACAAACATGCATCATTCAGGGAGATAATGGTGGAGACAGTCTGATTTTGAGGGAACCTGAGTCTGTTAAAGTTATGGTTGTGCAAACCCCAACACTGAAAGAGTGGTAAGAAATGCTGTATGCTTTTTCTGTTATGCTTTGTGATTCAGTAATTATTTTGTTGGTAATCGACCAAAATAGTTAGCTATGGTTGCCTGTTCAGCACATTGCTGCCTATATCAGTGGCATGTATTCACAGATGCCAAGGGTAGTCAGGCTTCCCCAAATATTTGACCAATAAAATAATGTATCTTTCATCTCTCTCTGTGTTTTCATAATTTTCTGTCAATTGGCAAGTGGCTGATTTTCACCGGAGAAATCATTCTCTCTTGCTAAATTTTTTATAAAATAATTAGCCAATCCGCGTTGAGCTGAGCTCAACTGTGGTTTATCCTAGTTCAACAAAACACCTCCCAATGGAGGCCAGTTTGGATTTGGCTTCACACCAATCAAATCACTTTCTAAGAAAAACGTCATTTTCAAAAAAACATGTCTGTTTCTCGTCTGTTTGTGTTGACGTCCTGCAGTAGCTAGCTTGCTAAAACGGCCCTTTCCTAAGCCATGGATGGAGATGGGGATTTGGAATTAATTCTCTGTACAAACCAATTATTATGATGCCGATTCTGATATAATCATAAATTGATATGCTTTGCCACTGGCCTGAGATAATTGAAGTTCAATATGTAGCCTAGATGTAGCATAGTAGGCTCAAGTTAACTAGCTAGCTAACTTAGCTGGTTCATTGTTGCCCATGCGAGGAAGTTAGGATAGGAAGCATTTTAGCTAGGTAGCCTATGAAAACTAGACAGTTTTACCAACATGAAAGAGAGGAGGAATGCATTGGTGTTCAACTAGTCTGCATGTAGGGTGAGTCAACATTTGTTGTTTTACTTGCATGCACGCACGCACACACAGACAGACAGACAGAAATCAGTACCATGGACAGCCAAATTATATTTAGCAACGTTGATTAGACTAAGTTGTTTTAGGTGTCTTTAAGTTTGTTTTCAGTGTATTAATTAATTCTTAGGATTAGCCCCCTTTTTTTTCAATTTTCGTCTAAATGACGTAACCAAATCTAACTACCTGTAGCTCAGGCGCTGGAGCAAGGATATGCATATTCTTGGTACCATTTGAAAGGAAACACTTTGAAGTTTGTGGAAATGTGAATTGAATGTAGGAGAATATAACAAAATAGATCTGGTTGAAGAATATACAAATAAAAAACAACCAGTCTTTTTATACCACCATCTTTGAAATGCAAGAGAAAGGTCATAGTTATAGCCATCACTCTTGTTGTAATTCCGATAGTCTTCACAAGATGGCAGCAGTGTATGTGCAAAGTTTCAGATGGATAACCTGAAAAATGAGTGAACAACAAGACTTTTAGTGTGAAGTCCCCAGGTACATTTGGGCAAATCGTGAAGACATTCACATTCATATTCTATTTTTCTGCAAGAATATCGTCAAATCTGTATACTTGGACTTTGATTTAGCTTTCCAAGTATTAATAGCCATATTATAAGTTCAACATTTACAAAACAACCAGTTTTCATAACTTCATAACTGTGAATATCCTTATAATTTTTGTCCGAAATGAAAAGGCATGCTGTCGTACAAGGTTAGAAGCTACATTTTACGACATATATATGGTTTCCGGATACTCCCATAAAGCCCAGTTCATTGGCTATCTAGCTAGCTTTGTTTGACTGATTGGTGCTTATTTGACAAAGATACAGTTGTTCAAGTGATGGCGTGCCATGAAGGCGTCGCTCTCTTACCAAATTTGGTGTCCTACAGGTTAAACTACACCCCTAATAAAATAGTGAAGTCTTGTTACCTTCTAGGATCTCTGAGGAATAGATACAAATGTGATTTGACTCTTTCAAACAATGTTTAGGGTGAGATTTTCACAGATTCCTTTCTTTGCAAATTGAACGAGTGGAAATACAAAATCGATCGTGCGTGCTATATGGACCTTTTTAGGATATAAAAAATGATTTTATCTAACAGAACGACACTTCATGTTATCTCTGGGACCCTTTGGATGATAAATCAGAGCAAGATTTCAGAATGTAAGTACACATTTCACCTTCAGAGTGAATTTATCAAACCTATTGCGTTGAAAAAAGTGTTTTGTTGTTAGGAGCTCTCCTCAAACAATAGCATGGCATTTTTTTCGAAGTAATAGCTA
The DNA here is from genome assembly GCF_016432855.1 of Salvelinus namaycush. NCBI lineage: Eukaryota > Metazoa > Chordata > Actinopteri > Salmoniformes > Salmonidae > Salvelinus > Salvelinus namaycush. The sequence goes on along the minus strand of NC_052310.1, from coordinate 38,977,448 downwards.
CTGTAAATTGGACAGTGCAGTTATATTAACAAGAATATAAGCTTTCAGCCAATGTAGGACACTTCTATGTACCGACATTTGTTGTTACTCTAAAATCTGTGATCTTGATATAACGCGCTGCATGATTAACTGTCCCGTTGACGGAACGTCGATCCATATTAAACCGTTGATTTTTAAATGTTTTGTTGAAATGGTGCTGGAATAGCGGAGGCAGTGCTCCTGTTGTCTTTGTGCTGTCTTGCGGTAACTCTGTGGATCTAAATCAGTAGTTCTTTAGTGAACTGTTGAAAACATTAACTTGCTTGACCATGCTGCAGGTGATAATATAACAGGCAATATTTGCTTTGTGGACTTCACCAGCCAGATGTTGTTGCGCTCCGGTTTTGTGATGAAACAAACATATGTTCAGTTGAATTTATTCCACCACCGTGTGACTGTTGTCTTTTAGTTGTCACGGCGTATGAACGAATGGGTTATCCCAGAACCACTGAATGAATATCCAGCGTAGTCAGTCAAGTATCCTGCATTTCATGCATCCTAGCAACCAATTCCATGAGCAGCAGCACTTAAGAAGAGCTCCTCCTTAAATTGCAATGTTTGTAAAAAAACTAATATTATATTTTAACAGTTTAGTTACCAGACCTGGCCCCTCACAGCACAGCTCAAACAGACCCGGCCTGCCTCGGCACAGCTCCACCAGACCCGGCCCATCACAGCACAGCTCTACCAGTCCTGTCCCATCACAGCACAGCTCTAACAGACCTGGCCACCTCAACTCCGCCCAGCTCTACACAGCACCGACCACTACTCTAAGGTCTGGCAAAACACTGTTAAGGGTAGTGCACCACATGATGCAGTCTACACCATGTATGATTTACATCAACAGCCCTCATATGCTGAGAGTTTGGAGCTTCGCCAGCCACACCACCCTCCTAAATTCCCCCCACACCCTCCATCCCAGGCTAGTTTTGCTTACCCTCCCTATTCCCATCCCCAGGACAGGCCTGGGATACTCCTGCCCCCCATGGCAGCCCCAACCCTGCATTAGGAGCCACACCAAGGCCTCCTGTGCACACCCAGAATGGAGCATTGGCAGCCACTCCTTTGGCGAGAGCTTCATCAGGGTGGACTGCTCTGCCAACACTGCTCTCCCAGTTCCCGGCCCAGCCCCTGCATCCAGCGACTTGAGGGACGTCTGTCAAATGCTCAGTCTACTCTGCCCTCACATGATTGGCCAGGGGCCGTGGCAAAGTCTCAGCTCACTCAACAAATAGCTGCAGATGACCCTATGCCTGTTAGCGCTTATGGGAATGAGCTGAATACCCCCTCTGACTTTACATCTTGTAGGGGGCTTGGACTAATGCCCCTAAATGTGAGCAGTATGATTTTAAAAAATGGACACAATTGACATTTGGGTACAGGACTTGTGTCCTGACATTCTGGTTCTCTCGTAAACAATGTTTCTTTATCTGATAAAGACATTGAAGTAAATGATTAGAATCTAGATGTGACAGATTAGAAAAAGGGGGAGTAAAATCTAATTTCATGTCGTCCCAATCTTTAAATATTTCTGTTCCCAAGAAATTTGAGCTCCTGGTTGTAGATGTGTCCATAAACGTGAAATACACATTTATTTGTTGCTGGGATTTACCGTCCCTCTGCTACCATGGCGGATGCTATTGTTGCTATACCCGAGTGTTTAACACCTTTTATGTCCTCTGAGTTTGTCAGGTTAGGGGATTTGAATCTGGATTGGCTATCGCCGGCCTCAAATCAATTTAAGAGTACATGAATTGGTTTTAATTCTGAATCAATTGATCTCAAAACCACATGGCTAAATGTGAAAAACCCTGTTAACGCCTCATTTACTGATTTAATTCTTACTAATAACCCCCATAAATATTTGTCTTGTGGAGTATTTGCGTATGATCTCAGTGATCATTGTTCCATAGTATGTATTAGAGATACGAAACAACAAAATACTAATCCTTGTTTAATTAAGAAGATACATTTTAAAAAGGTTTCTCCTCAAGGGTTTTTACATGACATGTTCTACTCTGATTTAGCCACTGTCTCCTGTATTCCTGACCCTGAGTTGGTTCTAGAACATTTCTCCTCCATATTTATTCCTCTGGCAGATAAACATGCCGCTTTTAAACAATTCAGAGTCAAATATACAGTTGAAGTCGGATGTTTACATACACTTAGGTTGGAGTCATTAAAACTAGTTTTTCAACCACTCAACAAATGTATTGTTAACAAACTATAGTTTTGGCAAGTCGGTTAGGACATCTACTTTGTGCATGACACATTGTGCATGACACATTGTGCATGGCACAATATTGTAGACCTCTACAAGTCTGGTTCATCCTTGGGAGCAATTTCCAAACGCCTGAAGGTACCACGTTCATCTGTACAAACAATAGTACGCAAGTATAAACACCATGGGACCACGCAGCCGTTATACCGCTCAGGAAGGAGATGCGTTCTGTCTCCTAGAGATGAACGTACTTTGGTGCGAAAAGTGCAAATCAATCCCAGAACAACAGCAAAGGACCTTGTGAAGATGCTGGAGGAAACAGGTACAAAAGTATCTATATCTACAGTAAAATGAGTCCTATATCGACATAACCTGAAAGGCCGCTCAGCAAGGAAGAAGCCACTGCTCCAAAACCGCCATAAAAAAGCCAGACTACGGTATGTAACTGCACATGGGGACAAAGATCGTACTTTTTGGAGAAATGTCCTCTGGTCTGATGCAACAAAAATAGACCTGTTTGGCCATAATGACCATCATTATGTTTGGAGGAAAAAGGGTGAGTCTTGCAAGCCAAAGAACACCATCCCAACTGTGAAGCACGGGGGTGGCAGCATCATGTTGTGGGGGTGCTTTGCTGCAGGAGGGACTGGTGCACTTCACAAAATAGATGGCTCATGAGGAAGAAAAAGTATGTGTATATATTGAAGCAACATCTCAAGACATCAGTCAGGAAGTTAAAGCTTGGTCGCAAATGGGTCTTCCAAATGGACAATGACCTCAAGCGTACTTCCAAAGTTGTGGCAAAATGGCTTAAGGACAACAAAGTCAAGGTATTGGAGTGGCCATCACAAAGCCCTGACCTCAATCCTATAGAACATTTGTGGGCAGAACTGAAAAAGCGGTGCGAGCAAGGAGGCCTACAAACCTGACTCAGTTACACCAGCTCTGTCAGGAGGAATGGGCCAAAATTCACCCAACTTATTGTGGGAAGCTTGGGGATGGCTACCCAAAACGTTTGACCCGAGTTAACTAATTTAAAGGCAATCATACCAAATACTAATTGACTGTATGTAAACTTCTGACTCACTGGGAATGTGATGAACGAAATATAGTGGTGATCCTAACTGACCTTAAACAGGGATTTTTTTACTTGGATTAAAAGTTTTTGGCTAAGGTGTATGTAAACTTTCGACTTCAACTGTAGATCTTACCCTTGGTTTTCATCTGAGCTGTCTGACTCTGTGGTGGACTGGCATTCTTTAAGACAATTGAGAAACAGTACTATCTCGAATTTAGAAAGCTTAATCAAGCTTGGAAAACAGTAAATGCACTGAAGCGAACAAGCGTAAATGCGTAAATGCACTGAAGTGTACCAATTCCTCTTCTTCCCTGCCTAAGAAAGTTCTGTCTGACTCTGGCATCCTAACTGAGAAGAATGGAATAAGTGATGCTTTTAAGGATCATTTTATCTCAGCAGGCTTTTTATTTGAGAGAAATGGTGGTTTATTTGACCCTGGTCTGTCAATCAACTGCTCTTCCCTCTGCCAGCCTCTAGCTGACTCAATGGTTAACCCATCAACTTCTAGTGAATCTTTGTTTTGATTTAAACAATTTAATATCTGTGATGTGCAAGATGCCTTGCTTAAGGTTGACCTAAAGAAAATCCCCTGGGCATGATATGCTAGATCCATTATTGCTGCAGCTCTCTGACCCCCTGATTGCTGAATCATTAACCCATATTTTGAAACTGACGATTATATCTGATACTATCCCCAAGGGTTGGCAGGTGGCCATGTACTCCCCCTTCATAAAGGTGGTGACCCTTGTGAACTAAATGACTATCGCCCCGTAGCACTCCCTTCTGTCATCATGAAGTGCATTGAGAGACTAGTCAAGTATCATATCTCCTGTACCTTACCTGTCACCCTAGACCCACTTCAATTTGCTTACCGCCCCAATAGATCCACAGACGATGCAATCGCCATCACAATGCACACTGCCCTATCCCATCTGGACAAGAGGAATACCTATGGAAGAATGATGTTCATTGACTATAGCTCAGCATGCAACACCATAGTACCCTCCAAGATCATCATTAAGCTCGAAGCCCTGGGTCTGAACACCGCCCCGTGCAACTGGGTCCTAACCTTCCTGATGGGCCGCCCCCAGGTGGTGAAGGTAGGAAACAACACTGCCACTTCGCTGATCCTCAACACTGGGGCCCCACAAGAGTGCGTGCTCAGCCCCCTCCTGTACTCCCTGTTGTGTGACGGCGTGGCCAAGCACGCCTCCAAATCAATCATCAAGTTTACAGACGACACAACAGTAGTAGGCTTGATTACCAACAATGACAAGACAGCTTACAGGAAGGAGGTGAGGGCTCTGGGAGTGTGGTGCCAGGAAAATAGCCTCTCACTCAATGTCAACAAAACAAAGGAGATGATCGTGGACTTCAGGAAATTGCAGAGGGAGCCCCCCCATCCACAACGACAGGACCGCAGTGGAGAAGGTGGAAAGCTTCATGTTCCTCGGCGTACACATCGCTGACAAACTGAAATGGTCCACCCACACAGACAGTGTGGTGAAGAAGGCTCAACAGCGCCTCTTCAACCTCAGGAGGCTGAAGAAATGTGGCTTGGCCCCTGAAACCCTCACAAACTTTTACAGATGCACAATTGAGAGCATCCTGGCAGGCTGTATCGCCTGGTACGGCAACTGCACCGCCCACAACCGCAGGGGTCTACAGAGGGTGGTGCGGTCTGCCCAACTCATCACCGGGGGCCCTCCAGGACACAGCACTGGATGTCACAGTAATGCCAAAAAGATCATCAAGGACATCAACCATCCGAGCCACGGCCTGTTCACCCAGCTATCATCCAGAAGGCGAGGTCAGTACAGGTGCATCAAAGCTGGGACTGAGAGGATGAAAAACAGCTTCTATCTCAAGGCCATCAGACTGTTAAATAGCCATCACTAACCGGCTTCCACCCAGTTACGCAACCCTGCACCTTAGAGGCTGCTGCCCTATATACAAAGACGTGGAATCACTGGGCACTTTAATAATGGAACACTAGTCACTTTAATAATGTTTAAATAATGTTTACATACTGCTTTACTCAACTCATGTGTATATACTGTATTCTATTCTACTGTATTTTAGTCAATGCCACTCCGACATTGCTCAATCTAATATTTATATATTTGTTAATTCCATTCTTTTACATTTAGATGTGTGTATTGTTGTGAATTGTTTTTAGATACTACTGCACTGTTAGACATTACTGCACTGTTGGAGCTAGGAACACAAGTATTTCGCTACACCCGCAATAACATCTGCTAAATAAGTGTATGTGACCAATTAAATTTGGTTTGATTTGCTTAATGTTAATGTCATTATTTGGCAAAAGTTACAACACACCAATCTGATCAAATTAAAGTGAGTATCTTATTGAAAGATGGGAATCTGTAGGATTTCCCATTGAGCATGAATTATGACCACATTTCCACTACCTCATAAATGATCAGAGTAGGTTGACTCCCCGAGCAAGTCTGGAACCCAGGTGACAAACACCCTAACCACTGTCCCAATAAGGGATATTGCTAGGGTATGTGCTTATTGGGCCAGTATAGTTAGGCCCTGTCCAGAAGAAACCCTAACCCTTTCGAAATCAATAATGAGAATAGTCCAATTAACCAATACCTGCAATGGACATGGTGGCATCGCGGGAAGATCAGAGTTCTGTGAACCAAGAGATTGTGAGTTCAAATCCCAGGAGTGGATATGTTGTTAAGTTTATCGACAGGGCTCATGTGTCCCATAAAGCTGCCTATGTGTGTTACTTATAACCACACGGATAGAATTGACTGAAATAGCTAGCCATAAAATGTCTCTTTATCAACAGTTATGATAGCTTGGTAATAATAATTATACAATAAATGAACATGCACAACTTAATTATGTATGTAGTAAAACTGCATAGACCTAATGTCAAGTTAAAGTGTACTGTTAGCTAGCTAACGTTAGCTGGCTGTCTCGCTTGCTAACGTTATGTGTATGCTCTCCACTTTCTGGAGGACCGAGTTTTGAAATCAGTGGAATTAAAGTATGATAGCTAAGGAGATGGAGAAAACACCGGTCTGGATTACATCGTCAAACTAAGGCAACCATGCATGGCATCAGACAGGAGACGCGTCCAACCATGATGTATACTGGTAAGATTTTCAGATATTACACGTTTCTAATTTTGACAGAAAGTGGTTTCATTTCAAGTGTAACGTAAACTCACCCCATTCCGTACAAATGTGCGTAACCGCGGCATTCAAACGAGGCTGCAATGAAAACGAATGGGACTGTAGCGACTGTGTTGGCATCAAAATCCGGGGTGTGAAACTACGTTTCGATTCAGCGTTGATTGACATGGTAATGGGTTAACAGTATTGGAGAAAAGATGAAAAAACGAACCCCTCTGGTGCTGTACGTTACATCGTGACGTGTCACTACGTAACGTACAGCGTGCATTTGCAACTCATTTTGTGCCGTACAGCCTCTTTCCACCAGGGGTAGCCCTTCTGCAGCAGATTAAAATCATGCTTAACCATATACACTTGGAAGAAAACTTTATTATTTTTGTCTAAATTAATATAATTATTGCTAATATTAAACTAATATTTCATGACTAGGGTGCCAATTGCATTTTTTTGCGCGTCATTGCTGTGAGCCATCATGACACTCCGGAACAGCTACAGTTCACTTGTGAGGCTAACGTTAGCGCAGCCCTAAACCCCTCTTCAAATTCGACACAAACCTTCAAACAGGTATGTGATGAGACATTACATAAACTCTTTATGTTTTATTTACATTTTAAAGTTGATTAGTTGGACAAATCAGGTGAAAAAAACTGTTTTCTTCACACAACATATTTCCCCCTTTCAAGATCACTTCGTAGCCTTCGCTCCCCACCCGCCATTTTTAAAAAGACCCGACGGAGCTCATTGCCTTGTTGAATTATGCAGAGATGGGCATCATGAAGGTCTCGTCATTAATTTAGTTGGAAAGGGGAGAAATTGTGCTTTATATTAGTATTGATATTACAGTTGATCTGGAAGTATTACGTTTTTTGAGCGCAAAAATAAGGTAAATTGTACGGACCAAGGCGATGTACAAAAGTGAGTGAGTTTACGTTACTGTTGGCTAGCTAATGTTAGCTGGCTGCGGTCGCTAGCTAACATTATGTGTATGATCTTATTCTTTGTATCTCAGACACATTTGCTTGACTAGTTAGAGCCATAGAACCTGGTTGGTTAGATACCTGCAGATTCATGCAGGGTAGTAACGCCATGAGTTGGGATTATGGTCCATTGTTTATCTAGCTAGCTATCTAGCTACATTTCATAACAAAAGACTCATCTTAGTGTGCCAGAGCGCAGAATAACCGATGCATTTTTGAACGCTCAACACCCCTTGAATATGTCCTGTGTCAGTAAGTGTCAGCGACAAAACGTAATTCAATTGATGCCAGCAGCAGAGTTACAGTCACCAACGCTCTGGATAACATGAAAAAAGCCTAACCAGCTCTGCTAGGGGGAGTAAAATGGTCAGAGTGGGGTGTTCTCTCATTATGTGTCTGGAAGTAGCTAGCCAATGTTAGCCAGTTAGCTTGGGTGCTTGACTCTAGTTGTGAGGTCAGAGCTTTCGGAACAACCCTACTCATTGGCCAGAGCGTCCAGTGTGCGATCTGAACGCGAAACCACAGATAGAGCGAGTAATGTTACCCGACCTTGGGAAATGTTAGGAGTGGATTTGACGGGTCCATTTCACAGGAGCTTTTTATTCTGAGTTTGTGAATGAGACTGCTTTTACGCACGCGCCGATTTATGAATGAACACTGCGAGACTGAGGTCAAATGAGTTCACTTTGATTATTTACCAAGCTGGACAATTTGTTTATGCCCGAGGTAGGGGACTTTTCCTAAGTGAACCTATTTTGTGACTCTAAAATAACTATTTCAATGTGATGCAATTTGTGTTGTGACCTTATTATTTCCGTGATCATTTAATTTGGGGTTATCCAAAAAGGCAAAAGAAAGGAAGTTGTTTTGAAGTTATTTCTATCAAAGGGTTTATGAGAAGTTCTATTTCATGAGTCCTTTGTATTGGTCTAGAGACTATGACTTACAGATGAGACCGACTCACAAACAAAAATAAAAAATACAATTCTGGTAGTCACGACCTGCCTGACACCACCTAACTAAAAGTAAACTCAATAGTCAAGTCAAATGTTGATGTTGGAGTAGTTGTTATATGTCCTGGCAGAGGGAGAGGTGGAAACAGCCTGGGCTGATTGGGCTGACCTGGGCCAGTGTGTTTATAGAGGCCAGCTCAGACTGCCTCACACTGCCTCGCTGTGCTAAACTTCTCTCTTCTCCCTCTCCCGCCCTCTCTCTCATTATCTCTCTATCTCTTTGTCTCTCTTTCTATCTACAGTAGTTGTCTCTCTCTCTGTCTGTGTGTCACACTCTCTTTAGCCTGTCTTCTCGCAAGAGTCTGCCTACGGCATCCTCTCTCAATAGCAAGGCTAAGTCTGGTTTCATTAATGTTGCCGGTCACAGTGGTCAGGTATTCTGCCACTGTGTACTCTCTGTTTAGTGCCAGATAGAATTACAGTTTTCTCTGTTTTTTCCAATGTGTCAAATAATTACGATTTGGTTGGGTCTAATTGTGTTGCTGTCCTGGGGCTCTGTGGGGTTTGTTTGTGTTTGTGAACAGAGACCCATTGCTAGCTTGCTAAGAGGACTCTTCTCTAGGCTCATCTCTCTACGTGATGGTTTTGTCATGGAAGGTTTGGGAATCACATCCTTTTAGGTGGTTGTCAAATGTAATGGCTGATTCTCTCTTACCCTTCTCCCAGGCCATTCACACATTACTAAGTAATCGCATCTCCAGTAGAGTCATAATGGGGAGCGCTGCTTGAGCAGAACCATAGCAAGGAACAACACTGATCTGTACTTCTTAAATCCTGCACTGTAAATCTCACACTGCAAAATAAAAATCCTGCGTTGGAGGAAAGGCGTGAGTGAATGTGTGTGTGTGTGTGTGTGTGTGTGTGTATCATCAGCATGTGTGAGTCATCAGTGAGTCTGGCCCTGCCTCCAGACCATTTAAACCTCCAGTCCAGAGAAAGACAACCATTTAACAAGGTCTACACCAGGCAGAACATCTCTTCCTGATGAACCACCTTCTAAGCACATTACCTTCTAGCTCAAACCCAGTGGCAGTCAGTGGGAACACAGAGAATTCCATACGATAGCGTTTAACCCAAGCGTGAAATCTAATATGGCATTGATTTTTAAGCATGCAAAACCGCTCTGGACTTCTACAGGGATATGGGAGAGAAACTTTTCTCGCATTAAACAGTTTGTTTGAAGAGTAAAACTGATGTCGCTAGTCTAGAGCGTGAAAGGAGAAGCGTATGAGCGAGCATAAGGGGTGTTAACGGTGTGGAGGTAGACCCCCTTGCTGTTTGTGGCTAGAAATAAAAAAAACTAATAGGGAGCAAAAAAAAATATCATTTGGCTTTAATTATAGGCCCATAGCGGTTTTTCTGCCTCTTAGGTGGTTCCTCCCTCTCTCTCTCTCTCTCTCTCTCTCTCTCTCTCTCTCCCCTACTCTATCTCTCTCTCTCTCTCTCTCTCTCTCTCTCTCTCTCTCTCTCTCTCTCTCTCACTCTCACTCTCTCTCTCTCTTACTCTCACTCTCACTCTCTCTCTCACTCTCTCACATATGCAAAAGCACATAGACTCATGCTGCCCATGAAACATACGCTAACGATACAGGCCCAAACCAGCGCTCATAGTGGGAGAAGAGGGCTGCAGATGTGGGTGTGTCCTCGGCAAGGCAGGCTTCACATCTGGCTGGTGGAGGGTTGTGTGTGTGTATTTGGGGGTTAGCCAGATGTGGCCCGGTGTTGACGGAGCCGGTGTCTCCGGTCTTCTTGATCTCTACTGCTGTGCGCCCTCCCCCATCCACTCACCTCCTACCTCCCCCCTAGAATAATCACCCTGCTGACTCCCTGTAGCCCTTTATGTTCCCCCACCCCCCTTTCCTCCCTCTATTCCCCGTCTAATACAAATATACCCCTCTATCTATAATCTGTGCTCTCATATAAGCACTCAACATAGTGGGGTCCGAAATGATTGACACCTTTGATGAAGGGCTCTATTTTATTTTATATATTGCTGTATGAAATAACATTTTGGGGGGGAAGTTATATTCTTTTATACTAATAGATTTTGTAATCATGTTTTTCTAAGAAAGGTAGGGGTAAAAAGGACTCACACCCCTGTTTTCAATACCTTTCAATTCCTCACCTTGTTGGATGATGGCACTGAGCCTTTTTGTAAAAGGTTGTATGAGTTGGAGAACACATTGGGAGGAATCTTAGACCATTCCTCCATACAGAATCCTTCCAGATACTTGTTATCCTTTGTCTGCGCTTATGGACTGCCCCTCTTCAATTCAAACCACAGAGTCTGTGGATTTTGATGTGTAAGTAGCCTCGCACGAGCCTTGGCTTGCGCGAGCCAGAATGGCACATAGGAGCAGGAGCCTCTCTCCTGTTTCTGTAGCCTGAGGCAGCTTGATGTACAAGTACACCCCCTGGACAGGGCGCTAGTCTATCGCAGGGCCTTACCCCATAATCTATATGCCAAGCAGAGATTTGGTCATTTCAATTTGAATTTCTAACCACAAGCTTAATGAGTTGGTTTTGGTGTGTGCTTGGGGTTCTTGTCTTGCTAGAAGACACTCACAGCCAAGTCTCAGCCTCCTGGGAGGGGCAACCAGGTTTTCAGCAAAAATGTCCTGGTAAAGTTCATGACCTTAGCAAGGGCCCCAGGGCCAGTGGAAGTAAAATAGCCCCAAAACATCAAAGATTCACCACCATATTTTACAGTAGTTATGAGGTTATTTTCTGCTCATGCATTCTCATGTCGATGCCAAACCCTCCACTGGTGTGCGTGGCCATAGAGCTCTATTTTCATGTCATCTGAACATAGTACCTGTTCCAACCCAAGTGCCAACGCCGTTTATCAAACTCCAGGCGTTGACATTTGTTGAATGACATGAAAATAGACGTATTTGGCCACGCACACCAGAGAATCCACAATGAAATGGCTAATTGGCCTCAAATCTACATCTCAGTTTCCGGACTTGATACCCATTAAAACCTGTGGTTTGAGTTGAAGAGGGCAGCCCGTAAGCACAGATGAAGGATATCAAGTATCTGGAAGGATTCTGTGTGTAGGAAGGGTCTAAGATCCCTCCTAACGTGTTCTCAAACTCATAAAGCATGTTCTGCCCATTTGAGAAAAACAAAATCGAATAATACTTATTAAACAAAATCTCTTTCTCTGAGCAATTGTATTAATATGAAATAATATAAGTTCCCCATGTTTTTGAGCATACAATATAGCTCTGTATTTGAATTATTTATTTTATACAGCCATTTTTGCTCATCTTTCTCAAGGGTGTCAATAATTTAGAACCCCACTGTATCTCAACAACTCTACACATTGACCCCCTTGTCTTACACCACAACCCCCCAACCCACCAGCTCGTGCACAATCCAGTCATAACTCTCGCATTTACCTCATCACCCTTTTACCCTCATAATGTCTACATACCATTCCTCTCATTATAATATTGATCAGTTTGTACTCTCTGATAGTTCCTCCTGGCAAGTCTTTTTGTTCTATTCGATTAATACATCACAACGTTTGGGCTCTGTATCAGTGCAATGCATATAATGCCGGTGACACTTTGCTTCTCGAATGTCCAATATCTTGAAAACTTGATTGCCGACTATGCAAAACATTTTGTGACTGTATCAACAGTGCACTAATTGATAAAATACCAAAAGAGAGTTTTTGAGTGGAGTTTTCCTTTAAGATGAATGCACTAATTGTAAATCGCACTGGATATGAGCTTCTGCTAAATTACTCAAATGTAAAATGTCTGACCCCTGACCCAGATGGCCACTATCCTCCTCCCTCTCCATCCCTCTCTCCCTCCATCTCTCCATCTCCCTTTCCTTATATCTACAGGCAGGGCCATAGAATCAATGGACCCCTGTCCGCCATAGGAACACAGACTCCTCTCAGTCTGGAATGATCCGACTGACCTGTGGATGGGGTCAAATGTCATGATCAGCCAGGTTGACTGAATCCTGGGGAGGCGTGGTCAGGTTCTTGGGGCCCACTCTGGCGGGGGGGGGGGGGGGGGGGCAGAGTACTGCAGACCTCCCTCTGGTCTGCGGGCCCCTCCACACTGTGGGCCCCTCCATAGGTGGATACCACATAATATAGTGTTTATGAAGCTGTAAAGCAGCGCAGCGTTTGATAATGCCTTGAGCTTTTAATGGCTGTAATTACATTCTCTCGGAGCCTGGGCCCAGCAGGACTGCCAGCCAAGCACAGAGCACCACGATCACGCACACACGACACAAAAAAAAATGCATGCGCGCGCGCGCACACACACACACTGGGCAGCGTTGGTCAAAGGAACATATGGAGGTCAGGTTACAGTGGAACTGGAGAGCAGCGGGTCTACATGGGCTGGCCACTGATCTGGAGAGTGACCCCAGCAGAATGCTGCTTACGGTGAGACCCCACAGGAGAGAGTTGGAAGAAGAAAAGAGAGAGCGAGAGAAAGAGCCCAAGTAATGTAGAGAAAGAAGAGAGTAAGGAGAGCAACAAAGAGGGAGGAAGAGAGGAAGAAGAGAAATGGAAAGATTGACAGATGAGGAGTGTGGAGCAGAGAGAGAGGAAGGGCAAAGTTTTATTTTTCACCGGCTGGAGGAGTGCACCCCCTACGGACCCATGCAATGTTGTCATCAGGTAGTGAACGCTGAACGGCGGAGTCTAAACTTTGGATCATAAAGTGAGCCTAAAATGCCTCTGATGAGAATCATTGGTGACCTTGGCAGTCATGTTGAAAGCACGAGGGTTAAAAAGACCACAAAAGAGGAGCAGAGAAACGCCAGATGACTTCAACAGATGGTGCCGCTGATGCGGGCGGAGACATGATGACTGGGAGGGTGCATGTGTGTGCGTGCGTGTGTGTGTGAAGCTTTAGGGGGAACATATCAAATGACAGTAAATTCTTCATTATCGTATATTATATTAGCACTTCGATATTTTTTCCCCCTATTGCATTTAAGGACTTTCATATTCCTTGGCCTACGAGTTCACAGTATTTCCAGATGATTTAAAGCGCCGCTACTTCAACTAATTCAACTGAAGCAGGAGTTTCATGGAGCCCTAAAAAACAAACACTGTTCCTCCGGGTCAAAGACATGATGTCTATGCCGGGTTTGAACCTACAGCCGGAAGGCATGGAATGTCTATGAGCTAATTCACATATCCCCCTATACACAGTCTTTCTTTCTCCCCTCGAGCTGAGCTGGCGGAGGATGTTAGCAGCAGCAGCAAGCCGGCCCCGGAGTTTGTAGTCGGAGCTTTAGTCATCTGAGGCCGGGACTCAGATTAGCCCGAGGTCTGATGTCCCGCTCACCTCCATGTTAGCAGTGTGGCGTTTAAACATTAGCTGGCTGACCTGGGCGCAGAATGAAAGCATCCGGGCAGATTAGTGGTGTGGAATCAGGCATTAGCAGGGTCACCTCTGGTACGGAGAGCGAGAGGCCCACTCAGGCAGCCGTTACACCTCTTTGCTTAACCTCCAAACACACGTAATCCAATCACAACGTGTTGTCTTTAAAGAGCCCTACAACGAGCACAGCAGCTGACCTGGCCTCTCTACCACACTCCCTCTGCCTCCTATCGATCTATGCCCTCTTTCCTGTTGCCTTTTCAGATCCATATTCTTCTCCCTTTCTTTTTGTCTCTCCAACCTGCCTCGCTTCACAACCATGGCAAATGTCCACTCTGCCCTCCAGACCTCTTCTGGGAGTACACTGACACGATGGAGGAACTAGCCTGGAATTTGAGTGTTAATAGGCTTAAAACAGGATTTGACTTTGTTACAGCAAGTATGGGTGGTACAGTTGCCAGCTACATTGTAGACCAACTTATTATCAAAAACAGATACAGTACATGCGTCATAATCAGAAAGATAGATCAACATGTCTGACATGCTCAATTGACTCCAAGATCATCTGCAATGCATCAGCTCAGCTGTTTTACAATGTCTACCATTGACCTATTGGCCGGATGATCTACTTGGATATCTTCCTGGACAAGGGTGCCTGCCAAGACCAAAATTATGGTAATTGTGCTAGAAAGAATGATAATATTTACTTCGTTGGCACACTCGTTTGAAACAGCCCAGCTTGACAAAGCAACGAATCCCTTTCACCTCTGTGTATTTCTCAAGCTCTCTCTCTTTCTGGTCAGCTCCCTCTTTCCCAGACACATGATTCCAGTTGTTGCCCGAGTGTGGAAACTATTTGTTCATTTGCTGTGAGAAGTAACTACAATTTAAGTGGACAGCTATTAGGGCATCAAGCAACTCAATTATTCTATTAGGAGTAAACCCACTTTTTTAAGGCCTGAGTGCACTTTGCAGAGTTGATTATAATCTTATCGCATGGCCATTTTTATTACTCAGATCACTGTTTCTCTATTGCATTGATTATTACCTTTAGTATCATCATGTTTACACGCATACGTGGAGGGAATAGTCAGTCACAGAGGGCTTGAAACAGAAAGATACTGTAAGTACATTAATAAGTAGGTAATAGCTTGATTTGTTTTTTTCTCGTCCTGGGGAACAGCAGTGTACAGACCGAGATGGAAGGATCCTTTACTTTCCATTATAACAGGCAGTAGTTGGACTTTGACCAATGTGTTAGAGAGTGCATGGGAAGAGTGAGTAAGCAGAGCTGTAAGCAGAGCTGTAAGTGGGAGCAGAGAGGGAACTTCTCAGAGGATCCGACAGTGTGACCTGCACAGAAGGTGTCCTGACTGGTTTCACCGGACGTGCTACCTTGTCCCGGACCTGCTGTTTTGACTCTCTCTCGCTCTCTCTCTGTCACTTGCTCTCTCTCTCTCACCCACCCTCTCTCACCCTGCTGGTCATCTATGAATGTTCCAACGTCTTGAATAACGATCTGGCCTTGATGCTTACTCACTCACTCACTCACTCACTCACTCACTCACTCACTCACTCACTCACTCACTCACTCACTCACTCACTCACTCACTCACTCACTCACTCACTCACCCTCTGTCTCTCACCTCTGTCTCTCACCCTCTGTCTCTCACCCTCTGTCTCTCACCCTCTGTCTCTCACCCTCTGTCTCTCACATTCTGCCTCTCACCCTCTGTCTCTCACATTCTGTCTCTCACCCACCCACTCTCACCCTACCGGTCACCTATGAACATTTGAACCTCTTGAATAACAATCTGGCCTTAACGGTCAAGTACTCTTAAAATCTCCACCAGGCACAGCCAGAGGGGGACTGGCCACCCCTTGGAGCCTTCTTCCTCATTAGGTCTCTTCCTAGGTTCCTGACTTTCTAGGAAGTTTCTCTTAGCCACCGGGCTGCCACATCTGCATCTGGGTTTTAGGCTGGGTATCTGTGTAGCACTTTGTGACATCGGCTGATGGAAAAAGGGCTTTATAAAATGCATTTGATTGATTGATTGATTGATTGACAAGGCTGTAAACCTCTGTTAGGGCTGTGGGTGTGGGCTGTATGACAGCACAGCACACACGCGTTGTAGCAAAACTCTTCATCCTCATCCTGTATATCATTGCCACAGTCCAAGTCGTCATTGCATTTCGGTACATCGTGATCCTATTGACTGAACCAAAGGAGGGCAACAAGTAGGTAATGAATGAATGAGCGTAAAGTGAGCAATGTCCTCCTAACTGTGTCCTGTTGACCTTGGCTGCTCTCTGCGTTGCCAGGGAGGAAGTTGACATGGGCTTCGAAGCAGGGTGAGGTCAACACAGCAGCCCAGGGGTCACCGGGTCAAAAGGTCAAGTAGCACAGTGACAGACAGGAGCCGGCTTTGTTTGTCCAAACATCAGGTCTCCGTGGTAACAGGCATGGCCTCTGATCTCCGTGTCTGCCAGGGTGGTGTATGAGAATACAACATTCAGGTGGGATGGCCACTATGCACATCACATGCCCAGCCACCACACATGGTTTGGTCTGTGGAGAGACAAGATAAACCTTGACAATTGAGGTGGTAGACATAGACATGTGGTGAAATGAGAACCAGAACCAGCGAGCAGGCCAGCAGCACATCTCGACCAGATGATGGGAGCATAAACAAGGCCTTTGTTTCAGATGACATAGAGTGGGCCAGTGGTAAATGCGCTATTGCTGTCAAACCCTTTCTCCATGACTCGGAGCCAGGGAAAGATAAGGTAAGTCCTAAAGACCAGGAAAATCCTAATTTGTTCCTGCCTGTCAGTTCTTTAAGGGCCCGATTCCGACTTAGGAAATTACACCTTTCTTATGCCCGCCTTTCCTACACACTTCTCACTAGTTGGTATTCAGACTGACCTTATGAAGGTGCATAATGGGCTTTTGCAGGCGTGGTTCCCTTGTGCGAGCTGAATAAATGTATGAATCATTTAAAAAAAACTGGGTTGGAGAGCATTTACGCACAAAATATATCAATGAATCAAATATACTGTGGTTTGATTATTTCTGAAAATGTCCATATTCAGATCTTTAACCCATGGTAATGTTGCAAGATTAGTCTACATACAATTACAATAGAGAGAATAGTGTACAATAGTAGGGTATACACGCGTCTATTGCCTGCACTAACCATGGAACTATGTGAAGACACAGCCAATGATTGCGCCATGCGTCAGGTTCAAACTGTTAAGGTTTGGTCTAATAATAATCTGTAGACACACCTCCGCCACACCTTAATGTATTTAATCTCCCCCAAAATGAATAGCAGGTGATTAGCATACTATTATCATAATTAACCCTTGTGTAGTCTTAACATTCTGTATACGCCCCTTGTCCTAAGGGTAAAAAAATGACCCGCCTTCACTAAACCCCTGTCACGCCCTGACCATAGAGCCATTGTTTCTCTATGGTGAAGTGGGTCAGGGTGTGACTGGGGGTGATCTAGTTTATTTATTTCTATGTGGGGTTCTAGTTCATTTTCTATGTTGATGATTTGTATGATTCTCAATTAGAGGCAGCTGTTAATCGTTGTCTCTAATTGGGGATCATATTTAAGTAGCTGATTTTCCCACCTGTGTTTATGGGATATTGTTTTGAGTTAGTGCACGTAGCACCTCTGTAGTCACGGTTCGTTGTTAGTTTATTGTTTATTGTTTTGCTAAGTTTCACTTTCTAATAAATTATGTGGAACTCAACATCCGCTGCGCCTTGGTCCGATAATTATTCCAGCGAATTGTTTTCTTTACTAAAGTATGTTTATTATTATTATTATTGCTAAAGGTACTGCATAGATGTAAACATATATTTCTTAGCAAGAGATAGCACTTGTATAGCCTAAGAAAGTAGCAGAAATGTGCAGAAAGTATTTTTGAATGCATTTTATTGAAGGGAAGCAATAACACTTTTTGGCAACATAGTGATATATTCTTATATACTGTACAATTGTAACGGTATTCATCGTCTGAAGAAGAGGAATCATCGGATCAAAGCGCAGCGTGGTAAGTGTTCATGCTTGTTTTATTAAAACTGAACACTAAAACAAAAAATAAACAAGCGAATAACCGAAACAGTCCTGTAAGGTGAAAACACTAAACAGAAATTAACTACCCACAAAAACCCTGTGGGGAAAAGCTACCTAAGTATGGTTCCCAATCAGAGACAACGATAGACAGCTGTCCCTGATTGAGAACCATACCTGGCCAAAATAAAGAAATACAAAGAACATAGAATGCCCACCCAAATCTTACCCTGACCAAACCAAAATAGAGACATAAAAAGCTCTCTGGTCAGGGCGTGACAACAATGAGGAATTCAACTACAAAATACTAGTATTCTCCCATTTTTTTAACCACTGCCCCCACCCACAAGGTGTATAAACAACAACAAATACATGAGAATAAAATAAGATAATAGATACAAAACAAAAACGTGAAGAACATACATCAATCAACTCTAATTAGCGCATGTAGGACAGTATGCAAGTGTGTGTGCATGGACTTTGCAGATGTATTTCTCACATGTGCAGCACATAGTATTTGTTTTACAGTCCTTCTTTGGGGGGCAGAATTGGCATCTCCTCCTCTTGCCTGCCCCAGCTGCAGCCTCAGGTGGATCAGGACAAGATTCAGCCCCCTGAACAGCTTACACAAGCGCTGCAGAGGCTGCTGTGCGGGGGAGGCGCTCCCTTCTTTGAATGTGTGGTGTTACAAGTGCCTTTCCCAGCTGCTCCAGGAACACCCTCCTCTTGTACCGCTTATCAGGCATCCAGGTAGAGTTGATCTTGTTCCATATCACGAAGGCATTGTATGAGAACACATCAATGATGTTATGGAAGATGACCAGGGGTCAGTGGGCAGTCATTCTCCTGCAGCTGTAAGTTCCAATCACCTTGTCCAGGTTGTCCACGCCTCCTTTGTTGTTGTAGTTCAGGATGATGGCTGGCTTCCTGTCCTCACGGATCACTGATCTCAGCCGTTTTGTGCAGTGTGCTCAGGAGGACCACATTCTTGTTCCTCTTTGGGAGGTAAGAAACTAGAGTGGTGGTGGGGATGAAGGTAAACTTTGATGAGAAGGCCTCTCTCCCCCTTGTTGCGAGGAGTGCAGGGGGGAGCTCAGGCTTGTTCTTTCTAACTGTGCCAACCATGGTGATCTTCCTCTTCAGGATCTGCTGCTGTCACGTGAAGAAATTGTCACACGTGACATTGTGCCCCCTCAGTCCATCTGTCACATCAAGCACAACCCGCATCCCCTGGTTCTTCTCCGGGCCTCCACTGGTCAGCTTCCCTGTGTAGACTTGCATCTTCCAACCGTAGCTTGATTGTGCGTCACAGGCCACCCATATCTTGATGCCATACTTTGCTGGCTTGCTGGGCATATACTGCTGGAAAGGACAGCAACATTTTGTAATTAGTATCAGTGTCACAGAAAACAGTCACATAAATGATATGATATTACAGCACAATGATATTACAGCAATACCTAATAAAATTAACAGTGAAAATACCTTACATTACAGATATGAAAATAAAAATGTACCTCTGAATGGAACCAGTTGCTCATCCACTGTTACTTCAGGCCCAGGGTTGTAGAGGTATGGCTGACGCTCCACCCACTTCTCCCAGACCTCTTTTATGGCCGCCAGTTTGTCTCTCACACGTCTTGCAGGTCTTGACTCACGGTTATGAAATCGTAGCATTATTGAGAAAGTGTGAAAGACTTTCAGTGGCATCGTGGCACAGAAAATCGCCCTTCCTCTCTGCATCCCAGAGACTACATGTAGCCTCACCTCGGGACCTATACAGATTAGCAGCCCTATGTAGGCACACAGGTCACTCTCATCCATTGTTTTCCAGTTGACTCCATATTTACAGAAACCCTACAAATTTGTCATCTCCAGGAGGATTTTTTCGATGGCTGGTGTGATGAACATGTAGAATGTTGAGGCGATGTCCTGGGCATGGGCAACTACATGTCTTGTGGGCCCTGGGGTCATCCTTATGACATTTTGTGCTGCCATCCTGTCCTGGTTGTCATATGGTCAAATGGACCATGTTATTTTGCTGTTCTTTGACAAAAATGTCTCTCTTTCAGCTTGGGGGTTTTCTTGCTCTGGGTTGTATTCTTTCCCATCTTCTTCTTCAGATACCTCCTCTTCTAAATCATTGTTCTCTTGTTCCTCCTGGACATCTGAAAAAATCTGATCTACGACCTGTTGGGCTCTGAAACGTGCACTCATGGCTTCAGCAAAGAGAACTGGGGGGACTGTCACCTGCAGCACCTTTATAGCCTCTAACTGCATTCCCCATTAGTAAACAACGCTTTCAAGAAATGTTTATTTCGTCTGAAATTGTGTTTATTTTGTCAAATGTTGTTTATTTTGTCTGTGAACTTGAGTCATGTGTGGGGTCGTGGAGGGGAGATGCTGCACATGAATCAAGAAAGTTTTATTTTTGTCCACGATCAATCTGTAGCACACACAATTTATTTTTCTCATTGTGTGTGTGTGTGTGTGTGTGTGTGTGTGTGTGTGTGTGTGTGTGTGTGTGTGTGTGTGTGTGTGTGTGTGTGTGTGTGTGTCTGTTTTTTGTGGTGTGTAAAGGATTTTATAACTGCTGGGTCAAAAATGACCCTAAGACAATCTTTCTACCCTGTTGGTGTACAGCTTTCATGGAAATGTGAACAAAAGCGATGTTTCACTTTTTCTAATGTTGGTGTCACTCTAGGAAAAGTCATCAAATTTCAAGTTGAAAAAAGATCATTTAGGGGATTTTCTCTGCTGTTAAACATAGTGGTGGATCATTTTTTACCTTTAAGACAAGGGTTGAGTTCAAGATCAGAATACACATAGAGAGAAAAGTACATAAAAAGGGAATTAACTTCCATTTACGCAGGCTTAACTCGGGTAGGAATTGGGGCC
Organism: Salvelinus namaycush; assembly: GCF_016432855.1. Taxonomy (NCBI): domain Eukaryota; kingdom Metazoa; phylum Chordata; class Actinopteri; order Salmoniformes; family Salmonidae; genus Salvelinus; species Salvelinus namaycush. The sequence goes on along the minus strand of NC_052310.1, from coordinate 38,956,601 downwards.
TATGTGAAGAGACCTGCTCAGTGCTGTTAGATGTAGTAATGGAGGATGGGGAGGAGGGGGCGCTGTGTTTTCTGTTCATAAGACTGGAACAGACTGAAAAAATCGAATTCAATAACCCTATGATTAGAGCCCTCACATGCCTGGCTTCTAGTCTCTCCCATAATCCTAGCGGATGCTCACTTTCAACATGATTTAGGACCACCCATAACTGGGAGGAGAGTTTTTTTTCCCTTTCTTTTTTTTTTTTTTACGAGAGAAGTTACTGGAAGATACTGGCGGGTTGCATGTCCCCAAGTGGAGGAGGTGATTCCCATCAAAAACATTACGTTTAGTGCCGATGAGCAAGAGTTGGGAAAGCTGCTCAAGGGGTATATCAGTTTGAAGCAACTAGTGTCACAAGATGCACGGCTGGAAGACAAGACTATAATGTTAAGTGATTTGCATCTGCACATCAGACTGAAGATAACAGCAGTGAAATGATCTGTTTGACTCACAGACACTGAGGCCGTTGAAGTCAATGATATTGATAGAGCCACAGACTATACATGTAAACACACTTAAAACCTGATTTATAGGGTTAAGTTCAAGAAAACCAGCTGGTCATCTTCCCCATGAATGTGATTTATACAGCACCATACATGAAACCCAAGCGTAAATAGAACATTAATATAATTTACGACCATTCCATTTCTTGGACATTATTTTCGAATCAATCCGATGCGCGAGAATAAAGCCTCCTTGTTTAGACCGTGTTTTGGGTTGTAACCATGCAGAGGCTAGCTACCCTTTACAGTCTGACTCAGTGTTGGGCTGCGTGTGGTGCCTCTGCATGCTGCCGTTCCAAAGAGCTGTTGGCTGCTCTGCAGTAACAGAGGGAGCCCAGGCGTGAAACCTTAATCAGAGCACATCCAGAGGGATTCAGCATGGCCAGTGGCTCATCACTCATCGAACATGCCTGCAAGTCTCTGAACACACACATGGCCATACAGTCAGTGCTGAGAGTCAAGTCCAGTCACACTGTATATGGATATCAACAAACTATCTGTTGATAAGCAACTGCTTGCTAAGGTTACAGTTAGGGTTAGGTTTAGAATAAGGGTTAGCGTAAGGGTTAGGATAAGGGTTAGGGCTAGGGTAAGGGCAAGGGTTAAGTTTAGGGTTTGGATAAGGGTTAAGGTTAGAGCTAGAGCTATAGTTAGTAGATAAGTAGATTACATGTTACAGATAGTCTGTAGAGCATCTACATCCAAATCTATATCCAAATATAGTGTTACCTATATAGACCTGCTGACTCCCTCCAGATCCGGCGTGAGAATCAACCTCCGCTAATCCTAGTTCGATGAGATGGGAGTCCAACACGGCTGAATGCATTTTTCAAACGTTCTTTGAACCGGTCCACCTGACATTCCAAAGGAACTATGTCATTGACAAGGACTCTTAGCACGCAGGGGAAAATCTTGATTTGTTTTCGAGAGTTGTGTCTAATGCTGCTCAGTGTTTTGGAGGCATATGTATCACTGCTGTGTTCTCCACATAGAGGCCGGGGTGTCGGGCCCAGACCAGACAGCCTCTAATTCAATAACGGTTTAATATCGGTGGGATTTTAAACAGGAAGGCTGACTCTGAAAAGGAAGAGAGGAGAGACAGAGGAATAACAGAACCAGCCCAGCCACTGACACTGGGAATTGTCTTCACTTAGAAAGCCAACTGAGAGATCCATACAGAAATGGTTTGTTGTGATTGGTGTGGAAGAACTTGACTGGCCTGCACAGAGCCCTGACATCAACCCCATCGAACACCTTTGGGATGAATTGGAACACCGACTGCGAGCCAGTCTTAATCACCCAACATCAGTGCCTGACGTCACTAATTCTCTTGTGGCTGAATGGAAGCAAGTCCCCGCAGCAATGTTCCAACATCTAGTGGAAAGCCTTCTCAGAAGAGTGGAGGCTGTTACAGCAGCAAAGGGGGGACCAACTCCATATTAATGCCCATGATTTTGGAATGAGTTGGTCGACGAGCAGGTGTCCACATACTTTTGGTCATGTAGGATATCTTTCCTGCTTTGTCTCTCTCACACACATAAAACAGACGCACATACGCATGCATGCACACGCACAAGCACACACACACATACAGTCATTTTTTATTTCAGCACCAACCAAAACAACATGGCATCAATTAAGCCACAAACCCAGTGTCCATTTGAACCCAAACAGGCTGATGAACTGTAATAGTGAATCACTGGTTGAAATGGCTATCACTAACACAGATTTTCAATCAAGTCCTTTTTTCTTAGGGTGTGAAAAAATGAATGTTTGGGCAGTCAGAAGAGAAAATAATATTCTGTTACCATTATCACCTCAACAACTGTAGTGATCCACCTCCAGCCGTTGACAGACAGCCATTACTGACAATTATAAACTGTGTGGTTCGAGCCCTGAATGCTGATTGGCTGACAGCCGTGGTATATCAGACCGTATACCACGGGTATGACAAAACATTTATGTGTACTGCTCTAATTAGGCTGGTAACCAGTTTATAATAGCAATAAGGCACCTCATGGGTTTGTACCTCAGAACCCCTTTACGTCGTGCCTAAGAACAGCCCTTAGCCGGGGTATGTTGGCCTAATTGCTTAAATAACCCCCTCCACCTAATGAGTAGCATGCAATTAGAAGGTCTGTTCGGGAGAGAAATGGAGACTGCTGTGTGTGTGTGTGTGTGTGTGTGAATATTTACCTGCGAGAGAGAGAGTGTGTGTAGATATTAATTTCTGAATGTGTTTGTTAAATCAGTGTTTTCTTAATAAGATAAAAGGGTTGTGAAGTCCCAATCAAATACACGGGGATACATACGTTTTAGGGACCCGCAATGACCCCAGTAGACTTTGAAGCTTGGTGCTTTGAAATGAGGAAGAGGCGAAGGGGTTATGAAGGAATATGTGGTTAACCAAATGACTAAAAGAGATTTGTGAAGACTTGTAAGTGTGTGTAAAAAGTACTAAAATAATCAAGGACATCAAGCGAATGTGTTACTGTACGTGTGTGTGTGTGTGCTGGTGACACAAACATTGCTCTGTGATCAAGCTACGCCCGCGTGATTACCCTGACAAGGACGTGAGTGTCGGTGCATCGTTGCGGTTGGGTTGGGGGGGTGGGGTGGTATCGGGTTACCCTCTGTCACTCTCATATTTACAACCGTCCACTTAGCAGGAGGATGCCAGGCCAGCACTGACGCTGATAGCTTTAGCAGGAGTTCCACGAGCCTCCAGACATCTAGTTAAAACGCTCTGCCGGCGAGTTCCACAGGAGCTATACAGTCATTAAAGAGCTGCCTGCCTCGAGAACACCAGGAGCTCCACAGCCCCTTTGCACCAGCCGGGAACGTTCAGGGAACGTAGAGAGAACGTGGTGGGGAACGTTTAGGGAATCAGAGACGCATTGTTCGGGGGAATAGGCTGCGAGTGTTTTTACTCATGTTCCCACTATGTGAGATGTGGAGACCAAACATTGCTAATAGGGTCAGAGTTATGAGCACTGTACGCCACCCATAAGTTCATAACAAGTGATCTCTTTTCAAACCAGACGGGCGTTCATCATTTGACCTGCAGCTCTTACAAACTCAGGCTAAGCAAACTGTAACCTGGTCTCCCCTGCTCCAGCAGAGCTCGGGGGTAAAGGTGACTCTTCCCAGAGGCAAACACCTGAAAGTCCAACATATAAAAAAAAAAAAATGTAGGCATTTTTGTTTTATGAGGCTAACGCAGTACATGTCCACACACTCAGAAACCCATTGACTGGCAATTCTATACACTCTCTTTTGTTCACACACACGCATGCATGCACTCACTCACACACAAAACCCACCACGTACACACACCCCCCAGTTTGTGAGTGTGGCTCTTAGAGCCACAAGGAAAGTAATTCAGTGCTGATAGATGCCTCCGGGTCAGGCCTGTTTGTGCGAGCTGTAAGAGACCCTTGATACCTATCAGTCAGTGCAGGAGGGCCCTTCCTGTTGTGCCAGCCATGACCTATGAACCCTCCAACCCAAACAGACAGCAGGGGACCCAGAGGCCCTGAGAGCCCAGCTTCCTGGAGGGCTGAACTGACCTCAGACTGATCCCCCCCCAGACCTGAACACCCTCCTGGGGGAATGGAGAGAAGGGTATACCCTCCAGACACGCTAAGGTGGGCGGAAAGGACGCTGTGAAAATAAGGCTTTGAGTTTAGACTGGCAGAAAAATGTAAGTTCAACCGTTACAGCTTTTAATAAGTAGTCAAATACAATGAGCAGTTCTACATTCCCAGCCTACTCGCCATATTCCCTTTGTTCACATATTCCTTGTCAGGTTCTTTGGACACAGTCTCATGACACCGACATGAGAGAGAGTGAAATGTGATGCATCCCTCCGAGTTTGTGTGTGTGTGTGTGTCTGATGAGTGTGTGTTGTTACAGACATGCTTGCATAAACACAGACAGGGCCTTGTGTCTGAGCTGCCAGATTGATGTGTGTTTGCTTTGGGTTGTCTTGTCTGTTCGCATGTCACTAGTCTTAGCAGCACTAATAAAAATGATGAACAGTCCGACAAATGCTCCTGGGCAGAAACAATAGAACGGTACAGTTTTTGGGCCATTGTGGAAACACTAACTGCCTGGGAGAATTTGTTTCAATGTAATGCACTTTTCACTATGTATTAATCTCTCGTGGACTGATCTACAGTACATAAACAGAACTGGTACCGAAGAATCTGTCGGGAAGGAATGGGATGTGTGGGATAACGAGCCGCAGTAGTTGGTGTTTGGGTTTTCGTCACTGGTTATTTGGACAAATCACGATTTCATGTGTTAGCATCTTTCGAATTTCGGAAAGGGGAGAAGAGATTCGGCCCATAGACCTGCCCGTAACTTGCAAAGAGAGAGGGTGGAGCACATCGTTCCGCTTCAGCTTCTCGTTCTAGCGTCTCTTAATCCCTTCTCTTAACACGTTTGGGCGCAGAACTCAATCTAGCAGCTGACCAATTATGAAAGACTTTAATTCTGGGCTAACTGAGATTAACTATGCATTGACATTCCAATAACAGACATCTTGGCTTACGACTTAAACTTCATATACTAATGATTCGCTTGTGTGGGAATAAATATCATACCATAATATATTATGTAAATTGGGAAATGTCTATGCTTTCTATGCCAGCTAAACCCTGTTGTATCTGATGGGCCTCTTAGGCACGGAAAGAGACACCTTTTGGCCCCTGGTCCTAGAGCAGCAGTAGACAGTAGAGTGATGGAGGTGGATGGAGATAGCGCAGAGATGAAAATGGGGCCAGAGCAGTGCAGGCAGGGAAGGAGGGAGAATCGCTGTGGTAGTAAATTACAGCAGCCTGCTTAAGTAAAGCACACTGCTCCCACCACCTCTGGAATTCTCCCTCTCAGCTACACACAGGAGCTATGGAAATGCTGTGGAGAATTACTTTGGTTTTTCCACTATTGATCTACCTTTTGCTCTCACATACATACATGCATACACACAGACAGACAGACAGACAGACAGACAGACAGACAGACAGACAGACAGACAGACAGACAGACAGACAGACAGACAGACAGACAGAGCACACAGAGCACACAGACAGACAGAGCACATTATGTTTGTAATTCTTGATTCATACAGTATTTGATGATCTGGTTGATGAGACAAAAGAGATGAGACTGCTTAAGTCAGCAGCTTTTGAAAATATCCAGTCCTTTAGGTATGTCAATAAATCCTCAGGGAATGCAGACTTTTCTCAGTGGTTCAGACATGAAACACAGCAGCTCCTTCATGTTGTGAATCAATTATATCCTGGGTGGTAATGCTTTAATTAAAGACACACATATTGTAAAAGCACTGTAACCACAACAAATGCCAAAGGCCCTCTCACTATGGGACATTAACCCACCTCATTGCAGCCCATTGATCCTTAGCGTGATGTATGTAATACTACATTGCAGGAGAGCCCTAATCAGTGTACCTTATTGACCTTTGACCCAACACATGGCTGACCCCTGTGTACCAGGCTCATTGTGACAGATGATCGAGCCCACTCTAAAACACAACAGGGCCATAACTCAGGACGGAGACTGTCAGACAACCTGTTTATTTAGATTTCTGTGTGTGCATGTGTGTGTTTGCTTGCACACGTGTGTGTGTGTGTGTGTGTGTGTGTGTGTGTGTGTGTGTGTGTGTGTGTGTGTGTGTGTGTGTGTGTGTGTGTGTGTGTGTGTGTGTGTGTGTGTGTCTGTAGCCTTTTTACATGATGAGAAAGAAATCTGAGGAAATTTTAATGGTGGATTTCAGACGGTAGACATTCATCAATATAAATTGATTTACAGCAGACACGTTCTCAATGATACACAGTTGATTAACACTTGTGATTCTTCACTACAAACGCTCATATGTTGTCAACAACCCTGTCAGATGAAGCCCCATACGGATGCCCTCATAGACCAGCATGCTACTCTTACATAAAGCACGTACGCACTCCGCACAGATTGGCTTAGCCACACTAGACACAACATTCTGAAGAGTCCGCATTCAGAAAATCCACCCACCCACAGTGCAAACACACACATGTATCCATGGCCTAAATGCCTAACACACACGCACGAACACACATACACATCCGGCCGCAAGATGTCGTCTTGGGAATGTTTTTGGTCGATGGAAGGCTTCGTGCACAATTCGGATCTTTAGTATAAGATTTTTTTTTGGCGGGGGATTTATCAGGGGGTGCAGCAGTCTTCAGCAACCATACTTCCCGCTGCCGTGCACACACACCCCATTTCCTTGGCCCGGTTTCAACCTGTCACTCTAAAATCCTGGGTAGTCGAAAGGCCTGTTGTTGGCCCTCTTACAGATAATTCATGCATCATTACATCCAAAGCTGTGGATTTAACCAGGGCTGAAAACACCAATCAAAGCTTCAATCCAGCCAGTGCTTTTTCAGGATGGGCAAGAATCCTTTTTCTATTACCTCTGGGAAGCTCTCAGTTTGACTTCACCTCCTGTCAATGTGGAGTCTGTCCCTTTGCATTAGGCTAGTCTGGGAGATAGCTAGGCTTTCATGTGGACCAGCAGCTCATGATTGGCCTGGATTCCTCCATACTAGAATCTGGCTTCAATCCACCACGAGAATGAGTCTACACATGTCCTTTTGTCTCCTATAGACCTACATGTTATGAATTCGTTCAATTTGAAAGAGGACATCTTTTAAATGGCTGAATTTGTCTATAGTGAGACTACAGTGGGTGAATTCGCAATTCACTATAATATCTTAAATTGGGTATGCGCGTACTTATGTATAAACAACATGCACTGTTAGAGAGTACGGGTGTTCGTCGGTGAGCGCCTGCTGCAGTGACCCGGCGGGGTGACTCCCTGTGGGATGTTGGTTATCCACCATGGCCCTCTTTTCCCTGGCAGCCCTGTGCTCAGACAACCCCCCCAGGACCCAGCCCGGAGGCGACAGTCACCCCGGGCCCTCACCCTTCTGCCCCAGCTGTGCCACATGCATCTTTGACCTCCGCACTGCTTCGACCCAAATCTGATTGACAAAGAAGTTGAGAGCCAGGAGAAAAACCTCCGCCTTGTCTGAGTCTGGTGAGGTCATCCTTTCTGATGTGTCACCCTGTCTGCGTACAGTAACAGTAGAGTGCAGTACATCTCTGCTCCTGCCGTGAGTGGTGGCGGTGTTGAGCCTGCAGCTAAGCCTATTTCGTCTCACTGCCCCTGCGCTCCCCAGCCCAGCACATCTAGTAAGGCAGGAGAGAAGAGAAGAGAGGAGGCGTCTCTCTCTGACCTGTAAACTCAGCCCAGCTCTGGCGTTAAGCATTTCAGCCCCTCCGCTGAGGAATGGCGAGATGGAGACAGGCTTCACCGGGCGTAGGGGGGGGGGGGGGGGGGGGGGCTTGGCGTCGCGCTGGGCACCTTGAGAGCTCACACTGCAGTGGCTTAGGCTGATTTGGGTGCCATGTTGTGGCCAGATGTGGAGCCCGCCAGTACTGGCGTCAGACTGGACGCTTGTTCACGCAGACATACAGGGCCTGGTGACTGGAGGTGTCAACCAAATGCAGGGTTTTTGTGGATAAGCTCAGCCATTGTTTTGCAGTGTCTTTAATGACCTGAATGTAGTGACAGTGGTGCAGTGTGGCAGAGATGGGGATGGAGGGAGGAGGAGTTATGGAGGTGAGAGATCAGACTCCCCCTTCAGCACGCCTCAATATTGGCTCTGAGCTAGAAGGGGCCCTCTGCCTGCCCTGATCACGCTCTCTTTCTCCTACTGACTCCCATAGAGACAGACAGACAGACAGACAGACAGACAGACAGACAGATTCATTCTCCTTGTTATCCCTCTTACTGACCAATCATACTTTACAGTATCTCTAACATTCTGTTACCTTCCTTCATGCTTATTCACAGTGTCCATCACAAGTACTCCCTGCGAACCTGTGATCATGCCCCTGCCCTTTCTCCTTCTTTTCTGTCCCATCTCTCTTTCCCCCCTCTCTCTTGGAGTGCCTGTGCGTTGGATGACAATGGCCCCCTCTCTCCCCGGGCCCTGGGCTGGAACATCCTCCCGTTCCCCTCCTGAACAGCTCCATTGTAAGGCATCTGCTCTACAGGCACCTGCAATCACACTCCACACTGGGAAGCATCCCGCCAGATCGGGTTCGCTCACCCTCTTCCCCCCCTCCCCCCCCAGGACCTTTCTGCCCTCCCATCAGCCACTGTCCCAGGAAAACGGGCTCTTGTATTGCCGACATGGCTCAGCGATCAGGGCCATCTGACAGTATAAAGTGCACCACGTCCGTCTCTCAGCACCCGGGCCAGATCACTTTCCACTGGGCCACTCGGGGTGGGGTCTACAGGGAGCTGAATGGGGCTGTCAGGGGGATAGACTAAGGCTAGCTACTGATGATACAGGGCCAGGTGCTAGAGAATCAGTTTAACCCTTTACACTCGTGGGAATTAGTCTATATGTATAGGGCTAAATTGAAATGTTTCTGAGACAAGAGATATGAAAATCATTAGCATAACCATGGTAGCAATTGAAAGGGAACAGTTTGGAGATCATGAGGAAATTATTAGACAAAAGGTGTGTACACAAGTTAACCTGACAAGACTAAATCCAAACATGATATAATGTGGGGGAAACACACATACAGTACATATCTAGTCCTGTAGCCGTACTACGACACAACAGTAGTAGTGGGCTTGATCACCAACAACGACGAGACAGCCTACAGGGAGGAGGTGAGGGCACTCGGAGTGTGGTGTCAGGAAAACAACCTCTCACTCAACGTCAACAAAACAAAGGTGATGATCGCGGACTTCAGGAAACAGTAGAGGGAGCACCCCCCTATCCACATCGACGGGACAGCAGTGGAGAAGGTGGAAAGTTTTAAGATCCTCGGCGTACACGTCACAGACACACTGAAAGGGTCCACCCACACAGACAATGTGGTGAAGAAGGTGTAACAGCGCCTCTTCAACCTCAGGAGGCTGAAGAAATTTGGCTTGTCACCCAAAACCCTGACAAACTTTTACAGATGCACAATTGAGAGCATCCTGTCGGGCTGTATCACAGCAAGGTTCTCCAGAGGGTGGTGCGGTCTGCACAACGAATCACCAGAGGCAAACTACCTGCCCTCCATGACACCTACAGCACCCGATGTCACAGGAAGGCCAAAAAGATCAGCCAGAACAACAACCTCCCGAGCCACTGCCTGTTCACACCGCTTTCATCCAGAAGGCAAGGTCAGTACAGGTACATTAAAGCTGGGACCGAGAGATTGAGAAACAGCTTCTATCTCAAGGCTATCAGACTGCTAAACCGCAATCACTAACTCAGAGAGGCTGCTGCCTACATTGAGACCCAATCACTGGACACTTGAATAAATGGATCACTAGTCACTTTAAACAATGCACTCTAAATAATGCCACTTTAATAATGTTTACATATCTTACATTACTCATATCACATGTATGTATTTTATACTATCTACTGCACCTTGCCTATGCCACTCGGCCATCGCTCATCCATATACTTATATGTACATTTTCTCATTTACCCCTTTAGATTTGTGGTTATTAGGTAGTTGTTGGGGAATTGTTAGATTACTTGTTAGATATTACTGCACTGATGGAACTAGAAGCACAAGCATTTCGCTACACTCGCATTAACATCTGCTAACCACGTGTACGTGACGACAGATACATTTAATTTGATTACTATGCCACCATTTTCTTTCTTTTTTTATACGAGACGTGGGGTCCTCAGGACTAAGCTAAACGTAACACAGGTTCTTTAACATTAAGGAGTGGAGCATTTTAATTTTCCGTGTCACAAGAGCGGCAGTCTCCATAGGCCGACATCATTTCCATATATGATCAGCTCCGTACAGCTGTCCTACAAGACAGACTTCAATAGATAGCAATATCAGATTATTCTAACAAATATCACTAGGTTGATACGTTTCATTCACATACACAAACAGACAAAAATAATGTTTTGCAATACTCATAGAGGGCGTGCCCAGGGAGACGGAAAGCAGGTCTAGGTGGAATATGGGAACCAACGCCTACATTTATAATAATTACTATTTCAAAAAATGTTTTACATTTTTTTAATTGAACCTTTATTTAACTAGGCAAGTCAATTAAGAACAAATTCTTAATTACAATGCCGGCCTAGGAACAGTGGGTTAACTGCCTTGTTCATGGGCAGAACGACAGATTTTTACCTTGTCAGCTCATGGATTTGATCTAGCAACCTATCAGTTACAGGCCCAACACTCTAACCACTAGGCTACCCGCCGCCCAAATAATAGGTTGACGGTTCTACCCCGTTACAGCATTACACTGTTGAGTGTATGTGCATTTGACATTTACTCAAATTTTCACTTCATTTGTTGATGATGAAACCCGAAAATACTCTGGATACATTCAGTAACATCATGAGACTATTCCGGGAAAAGGACAAAGGTTTGAGTGAGAGGACTAACTGGTGTCTCCAAGTGGATACACACCTCTCCAAAGTGTGCACAGTTCCTAAGCAATTTCAATGCACTTTCATGACTCAAAGAAGAGTCTTTTTTTGGAGCTCTCCTAGCTGCGCCATTGAGGAACTAAAGCATTCACAGTTGTAGTTGTTTTGAACACAACCCTGCATGACTGCCGTCGAATAATTACTGTCGTTGTTGACAACAGTAAACAAAAAATGGTCCATTTATAAATCGCAATCTGGGTCAGGTGGGCATGATTTGAAAGCTTGTTCCATTGCCAGCATGACTAGCTAAGTTATGAAATATGATATTAGAGTGTTAGGCTTTCACAGGCAATTCAGAGAAACAGATTGTAATTTTGGTTCTCAGAGAAAGGATTCCTGAGTGCATTCGGGTGCGTGTGCCGCGGCAAATTGTCTTCACAATAAACAAACAGACTCATTCTGTTCAAAAACAACCCAGGGTATGGCGGCGTGATCTTGTAACAGTGCATCAAACATAGTGATCAGAAATGTTGGCACTGTATATGACATGAGTTTTATGATTTGGAGATGTGACGTGTTTGCTTGTATGACGTCAGCGGTATTTATTATAATCCTCAACGTCTCATCTTTCAAAACGCATCAAGTCATCTTAATTTACAGCATTTTCGTCACTCGGACGACAAAGCGTTTGCAAAAGTTGCCCAGGTATGGGCACTTCTTGTCGCGTGTGGTGCTCAAGTTCAGAGCAGTTGTCAGTCAAAACCCATACAGCGCTGTGAAGCGCAGAGCCTGAGCTCTGAACGTCATGTATAGCACGTTATTGTACAGCCACTTAGACAGATAGCCATATCTACCATTTTCAACCCATTAACAAGGTAAAGGGTTAACCCATGGTCTCCTCACACATCAATCTCATCTACTGCTAAGGGCCAGATAACCAGTCAAGCCTTTCAACTCTTACAACCATTTATTAACCCTCCAAACACACGTTACTCACCCACTAATAACCATTTGTCCCGTGCTGTGCCTTTTTATATGCCAGTCAGCAGGACTATCAGTAGATGGCAAACATGGTTCTGTCAACACTGGTTTATAAACCGCGGTCGTGACTGGACCACGTCCCAGTCAGTGCACTAAGGGCCTGTTGGTTGATGTTAATTCCCATGTACTTACTGCTTAATGAAAGTCACATTTTAGAGTTGCTTTATCAGGCTGTTTTTCACAGTCATCAAAAGTGGGTTAAACACTAACTTAGAAACAAGCAGAGCATTGATGCCTAGGAATCAAATGACCCACTGCCACTGTGTATTGAGCAAGAAATGTGGAGGACAGATAGTCTGAGGAGACTAATGACAGGACAGAGACTTCTGAAGAAAGGAACAATAAAATGTGTGTGTAGGGGGGGCATTCATCCAATTTTCTGCCCCACTAGCAGTCTGAAATGATATGGTGTGCAGATACAGTGACCTGGACCGACCTGCGAGCCTTCTTTATTAGACCGCCATGATTGGAAGCAGCTGTGGCCCCGCCCCCACAGTCTGGAACTGACGGAAGAATTTAGACCTGTGGAGAGGAGAAAAGAGGACAGGAGGGGAGGTGAGGTGAGAGGAGAGGAGAAAGTCATTTACAGCTCATGAAATGCGAAGCACTGCTGCAACGTGTTATATTTTACAGCGAAGGTCGCAGCAGAAGCAAACTCCTTATTCAGTTACTCTTTGTCTGCCGCGCCCGTGTGGGCACGATTGGCTGGGGAATGACTGTTGGTTGGTGCCAGAATATTTATATATAATATTGTATAAAATACACATTTACAAATTCACTGTATTTGATTAGAAAGAATAAATAAAACAGGGTTGGGTGAATAACTTGAAACATTTTATCCATAAAACCTACTAATACATTAGAGGGGAAACTTGTTTAAAAATGTCTGAAGGCTCTCATATTGGTTCATTTATGCCCTAAAATAAAGAAGATACTGTACGCAGCGCTGTATCTTCCACAGAAAGTTTGCTCGACAACAGGACGTAAGCCATGCAATGCCACTACTGAAGCTAATGCTAGCTCAGGCCTTTCACTGATCTGATGTGACTGGACTCTAGGCTAATATAAATAAGACTATTCTAACAGGTAATTCAGGTAGATTGCATTCGGGTATAAAAGTAGATAGAATTGATAATTATGTGTATTGTACTTTTTTATTATTCTAAACTTCTTACTTTTGATACACAGAATCAGTGTCAATACCGACTCAAGACATGTGGCCTGCTTGTCTGCCATGTGACTCTGTCCAGGAAGCAGATATTTTGGTCTGAGGAGGAATCTCTAGGAGGAATGTGGTGGTGTGCTAGCAGGCTGATGTCAGAGGGGTGTGAAACACGGGAGGAGTGCAGCATACTAGCGTGTCCACTCCAAGGCATTGCTTGCATGCCGCTGCTCAGCTGCATGGAAAACATACACAGACATACACACACACAAATGTCAGTGCTCTCTCTCTCTCTGTTGGCCCCTGAGATCTCACAGTGGGACGCAGTCCAGGAATGTTGTTTTCTCTTTTGACCTGTATTTCACCTCTCTCAAGCTAATTAACCACATAGCACATTTGGTTCCTTGGAAGGTGTGGGAACATATGATTTTGGTTTCACATTGGTTGTGTGAACAAAAGCCATACGTTTACTGACTGGTAAAACAACACGGTCACTTCTACTGCCGGGCAATGTCAAACCACTGGTGTTGGTGAGTACATTAGCTAAGTATATATCTAGTTAGTAGCTAATTTTGGTTTTACAACATGATTTGATAATGTACCTAGCTATATACATCAAGCTAATGTGTAATGTGATGTATCATGTCAGAGGAAGATGAGCATATCTCACGTTAGTTGTTGTTAGCAAGGTAGCTAACTAACTGTAGCCCATTGGCATCTAGGGTCAATACAGTGCAGGCATTTAGATACTAGCTTGCTAGCTAATCATAGGATGGAGCCAGCTTGCTTTCAATAATGTTTCAACTCTAACTGGCATGTTAGCTAGCTAGCTAGCTAATGTTTGCTACCTACCTAACTCATTTCAACTCGGACAAAGATATGATAACTAACCTGGATTTACAAGTTAGGTAGCTGGCTAGAATTCGGGGGGCTTCGTCTGCTAACCCAAAACAACATGTCTATTCTCATAAATGTTTATTGTGGATTTTCTAGGGCAAAAATAAATGAATGATGGGCCTTGTCTACTACAAGTATAGCTATGGCCCTGGCAGCGGCAGCAAATAGCAAATGTATCAACAAGCATTCAACAACATACACGGTGTCAGCGTCACCGGCCTGAATCTATTTTGTTACAGTCCCTCTATTGGATATAAATTACTTCCAAACTAGAGAGAGTTATTTTTCTCACTATATGTTTATTGAGTGAAGACATTTTATTTCTGGTGGATTTGTTTTTCAGCATCATTGTGGAAGCCCCCTGACTATATCAGGAGGCTGAGGCAGTGGCCAGACACCAGTCCCACTTCAGAGTAATGGAGGACACTTGAATCAGGTTGGTCACATTTGATCTGGTCAATGGTCAAAATACTATCTGTCCTTTGTCTTGTATGTTGTAAGGCCAACCAGTCAGTGCCAAGCTGACACGTACGTGTCCCTTGTGAATTAGCTGTGAATCAGGATCTCTGATGGGCTATGTTCAACCATGTCTTTATTGTTTGCTTCCACGACCGTATGGTCAAAGTCTTTCTCTCTCTATCCCTCCCTCTGTGATATAGGAGCTGGGTCACATACAGTATAGGAGCTGAAGTCGGGCTCCTTCATGACCAGTATCTGTGACGAGAGGGGCCTGGAGCGGATCTACGTTGCCATGCCCAGCAGGCGTTGGCAAACACCTCAGAAGGGTCAAAAGAGTGATTACTAAGACAGTATATCACAAGTGTTTAGTAATATCAGCCTTTCAAGACATGCGCCACTCTTCCTTGTTTTTCTACAGATAGGCAGAAGAGATGCTTTTGAAATGGAATCCTCTGACTGAAAGACAGGTTGATACTGATTTCTGAATTTGGAGAGACCTTGCACTCATCATGGGGAGGGGGGTGGGGAAACCTGTATTTTTCAAACATGTCAGGGAACTCCTGTCTTATGCGGGAAACCATACAGGAAGGTGTAACATTTGCAAATTGTTATCAGAACACTGCCTCTACAGTATTAGGTGAAATATGGTTTAATCTACATTTACACTTAACTGTCACACTTGAAAGTTATCTAAGCACTTTGTCTAGAATATCTACATAAGTTCAGCACTCTTCTCATTCCACTGGGCGCACACTGGATGAACCAACATTGTTTCCACGTCATTTCAATGACATCACGTTGAACCAATGTGGAATAGATGTTGAATTGATGGGCGGGGGGTGGGGGGGGGGGGTGGTCCAAAATAGGGGAGGATTGTCAAACGTTATTTTTGATTCGGATTCCCTCGTTTACATTTGCTCTTCTGCTCGTATTTTATCGTAAAAACATATTGTATAGTGTAATCAATGGCTTGACTTACTTTTGATATTACCCTAATAAAGTTTAGAAACGTTTGTGAAGTTTTGGTATGGTGTGGCTATTATTAAGCTTTAGCTACTGCAGGCCTATGATATGAAGGCAGTGTGCCCTGGCGCTCCAACTGACTCTGACAGTTGAACTTGAGGGGAGGAAGACTGTTTCAGGCCTACCAGAGTTAATCCTATGATCTACAATATAATGCTTATCTTCAAACAAAAAACTTTTATCCAAAATTTACGAATTACCCTCCAGTACATCTTTATCGGTATAGCAGTCGCAGTAGCCATCTGACATAAAGAAATGCATGCTGGTGTCATAGCATGCCACAGCATTTTTCTATCTTGCTGGGGTATGATGAATGAGGACCGCCACAGCAAAGGAAGACCCAGAGTTACCTCTGCTGCAGAAGATAAGTTCATCAGAGTTAACTGCACCTCAGATTGCAGCCCAAATAAATGCTTCACAGAGTTCAAGTAACAGACACATCTCAACATCAACTGTTCAGAAGAGACTGCGTGAATCAGGCCTTCATGGTCGAAATTGCTGCAAAGAAACCACTACTAAAGGACACCAATAAGAAGAAGAGACTTGCTTGGGCCAAGAAACACGAGCAATGGACATTTGACCTGTGGAAATCTGTCCTTTGGTCTGATGAGTCCATATTTGAGATTTTTGGTTCCAACCGCCGTGTCTTTGTGAGACGCAGAGTAGGTGAACGGATGATATCCGCATTTGTGGTTCCCACCATGAAGCATGGAGGAGGAGGTGATTGTGTAGGGGTGCTTTGTTGGTGTCAGTGATTTATTAAGAATTCAAGGCCCACTCAACCAGCATGGCTACCACATCATTCTGCAGTGATACGCCATCCCACCTGGTTGGCGCTTAGTGGGACTATCATTTGTTTTTCAACAGGACAATGACCCAAAACACACCTCCAGGCTGTGTAAGGGCTATTTGACCAAGAAGGAGTGATGGAGTGCTGCATCAGATGATATGGCCTCCACAATCACCCGACCTCAACCCAATTGAGATTGTTTAGGATTAGTTGGACCGCAGAGTGAAGGAAAAGAAGCCAACAAGTGCTCAGTAGCGTTGAGATGTTTGTACAATGTCCACATGTAGCCTACACCTGTTGTAGGGATATTAGTAGTTCTGGGATTTGTCCCCTGGGAAAGATCTAACAGCGGACATAAGGAGAGACGAGACAAGAAATATTATATAAATGCTCATTGAGTAGATTGATGGGTGCCTCTTTTTGCTCAGGACAGCTAGTGTGCTGTGGGAACGTAGCTATTAACTTTTGTACTGCTCAAGAAGTTGTGAGTTGCGGGAATGTAGTGGTGCTTGAATGAATGCCAATCATATTGCTCAAATACAAATAGCACAACCTCTGTGTGTCGTCTTTTCAATGGTTTTCAATGGCAGAGCAGGTAAATGTTGAACTGGAACACAAAAATGCGCTGAGAAGCTTTTACCCCTTCTCCCCAATTGGTAGTTACAGTCTTGTTCCATAGCTGCAACTCCCCTACGGACTCGGGAGAGGCGAAGGTCGAGAGCCATGCGTCCTTGGAAACACGACCCTACCAAGCCGCACTGCTTCTTGACACACTGCTCGCTTAACCTGGAAGCCAGCTGCACCAATGTGTTGGAGGAGACACCGTCCAGCTGGCGACTGGGGTCAGCTTGCAGGCGTACAGCCCGCCACAAGGAGTCGCTAGAGTGCGATGGGACCAGGAAGTCCCAGCCGGCCAAACCCTCCCCTAACCCGGACGACGCTGGGCCAATTGTGCGCCTCCTTTCCCTGACACCCAAAAGTACTTGTTACATCTTGAATCCTTAGCAGTACAGGAAAATGGTCTAATTCACACATTTATCAAGAGAACATCCCTGGTTATCCCTACTGCCTCTGGTCTGGTGGAATCACTAAACACATGCTTCGTTTGTGAATTGTCTGAGTGTTGGAGCTTGCCACTCGCTATCCACAAATTAAAATGAAAAACAAGAAAATGGTGCCATCTGGTTTGCTTAATATAAGGAATTTGAAATGATTTTTACTTTTGATATAGTATATTTTAGCAATTACATTTCATTTTGATACTTAAGTATATTTAAAACCAAATACTTTTAGACGTTTACTCAAGTAGGATTTAACTGGGTGACTTTCACTTTTACTTGAGTCATTTTCTATTAAAGCATCTTTACTTTTACTCAAGTATGACAAATTGGGTACTTTTTCCACCACGGCTGAGAAGTTACGGTGATTGGTGTGTCGAGATTGAAAAGTAGTTGGGCAAATGCTGTCTCGCCACATGTTTTCTGGGGGCTCTGGCTAGACAGGAGAGCCAGCTGCAGCTATAACCAAGATATGCTAGCTAGCTGCTGTCAGCTTGGCCAAACACAGTGCAGGTTTTTGCCCACACTCAGAACTGAATTAGTTGACCATCTTGAGATGTAGAGTCAGTCAGGAGGGGATAAGTCCTCAACTTCAAAACTTTGTTCTCTCCATAGCAAAGCTAGCTTAGCTTACCTCGCTGTACTCACTACTGGTCTTTTTTGTTGGATTGAATGGCAACAACACACCCAAGAAACACCCACATCAAACCCCCAAGACAACCTCCAGTCATGGCCGCTAGCATTTGTTAATGAGCATTGATTAAAACATTTTTTTTTTAAAGGCAAAATCAGGAAGTGCAGTCACCCTTTAAACATTCTGAGAACAGAACTGAAAATGTTGCCTGTTCTGGGAACGTTTATTGTTAGGTTGCAGGGAGGTTCTGAGAATGTTTTAATCTGGTTCTTTGAAAGTTTTCCTGGGAAGTTTTATTAATGCTCTGAGAATGGAAATTATAGGTTTTTTAAAGGTAATAAAATAACATTCTGATAACATTCTCTAAATATTGTGAAAGTTTTATGGTTATTATTGAAACTTTTCTTCATTCCTAACTAGGAAAATGAAAGGTTGTTTGGAGGTTTTTGAATAACTTCCTTAACATTCACTGAATGTTTTAATAAGACTTTTAATAATACCGCTAGCTTATTTTGGGATCATTTAAAAAAAACTCCAAGCAGAGATAGGACACACGGAAATGAATTTGCTTAGACATTCATCACGCAAACGCATTTATTTTCTATTGTGACAGGGCATCAGGGAGATTTTTACCTATGATCTTCTGTTCTCTATCCATGGAATAAGTCCACTGTGCCACCAGGATGGAGCTAGCATGCAATGTTTTTTTACTCATACAAAGCTTTTCATTTTTGTCTATTCAAGCAGACCCCATGTCCAAGGAAACAAGCACTCATTAAGATCAAGTGTGGCCAATTAGTGGGCGCGGCAAACACGGCAGAACACACTTAACAAGATAAAGGACAGAGTTTTCTAGACGCTGAGAACGGAATGTGTATTTTTTTTTTTTAAATAACATTCTTAGAATGTTTTCTGAATGTTACTAGTTTTCTCGTGTTTTTTTCCTTCATGTTCTGAGAACAGAATGTATAGGTCGTTATCAAGAAACTATGTAGCTGCTGGGGAACAAAGAGACCTCCAGCTCTGCTAAAACCATTGACAACTACAGTGTGTGCTGTTTTCAAGGGATTGTTAAATAAATGTTATAATTAGTTGGTTTTAATATCATCACGTTAAAGAGCATAGTTAGAGTTACCCTTTCCCGATTATTCCACATTTAACTCTATCATCATTCCACATGTAGCTCTCTATCATTATACAGCAATCAGTAAACATCAATTGATCATGTATTTACAGATACATGAGGGTAGCCAAATTCATTTGGCATGTAGCTAACTTGCTAGCTAGCTAAAGAAATCGCAACATGTGTCTTTTAGCTTCATCAGAGGCTTTTGGCAAGAGCTTGACATCGTCCTGGTAAAGTTGTCAGTCAGACTAATGTCATCACCACTATAGATGGCAAGCAAATCAAATAATATTTGCATATAGCCATCTAGTTTATCCCCTGAAGGTTAGCTTGTTAACTAGCCATATTGACGTGATATGTTATTAGCTAGCTAGCCAATTTGACTTGGTCCAACACTATGTAGGCCTACGTTGGTTGGAGAAAAAAAGTATATTAGGTCTACTTTATTAACTATACAAAGTTTTTACTGGTAACTTGCAAATTAAACATTATCAGCCAACAGCAACGTTACATCGGCAAATGCGCCCTTCTGCTGCTTGACAGGCAGACCCCACAATAGTTTAGGAAATTAACCTAGAGCACTTGTCAGGTATAGTTCACTTTTATTTTATATCACTCAAATATCCAATTAATGGTGGTCAATATTGAGCGATATCGTGAGGCTACCCTCACGTTTCTGAAATTACCTGATCAATTGTTTACTGATCATGAAAAGTATGCAGTTAGGCCTTTTTGCTGTAGGCCTATAACTCTGATGATAGAGCTAAATGTACGCAATTATTTTGCATGGAATAACCTGAAATTTGTAATTCTGGCTATACTCTTCAAGGTGTGATGATATTACAACCAAGTAGTTCATATTTATTTAACAATCCCTTAAAAATGTCACAGATTTGTCAATGATTTTAACTGAGCTGCGGGCTCTCCATGCCCCCCAGAAAACAAATAGAACACTGTGCACCTTATTGTGATGTTTTATTGATGACAACCTATATGTTTTTAAATAACATTCTTAGAACATTATTAAAGTTGTCTTGTGATTTTACGCAAAGTTTTTGTTCATGTTCTGAGAACAGAATTTAGAGCTTGTTAATGTGTAGAATTTTTTGTTGTTGTTGAAAATTCCCAGAATATTGTCAAGAACTGACATAAAAGAGAACCATACGTTCTCAGAAAATTCTGAGAACATTGCTTAATGTCGCGTTCACGTGCTATCGCATCTCGGAACCTATGAGTTCAAATAAGCGTAAATTATTTGGTTGAGTCTGGTACTTTCAAGTTGGAAACTCGGAGTTCATGTTTTTACAATGACTTTCCAAGTCAGAGATTTCAGAGTTTCCTAATTCTGACTAGCACGTGAACGCAGCATCACTCACACCATTTTTGAGAACGTTCCCAGAATGTAGTACAAATATGACATTAAATAGAACCACATGGGAACTTCTGTGGAAGTACTGAAATTCCCACAGAACAACATTGTTTCTTAACGTTCTTGGAACTATTTGAGAACATTCCCAATGTCAAACCATTTGGATGAAATTAAATGTAACCATATTTGTACTTTCAGTAAATGTTTTGTTAAAGTAATGAAATACCAAGAAAATAACTTTTTTTTGGTCAAGTTCTTTAAATGTGATTTGAATGTTCCAAAAGCAAGCAAATATTCACCATTCCCAGAATGTTGTGGGAAAATAACCATATGCAAAATAACCATAGGACAACCACGCTCTCACCCAGGTCTAAGAAACAAATTGTTCTCAGAACGTTTTGTGCTAGCTGGATAGCATTGTATTGGCCAAATAAAGACAAGTGTCGCATTGTGCTCCAAGCCATGATCCACATTACAACTCATTAGATCTAATAATTTGCAATTAAATAGGAAGATTGGAGCGAAAACTGGAGAGCGCTGCATGCAGCTTTCAGTCAAAGCTAAATGGGATAAATGCAATGAAGTGTATCTGACCCCCATGGCAGGTAGTGGGGTAGCTCCTGTGGAGTAGCTGTGTTTATTAAACACATTCATTTGCACTGTCTTACTGAGATAAGTGTCTGCCATCACCTGCATTGCATTTATCATCTTACTGATACCCAGGGTTGTTGGTAAGGAGGGGCATGCATAAACACACACACACATGCGTGCACACGTACGCACGCCGTGGCCCGGGCTTAATCCACTGACACGTTTCCTAATGGCTCCTACCAAAGCGCATGCTTGTTTCAAGGTCACATTCACACATAGTCTGAGGCTCATAAACTCAGAGTGTGACTGAGTGTTGGTGGGCCGGCAGAGGCCTTCCTCCCGGTCTTTCTCTCTCTCCTCCTTTCTCTCTTTCTCGCCAACTTCCTCATTTCTCCACTAAACAGGACCAGAAGTTAATCTCTAAAAACATAACTCTTACGGAGTAAAGAAAGCTCTCTTGTCTCAGACACTGATATGGGTTTACTCCACTTTTCTACAGCAGCCAGCAAGAGGACAGGAAGAAGAAAACCATTCAAAACTCCTGACTAAAGGTCCAGATGGAAATGGAGTCAGTTTCAACTTAAACTGACCATAAAAAAGCTTGGCACCAAAGTGGGAAATTAAATACATGTACAGTGCATTTCTAAAATCAAAACCATGAATAAGACACACAGCAAATGTAATAGATACAACATCAAGACACTGTTCAGAAATTAATTATATTGACTAAAAACAGCTCCAGTTGACTTGACTCCACTGTACATTGAAGTTCTGATTCAGAAATGTCTCTGGCTAAAAAGGCTTATGCAAGAAACTAGCTCATTTCTTTTTGACCTTTGGGTCCTTTGCAACAAAATGTACAAGTTTACAGCTGATATATTTATACCTCTCACATTTGCAGGTTGCTGATCATTATTTTCGGCTCAAACTTGATTGATTGACACATGCCATTACTTCGGGTGACATATTAGGCCTTCTTAAGCACACAATGAATTTTCAACCTATGCCCCCCATAACCATTTTAATTAATGTGTGGCTTACAGTAACTGACGCATAGGCTATAATTATCACCCTCAGAAAATAGAACGTAAAAGGATTAGCTCAGTCACATGCAGCCGTAGGTTGCGCCAATCACAAAGGGACAGCAAAGGCTAAACATTCCTGCACTGCAGCAGGCTAATCCGTCACCCCCCGAGCCAGCCAACCACCACTCCCTCTGTGAGGATTCTCATGTAAACGGCCGGTTAAATGGAAACCTTAAAAGGTTAGGCCCCGCAGCACAGTGGTTATAAGAATAGTATGTTTGGCTATTGTCCCCAGAAATCCTCAAGAAAATGAAGTTATTTAAGTGGGATTAATGCATGATAGCTCCCCTGAGGGGCACTGGGCCTCCCCACCTGCAGAGCTGTAGGCCTACGCCCCAAACCAGGCCATACAAATAAATGACCTCTCCACCCTTGTAGTAAGGAATCGGAAATACTACAGTAACAACTGCACCACTCATGAGGAAAATACAATTTCCTTACACATCACTCCTGTTCCTCAAAAATCCAGTCAAAGAAAGAATTCTAGACGTTTTGTGTCAGTGCGTTATGGTGATTAGGCTATCTTGCACAAGTCAAAACTTGTTGACAGTTGGGCTGCAAAAATAGGCCTAAATATTAACTAATATGTATTTACTAGGGCACTGCATCTCAGTGCAAGAGGTGTCACTACAGTCTCTGGTTCGAATCCAGGATGTATCACATCCGCCCGTGATTGGGAGTCTCATGGCGGTGCACAATTGGCCCAGCGTCGTCGTCCAGGTCTGGTCGGGGTAGGCCGTCATTGTAAATAAGAATGACTTGCCTAGTTAAATAAAGGTTAAATTAAAAAATATATAATTTACATCACAATATAAGGATGACTTTGCTAAATAGGCCTAGATAAGTGTGACCAATCATTCTCTAATGAGCCATTTATATTACCAGATAACAATGATTGAATGCAATCACTGTGTGTAAAAGTAAAGAAATGCCAAATACACAAATTGTTAATGATTTGATTATTATTATTATTATTATTATAAATCACTATTATTGTCAGAATGTATAATTATCATCCTCCTAAGCAACTCTTCTCTACAGCCATGCCACTTTTGGAAATAAAACAGTCTTAAAGTGACAAGAACTGTTCCATACACTATACAATTTGGTGTGGGATACAGTGGTATAGGTATAGTTACTATAATGAGGTATAGTTACTATAATGAGGTATAGTTACTATAACGAGGTATAGTTACTATAATGAGGTATAGTTACTATAACGCTTCAGCTCCACTGCAGTTCCATCCAAAATTATCCTTACCAATCTGTCCAAAAACAAACAATGGTTCCTAATATATAATATAATGTAGGCTAATATAGTATAACATAATAGTATGTAATATAATAATTTGTACACTACTCTGACCTTTTTAAACCGAGACGAATATATATTAACCCAAGCTATAAGCCCCCTACCCCCTCCTCATGCGGCTGCGCCCCGCTGTCTCCGCTTTGTTTGTTCAGTTTCCAGGTTGATTGTATGTGTTAATTAGTTGCTAACAGCATGGTAATGTGGGTTTGATGGATAGACGTGTCACTAGCATTCAGGTCTACACTATCCGGAGCCCCAGCAGGGTTTAGATTGGTCTCGCCGTGTCATCCTGCTGATTTTTTTTTTTGGCCTAATGAAGCCATAGAGGCCGCTCGGTCTCGCCTCTGCAACACCAGAAATAACTAATTTGTCATTAAAGTAATCCAATAAAAAAACGAGGGCATTATTAATAACATTATTTTAAAGTGCATCATTGTTTACCACAATAGAGAGCGAGACCCCTGCGTGAACTCTCTGTTTGAGCCAACTAAAAATGGGTCGTGGCTCATTTTTTTAACGTCACTGGCACTGCTACAGTGTATTTACAGTAGACAAACATCACGGGATTTATTTAGGAGGACGGGGGTGCTGGCTAACATGAGATTCCATTCGAGGAATGCTTATCTCAGCCGAGTTTAACAAAGCCTCATTGGAGCCTATTATTTGATTATTTATAATGCTTTTTTTGTAATGTCTGCTTTTAATTTATTTTTACTTCTCCGACCCCAGAGACATAATTATACACATTTTTCTTTCCAAGTAACAGAGGGGCTCGCATAACTTCAGCCTGCAAGGAGTCTCAACTTCTCTATCAATTTAAAACCGAGGTTGTAGATTTAAAGCAATCCAAAAGTGTTAGCTAAATGCAATACTTGCTGAAAAGCATTGTGCTCAAATTTTTTGTTGTCTCTTCTAAGGGCAATGCTCATTATTCATTGAAAACATTTCAACTTACCTACTTGTCATGTTGTGTAACAATAGACCATCAGAAGAACATCTACTAGATAGATACCAATTGGCTTAAATTAAGGAGTGACCAGGTAGTCTGGCAGGTAGGAGCGTTGGTCCAGTAATCGAAAGGTTGCTGGATCGAATCCCGGAGTTTACAATGTAAAAACCTGTCGTTTTGCCCTGAGCAAGGCAGTTAACCCACTGTTCCCCGGGCGCCGATGACGTGAATGTCGATTAAGGAAACCCCCCTTTACCTCTCTGATTCAGAGGGTTTAGGTAAAATGCGTTAGACACATTTCAGTTGAATGCATTCAGTTATACAACTGACTAGGCATCCCCTTTTCTATTGCTGAGGCGTAGGCCCCTATTAGAAAGGATTTCGCAAACATTAAATTAAGTCTATATTTAAAACACATATAAGCCTAGCCATTCAAAATTGTGATTTAAAACAAGATTCATCCATCAAGAGCAATACTAGATATTATTATTAATGTCCATCAATCAACTAATGCGCTTTCATCACTCGCTTCAGTGGTCAGCTTTTGCGCGTGCCATTACTCGAAAAGGCATTTCGAAGAACCCTCAAACACCGCCCCACAGCTGCTGGTTTGTTGGAACTCAGTGTCCAGTGTCTGGATTTTTCACATTGCACCATGGGTAGTGTGGTTGTAAGATTTTCTATGTAAGACGTACCCTAATGAAAATGCACTGCCTGGAGAACTACAATGCTCACAGCTGCATGATATACGTATGCTGTCAATCACAGTGGCGTCACGGTTGTTTAGTCGCTCAGGGGGCTTCTAGTAGGCTACGAGAGAGGACCCCTGCCTGATGCGCGCATAGGCTACATAAGTGGTGGGCTTTGCAGTCTGTGAAGGCAAGTGTATCACCATGATCAACCTTATATGGGGAGGATCTTCTACTTGCTTGGCTGCATAAATCATAATCAAGATGAAGACGTGATCATAGCGCATTCGGCATCGTTCGAGGCATCGGTATACCATTAAGTTCTGACGCGCACGATAGAACCGTGGACTCCGGGCACGGCTACAGAGGTGGTAGACTGCTAGGCGGAGGCTGGAGGCGAAAACAGACATATTTTAATGTTATTAATCAAACTGATCACAATGAAGCGCAGAAGGATTGTGGTTGCGGCAGGCTTCTGTCTTGCCTTCTTCCTTGGTACACTGATGAATTTGCTGTATATACCAGGGTTTGAGCACCATCAGAACCACGACCATAGAGTACATCGGTACTACCACGAAAAACAGCAGCGGATTACAGGCGATTCACAGCTTCAAGTCGGCGAGTCAGTCACTGAAGCTGTGGCCGAGTCCAATAGTAAACCTGCCGTAGGAAGCAGGCATCATCAGGACCTTCTGCTGCAGATACGAGAAAGATTCGATGAGGTTGTGCGGTACCGTCAGCGCCAAGCACATGGGTCTGGCACCGGAGACCCAGTCCGCCAGCTGGAGAGACGGAGGCTCATGGATTCAGAGCCAGGGGACAATTGGGACCCTGTCAAAGTAATTGAGCGAACCGATAACCGACAGACGCGTTTTCAAAATCGACCTTCACCTTCCATATACATGCACACAGCATCACGGAAAGATTTCACTATGACTTTGAGCAGCGTTAACGGTACTCGGATGCTTGGCTGCAGCAGCATAGACAACGTGACCAATGTTCAGTACCTCGGCTCAGGCTACACAAAGGCTGTCTACAAGGCGTCTCTCAACAACAGCTTGTCCGTGGCTCTGAAATCGGTGGATTTCGGGGGACACGATATGGAAAATTGCGTAAAGAAATATGGTTCACCTGGAGACTGCTACAGACTGGCGTCATTCAAAATAGTGAAAGAAATGACGCTGATGGAAAGGCTACAGCACCCCAACATTCTAAAGGTAATCTATATCTAGGCTAGCTAACAAATTGATGCCTTACTGATCGGTGTCTTTTAGCCATTTCTGTTGCACAATTATTTATTTAGCCATAGGCCTAGTATCACACACAGACCTATTTAAGATGTACTATATCTTTGTTTCTGTTGCCTATTCCCTAAAGGATTTGATCTGAAATCCATGAATTTCATTATAACTTGTAGCAGTGGCCCTATAAATCATTTAAGTTTGACTTCAAATGTAACCCCATTTGTGCTCTTTACGCAGTATCGAAGTTAGTTAATTGCCGTTTTGTCTTATACCAACAGCCAAACCATGAATCATTCTTTCCCTAATGACTGAATAACCATAGGTGTGAAACTTTACGTTAAGCCTCTCGGCGTGTCAAAAGTGACACATAGGTTGAACACTTTGGACATTGGTGTGTATTCCATTTCCACGAGATTACTTGAGAAATCAGTCCAAGAGTGCAGTGAAAACAAAATGGGCAACATGAAATAAGTGCACGGTTAGCCTATTATTAATAGTGCTATTTGGATGATGTGTTATCCGTTTAGTGGCTGATTTAATAGTTTAGAGTTGAATGAGCGCCATCGCTTCATTGTTACCCTGTCGATTTTAAGCCGTTCAGCGGTTTGCTGGATCTGCATGGTACAAGAGCCGGTGAGCGGTGGGACGCCCGCGGCTTTCCCGCATTCTACCTTGTATTTTATTTGCATTTACACAAGATCTGTGGCGTAGCCTACCGATACGCGGGTAAATCATAATACATTTGTGTAAAAAAAAGTAAGAAGGCCTTTTTATTACGTTATATTAACAGCGCGTCTTTAAGTAGCTTGTCTATAACACCACCAAAATAAGTGCATGCATGCGTAAAGGACGATTTTACAATTCAGACGGAGATAAGTAGCCTAGGCCAAATAGCCTTATCAATATCCACACTAATAAAGCATGTATAATCCATATAGGCCTACAATGTAGGTCTACAAATAGTAATGCCTGTACACGTTCCCCTAGATTTATGCGCAA
Organism: Salvelinus namaycush; assembly: GCF_016432855.1. NCBI lineage: Eukaryota > Metazoa > Chordata > Actinopteri > Salmoniformes > Salmonidae > Salvelinus > Salvelinus namaycush. Next base: position 38,929,141 of record NC_052310.1, on the reverse strand, counting down.
GAACAGTTGCACGCCTATCCTCACGCATCTCACATTTTCCGATATAGGGCCTATATTTGAAGAATGTTCTTCTAATGTTTCACATGTTAGGCTACTGTTTGAGAAACTATATGGCCTTGAGGTACTGGTTACAGTGGCATTTATAGGCTACAGCATATAGGTCTAAGTCTGTGCTTTACTGTAATATGTACCGCATGAGGCCCAATTAAAATATCCAAACAACAGGAATCCAAACGACGTTGTTGAGGGCCTTTCATGCCTTCATCGCAACTGTTGCTGGATAGATAGATAAGTAGTCATCAAACCAGTGGAAAACGTGCCGTTTTGTTTTTGAAATCAAGTGTAGGCTAGTTATTATAACCCAATCAAAATTAGGTAGGCTAATTTAAGGTAAAACAATAGTTGCACTTTAACCAAGTAAAACGTGGCACGTTTTCAAGATCGACCTATTGTTTTCTAGGATGGTACAACAGAACCAAGACAGTAGCCAAATAGTCTATACAGAACATGTATTAAAATACAATACATGTAATCAATTATGCTCCCTAAAATAATTTTCTGGACAATATTATAAGTTTGTGATCTTTTGATCAGAATTGCTATACATAAGTATTTTGTTAGCACAGTCGGAACTGGAAGTTATCTATTTAAACTAAATGTGTCCTACATATTTTGAGTCACTTCTATCAGACTTTATCTTTTTGTTTGCGTGGTGTATGTAGAAACATTTTAAGAATGATACCCTAGCCTATGATATAAGTGAATATCTGGCCCATAATCAAGTTATTTACCCTGTATGAAGCTTTAGAGGTAGTTTACATTCTTAACAAGATTTAAATTGCAAACAATAAAACAATATCACAACCTTACAAAATGTGTATTATTGTAAAGCACATATTATTGTCAAACAATGTTAAACCCACATTAACCTTGAATTAAAATACAAAATGAATATATAAAACCAATGTAGGTAAAACATTTAAAAAAATGTATTGACATTTTTAGACTTTAGTAAGGCTATGGGGAGTTAGGCCTTTAACACTTTTTGTAACTTATTTAAATCTTTTGACTTATAACTTATAACTAACTGGGTGTCTTTCAATTGATTTGCATTCAATAATTGAGATATTTCACATTATTAACTCATATCAAAACTCTCCTCAAAACTTGATGGCCAAGCTATAACTTTAACTTTAACCAGACATTCTTTTTTGACAACCGCATTGAACAGGGGACTGACTACATGTCACCACAGCATGTTAATACATCTGGCCTGTTTTTAATGTTTTACTTGGTTTATTCATCAATAGGCAGTTATTTTCGTTATAGAAGTTCCGTTGTGGAGTCAGGGGGGAATAGAGCCCAATATAGTAGCTGCCCATCTCTCATCGCTCACTTACGAGTCCATGTTGTGATAGGTACAGACTTACATTAATATTGACTGTAATACAGGAGTGTTTATTTGTGTACATTTAAAAAAATACTTTTTTGTAGTACTGGAGTCTTGGTTTGTGTGTCCACTCAGACTTTTCTGACCATCACAGTGTAATACACACACACCCACACACAACCACACACACACACACACACACACACACACACACACACACACACACACACACACACACACACACACACACACACACACACACACACACACACACACACACACACACACACACACACACACACACACACACACACACACACACACACACTAGCATTTGTGTGACTGGAAAGTGCACTTTGGCTATCCCACTCTATCATCGTTGTCATAAGCGAATAATACCAAGATGATTTATTTCAGGATAAACATAAAAAATAACAAAATTCATTTTCTGGCATGGAAGCTACATTGAGGGATTACAGGAATTGCTTTAGAAAATGTTAACATAAACTGGAAATGGTATGGAATTTCTCTCTCTAATCATAGGGAAAATATTATTTCTTTTTCATTCCTCTATGAACATGAGCACACTGGCCTTAAGGCTAATACATGCACTTTTTTTGTGCACCAGGAAAAATGCCTGAATGACTTCTAGGGTAAAGTTAACTGGCATGCTCCACTAGCCGTAGAAAGAATAAATCACAGGAAAAAATAATATATTAACTTTAAGACTGAATTGGAGCAATATCTCCATTACTAAAACAAATGTTTATTTTAGCTGGCTTAGGTTGATATTAATTTGACTTACTAGAATCATAACTTGAGATCTGTATGTATAACAACATTTTTCACGTAAATCTCCCATTGACATCAATGCATCGTTTACAAAAAAAATGTGTGCAAACGTAACAACTGGTTGATTGCAAGTAAACGTTTTAGTATGTTTAGTATCCCAAAGAGTATTTCATGTCCAGTTCTGCTGATCCAATATATCCTGTTAGAGTAATGAAGTCTGGCTCTGTCTGAGCAAAACAGTCTACAGCACACTGTCTGGTTAGTGTCTGCCTCTGACCAGTCCTCCGTATGAGAGGAACGGCAGAGGCCCATGCTCTCTCACTGGAGAGAGTGGGATCAGAGGTAGAAACCAAAGCAGTTCGTCTCTGTTCTCCTAACTCAGCACACTTTTGGTGTCAATAGCCATGTTGACTGATACTGTTTGTCCGGGATAGATGGGGGACGCCTCCTGTGAAGAGGAGAGGAGTCGTGAGCGACTGACTGGGAGGTCGAGGTGGATTGTGGACACGTGTTTCTTACACCGGCACGCACGGCAGGCGCCGTCCACCTTTCTCTGCCCTCGTCCGTGTTAGAACGAGTGTGAACAATATGAATTTGAGCTGATCAGTGAGGGAGATAACAAGAGGGGCTGCTTGCCTGCCTGGACTGAGGGTGTGTGGGATGGAGGGAATGAGGGGAGGAGGGCCCGTGTGGCTCAGTTGGTAGAGCATGGCGCTTGCAACGCCATAGTTGTGGGTTCGATTCCCATGGTGGACCAGTATGGTAGAAAGAAAAACTATGAAAATGTATGCATTCCCTCTGGATAAGAGTGTCTACGTAATGACATGAATGTAAGGGCTACCTGTCAGTGAAAGTATATGTGGCGGATACAGATGATCTGAGAGTGGTGGGACCTCTGGGCTGCAGGAGGGGTGTTGGCCGGTTTCTGGCTGTGTAGCTGGATTATGTTTACACAAGCGTGTCACTCTGTCAGCCTCTCCCCCAGGGCCTGCTCAGGAGATCTCCTCCATTAGTTGGGGAATCAGTAACCAGGTTGTGTTAATGTGAAAGCTGGTGTCTGTGGGCCTTGGGGTCAGTTTGAGGATGAGTGGACTGGAGACAGAGTTGCAATTAAGCCAGGGTTAACACTTTAACCTCCGACTTCCATGGGAAGGAAGCTGGGGGGAAAAGAGAACGCCAGTGAAATGTTGTCCAGGGCCTGCCCTGCCTCTCTAAGCCCTCAGCCCTGTTTCTGATCAACACTGGGTATGTTGGGGCTCAGCAGCCCTGCAGTCCCCACACTCTACATGGAGAGCAGGGTGCCCTCATGACCCCCAGAACCCCAGACCCTCACCACATAAACATAGGACATTTCTGCTTGCTCTGAAACTTTCAGAGGAATATACAATACATGCACGTCATCACTTCTAAGTAACAGATAAAGAAAGTCAAGGAGAGTACAGTTTTGAAGTTGAATATGGGCTGTTGTGCATGTGCTCAAAGAACATTAAAAAAAAGTCCCCCCAGTTTTAAAAGAGAAATGTGAACAAGTATTTGATCGGATGAAGTTACATTCGTGTGAAACATTACTTGAAATGGCCAGCGAGTCTCCCACATCATTTGCATTAGTTGAAGCTCTGTAACTTCTCCCCTTTATTTAACTCTGAGAACATGCTCAGCTCCTGTTAACTGGTAGTCTGAAGGGCAGGTATTGATTTGACAAACCCTGTGACGTGTTTAAGGAGGAAATAAGAAGATGAATTTCACTCCAGAGTATTGGGAGTAAATTCTTCCTGCAAAACACCTTCAAATCAAATCAAATCAAGTTTATTTTATATAGCCCTTCGTACATCAGCTGATATCTCAAAGTGCTGTACAGAAACCCAGCCTAAAACCCCAAACAGCAAGCAATGCAGGTGTAGAAGCACGGTGGCTAGGAAAAACTCCCTAGAAAGGCCAAAACCTAGGAAGAAACCTAGAGAGGAACCAGGCTATGAGGGGTGGCCAGTCCTCTTCTGGCTGTGCCGGGTGGAGATTATAACAGAACTATGCCAAGATGTTCAAAATGTTCATAAGTGACAAGCATGGTCAAATAATAATCATGAATAATTTTCAGTTGGCTTTTCATAGCCGATCATTAAGAGTTGAAAACAGCAGGTCTGGGACAGGTGGCGGTTCCATAACCGCAGGCAGAACCTTGTGTGCAGCCCTCTCCTACGACACCCCGTTTTGAAATGTTGTTTATTTTTACTGAGCGGTTGGAGAAAACAAGTTGATGAGAGTTCTTACTCAACAAACTTGTTTCTGTTTCCATATGCTTCCTTCCCTATTTCGTTGAGATGGAAGGCACCAAATTCAGCCCAAAAAAATTAATAAATCTATCGATTTTACAGTCATCCAAAAAGTACTAAGTTAACAGTCATACATATTTTCTTCCAGAACGCTCCCAGACTTTGTTTTCAACCCTATGAAGTCATGCAAATTATAGAAGGGGAAAGATGTAATAAACGGAGTGTGTAATCATCGAAACTCAAAACGTTTAAACCCCTTTATGCACCCAAACTTACGGTTTAAACAATTTCACCCTCCTCTATTTAATGCATTATGAGTCTCAAATCCATCTAATGTACTAGGATCAATTCACATGGAAAAGGAAAATGACAGAGGGTTTTCTGCCAGTTGCACTTGGTCCAAGTCTCTGATTAAAACAAGGCATACCGAATCCAACCATTAATGTCATTCGACGCACGCACGCACGCACGCACGCACGCAAACACACACACGCACGCACGCACGCACGCAAACACGCACGCAAACACACACGCAAACACACACGCAAACACACACACACACACACGCAAACACGCACGCAAACACACACGCAAACACACACGCAAACACACACACGCACGCACGCAAACACGCACGCAAACACACACGCAAACACACACGCAAACACACACACGCACGCACGCACGCACGCAAACACGCACGCAAACACACACGCAAACACACACACACACACGCACGCACGCAAACACGCACGCAAACACACACGCAAACACACACGCAAACACACACACACACACACACACACACACACACACACACACACACACACACACACACTCTCTCTCTATCCTTGTGGGGACTAAACAATTGATTCCAATTCAAAATCCTATTTTCCCTAACCCTAACCCCTTAACCTAACCCTAACCCCTTAACCTAACCCTAACCCTAACATGAACCCGAACCTTAACCCTAAACCTAACAATAACCCCTTAACCTAACCCTAACATGAACCCGAACCTGAACCTTAACCCTAAACCTAACCCTAACCTAACCCTAACCTCTTAACCTAACCCTAACATGAACCCGAACCTTAACTCTAAATCCCTAAACTAACCCTAATTTTAACCCTAACCTTAATTGTAACTGTAAACCAAGCCCCTATGCCGAAAATAGCCTTTTTCCTTTTGGGGAACGGTGAAATGTCCCCTTGTTTTACTATCTTTGTGAGTACTTCTGGTCCCCACAAGGATAAAAAACACACGCACACGCACACGCACACACACACACACACACACACGAGCACTAAGTTAAACCCCTACGCTGCACATGGATACACTTCAAACATGCATTTCATACAATTTCATGAATAATAGTTACGTATGTTCCTTATTACCTGATTTGTGAGTGAAATTAAAAGCTCTACTTTTGTTATTGGGCTTACAGTAAGTCCCCACCCAGTCCGTAGCAGAGATCCAGAGAGTTGGTATGATAGAGATGTTCTTGTTTGACTGACACTCAGTCCTGCAGTGACCCTGTCCAACAGAAGAGCAGCAGTGTGCTCTCTGCTCTGGCAGATGCTGGGGATTTCATCTCTGGACAAACATGTCCGCCCCGGGGCCGGTTTGATCGGGGGCCAGGAGGCCTTCGTTAAAGAGCGTGTGGTGACTGGGTTAACTGCCCTGCCGACCCCGGCGTTTATTTACACATTAATAATGTCCCACACAGAAATGCTTTTGTGGAGCTCCGGTGCGTTGGCATATTCTGACGCGCATAGCATATGTTCTCGACTATTTCATCTGCTACTCGAGCAGGGCAACCGTTCAAGCAGCAGCACCCCCTCTTGGCTGCTAGACCCGTCTCACTCTGACCGCTACTCTGGTCACCCGGCCTCACCTCAAGCAGAACCTGCATGGATTCATTCTCTTTGTCCATCTTCAACTCTCAGCATTATTAACCGGTCTCAGTTGAAATGCACATTCCCGCAACCCTACATTTAGTTTAGTAAGAACAGAGAGACCTTCCAACCTTCCTTCAACTCACTTCTTGTGTGTACAGCCAACTGGCCAGTGGGGGTTTGGCCTGTGTGAGTGTGACTGGTCCCTGGGCTGGTGTGTGTTTGTGGCCCTGGCCCCCTCTCTGTTCCTGGTGAGGCCATGCCGTGCTATGGCATGCTGACTCCTGCCTCTGGCCGGGAAAGTGGTGATCTGCCAGGAGATTGGCCTACTAGGCTTGGTTCCTAATGTGCCTGCCTTTTCACACTTACCTCACCTCAGATTTTCTCAGCCTTTTCACTAAGGCCACGCTCTCTCATACTCTATATATATCCATCCAAAGATGCACTTAGATAAACCTCTATGTACAGAAGAAACAGAGACACATCAAGACCTGAACTCACAATAGCAGAATAGATTCTGAACTCAGAACAGCACTCACAACGGAACCGTTCAGAATCCCGTTGCAAAAATATCTAAATACATTTGCACAGATTAATATTTCTCCGAAACACTTCAATGATGTCATACCTTTGTCAGTAAAAATACATTATCAAACGACCAAGGTGAGTGACCTCTGAACCCCAGTCAGACAAAATGGCACCAGATTCAAAGCAAACACAAAACACTGCCCCAGCATGCGTACAGCTGCTATCTCACTCTGGGCAGCCTTAGCTGCCGATGAGTCTAGTCTGACATGGAGGGAAAACACTGCCCTGATGCGGTCGTGTTCGCACAAGAATGCCTCCGCTGCACACAATACCAACAACTTCAGCACTGGCTGCAGACGTGGTGCATACAGTACACACAACCTGGAGATGGCGTGTGCTGATAATAGTCATTACTGTGAATTCAATCTCAGATAACAAAACTTTCCGTACACTCCAACCCCTGGGAAAGCTTCTCTGGCATTGCCAAGGGCAATCTCGCACACGCGAGCGAGCGAGCGCACACACACACACACACACACACACACACACACACACACACACACACACACACACACACACACACACACACACACACACACACACACACTCCAAAAAAAGGTGTTAGTCCTGTATTGATGGCCCTATATATATATAAAAAAACACCATTCTTCTTTTGCTGCAAAAATGCACTTTAGATTCACGTACTCAACAGAACCATTTTTACAGAGAGAAATAAAGAGACTCTACAACACTCGAAAATTTAACCTCAACTGAACTCAATTCATACATGCATTCTGACTGCACAAGGAAAAGGGGCTGATTTAAGCTCTATAAGTGCAGTCTTCTTCATGTGTTTGTCATGCTGCACCCAGTGGTGGGGGGAGGGGGCACTCTGCCAGCCTTGCCCACAGGCCCCTCCTCTCCTCCCACAAGGTTGGCACCCACTGGGCACCTCGCATTTCCCATCACACAGCACCGCTATAAATGTCTCAGCATCGCTCTTCACAGACACACCCAAACTGCTAACAAGCAGTAGTCACCCTCAGAGAGTATGAAGCCTCCACTACTTTACTCTCAGACAATGCTACATTCTCACATCATTCACTTGTAAAAGCCTTTTATTAACCAATAAACAACATGCAATGCCACCTTCTCTGTTTTGCATAGTCAGTGTTTTCCCTGATGGTATGGTTGACAGCCATATTGGTTGTTATGCTTTTAGATTGAATTTCATGCCCACTTATTTTAACCAGTTCTTCTGGCACAAATTATCTTACACAATGTTTATGCAAGCAAAGGGCCGGCATCTCTAGGAGGCACTTACCATAGCAATAAAGAGGAGAGTAAACTACTTCAATCGACCAAAATAAACATTAATGAGTGCCAAAACTCTCGCATGTCTCATTGCGTATTCATTTAAAAACATCAGAATGCATGCAACTGGCATACAGTAATTCAATCTTCTGAATGAGATTGTTTGTCACTGACGGCTCAGATTTACACTGAGTGTACAAAACATTAGGAACACCTATTTTCATGATGACAGACTGATCTGGTGAATCCCGGTGAAAACTATGATCCCGTATTAATGTCACTTGTTAAATTCACTTCAATCAGTGCAGATGAAGGGGAGGAAACAGGTTAAAGGATGTTTAAGCCTTGAGACAATTGAGACATGGATTGTGTATGTGTGCCATTCAGAGGGTGAATGGGCAAGAAAAAAGATTTGTGCTTTTGAACGGGGTATGGTAGTAGGTGCCAGGCGCACCGGTTTGAGTGTGTCAAGAACTGCAACGCTGCTGGGTTCTTCACGCTCAACAGTTTCCCCGTGTGTATCAAGAATAGTCCACCACCCAAAGGACATCCAGCCAACTTGACACAACTGTGGAAAGCATTGGAGTCAACATGGGCCAGCATCCCTGTGGAACGCTTTTGATACCTTGTAGAGTCCATGACCCGACTAACTGAGGCTGTTCTGAAGACAAAAGGGCGTGCAACTCAATAGTAGGAAGGTGTTCCTAATGTTTTGTACGCTCCGTGCATATCGTGTGTGTGTGTATAGATGAAGAACCAGTGTTTCTCTGTGTCCTCTCCAGTTGTACGGCTACTGCTACCAAGACAGCAATGACATCCAGGACACAGTGACAGCCATCACAGAGCTGGGAAGTCCTCTGGAGATGATCCAACTACTGCAGACCTCCTGGGAGGAACGCTTCAGGGTGAGTGTTAGCGGACAACACAAACATTTCACTTTAACACGGACCCTCACTTCAAACAGTGTTTTAATCAAATGCTAAATTGCCATTATCATTATCTTGTCAACGTCGTGTGATTTCCTCTCGCTCACTGAACAGAGTGCAACGTGTATGAGTCAACAGAATAGGCTGAATTCTGGTAGGTGTCACTGAGGGACTGAGGGTAGGTCACATGCGTAAGTAGATACTAAGGCCTGTGACTCAAACCCATTGCAGGCTGACTCAGAATGTAGAGCGAATTGGCTGAAACAGGGGCTTGGTTAACCTGGTTTATAGGGACACTACTGGTATAGCGGATGGTATTTGCAGAGCCAGGGCCCTTCTCCTGCCCAGTTTCCTGCCTCCCTAGCTGGGTACCATGGGCCTGTGTGCCACTGGGCCGCTGGGGCCCCTGGGCCGGGTCTGCCGATCACTATCGCCACAGAGCCGCGCTCTAATTATTTCCTATTGCTTCCTGTGGCCGGGGAGTGTCCACCCGCCTGCCACACAGAGGATGAAAGAGCTTCGGTGCATGAAATCACCAGCAAGTGCTCTCTTCCTCTCTTCTCTCTATCCCCTCCTTTCTTCTCTTCCTTTCTCCCTTTCTTCCTTTCCTCACTGGCAAGACTGGAGGAGATTCACTGAGACAGTCAGCTCTTCTACTGAGAGATCCTTCAACACAAACGTTTTGTGATGATGAATACAGGGTGGGAAAGATTGTTGCCAAATTTCAAATCAACCTATATCTGTAGGCATGGACCAGAAAAGGAATGGATATATATATATATATATATATATATATATATATATATATATATATATATATATATATATATATATATATATATATAAAAATAATGTAGTAATAGCTTCACAATGCCTTCAAGGCTTAAGTGCCTTGAGCTTCCATATCATTTACATCTATACAATCCTTTCAGATTTGTACAAGTGCCTGGGGGGTAGGGCAAGGGGTGGGTTTGGAATTGGGCATGGGGAAGTTAGTTAAAGAGTTCCCAGTGTAACCATTGACACATGCACAGCTCAACACGTCCTTGGATGTGCCGTCACTGTCATTTATAACACTACACACTAAGCCCATCTACATGTCATCACACTAGTCTATGACCTCCTAAAGCATCATTTGTTTTATCCCTAATCAACACTGTATTTGTCATGGAGAGGCGGCCTTTAACCAAAGTCAGAGCTCCCTCACGGAGCTTCATAGTGTAGTTTGCCAAAACAAATACATCAGCCAGTGGAGGCTCATCAGAGGAGAAAGGGGTGGACCATCCGCCTCAGTAAATTTCATAAAAATAAAAATTGTGAAACATTAAAAAAGTTATCCTTTTTAGATAGAACTATACTAAATATATTCACGTCACCAAATAATTGATTAAAACAATCTGTTTCGCAATGAAGGTCTACAGTAGCCTCAACAGCACTCTCTGGGGTAGCACCATGGTATAGCTTGAGGACAGCTAGTTTCCGTCCTCTGGGTACATTGACTACAAAACCTAGGAGGCTCATTGTTCTCACCCACTTCCATAGACTTACACATTAATTATGACAACTGCCGGAGGACGTCCTCCAACCTATCAGAGCTCTTGCAGCATGAACTGACATGTTGTCCACCCAATCAAAGGATCAAATAATGAATCTAGTACTGAAAGCACAAGCTACAGCTAGCTAGTACTGCAGTGCATAACACGTGGTGAGTAGTTGACTCAAAGAGAAAGACAATAGAACAGTTTTGAATGAATGGTTTTCTTCAAAAATGAAGGAGAAGCAAGAGCGAGCTCTATTTTGTGTTTTTACACTTTCAATTTCACTTACTTAGCTAACGAATGCAGCTAGCAAGTTTAGCCTACTCAAACACCCAGCTCAAACAGAGAGGGATGCTATGTTAGCTAGCTGGCTATGGCTACCCAACACTGGAACTCTTCCAAGTCATGGTAAGCTTTTGATTTTATTAATTTGCCACCAGGGCCTTCCGGTGAACTGCTAAACTGCTTGCTGTACACTGTACTGCATGATTGTAGTGGGTTTACGAACACGTTAGTTCTAGTATGTTGACTATGATGTTAGCTAATATGCTGACAACGATGTAGGCTGTGTGTAGCAGTTAGCGGTTATGGTATGAAGATTTGGAAAGTTTTTTTTGCCTGGTCACAGACAGCTTTTGTGTTGTGCACTGAAGTCCACAAGCGAAGGGAAAAGGTGAGATGAGGAGAGCGCGTAGATGCAAGAAGCAATTATTTAACGATCAAAGTGATGATGCTGTTTGGATGTGGTATGAAGCTTTGGTTAAGAAAGGTCTCTTTGAAAGTGAACTGCGTTTGCGGATGATCAAGGGTGTATTCATTCTGCCGAGTCTTTTGAAAAACATTTCTTAAATGGAAGCAAACGGAGCAAAAACAGGGAAAACATAACTGAATTTGTCCAATAGAAACCTTTGTTTGCAACTTTCCAACTAATGATTACACACCCTAGATCAGCTAGATGCAACCAATAGTGTGCAAGGTGGTATTGAATGTGTCACTGTCTTTCACCTTGATTGCTCAAATTTTTCCCTCAACCTCCTAGCTTGTAGCAACCTCATGATGGGTACAGGGAAAATTTGAGTATCATGTAGTAGCCTAAACCAATCGATGTTACATTGAGCTGGGTGAATGGAATATGAATGACAGGTATCCAGTATGCTGTAGCTAATAGAAATAAGTACATACTCATAAAAATACAAAAAATCGTCCTCCCTCATCTTAAATGGCACCGACCGCCACTAACATCAGCCTTCTGGTAAATAAATCAACTGAGATAACTTTCCACTTTGATTTCCTGGGCCTTGAATGATTGCCACACGAGTTTCCAAGCCTGTGAGTACTTCCACAGAGAACAATACCCAGTGCTTAGTGCAGGGTTTCCCAAACTCGTTCCTCAGGACACAGCTGATTCAAATGATCAACTAATCATCAAGCTTTGATAATTTGAATCAGCTGTGTAGTGTTAGGGCAAAAACCAAAACGTGCACCCCTTGGGGTCCCGAGAACCGAGTTTGGGAAACGCTGGCTTAGTGCAAGTCAAATTTAAATAATTCCCACTTTTAAACATCGACCACGCTTTTATTAAAGACTCCTTCCTAGTGCTTGTTCCTTTTTGTAAGTATGATAGAAACAGCATTTAAATCACTTTAAGTTGCACGTAGAAATCAGTTGCTTTTCTATGAGTGGCTCTGTAAATGTCTTTGTGGTTCACTCAGTGGTTCTGAAGCACAGTGAAAAAGGACTTTGTCTAGCTTTGAGAGAAACCATTGCATTTCAAACAGGATGTTTTGTTTTTTGTCTATGTAACTCGATTTTTACCGTAATGCAATAACAGAGCATGAGGTTAGACAAATTCAATGAGATTATTATTTTAATATTTTTATTACCTAAATATAATAATACTATTTCAATGGAGTGTCACCACTTACTATCTCTGGATCTTGTGTGTGCTGTGTGTGTTCATGCAGCATCAGTGTGTGCTGTTTTTTGGTTGCTCCTTTGTTTCCCCACAACATAAGCGTCAGGTCTGCCTCCCTTGTCACCCAAGATCCTTCCCTTGAAATGTGGAGTGCGAAATGAAAGAAAAATATGCTTTTTCTCGGAGCATTTGCAATTCGTATGAGGCATTAATAGACTCTAGGGAGGCGCGCTGTAAACCCACTGAATTTCAAATGCTCCATTTAGGTCTGTAACCATTTCCTGTGAGCGTTGACAAAGGCTTTGATGGCCCTGGCCTGCAGCCCCTGTCAGTGAGACAGACACACCCATATCCCCTTTAACCCCTCCCTCCCTCCTCACTAACCACACCCACCCAGCAGTCTGTCTGTCAACCTTCACGTCAGGCTCATTTACATTTATGGAAATGATAACTTATAGATACATTCTATCCAACCTGTATTGCAGTATTTACAATACGCAGTATGGTCAAATAGAATGACAGAATAGTTAGGGTACTCTAAAACCTATGCCTATCAATCAAATCAATAAAAAAAATGACCCAGTATTTAAAGGGGCAATCAGCAGTTGAAACAACAAGAACGCTAATTCCTCACCACTGTTTCGGTAAAAAGCTGAGGGATGGTGCTGGAGAAATGTAACCACTCCCAAATTCATAGACAGAACTATAGATGAAAGTTCTGACCATCCATGATATCAACATTATAGTTTTTACCGTGTTTTGAGGCTGTACAGTGTTTTTTTTTATATACATATGATTAATGTATGTATGTAGCAACTGCAAATTGCCCATTTAAGCATAGTGTGACATAGTTTTGCATTCCTCCAGCACTACTGTTACTTCACTAGGGTTAGAAAGAGACTCCAGCCCCTAACTTACGCCTCAGTGCTCTGTGTCTCACCTCTCCCACTCACTCTTAATCCACAGTACATTAAAAACAGCTTTTGTCTCGCTTGAAAAGAAATGAGCTGTTCAGCTCCTCCTCCTCTCCTCCTCTTTTCTCTCTGTCTCACTCCCCTCTCTGCTCTTGGGAACGTAGATGTTTGGTTTATAGTCTGTATAATATAGGTGTCTATTCCCCTTTCACGTGTTTCCTTGCCCCTTTCACGCGCTCTCTTGCGCCTTTCAGCCCTTACCCTCGACCCCTGGACACACACAATGGGAGAGGGGCACACACAAACACACAGACTCATGTGGTTCTCTCAGGGATTTATGAGTGTTCACAGAGGAAATGGGGGGGTTGCTCTCAGTCAACCCCAAAGAGAATAATGCAGTGGAAAAGAGAACAATGCAATGGAATAGAATAGAGATGGAATAGAGAGATGGAATCAGGGAAATAATGACAGACTGACTCATCTCCACTGTCATTTCTCTTATCTGCTACAGAAATACACTAAATCCCTTCCAACCTTACAATTTCAGGGCGGATACTCTAACTGGACTGCTTTACGATAAGGGCTCCACATTTGGCACAGAAGTAGATTCATGTACCCTGAACAGATTTAGACATGGAGCCACCATTCTCACTCTCTATCAATTCAACTCAATTCAAAGGGGGCTTTATTGGCATGGGAAACACATGTTTTATATGACCAAAGCAAGTGAAAATAAATAAATAAAACAAAAGTGAATCGTAAATGAACAGTCAACGTTACACTCACAAACTCTTCCTCTCTCGCTCTCTGCTGCAGATTTGTCTGAGTCTAGTGCGTCTGCTCCACTACCTGGCCCACTCCCCTTTGGGCTCTGTCACCCTGCTGGACTTCAGGCCTCGCCAGTTTGTCCTGGTGGCGGGGGAGCTCAAAGTCACAGACCTGGATGACGCCAGCACAGAGGAGGCCCCCTGCTCCCCCTCCGACTGCGTCATGGAGTTTCCCGCCCGCAACTTCACCCTCCCCTGCAGCAGAGGGCGCTGCTTGGGCATCAACGAGAAGCGCAACCTCTACAACGCCTACAGGTGAGGAGGAGCAAGACCTCTGCCATGTTAAATGATAATCGAATTATTTCAGTGGAGGCTGGTGGGGAGGGAGAAATCGGAGGGTGGGTTGGGTTAATTGCATTTCAGCCATGACAATGAGCTCTTCCTCTGATTTAACGGGTCATCAGCATCCACTGAATTAGTTACATCATAGTGTGATTAGAGTGGTTCTGTTGAAATCAATCAAATTCAATCAAATGGATTTTATAAAGCCCTTTTTACATCAGCAGTTGCCAAAAAAAGAGTTATACAGATATACCCATCCTAAAACCCCAAAAGAGCAAGCAATGCAGATGCAGAAGCAGTGGCTAGGAAAACACCTTAGTAATGCAAGAACCTAGAAAGAAACCTAGAGAGGAACCAGGCTCCGAGGGGTTGCCAGTCCTCTTCTGGCTGTGCCAGGTGGAGGTCATAAGAGTACATGGCCATTAAGGCCAGACAGAGACAGACAGAGAGACAGACAGAGAGACAGACAGAGAGACAGACAGAGAGACAGAGAGAGAGACAGAGAGACAGAGAGACAGGTCAGGATTCCATAGCCGGAGGCATAACTGGATCGGCAGCACGACCAGATGCACTGGTACAGGGACAGCCAGGAGTCGTCAGACCAGGAGTCCGGAGGCATGGTCCTAGGGCTCAGGTCCTTCCGGTATTTTATTAGGATCCCCATTAGCTGTTGCAAAAGCAGCAGCTACTATTTCTGGGGTCCACACAAAACATGAACCATGACATAATACAGAACATTAATAGACAAGGACAGATCAAGGCCAGAACTACACCAATATTTATTTGTTATTTTTTACAAAAGGCACATGTAGCCTAGATATCAATACATGCACACAAACTATCTAGGCCAAATAGGGGAGAGGCGTTGTGCCGTGAGGTGTTGCTTTATCTGTTTTTCTTAACCAGGTTTGCAGTTCAGTTGAGCAACATGAGATGGAACGGAGTTCCATGAAATAATGGCTCTATATAATACTGTACACTTTCTTGAATTTGTTCTGGATTTGGGGACTGTGAAAAGACCCCTGGTGGCATTTCTGGTGGGGTAAGTGTGTGTGTAAATTGACTATGCAAACCATTTGGGATTTTCAACACATGAATGTTTCTTATAAAAAGAAGTGATGCAGTCAGTCTCTCCTGAACTCTTAGCCAAGAGAGACTGGCATGCATATTATTTATATCAGCCCTCTGATTACAATGAAGAGCAAGACGTGGTGCTCTGTTCTGGGCCAGCTGCAGCTTAACTAGGTTTTTCCTTGCAGCATTCCACCACATGACTGGACAATAATCAAGATAAGACAAAACTAGAGCCTGCAGGAGTGGAGACATAGAGAGAAAGAGATAGAGGAGCATGCCTAAGATCAGGACATGCCCCAGACAGGACATTAGAATTTGAGATCACACAGTATACCAATAACCTGCCCAGGGACTGAGGTTGAAAATTAGCCGGCTGGCTAAAACCGTCACTTTTACTGAAACGTTGATTAATGTGCATTGTCCCTGTAAAAATAAACTCAAACTCAGATAGGACAGACTGTCCCTAGCCCCCCGACACATACACTATTGCAGCATAGATACTGGGGACTGAGACGGGAGATCAGGGGACACTGTTGCCCTGTCCAAAGTTACCCCCGGAAGGGGCCAACTCGGCAGGATATAACCCCACCCACTTTTCCAAAGCATAGCCCCCACACCAGCAAAGGGATATCAACAGACCTAACTTACTACCCTGAGACAAGGCTGAGTATAGCCCACGAAGATCTCCCCAACCGCATGAGCCCGAGGGGGCGCAAAACCGGACAGGAATATCACATCAGTGACTCAACCCACTCAAGTAGAGGATAGTGAAAAAAGGCTGGCATGACATGATGCACCTTCTAGGGACATGTTAGCCCTCCATCTAGCTGCTTGCTTCGAAAGGAGGCCTGTGCTGGGATGTAGCCAGAAATCTTTAATGTGTGGGTCTGCAGAAATTTGGATGGGCCATGTAGGTATGTAGCAAGGGCTTGAATTCAGCCCTTGTCGTAACGGGGCAGTGCAGTCATGATAATGCCATTTTAGTGGGGGGCAAAAAGCCTGTTCAGGTGGGATGGCATTTTTGGCCCACAGCATGACATCACAATCTGATCTGATTATTCTGACCAATGACCAGTCCTCTTTTATTTGCATATGTATCCTCCTACTTTGAAGGGGTAAGAGGGGTAGGATCTAGAGCAGGGGTAGGCAACTACATTCAGAGGCGGGAGGATTTTTTAAGAGCGGATAGTACACTGCCAATTTACCACAACTAAGCCTCAAAAGAGATTGTATTTGAAAATGTAAATTATTTCATACCTTTATAATTTTATTTATTTATGAAAACATTTGCATGATGACATCTCTTGAGATGCACCATCTCGTTTTCAAATGTCCAAATGAAAAGAACCAAAGCTATACTTAGTAACAATATTATGCCAACTACTGTCTAATAACAATGAAATAGTAATAGTAATTTCAAAAATTACATCAATTTTAACAGCATAAAAACGTTTTGTACTACTACTAATAAAAACTACTAATAAAAACTACTGTTACAACTACTAATACAACTAAAGCAAATTAGTTATAATACTGTACATATATACAGTGCATTCGGGAAAGTATTCAGGCACCTTGATTTATTGTAAAGTGGATTTTAAAAAATCCTCATCAATCAACACACAATACCCATAATGACAAACCGAAAGCATGATTTTAGAAATGTTTGCACATTTATTGAAAATAAAAAAAACAGAAATAACTTATTTACGTAGGTATTCAGACCCTTTGCTACGAGACTCGAAATTGAGCTCAGGTGCATCGTGTTTCCATTGATCATCCTTGAGATGTTCCATGGAATCAATACATCAAATATCTTCCCAACTATTTAGCATTCTATATGGCACAACTGTACATGTTTTGGTGCTTAAATGAAATTGGTATACCTTTTTATTCATCAAGTTTTCTTTAACCAATTTTGGTCTTTAATGCAGGGCCGACAGACAAGTTCCTTACTTTCTCCCCCTTCCACTTGCCTCTTCCATTTTTGCAGTAATGCTGCAATTAGTTCATTCTTTGCTGTGTACCATACATCATGATATAGGACTTTGTTTGATTTAAAACCAAATTATTTGCTAGAAACCATTTTTAGAAAGTGTTAAAATCTACTTGGAGAGTTGCTTGTGTCTACAAAATATTTGAACCTGATGTTTAGAGCATTGTATCATCAGCGTACAAGTGAACATGTGTATTCTGACACATTGGAGGCAATTTATTTATGAATATAGAGAAAAGAAGGGGAACCAATACTGAACTTCTGAGTCCAAGAAGATGCGATTTGTGTCCTTGTATGAAACAAATGTTTTTCTATTGCTAAGATATGCATGGATTTCAGTTTGGGGATCTATTAGTGAAACCAATGTTTTGAAGTTTTCCTAGTAAAATAGAATGATCAACTAAGTCAAATGCTTTTGATAAATCAATAAAGATGGTAAAATCTTTGACAAAATTAGAGTATACCCACTTATCCAGGCACCACTACACCACTGAATAGGGCCGATGGAAAGACAGCAGTCACACAGCATGATGTTAAAGGATAAGCAGTCCATAAACTCAGACATAATAAGCCAGTAGGTCCCAATCATAAGAATACAAAAACACAAACATTAAGCATTTCCCAATCGATATGTACAACTATTACTTCCCATTGCAAAAAACATTTCACGTTTAGCACACAAAGTAACCAGTGACCTAAAGTTGAACCTCTAAAGGATCCGCCCCTTTTCCCCAATTTTGGCCACTAGATGGCAGCAGTATATGTGCAACGTTTTAGACTGATCCTATGAACCATTGCATTTCTGTTCAACATTTTGTATCAAGACTACCCAAATGTGCCTAATTTGTTTATAATAACTTTTCATGTTCAAAACTGTGCACTTTCCTCCAGCAATAGCATGGTATTCTTTCACTAATAGCTACTGTAAATTGGACAGTGCAATTAGATTAACATGTATTTAAGCTTTCTGCCAATATCAGATATGTCTATGTCCTGGGAAATGTTCTTGTTACTTACAACCTCATGCTAATCGCATTAGCCTACGTTAGCTCAACCGTCCTGTGGATGGGACACCGATCCCAAAGAAGTTTAAAAGTGGAACTGACAGCGTTTTATCTACTTTGCAGATATGAAACAATCATAATATCAGTAAAAAATATCAAATTCCCAATTTATGCTACAAAACCAACTTCATAAAAGGCTTTAAAAATAGGTTATATTTGACTCAACGTTCCATGACGTACTTTAAGGCATTGTTGGCAGAATAGATGTATGCAGTCTAATGCATAATTAATATAATTCACCAATACATTTCTTGGTAGTCCCAAAAATATTGCCTTCAGGTTGTAAATCACAGCTGGCCTGGTACATTGTTTGGCTGCCCCCATTCGGGAGGCACTATTTGGGTTTCAATGACTCAATATTCTGGACAAAAATGGGTGAATGTAACTAAGGCTGGGAATGTCCATCAATCAATACAATCAATCTAGCAAGGGCAATGATCACAAGTTAGTCCAAACATGGCTAATATGCTAGCGTATCTATTTATGTAGCAAGCCTAAAACATTGAGTCTAACGTTAGCTAGGAGGATGTTATGTCATGCCATTGGAGGAGTGGGTGAGTGACTGACTTTTTCCCTTCATATTGTTTTTCGGTGGCTATACACAGCTAGAGATGCAGGTGTTATTTGGTTAGCTAGCAAGAAATTAAACAACTGTTATCCAGTTAGCATATATCTTGCGTTCGCAAATTCACTCTGGCTATCCACTCCGATTTCAGAGCACTCTCTTCTGAGTGTGCCAGAGCGCAGAACAACTGATGAATTTACAAACGTGCAACACCCGCTGAATTCGACCAGTGTCAGTAAACGTAGGCAAAAAAAAGTACTGGTTAGTCAAGAATGCTCTAGATAACATGTAAACTGCCTAACCAGCCTAAACAGCCGTACGGGGAGTAAAATGGTCAGAGTGAGGTGTTCTCTCATTTGTGTTGAGAAGTAACTAGCTAGCCAACTTTAGCCAGTTAGCTTGGATGCTTGGTTGGGACAAGCATACATTGGCAGGCAAGCTGCAGAAGTCAAGGAGGCTACAATTCCTTGCCGTTTATCAGTGCAATTTTGATGGCCAACTACCTGAAAAAGTTTGAGAAGGTTTATCTAATGTTCCATCATTAGATTTTAGCTCATCTTGCTCTGGCTAGCATTAGTTGTTGACCTTGTTGTTAATGTGCATAACTAAGGGAGAGCAAGCCTACCTTTTCATAGTGGTTTGATCAATAAGACTGTAAAGTTCCCAAATGTAAGAGGACTCCTGTGGTGTTTACATATTTGCAGAAATCCATTCAGGTGTATTTTTACGCTTTTGGCGAATGCGTTCTAATGATCTAAAGTCGCGCTGTTGCTACTGCCTGTGAACACACAGTCCAGTTCAAAGTGAATGATGGCAGGCCCGTGTGTCAAATGGCTTGTTTGTGTAAAGGCCTACTGTAGCTCTGATTGGGAAAAGGGGATACCTAGTCAGTTGTACAACTGAATGCATTCAAATGAAATGTGTCTTCGGCATTTAACTCAACCCCCCTGAATCGGAGAGTTGCAGGGGCTGCCATAATCGACATCCACGTCTTCAGCGCCCGGGGAACAGCGGGTTAACTGCCTTGCTCGGGGGCAGAGTGACAGATTTTTACTATGTCAGCTCAGGGATTTGATCCAACAACCTTTTGGTTACTGGCCCAATGCTCTAACCACTAGGCTACCTGACTATAGCACACCAACCTGTTTTCATTCAGTTTTATTTATTGCAGTGTCTATTAATTGTCCAAACGCACGGCTGCTTTCCCACTCTATATTGCTATAGCATTTTCACAAATGCCTTAGTATAAATAATTCCTTAACATTCTAGGAATTTATGAGAACGTGAAAATTACCATATCTAAGTGGTCGGTTGTCAGAAATGTTTTAAAAAGTGTCATATTCTTCCTGGGGGTGTATATGAACAGAGATGAATAAGATTTCATGTTGCTAAAATACTTTCACTTCCACTTTAAATGCAACAACATTTCACACACACGTTATTTTCAAAGAGATGGCTAACAACAGCAAGCACAGTGCAATAAAAAACACAGTTCCACTCACCAGATGATGATGATTTGAAACGTAATAACTTCTTGTTGAACGTTATTCTTGAAAAGGGAGAGGCTAACAAATTAGCAATAACATCCTCTTTGACAACACCTGATATAGCCACTGCAAACTAGCCAACAACAAAAGCTAGCTAGCTAGACCATGGGAAAACTACTGCTAGCTATTGCACAGTGACCTGTTGGCCTTCAAGAAGGCAGAGTTTCCATAAGTTTGGTAATAATGGTCCCACCCATTAAGTGAAAATGTGATTAGTGGATTCCACTGTCACTCCCAAATGTTGCCCTAATACAGTTGAATGACAGATGCCTTTATCTAGCTTCTAATGGCCTAGCCAATGGCTGATTTAGCAAGCTAGATTTATCTGTGTGACTCTGTGTTGTTGTCTGTTCACACTGCTATGCTTTATCTTGGCCAGGTCGCAGTTGTAAATGAGAACTTGTTCTCAACTAGCCTACCTGGTTAAGTAAAGGTGAAATAAAATAAAAATAAAAAATCTCACCAGAGACCAGCAAAGAAAAATCCTGATTGGATCTTTTTTTCTATTCACTGTTAACCCTTTCCTTTCCAACAAAAACTGAAGAGATTAAATCAGAACATCATTGAAAATAATAATATTATTATTATATTATTATAATTATTATTTTAGAAATTCTTAGCACTTCTCTGAAGGTGTAGAAGGTCCTTTGGTCCCCACTTTGTTTGGGTTAGTAATCATTTGTAATTTCCTCAGCATGCATTTTTTTCCACTATTCTGAATATCTAAAGAATCCATATGTTCTGAAATTTGAACACAGAAATACTGGACATTTTGAACTTTTATTACGGTGGTGATTTGGCAAAATTACAATCATAGTCTTGAATTGTACTCGCATTTTTCTGGTCTTGGTCTTGACTCGGTCTCGGAACCCTTGTCCCCCTCCCGGTCTCGGTTTTTGATTCGGTTTTGCCCACCCCCCCGATCTTGGTCTTGACTCAGACCCGATTTGCTCCGGTCTTAGTCTTGAATTGGTCTTGACTATCACTGGAGTCACAAGCTTCATGTAGTTATTGCATGCTATGAATATGGGACCAAATACTTACATTTGTACTACTTTAATACACAAGTGAATTTGTCCCAATACCTTTGTTCCGCTAAAATGGGGGGGAGGGACTATGTACAAAAAGTACTGTAATTTCATTCAAATGAAAGCTGACAGTCTGCACTTTAACCTCATAGTCATTGTTTGATTTCAAATCCAAAGTTTTGAAGTATAGAGCCAAAAGAAGAACAAATGCTTTACTGTCCCAATAATTACTGAGGGCACTGTATGTCTCTTTTTTTATTCGTGGGAATACTTGGTAAACAGATTTAAATTAAATACATTTTTAGCTGAATTCCAGGTGATTTTAGTATTTTATTTACAAAAACTTTAGAGGGCCCCAATAAACAACGGCCTGTTGCCGTCCCCTGCTCTAGAGTCTGGATGATCCTATCTGCCAATCAGGGCTGTGTCTGTAAATATATTAACATTTGTATCAACACGCACATGATTAGACCAAGCATTTCAATGTCAAAAAGAGGCTCAGGGAAGTAAATGATAACCTTTTACGGCAGTGGGCTAAACCAGGGTCACACAGTGTGTTACTTGGTCGTCTTAAAGAAATCTACTTTGAAACAAAAGTATACACCTCACACACATGGTTATGGGCTTTAAAAAATAAGACACCTGCACCATGTCAGATATAGAGTTGAAATGTATTCAATTTTGAGATTGCATCCCAATATTACACTACCACAGAAGACTGAAATATAATAAAACCCTTTGACATAGAAACACTGACTTTTTTTTAATGTTTATGAATTTTGAAATTATGAAAGATTTTGATATCATTACACCCATGCCACTAGGTCATTTGACTGAAAGAAAGGGCTATAAGTATATTTGGAGTTACAGTATTATCACGAAATAAACACACACAGTGATTTATTAGACATACAGTGATGATTAAAACATTTCATTAAAACAACTGCATGTGGGCTTTAACAGGGAGCCAGTGGCTAGCACTGTAATAATAAAAAATAAAAATAAACATGTGAGTTATAGTCTAAATTCTAGCAGACATATTTTGCACTAGCTGAAGTTTATTTTGTGCCTTATCCAGGTAGCCAGAGAGTAAGGCATTGCAGTAGTCTAATCTTAAAGTGACAAAAGAATGGAATAGCTTTTCTGCATAATTTTGACAAAAAGTTTCAGATTTTTGCAATGTTACAAAGACAGAAAAAAGCTGAAAATTAAAATATTTTTGATATGTTCATCGAAAGATAGACCAAGGTCCTTCACAGATTTATTTGAGACAACTACACAACGTTGGAGATTCATTGTCAGATCCGACAACAGATCTCTTTATTTCTTGGAACCTAAAACTAGCATCTCTGTTTTGTCTGAGTTTAAAAGTAGAAAATTGTCCGCCGTCCACCAGGGTAGGCAATTTTGAGGCTTCACCATGTTTCATCGAAATGTACAGCTGTATATCACCCGCATAGCAGTCAAAGTTGACATTGTGTTTCCAAATGACATAAGAGGTAGCATATATAGTGAAAACATTAGTGGTCCTAGAATGAAACCTTGAACACCGAAACTTACCTAGGATTTGTCGGAGGACAAACTATACACAAAAACAAACCAATATCTTTATGACTGATAAGATCTAAACCAGGCAAGAACTGAAGTCAAATAATACAGCTATTGTGTTTGAAACTGAGGTGTTGATTTTAATTTCCAGGTTCTTCTTTACATACTTGCTGCCTCACAGTGCCCCACCCACTCTAAGACCCCTACTGGACAAGATAGTCAACTCCACAGGTGAGTGCCCACTGGGGACAGACGTCAGTTCAACATCACATATTTTTTTATATAAACTAACGTTCAAAAGTTTGGGGTCACTTAGGAATGTCCTTGTTTTTTTTTAAAAAGCACATTTTTTGTCAATTAAAATAATATCAAAATGATCATAAATACAGTGTAGACATTGTTAATGTTATTGTTAATGTTATGTAAATGACTATTGCACCTGGAAATGGCAGATTTATTAAATTGAATATCTACATAGGCGTACAGAGGCTCATTATCAGCAACCATTGCCAAGAAACTGAAGATCTCGTACAACGCTGTGTACTACTTCCTTCACAGAACAGTGCAAACTGTCTCTAACCAGAATAGAAAGAGGAGTGGGAGGCCCCAGTGCACAACTGAGCAAGAGAACAAGTACATCAGAGTGTCTAGTCTGAGAAAAAGACGCCTCACAAGTTCTCAACTGGCAGCTTCATTAAATAGTACCCGCAAAACACCAGTCTTAACGTCAACAGTGAAGAGGCAACTCCGGGATGCTGGCCTTCTAGGCAGAGTTGCAAAGAAAAAGCCATATCTCAGACAGGCCAATAAAAATAAAAGATTAAGATGGGCAAAAGAACACAGACACTGGATAGAGGAACTCTGCCTAGAAGGCCAGCATTTCTCAGAGCAAGAATAGACTGACGAGTTTCAGAAGAATGTCCTTTATTCCTGGCCATTTTGAGCCTGTAATCGAACCCACAAATGCTGATGCTCCAGATACTCAACTAGTCTAAAGAAGGCCAGTTTTATTTCTTCTATAATTAGCACAACAGTTTTCAGCTGTGCTAACATAATTGCAAAAGGATTTTCTAATGATCAATTAGCCATTTAAAAGATAAACTTGGATTAGCTAACACAGTGTGCTATTGGAACACAGGAGTGATGGTTACTGATAATGGGCCTCTGTACGCCTATGTAGATATTCCATTAAAAAATCTGCCGTTTCCAGCTACAATAGTCATTTACAACATTAACAATGTCTACACTGTATTTATGATCAATTTGATGTTATTTTAATGGACAAAAATGAGTTTTTATTCAAAAAACAAGGACATTCCTAAGTGACCCCAAACCTTTGAACGGAATTCGAAGTGAATCAACAAAACTTTCAACCATGTCACTGGATTTAGGTTAAAAGTTGGGTGAAAAAGAGACAAGAAATCCTGAAATGTCTGTATGGTGATGACTTTTTGCAAATCCAATCAGTTTTCCACATTGATTCAATGTCATAACATTTTGTTGTTGTTGAAATGATGTTGAAACAACGTTGATTCAACCAGGTTGTGGGTGTGGGTGCCCTCTCTCGGCTTCTCACTAGTTACTGTTTTGCTAAGATATGAAGCTACCACTATACATAGACTGGCTCAGTGCTATCCATGTTAAATGCCTGAGATGGATCTCTCTCTCTCTCTCTCTCTCTCTCTCTCATATATCTCTCTCTCATATATCTCTCTCTCATATATCTCTCTCATCTATCTCTCTCTTCCCCTTTGCTCTCTCTTTCCTTTTCCTCACTCCTCTCCCTCCTATCAGGCTTCTCATCAGAGTGCTGGTATGTCAGCCGGGTGTTTGAGATCTGTTTTACTGGGACACAACAGGCCGTGAAGATGCAAGCCACGTGGGCGGGCTGTGTGTGTATGAGTGTATGTGCATCAGTGCACGTCTGTGTGTGTTTGTGCGTGTGTGTACGAACTGGGGGATGGGTCAGGTGATCCTATCTCTCGTAGTCAGACAGAGAGCTTAACGACCTCCGATCAGTGTCTACTATAAGGGAAGCAAACACAGACACTGCCCCATGTCCCTTGATCCGTGTTCAAAGACTGAGCTGGGCCTCTTTTGTCTGTGCTATTGTACGCCATTTTTGTTCCTCACAGATTTGGTTGAATGGTATGCTTTAATGTCGCTATAATAATAGGTCATAACCTTTGTTCTGTGGAATTTTGTTTGACGTGTAGAGTTTAAACTGTGTTGCACTATCTGAATGTTACTTCCTGTTGGTTTCAGGAGAGCTGATATGGGGGATAGATGAGACGCTGCTTCAGTTGGAGAAAGTGTTGCACCTGTACAGAAATGGATTTTACCTGCAGAACAGCACACAGACACACATAAGAGGTAAATATGCACACACACACACACACACACACACAGGTTCAGGTTAGATTAGATTATGGGTTAGGGTTAGGGGTTAGGGAAAATTGGATTTTGAATGGGAATCAAATGTTTGGTCCCCACAAGGATAGTTAAACAGATGTGTGTGTGTGTGTGTGTGTGTGTGTGTGTGTGTGTGTGTGTGTGTGTGTGTGTGTGTGTGTGTGTGTGTGCGTGTGCCCAGGGGATTGAGGTGGGGAGAGAGAGAGCTATGATCAGATATACTCCGGACAAATAATAGTAATGAGATTAAAAATATGAAAATGTATATAACGTGAGTGAACTCAATGGGGGATGGGAGAGACTGACATGTCTTCTAATCGCATGGTGCATTGGGAGGAGAGAGGTGAGTGTGAGCTCTCTCTCTCTCCCGCTCAGTCCGTCTCCTTCTCGTCTTTGCTCGACAGCTTTCCTTCTCTATCCTTTCACCTTTTTCCATTCCATTCCGGAGGATTCTGTTTTCACTGTCTTACATTCACTTGGTGCCCCTTGCTCGTCGTCTTTTACTTTCACATGTTCTTTCTCTCTCCCTTCCTGGCCTCCTTCAGTGTCTCCTCGCCTCGCTCCGTTGGCAGTGTAAAGTAAACCCAGACAGTTGTTGACCGACGAGTGCTCACAGCCCAAGGGGCCGAACACAGTGTCTGCTTAACCTTTACAAAGACACTGCTGCTCCAGTAGGCCTCTCACTCGCCAGTCTCCAACCTGAGCTCCTCTCTCACTGACACAGAACAGCACGATCACACAGGAACACTGGTAGGGTCACTCTCAGTGGCTAGTGTTCGCCCGTGCAGGGCTTCCTTGTGGAATGTGGCCTTGCGTCATGTGCTTTTTTTCCCGCGATTACACTCCTGTGCATGCTTCCCTTCAGCCCTCCTCCTCCTCCCCTGCTCTCCTTGTTTTCTATCCCCATCATGTCATTTCTAGGCGCTGTTAAGTCCTGCATTTAGAGAAAGCGAGCGCTCCATAAAGCATTAATGACAGCCATAAAGCGTCTAATAGCAGTAGTTATTTACTACCCGGAGCACTGCTGTCTGTTGCCACGCATGCAGGGGGGCCGGCGCGCGGGTGTGTGAGTGCGTACATGCGTGTGTGTGTGTGTACTTCCACACAGTAAATCTTGAAGAGGTCGTACACGGAGACATTCTGTCCTGCTCCCCTCCTGCCATCTTTCTTCCTCTTCAAGCAGGTGTGTAAACCCTCCCTGTAAATCACCAGGACTTCTCCTGGCCCAGCCAGGCATGACACTGATATATATCTATATCTATACAGTATAGAGAGAGAGGGTGGAAGGATAGAGATTGAGGGGGAGAGAGACAGTGACAGAGAAAGAGAGAGAGAGCAGTGTTGTGATGTCTATTCCTTATTCCAACACCAAAAAGAGTAGTCTGGAAATTTTAAAAGTATTAGATTCCAAGACGACCAAAGAGAATAAGTAACAGAGAAAGAGAAAAACCGACTCAATGATTCACGGGCTGGGAGGCTTTTAAAGGGGGGTGGGGACTTGCTTTGAAGCTGCCCTCCTCTTCTCATCTGGCCCATTGTCACAGTCCTGTGAAGCTTAGTTAAACCCACAGACCATAGGACAACTGGATCCTGATTGTGTAGGATAAGTACAGATGATTACACCGCTTAATGTACATGGTATATGTGTCTGTCTCAGTTAAAAACACAACCTACGGGCTACTGAAACATCTATTTCTTTGTTGATTCATGGGTCACATACTAACCAGTACACACATGTGACTCACCACCTGGATTCGGTCTTATGTAGCAAAATGTGAAACGGTGTTTTTTACATTGGTTAAATGTAGAGACTCAGAGCTACAGAATGGTATATCATACACTGCATTTGAGGAACAATGGGAAAGTCATTCTGCTTTGAAAGTTGATCAACTTGTAAACTCACTTTTGAGAAAATCGCCTTTGAATGTTTTGGTATCTAGTGAAGAGCTCTTCTTTGTCTACACCCATTCGGCATCGTTCACACCCTCTTAAGCTTTAGCCCCACCCGTCTTGTTTCGCTCTCGGAGCGCACATGACGCACTGGCCGATTATTTATTTACCTCTGGATAACAAGAAAACAGCCTAACCAGCTCTGTTGGCAGCAATTTCATTGTGCTTTTTTTGCAGACGTTTACTGACACTGGCCATATTCAACAGGTGTTGTACACACGTCACGTAATGTTAGCTAACGAGCCAGCCAGCTAACGTTAGCTAGTTAAACAACAATGAACAAAGTGCCAACACTGCCTAACATTAGGCTCTAACTAGAAAAGCAAACAGCTCTGGGAAATGAATAATAATGTCTGCTAGGGAGCCAGCCAGCTAACGTTAGCTAGCTAGCTTACAGTACACTTTAGCTTAAAACATATAGCTAGCTAACTAGGTAAACAATGAACCACAGCAACACTTATTACCCACACAGACTGACGAGCTCAATTAGACAGACGCCTTCAATATGGCAGACCAATCCCGAACTTCTTTCTCTGCATGTCCAGCCCACTCATTCTCAGCCAATCATGGCTAGTTGGAAGGTTGCTGTCTTTTTCTTTGGCTTAACCAACAAGGCTCATAATTTAACAATTTTATTCATATTTACAGATGGCTTATAAGTTTGTTATTAAGGCACATGAAAGTTCACATGTTCGAGAAGGCATTTCTGCAAAAAAACACATTTGTACTTTCAAACGGCTCTCCTGTGAAGTCGTGACTTGCGACATACGCCTAGTTTCCTAAATCGGGACACAAATGCTCATTATCATGCAAATACAGTACTAGTCAAAAGTTTGGAAACACCTACTCAAGGGTTTTTCTTTATTTTTACTATGTTCTACATTGTAGAATAATAGTGAAGACATAAAATCTATTAAATAACACATATGGAATCATGTAGTAACTAAAAAAGTGTTAAACAAATCAAAATATATTTTATATTTGAGATTCTTCAAAGTAGCCACCCTTTGCCTTGATGACACACTTGGCATTCTCTCAACCAGCTTCATGAGGTAGTCACCTGGAATGCATTTCAATGAACAGGTGTGCATTGTTCAAAGTTAATTTGTGGAATTTCTTTCCTTCTTAATGCATTTGAGCCAATCAGTTGTGTTATGATAAGGTAGGGGTGGTATACAGAAGATAGCCCTATTTGGTAAAAGACCAAGTCCATATTTTGGCAAGAACTGCTCAAATAAGCAAAGAGAAACGACAGTCTATCACACTTTAAGACATGAAGGTCAGTCAATCCGGAAAATTCCAAGAACTTTGAAAGTTTCTTCAAGTGCAGTCGCCAAAACCATCAAGCGCTATGATGAAACTGGCTCTCATGAGGACCGCCACAGCAATGGAAGACCCAGAGTTACCTCTGCTGCAGAGGATAAGTTCATTAGAGTTACCAGCCTCAGATTGCAGCCCAAATAAATCCTTCACAGAGTTCAAGTAAGAGACACGTCTCAACATCAACTGTTCAGAGGAGACTGCGTGAATCAGGTCTTCATGGTCGAATTGCTACAAAGAAACCACTACTAAAGGACACCAATAATAGGAAGAGACTTGCTTGGGCCAAGAAACATGAGCAATATTCATTAGACTGTTGGAAGTCCGTCCTTTGGTCTAATGAGTCCAAATTAAAAAAAATTGCTTTCAACCTCCTTGTCTTTGTGAGACGCAGAGTAGGTGAACGGATGATCTCCGCATGTGTGGTTCCCACCGTGAAGCATGGAGGAGTGATGGTGTGGGGGTGTTTTGCTGGTGACACTGTCTGTGATTTATTTAAAATTCAAGGCACACTTAACCAGCATGGCTACCACAGCATTCTGCAGCAATACTCCATCCCATCTGGTTTGTGTTTAGTGGGACTATCATTTGTTTTTCAACAGGATAAGGACCCAAAACACACCTCCAAGCTGTGTAAAAGGGCTAGTTGACCAAGCAGGAGAGTGATGGAGTGCTGCATCAGATGACCTGGCATCAACAATCCCCCGACCTCAACCCAATTGAGATGGTTTGGGATGAGTTGGACCACAGAGTAAAGTAAAAGCATCCAACAAGTGCTCGGCATATGTGACTGACCGGCTCGATTCAGTCTTATAAAGCAACATTTGAAATTTTGTTTTTTACATTGGATAAAAGTATAGACTCAGAGTTAGAAAATGGTATATCATACACTACAGGTGAGGAACAATGGGAAAGTAATTCTGCTTTGAAAGTTGTAAACTTGTAACCTCACTTTTGAGAAAATGGCCTTTGAATGTGTTGGTACACCTACTGGAGAGTTCTTCTTTGTCTACATCCATTCAGCATCGTTCACACCCTCTTAAGCTTTAGCCCACCCATCTCTATAAGGGTTGATCCTAGCGTTCTGTCATAACAACAGCAGTCAAGTACCCAAGCTAACTGGCTAGCGTTGGCTAGCTACTTCCAGAGACAAATGAGAGAACAGCTCACTGACCAATTTACTCGCCCTAGCAGAGCTGGTTAGGCTGTTTTTATGTTATCCAGAGCGTTGGTGACTGCAACTGTGCTGTTGGTAACAATTTACACTTTTTTGACAACGTTTACTGACACCGGCCATATTCAATGGGTGTTGAGCATTCATAAATGTGTCAGATATTCTGCACTCTGGCACACTCAGACGTGTAGATAGCCAGAGCGAATTTAGCAGCTACATCTATCAACAGCTGTCGCAGTGACATCATGAACATTCTATTGAAATGGATACTTGCATAATAGAGTCTTTTGTAAAGACATGTAGCTAGCTAGCTAAACAATGAACCATAATCCCAACTCATGACGTTACTACCCTACATGAATCAGCAGGTAGATAACCAACCAGGTTCAATGTTAGCTAGCTAACATTAGGCTACAACTAGCAAAGCAAATGGCTCTGATATACAAATAATATTACTACACAGATCATACACGTAACGTTAGCTAATGAGCCAGTCAGCTAATGTTAGCTAGCTAGCTAACAGTACATTTTAACTTGAAATGAAAACTATTTTGACAAAATTAGAAATGTTTAATATCTGAAAATGTAGCACGCTAGATGTACGCTTCTCGCTCTCTGTCACGGATGCTATGGTTGCCCTTAGTTTGAAGACGTAATCCAGAGAAGTGTTTTCTCCATCTCCTTATCTATCGTAGTCTAATTCCACTGATTTTTAAAACTCGGTCCTACAGAAAGTGGAGTGCAACAGTTATGCAGTTTTACTACGCTTAAATAGACAGAAGCCTGCTACATGGCAGACCAATCCGAACTCATCTCTCGGCATGTCCAGCCCACTCATTATTTCAGCCAATCATGTTGCTGTCTTTTTCTGTGGATAAACCAGCTAGGCTCGTAATTTAACAATTGTATTAATATTTACAGGTGGCATACAAGTTTGTTATTAAGGCACATGAAAGCCATTTCGAGAAGGCAATTCTGTTCAAATGGCTCTCCTGTGAAGTAGTGACGCGCGACATATGCCTAGTTTCCTGAAACGAGTCACATGTGAGAACTGTTGGAAAAGCACTCCTCATGAAGCTGGTTGAGAGAATGCCAAGAGTGTGCAAAGCTGTCATCAAGGCAAAGGGTGGCTACTTTGAAGAATCTCATATAAAATATATTTTGATTTGTTTAACACTTTTTTTAGGTTACTACATGATTCCATATGTGTTATTTCGTAGTTTTGATGTCTTCACTATTATTTTACAATGTAGAAAATAGTAAAAATAAAGAAAAACCATTGAATGAGTAGGTGTGGTACTGTACAAGTAAGCACATTTGGGATGAAAGACACACACACACACACAGAGCCATCTTGCTGACTGGACCTTGTAGAGTGTAGTTTCTAGTCATCAGAACCACAGCGTAATCACAGCCATTTGCGATGAAACCGTGGAAGCCTCACTATTAGCATACAAAGATCAGCATTACAATAGCCAGTAATTGTAATCATAGTCAGTAATGTTTCTTACCTCTAGAGAAAGTAGCATAGAACAAATCTGAACAAAAATATAAATGCAACATGTAAAGTGTTGGTCCCATTTTTCATGGGCTGAAATAAAATATATCAGAAATGTTCCATAAGCACAAAACGTTTATTTCTCTCAAATGTTGTCTACAAATGTATTTACATCCCTGTTAGTGAGCATTTCTCCTTTGCCAAGATAAACCATCCACCTGACAGGTGTGGCATATCAAGAAGCTGATTTAACAGTATGATCATTACACAGGTGCACCTTGTTTTAGGCTACTCTAAAATGTGCAGTTTTGTCACACAACACAATGCCACAGATGTCTCAAGTTTTGAGGAAGTGTGCAATTGGCATGCTGACTGCAGGAATGCCCACCAGAGTTGCTTCCAGATAATTGAATGTTCATTTCTCTACCATAAACCGCCTCCAATGTCATTTTAGAGAATTTGGCAGAATCTCCAACCGGCCTCACAACAGCAGACAATGTGTATGGTGTTGTGTGGGCGAGCGGTTTGCCCCATTCTGGTAGTGTGGTTATGATATGGGCAGGCAAGGATCTGTACACAATGGAAGCTGAAAATGTCCCAGTTCTTCCATGGCCTGTATACTCACCTGACATGTCACCCATTGAGCATGTTTGGAATGCTCTGGATCGTGTTCCAGTTCCCCTCAATATCCAGCAACTTCGCACATCCATTGAAGAGGAGTGGGACAACATTCCACAGGCCACAATTAACAGCCTGATCAACACTATGCAAAGGAGATGTGTCGCGCAGCATGAGGCAGATGGTGGTCACACCAGATACTGACTGGTTTTGTGATCCAGGCCTCTACCTTTTTTTTAAGGTATCTGTGACCAACAGATGCATATCTGTATTCCCAATCATGTGAAATCCATAGTTTTAGTGGCTAATTCATTTATTTAAATTGACTGATTTCCTTATATGAACTGTAACTCAGTAAAATCTTTGAAAATGTTGCATGTTGAGTTTATATTTTTGTTAATTATACATGAAAATGACAATTGCCACACATCAATCATGCTACTCACCAACCAAAACCCCACATGACCCTAGCCCACTTAAATCAAGAGCATGACTGTGTTATATACATGATACTGCACATTATCATATACATTGTTGAAATTCAAAAGTCTGACCATTCAAACGACTTATTGATACTTGTATATGGTTAGTTGCAACTAAGTTGGGTAGCCATGCACTCAAGATTCTATTTTCCACATCAGATCCAGCTAACCATGTCTGGTCAGGCTTAATCAGTAACGTACTGTGGTTGTACAGTATATCTATGGAGTTATTGTTCCACTTGAGAACACTCTGAGAAATAAGGCTTGCTCTACTGAGCATAAAACCCGGGACACAAAACAGACTATTCTATTCTACAACATGTATCTATTGGCTAGAAGCAGTATTTTGATATGAGCCTTGGCAAAGCGAATTTATTTAATTTTATTTATTTTGTATTTTTCTATTTCGGTTTTGCTTTTATTAAATGTCCGTCGAACACACTCATTATGTTAGTGGATCCTTAGGGGAACCCTGAATCTGGTTAAAACAATGTTGAGCATTTTGTCATTCACTCTGTAATTTGATATAATAATTATTGGCATGGTAAATGTACATTTAAATTGCAACTGCTTACACTCAAATGCAATCTATTTTTTTTATGAATCACCTTTTATTTCAAAGTATAAAAATTGTTGGAGGGAGAAGTTTGGGGGGGGTCCCATTTAAGATTTAGGAGTGATAGGTACAGTATTCTCTGATTCTGTCACGGTCGTTTGTAGAATAAACGGACCAAGGCGCAGCGTGCTCTGAGTTCCACATCTTTTATTTTGTGAAACTTAAAAAACAAAACAAGGAACCAACAACGACCGTGCAGTACTGGAGGTGCCACATGCACTGACTCAAAACAAGATCCCACAAAAAAACAGTGGGGAAATGGCTGCCTATATATGATCCCCAATCAGAGACAAGGATAAACAGCTGCCTCTGATTGGGAACCCATACCAGGCCAACATAGACATAAAACAACCTAGATAACCCACCCTAGTCATAGGGTTAAATGCAGAAGACACATTTCAATTGAAGGCATTCAGTTGTACAACTGACTAGATATTTCCCTTTCCCTCACACAATGAGCTACCTCATTACATGTGTGCAGGACCCTCAGTGCATCTCCCCCAGCCAGTGACAAATATGCACGCACGCACACACACACACGCACACATGCATGCTCGCACACACACACACAAACACACACACCCTTCCTTGCTGACTAAATTACTTCTCTCCTTGTCTTCTCCAGACTATAAGCATGTGGTGGATGCCTCTATTCATGAGGAGAACTACCGCTGCTGGCCATCCTATCAGCACGATGGATGTCTGCTATCAGTCTTCAGCATCACAGAGGCTATTGGTGTGTGTGAGAGCCACGCCCAGTGCCAAGCATTTGTACTGACCAATCAGACCACCTGGACAGGTAAGAGTTAAATTTACATTTCAGTCATTTAGCAGACACTCTTATCCAGAGCGACTTAAATTTAGTGCATTCATCTTAAGATAGCTAGGTGGGACAACCACAGGAATAGAAAGTACATTTTTCCTTAATAACATAGCTATCAGTAGAGTCAGAGCTAGAAGGGATAATTATTATTATTATATATATATTTATATTTTTTTTGGGGGGGGGGGGGGGGGTAAGAAGGAGGAAGGGGAGGAGGATTTCGGAAGATGTGCAGGGACTCTGTCCTTGCTTCAGGTGGAAGCTGGTTCCACCATTGGGGTGCCAGGACAGAGAAGAGCTGGGACTGGGCTGAGCGGGAGCTGCCCTCCTGTAGGGGTGGGAGGGCCAAGAGACCTGAGGTGGCAGAACAGAGTTTTTGGGTTGGGGTGTAGGATGTAGGGTTAGCCTGAAGGTAGGGAGGGCAGTTCCTCTTGCTGCTCCTTAGGTTTAGCACCATGGTCTTGTAGTGGATGCGAGCTTCGACTGGAAGCCAATGGAGTGTTCGGAGGAGCGGGTTGACATGAGAGAACTTGGGAAAGTTAAAAACCAGACGGGCTGCAGAGTTCTGGATTAGTTGCAGGGGTTTGATGGCACAAGCGGGGAGCCCAGCCAACAGCAAGTGAATATTTGTTCACGCTACAGTGTTATCGTTGTATGGTTGAAGACAATGTGTGGGTTGCATTCGTGTGGCTGCCTGTGTGTATCTGTGTCTGTTTGTTTTGTCCATAAAGTACCCTGTGTGTGTGTGTGTGTTTTTGTGTGCATGTGGGAGGTAAAGTACCCAGCGTTGTCAGACGTCTCTCTGATCAAACAGAGGCAGGGCCTTCAGTAGTGTCGTCTCTCATCACTAACCCCTCCTTTCTAGTAGGTGGCACACACACACACTTCATTAGAGCTTAGTCTGAGGGGAGCACATCAGCATGGCAATCACTATTTATTGAACCAGGCACGTCTAGACCCACAGCACTTTCATATTCCTTCTCTTCCCTCTTCGTCCCCCTCTCCCCCATCATACAGTATCTCTCTCTGTCTCTACCTCCTCTACACACCGCAGTTCTTTCTTTTCAGTCTCTTTCCAAAAATAATTGCCATTTCTGGCATTGTACGATTGTCATGGCATTCATGCAATTAACATTGTAGAAGGTACGCATTTGCTAGGGTACATTCAGCTCATTTAACTTCTACACCTGCATTGCTTGCTGTTTGGGGTTTTAGGCTGGGTTTCTGTACAGCACTTTGAGATATCAGCTGATGTACGAAGGGCTATATAAATAAATTTGATTTGATTTAACACAATGTCTTCCTCTTACGGTCTCTCCTACTTTTCCACTTTTTCTTCACATTTTTTTTTCTTCTTCTTTGTCCCCAGGTCACCAGCTTGTATTCTTCAAGACGGGCACTGCCAGTCTGAGCTCTGCCAAGGGACGGGTCACCTACGTCAGAGTGGGCAGCTGAATCAATGGAGGGGGAGGAGACTTAACTGCCAAACCTCGCTCTGATTGGCTAACCTGCTCATGGGGCTTGCCCTCACGGCTTAGTGAGTCACCCCATTGGATGGGTCGGACAGAGGGAGTTGAAGATGGATCCTAGACAACGCCCTCCACGGGGCATAGAGAAGCCCACACCAGCTCACGCTGAAGTGCAATAATATCACTTGGAGAACAATTTTACAATATTGCTCTTCATATGTGTTCTCCGAAGGAAAATGCTGGGTTGTGCAAGGCTATAGCTCAGGGTATAGTGGGGTTACCTTCCTAGCTAAGAAGGGTGACAGTGAACGCCTGAGATTTCCCTCCTGTGCCCCCGAAACAAAAGTATGTGGACACCTGCTCATCAAAATCATGGGTATTAATATGGAGTTGGTCCCCCTTTGCTGCTACAACAGCCTCCACTCTTCTGGGAAGGCTTCCCACTAGATGTTGGAACATTGCTGCGGAGACTTGCTTCCATTCAGCCACAAGAGTATTAGTGAGGTCGGGCACTGATGTTAGGCGATTAGTCCTGGCTCGCAGTTGGCGTTCCAATTCATCCCAAAGGTGTTCGATGGGGTTGAGGTCAGGGCTCTGTGCAGGCCAATCAAGTTCTTCCACACCAATCTCGACAAACAATTTCTGTATGGACCACGCTTTGTGCACAGGGACATTGTCAATGCTGAAACAGTCCCCAAACTTTTGCCACAAAGTTAGAAGCACAGAATCGTCTCGAATGTCATTGTATGCTGTAGCGTTACGATTTCCAATCACTGGAACTAAAGCCGGGTGTACACTACACGGCTTTCAAAATCCTGACATCGCTAAACCTCTCACATTAAACAAACATCTTTCCTGTAATTTTCTTTTTGTCTTGCCAACGTAGTGGTGCGCACACAAAATGATGTGGCACAGATGTGGGTCACACACTGTAAGATTCTTCACTTGGTCTTGAGGATTATTGATACCACATTGTCTCGCGAAAACAATGATGTGATGATGAGATTAGATTTAATGTAGCTACAACGAGCTGTGGCCCAAAGCAGCATCAAATCTTTTCACGCTCGCCATACAGAGTTGAAATATCTAGCCAACATTTTGAATTCAATAGCATTGCTTTAGAACTTCAGAGCTGTAACGATTTGACACTTTGATTAAAGGCAAGTACAAACCCATACTAGTAGTATTCATCACACCTTCTCGAGAGTCTACACATTATGGGTGACGCTAAACAACGTCATCATCTCACTGGCTTCTTCTGTTGGGAGCTCTCGTCGGTTATTGCTCGTCACCGTTCTCAAAACATTTCATTGCACATCTCACACAACAAGAGCATTTCAGATTGTGTGCCAATAAAATGAAACATGTTTGAGAATATGGGGACGTCTGGGACTGCTCAAAGACGAGATCAGTAGCCCTCAAATTGCATCTCTGACCCATTCACATTAAACGAGCATCGGTGACTGCCGCACGCCCCTTTGTAGGGATGAGGATTTTGTCTCCGATCTCAACAACTTGTCTGGGACAGCTACATCTGTGTACATCCGGCTTATGGGGCCAAGCCCGGACCATGAAAAACAACCCCAGACCATTATTCCTCATCCACCAAACTTTACAGTTGGCACTATGCATTCGGGCAGGTAGCGTTCTCCTGGCATCCACCAAACTCAGATTCATCCATCGGACTGCCAGATGGTGTAGCGTGATTCATCACTCCAGAATGTGTTTCCACTGCTCTGAGTCCAATGACGGCGAGCTTTACACCACTCCAGCCGACGATCTTAGGCATGCGTGCTGCTGCTCAGCCATGGAAACCCATTTCATGAAGCTCCCAATGAGCAGTTCCTGTGCTGATGTTGCTTCCAGAGGCAGTTTGGAACTCGGTAGTGAGTGTTGCCACCGAGGACACTATTTTTATGCGCTATGCGTACGCTCTTCAGCACTCGACGTTCCCGCTCTGTGAGCTTGTGTGGCCTACCACTTCGCGGCTGAGTTGTTGGTGCTCCTAGACGTTTCTACTTCACAATAAAAGCACTTATAGTAATCCAGGGCAGTTCTAGCAGGACAGAAATTTGATAAACTGACTTGATGGAAAGATGGCATCCTATGACGGTGCCACGTTGAAAGTCACTGAACTCTTCAGTACAGGCCATTCTACTGTGAATGTTTGTCTATGGAGATTGCATGGCTGTGTGCTCGATTTTATACACCTGTCGGCAACGGGTGTGGCTGAAATAGCCGAATACACTCATTTGAAGGCTGTCCACATACTTTTGTACCTTCACATGGAGTCTGGTCAAAAGGATCTCCTTATGGTACTGTAGCATGTTTTATCATTGTCTGTGAAGGTTTCAAGCCAGCCTCTATACAAACCTTCAGCCAACCATCGAACGCGAGGAAAGGTACTCACCGGGACAAACATTTTCCAAAAATAAGGGGTTTACCTCAAGAAACATGTTTAAATAGTACGTCTTCATACAATGTTCAGGCTTTTTTCCAGATGGAAACAAAGGTATTGGCAAAGGACTGATGTTTCAGCCTGAGCCCTTATTTTTAGATGATCTAATGCTGAGTGTTACTCAGACCTTCTCCCTCCTCCCTTATCCCCTCACTTGTCTCTCTTTCTCTGTTTCCTTTCCCTTGTATTAGACTCACAGCACTTTCTCTTTTCAAACAGGGTTTCTCTATGCTTTCAATAAGCATCTCAGTAAGTGTGATTGATTCCAAATCTTAGTGAACGAAGAATCTGCGCTTATAACACAGATGTTTGTTATATCTGAGTTATCAGATAAAATATTATTTTTCAATTCAATGTTGATGGAGATGAAGAAATTGTTCTCATATCGACAAATCAAGGACTAATTTGGAATATTGTGTCATTGTTGATTTTGCATGTTGACCAAATGTAGTGTAGAGACCTCCTTGGGAGGGTACATTTTTATGGTGTATTTTA
This sequence comes from Salvelinus namaycush, assembly GCF_016432855.1. Taxonomy (NCBI): domain Eukaryota; kingdom Metazoa; phylum Chordata; class Actinopteri; order Salmoniformes; family Salmonidae; genus Salvelinus; species Salvelinus namaycush. The sequence goes on along the minus strand of NC_052310.1, from coordinate 38,890,413 downwards.
TGGTGTATTTATTGAGAGTGTGTGCCACTCCTGGGTCGTATTCATTAGGTACCAAACGGTAGACAATTGACTAAAACAGGGAGGACCTACCCAAACTTGTCCAATAAAAACTCATTTTTGTTTTACATTGCAGAAACTTTGCTACGGTTTGCTCTAATGAATATGACCCTGGGTTTAGAGCGACCAAAGCAGGAAGTAAGCTTGCTCTATTCTCATTTCCTAAGGAAATGTGACATTAACCTTCAACAGACAGTATCAAAGAGACATCGCTTTCAGTGAAAGCACTCCTTGTGAAAAGAATGAATCAAAAGTGAATTCTACAAAAGCATTATCACTTTGTATCCATTGTTCATTGTTACTTTTTGATGATAACGATGATGGCTATTTTTATATGAAAAAATAAAAACCTTGTGGCAAGTGAGACATCTGTGTGTGTGTTTATTTGAGTTACAGTAAAATGTTTTTATTTTGGTTGCCATGATGCTGCAAATACAGCATATGTTGAGAGCTCCTGTAAATATTGTACATATTTACTTGATTTTAGTTTATTTGTTTTGTTATTTGAAATCTTTTTTTTAAATTATTGCTAATTCAACATTTTGATCCAAAATGTCTACTTGTCTTGCTCATGCGAGTTGCAGAAATGATTGGATACGATTGATTTGTTTGGTTTGCTTAACCAGATTTGTTATTTAGCTTGTTAGCTAGCCAGCTGCCTGTTTGCATTCAAAAGACACATTCTTGACACAGCTTCTTGTTTCACCATCCAAAGTGTGAGGACTGCAGTGTGGAGACGGAAGAGGGCTCCCTTATTGGATTACTTTATACATTGGACGTATGTGTGGTGAACTTTAAGCTCCAGAAGAGGCAGCAGAAGAAGCATCACCCAAGTGGGTACTACACGTCGCTGGGGGAGGAGTCGTCCAGTAGCTACAGAGAGCTGAGGACTGATGAAAACAACGTCTGAGGACAACTTCAGTGAGCCAACTACATCACCACCACCATTATCATCACCAACCTTGTCCCTACCATACAACTTGGTTACCATCGAAGTAGACTGCTAGCAGAATACTGGTAGATGCCTTCACCAAACGCTTTCACCCTCTGAAGATATAGACTTGATGCTTGTTTGTTTTACATTTAAGCAATGTAATATTATTTTTGTTTTGGTTTACCTCTGTACTGCAATTCAGCTTTTAGCTGCCAAGTATGGCCTAAATGTAAATAAACTACTATTACTATATTAAGTGCAGCAGGTTGAGACGTAACTTGAGTATTGGCTTCAGCGACATCGCACCAATCATATTGTACAAAGACTTTTGTGGTGACTTTACTTTCATTAATCTGATGACAGTTAGTGGATTAAATATATAATGTTTAATTGTTACTCAAATTAATCATGTAACAATTAACTCATTAGGATTTGGGGCACCACGGAAGAAGTTGTTTAACGAGTTGCCATCTCCCGAATTAAACTAGATATATAAGTTATATATCGATAACAGTCAGTTATTAATCATTATCTCATATCAGTCTCATAATCTGAATGGTCGCAACCTTCTTGGATCCGCAAAAACCCCAGCCTTGAGCATTATTCAGTACTACACAAATTGGTTTAATTATTTATTTACTAGCTAACTAAATAATAACACAGAATACACACAAACTTACATGAGACAAATGTCCCTAATAGACTGACAAGATAGGACGGCTTGTTACACATATGGAGAGGGGGTGGAGAAAAGAAAGGGACATTTATAGTGGATACATTATTGGACTGTCCTCACATTAATCATATAACTTGCACACGAACCGCCGCCCGTTTGGAATAAGAAGCAATGAACGGAACGAGCCCTCCTTCGGAAGAATGTTGGTTTGGTGAGCCTTTCCTGTGGGCTACTTGTATATGCTTTGATTGTCCACCAGAGATCACAATGTCCTTCTTTTTAGTTGTCCAGTCTCCAATGGGCTGTTTCCTAAGAACAGCTACTTAGCCGTACCAGTGATTGTCTGAGAGGGGAGTTTTCTCCTCCTCTTCCTCGGGTAGATAGTCAAAGTTCCAAACCAATTTAGCTGCAGACTGGCAATATCCTGGTCTGGTAAGGTCATTTTCTTCACCTTGTGTTGAGGTTGAGAGTTTCAACCAATTCAAACGTGTGGACCACGGTTTAACATCTTTCTGGTCTGATATGTTAATTCTTAGCCAGTCATTTTAAGCACTCTGGTAGAAAAGAGCGGTTCCATCACACTGACACACTTTTCTGACCTCACTCAGGGTGTGGCTAGTTACTGTGAACGGATATAATTATCTCGTATGACTTCTAAAATCACATTCCTATCTTAACACAAATATATTCATCATTTTCCATATCCTATGCACAACGTATTGGATGCAAACTTGACATATAAAGGGGGTATCCATTCCAAGTTACAGTATTTCGTCCAAATAATGTCTGAGGTACAGGAAAACAAACACTCACTTAGTAGGGCTGACTGACCCCTGTTCTTACTTCCTGGTGAGGCCTGATCACCCTCACTAGAAAGACAGCAGACATGGTTTTGTTTTTTTATGTGCTATGTAAAAACAAATAATTAAGAAGAAGTTTATAATGTGTGATCGGACCACGAGAACGACAGAGAGCGAGAGAGCTGTCCTTAGTATATTTTACCATTCCATTATGGGATACAATTATTTCCTTATGGAGTTATCAAGAGATAATTTGATTTGTTGTTCTAATGTTTATTTTTGATTTAACAGGCGGTGAATGTGTTTTTTTTATATGCATGTATCACGAAGTGAGTCATGTGTCCAAAGGGGGAATTACCAGTCCCCTGGGGCACTTTGGTGAATATGCAAATGTGTTTTCTTCACATGCCTGCCTGTAAAAGGAGAAAAGAGATGTTGGTAATGGATGACTGCTACTCCAAATTAATTCAAGTTTTTCCCACCTCGAGTGATATATGTGTATTTCTGTTGTTGTTTTGTTTTGTTTTCTTTGTTTTTGTCTTGCTTCAAAAACAAATCTCACCGGATTGGGTCTGCTGGATGGTCGGGATTTCTCCCTAAGGATTAGCCCTCTGACTCTCTGACCTGTAACTCTGCAGTGAGATCACCAAGATGATAGGGGAGTATAAGCCAATATGGGGGGGGTAAAAAATGGTTTCAACTGTGTGTTGTTATTCTAAACTAAACTGTTGTTCTGGTCTGTCCTCTCTTGAAGTTATGGTGAAGGTGACCACAGATGGTATCTAGACGCATGGAAGACAATTCGACCAAGAACAGTGTGAACCTCAACACCCCCTCTAACCGGCTGAAAATGGCTAAAATGGCCTTCAATATGGTACTTCACCACTTCTACCGTGAGACCTGGGTCCAAGCCAGCAACCTGTACACAGCATCCAGAAGCTATCAACTGCCTTGTCTCTCATGCGTTTTCTCTCAGGAGTGTGACATGGGTCCATGTGGAGTGAGCATGGAGAGAGATCCTGTCCAAAATGGACAAAGACTTAACTTCTTTGGGGTAGGGGGCAGTATGTCCACGTCCGGATGAAAAGCATGTCCAGAGTAAACGGCCTGCTACAAAGCCATAAAAGCTAGAATATGCATATTATTAGTAGATAGTTTTAGAAACTTCATAGTGTTTTCTATCCAATAGTAATAATAATATGCATATATTAGCAACTGGGACTGAGTAGCAGGCAGTTCAATTTGGGCACGCTATTCATCCAAAGTGAAAATGCTGCCCCCTATCCCTAAAAAGTTAATAGGAGTATATCATTTTTTTGGTACGGAAGCTCAAATCTAAATGCTTACATTAAAATGTAATTATTATCACACAAGTGATACAAGGATGGAATGTAATGGAATTTCAATGTTTGTGCTTTTCTTATAACAAATGTATGTGTTCTATTTATGTGCTGTTCTATAAGCCAATTTCAGTGTTCATGCAAGTGGCTGACTGAATAAATCCTCACTATCATTTCCTGCAAGTTGGTAGTACGCCCAGACCTTGTTTTGAGAACGAACAAAAGATATCTCAGTTTCAAAGTCTCAGTTTAGAGAGAAGAAGCCTCATGAGGTATTTGTGAGGACAGCTGCTGGGAGACGAGAAGCAAGTACATGGAGTGAATATTTAATAAATAACGGACATGAAACAAAACAAGGACAGCTGTCTGGACAAGGGGAACAAAACAACATTAATGCAAACACGGGGAAGAAACTGAGGAAGTGACAGATATATGGGAGGTAATCAATAAGGTAAAAGAGTCCAGGTGAGTCCCATGAAGCGCTGATGTGCGTAATGATGGTGACGGTGTGCGTAATGATGCCCTTGAGCGGCAAATAATCTCTTGATAACTCCATAAGGAAATAATTGTAAGCAGGCGTGACAGTATTGGTCTGTCACAAGCTATGAACCAGTATTGGTCGGTCACATGAATGAAACAAAACGGTAATGATTCATTAATTATGCTAAATCATGCAAATATAACTTGTCTGTGTATAGCCGTATGTAAGACAACTGCTGGGACTGCTCAGGCAGAGCTCCTGATTGGCATGTTTACTATGGTTCAATAAGTTGGTTGGAAGTGTGCTCAAAAATAAACAATGATTCATTTAAGATTGACTTCGAGTGTCCCGGTGTAAGAATTTCCACGACAACATCAAAACTATGAAATTACACATATGGAATCATCTAGTAACCAAAAAAGTGTTAAACAAATCAAAATATATTTTATATTTGAGATTCTTCAAAGTAGCCACCCTCTGCCTTGATGACAGCTTTGCACACACTTGGCATTCTCTCAACCAGAATCATGACGTAGTCACCTGAAATGCATTTCAATTAACAGGTGTGCCTAGTTAAAAGTTCAGTTGTAGAATTTCTTTCCTTCTTAATGCGTTTGAGGCAATCAGTTGTGTTGTGACAAGGTAGGGGTGTTATACAGAAGATAGTCCTATTTGGTAAAAGACCAAGTTCATATTATGGCAAGAACAGCTCAAATAAGCAAAGAAAAACGACAGTCCATCATTACTTTAAGACATGAAGGTCAGTCAATCCGGAAAATTCCAAGAACTTTGAAATTTTCTTCAAGTGCAGTTGCAAACACCATCAAGCGCTATGATGAAACTGGCTTTCATGAGGACCGGCACAGGAAAGGAAGACCCAGAGTTACCTCTGCTGCAGAGGATAAGTTCATTAGAGTTAACTGCACCTCAGATTGCAGCCCAAATAAATGCTTCAAAGAGTTCAAGTAACAGACACTTCTCAACATCAACTGTTCAGAGGACACTGTGTGAATCAGGCCTTCATGGTCGAATATCTGCAAATAAACCACAACTAAAGGACACCAATAATAATAAGAAACTTGCTTGAGACAAGAAACACGAGCAATGGACATTAGACTGGTGGAAATCTGTCCTTTGGTCTGATGAGTCCAAATTTGAGATTTTGGGTTCCAACCACCGTGTCTTTGTGAGACACAGAGTAGGTGAACGGATGATCTCTTCATGTGTAGTTCCCACCGTGAAGCACGGAGGAGGGGGAGGTGTGATGGTGTGGGGGTGTGGGGGTGCTTTGCTGGTGACACTGTCTGTGATTTATTTAGAATTCAAGTAACACTTAACCAGCATGGCTACCAAAGCATTCTGCAGCGTTACGCCATCCCATCTGGTTTGCGCTTTGTGGGACTATTATTTGTTTTTCAACAGAACAGTGACCCAACACACCTCCAGGCTGTGTAAAGGCTATTTTACTAAGAAGTGGAGTGATGGAGTGCTGCATCAGATGACCTGGCCTCTACAATCACCCGAACTCAACCCAATTGAGATGGTTAGGGATGAGTTGGACCGTAGAGTGAAGGAAAATCAGCCAACAAGTGCTCAGCATATGTGGGAACTCATTCAAGACTGTTGGAAAAGCATTCCAGGTGAAGCTGGTTGAGAGAATGCCAAGAGTGTGCAAAGCTGTCATCAAGGCAAATGTTGGCTACTTTGAAGAATCTAAAATCTAAATATATTTTTTACATTTTAGAAATATGTTCGTAGATTGATGAGGATTTTTTATTTCATTCATTTTAGAATGAGGCTGTAACGTAACAAAATTTGGAGTAAGGAAAATGGTCTGAATACTTTACGAATGCACTGTATCTACAAAAGTATGTGGACACCCCTTCAAATGACTGGATTCGGCTATTTCAGCCACACCCATTCCTGACAGGTGTATAAAATCGATGCACACTCTGGTGGTGAGCTACCAAGAAGGAACAGTGCCTAACGCCACGATAATGTTTTGCATGTACTGTAATCTTTTCTAATAAGTGGTTAAACGAATATGTGGCATTTCGTGTCTGAAATGCACTATGTAGAGAATGGTAAGCATGACAGGTTAGTCCAGTAAGGGTACATACTGTACAGCCAGTGATGGTGATGACTGGCCTAGTCGAAGTCCATCCCATCTGACTATAGTTCCACTGTATCTGTCATCTAATGAAAAGATTGAGGGCACATTTCTCAGGGATCAGCCCAGAGTGCTGGCCCATGTATCAGAATACCAAAACATGCAAAAACACACAGAAACACATGGAGCTGTGTTTCTGATTCTTCACTTCCAGAGGGGAAAATGCAAGCCAAAGGAAAAAGGAGCAAAAAAAGGAGAGAGCGAGTGTTTTGAGAACAAACGCAACTTTACAATCATGGAACTATTTGGACGGAGTGTGAGTCAAAGAGGCCCTTGGAGCTGGCATGGGCCTGCAGCCCATCTGGACCGGTCCTGGGTCACTGGCTCAAACAGCTGCACAGAGCCAGGGGGGCTGGGGGAGTGGGGGGCCAAGTCAGCCAGGGGGCCCGGCCGGGGGGCTAGGGGCCCCAATGGAAAGCCTCAAGGGGCCCCTCAAGCACCCAGGAAAGAAAACAACGTATTAATGAAGAGAACACAGTCTTTTTGGTTTACTCCCCCCAGCTCTTAATGAAGTGTGCCTGCATATGGAGGTCAGGAGGGCCTGTATGTACGCACGCAACTTTGTGTGTTTGGGTGTTGGTGTGTGAGTGAGGTTCTTTGTCTGACTGCTCCAGCGGAAATTAGTCTGTGTGACCCTTGGACCCTGACCTTTTGACCCCAGACTGGGCAGGACAAAGGGAAAAGCTGTTAAACAGTGGGAGAGGGAGGCCATGTGACTCAGTGAGCATCCTATAGAGGGGAATCCTTTTTTCCCATTGGGTGTTCAAAGCAGGCTGCTTGTGTCAACACACACATACTCTCTACAACTTAATCAGTGGGGATTTTGGTCACAAGGAAACTGGGGTAGAAATACCGGAAGTGACAAACATAATATGGACATTCTCGCGCATCCAAGCGCACACACATCCAAGCGCACACACATCCAAGCGCACACGTGCACATGCGCAATACACACACACACACACGCACACACACACACAAACACAGGGCCGTGCAAAGACCTTTCAGGAGGTAGGTGCTCATAATAACAAACAGGAACATGGTAGCTAAGGGCAGTTGGACATTGGGAAATGACATTGTTGCAGATCAGCATGTGAATCGCACTTCAATGCAGAACATCCGTCAGAATGTGTGTTATGTGTGTGTGTGTGTGCTGGTGTGTGTGGATGTGCGCATGCGTGTGCGTGCATGCGCGTGTGTGTCTTGTTTTGAAAATAAATACATGACTTTCATAATTCATATCTCAAAATTCATAACATACCAAATAGCTCTGCAACAACACTCACTCATCACAAATTGTAAGCAATTTTGGGGCCTCCTGAGTGGGGCAGTGGTCTAAGGCACTGCATCACAGTGCTGGCTGTGCCACTAGAGATTCTGGGTTCGAGTCCAGGCTCTGGCGCAGCCGGCCGTGACCGTAAGACCCTTGGGGCGGCGCACAATAGGCCCATCTTCGTTAAGGGAGGGTTTGGCCGGCAGGGATGTCCTTATCCCGTTGCGAAATAGTGACTCCTGTGGTGGGCCAGGTGCAGTGCATGCTGACATGGTCACCAGGTGTACGGTGTTTCCACTGACACATTGGTGCTTCTGCGTTAAGTGTCAAGAAGCAGTGCGGTTTGGTTGGGTTGTGTTTTGGAAGACGCACGGCTCTCGACCTTTGCTTCTCCCGAGTCCGCACGGAAGGTTGCAGCGATGAGACAAGACTGTAACTACCAATTGGATACCACGAAAAAGGGGTAAAAAAAATTGTAAGCAATTTTTAAATTTAAACTAGGTAACTAGCTACACACACTCATCTCTCAAGCCATGCATGTTTGGAGCCCGCAATCTCTGTACAGGGCAGACTGGGAAACAGGCACAACCGGGCGCGGGAGCTCCTTACAGGGAAGTACAACAGGTGAACTTGAGGACATCACAACGATTTACGGGCAGTGGGTTCCGAACAACAATGACAAAACGGGGAAGTTATACCACCACCCAAAAGGGCACTTTGGAGACTGGAAGGGCAAAAGGGCATGTGGTCTGCACAGGTAGAGCCCTAACTCACACTCACATTTCACACTACAGGCCCTCAGACGATCTGGAAGGTCAACACAATAAAGTGATTCTTATTAACATGAGTAGATTTGCACACTCACAGACCTACACACCAATCTACCACTTTGATTCATACAAACTTTCCTTACACCAAAAAATGCCTAACTAATCTACAAGATCAGAGTATTTTTTAAATCTACCAATTGGTGCTGAAACGGAGACGAAGATGCAGTAGACGGCGTTACTATTTTCTGAATTCGTTCGCTCAATGTATTCTACTCTGTTGGGCTCCTGAGTGGCGCAGCGGTCTAATGTACTGCATTTCAGTGCAAGAGGTGTCACTACATTCCCTGGTTTGAAACTAGGCTGTATCACATCTGGCCGTGATTGGGAGTCCCATAGGGCAGCGCACAACTGGTCCAGCATCGTCTGGGTTTGGCTGTCATTGTAAATAAGAATTTGCTTTTCACTGACTTGCCTAGTCAAATAATCAAATTTTATTTGTCACATACACATGGTTAGCAGATGTTAATGCAAGTGTAGCGAAATGCTTCAATTTAAAAAAAAAAATGTTTTGGGGTGTAGACAAAATTCAAATTTAAGGTACACCGTATATAAAGGGATGGCTTAAGATAAATGTACTGGAAACCCTATTGAATGAAAACTCAAAGAGGGAACCACGCCTGCAAAGCCCATTACGCACCTTTAAGGTAAGGTAAGTCTGAATAACAACAACTGAGAAGTGCATAGGAAAGGTGTGCGTAAGAAAGGCCTAATTTCCTAAATTGGATTCGGGCCCCAGCTGACAGCCAGCCTGTTATAACACTGTGTTCATGGAGGCCAGCTAACTGCCAGTAGACCAGGGCCATTCATCCACAAAAACCACCGCTCCAAAACAAACCAACTGGCAAAATTCGTCACGTTATGGGTCTGTGTAAAGACTTTGTGTCTGTACATGTCTGTGTGTGCGTGTGTGGGCGTGCCTGCGTCATGCGTGCGTGTGTGTGTGGTGATCCTAACTATTTGTTTAGAGTATGTTTGTCTGTCTAAGGATGTACTGTATGTGTTAGCTTGTATGTGGCTGTTGATGCATGAATGTGCGTAATTGCTGTGTATATAAACTAGACCGCTTTCTTGCTTCTGTGTCAAAACAAACAAGAGACCTGCCATGTGCTTCATATCAAGAGAGACAGGTCTGAAATAGCTTGTTTTCATGTCAGAGGGAAAACTTTTTAGCTTTGGCGCCAGTTAAAATGGGAGAGGAGAGGAGAGGAGAAGAGAGCAGAGGAGGAGAAGGAGAATGAGAAGGACAGAGTGAGAGATACACAGAGAGAGAGGAGGAGAGTGGGGGGAGGGGGGAAGAGAGAGAGAGAGGAAAAGAGATATGGTAAAAGAGAGAGAAAGAGAGACTAACCTCCTGCTAGCCTAGCGTCATTCATGTGAGGGACAGGAAGAGCGAGGGAGTGTCTCCAGAGAGAGGGGCAGCATCTGTGTTTTATTGGCCTGGGGGATTAGGGCATTTCCTGGGGTAGAGCCTGGGGGCCAGGGGGTACTAGATGGGGGCTGTGGGGGGCAGGGGTAGAGAGGACCAAAGCGCCTACTCAGGGCTAAAGGCTGCTAATGAGAGACAGACAGCTGAGTCAGAGACAAACAGGAACAGGGTACAGTTGCAGGTGTGGAGGTAGATGGCAGTTGGACATTGGGAAATTACATTGTTGCCAGATCAGCATATGAATCGCGCTTCAATGAAGAACACCCGTCGGGGTGTGTGTTACGTGTGTGTGTGTGTGTGTGTATGTGCGCGGGTGTGTGTGTGTGTGTGTGCATGCGTGTGTGTGTCTTGATTTGCACCTCACGGTGGCTGCTGGCTGCACTTGCCCCGTAGGCCCCACCCACAACAGTAGCAGCATTGTCTTCTGTCACAGGAGCTCTCAAAACCAGCCTCGAGCATCTGGGCATCAAGTGGGCTGGAAGTGGGGGAGGACGGAGGGATATAGAGGAAAGTGGTATTACCTGCACTCTCTCTTTTTCTCTTCCTCTTTTGGTCTTTCACTCGCGGCCTTTTGTCCGCTGTCACACACACACACACACAAGCACCCCCCTCCCCTCCGCTTGCCTGACGACTCAAACGGACTTCTTCTTCTGCTCTATGCTCGCTACGTTCAGTCTGAGACTGTATGTAGCATGTAGCCGCTTGTGGTGACGTCAAAATGAGGGGTGTCCTCAGCGATTGAATCACCTCTAAGCAATCAGAGTATCAAAGCCATTGGTGAATTTTCAAAATTGGTTAGAATGTGTTTGCATTCTAGAAAATCGGGAGCTATTCAGGTCCAGACTCATTGCAAAGAAGCAACTAACGTCTGTGGGTGTGGCGTAGCGTTTGGCCGGAGCAAGGAGTTTGGGTAGTCAGGCAACCCTCACACACATTTCCCAAAACCAGTAACACTTGCTTTTCTCAGCTCACACTTGGGCAAGGCTAATTATCTGGATTGCTACTTCGGATGGAGGTTCTTAGAATCTCTGATGGGAGCACAGAAACACAGAACCAGAAGCTGGCATGAATTGTCCTGTGGTCTGCTGCAAATCAAATCAAATGTTCTTTGTCACATGTGCCGAATACAACAGGTGTAGGTAGACCTTACAGTGAAATGCATACTTACAAGCCCTTAACCAACAAAGCCTTAAGAAGTTAAGATTTAAAAAAAAAAGTAAGTATAAAAAATAGATAAGTACATTTTTTTAAATAATAATAAAAGTAACAAATAATTAAACAGCAGCATTAAAATAACAAACGAGGCTATATACAGGGGGTACCGGTATACAGTCAATGTGCAGGGGCACCGGTTAGTTGAGGTAGTTGAGGTAATATGTACATGTAGGTAGAGTTAAAGTGACTATGCATAGATTATAAACAGAGAGTAGCAGCAGCGTAAAAGAGTGGTCTGGGTAGCCCATTGAATAGCTGCTCAGGAGTCACCACCTGATATAGAGGTCAGCTGACCAGCTCCCGAGTTCTACTGTGTGTTTTTAGCACTTTAATGACTGTTTATATTCCAAGAAATGTCTCCTCGCAAAGAGTCCACCTGATTACACAACTACCAAACCATTACACACATTCACTTCAACCAGTAGCTTTAAAGTGATTTAGAAGTCTGTAAAAACGGTAAAAACCTAAGAGACATATAGACACTGGATGTGGTGTTCTCAGGCAGAGAGAAGCCAAGGTTATACCTACTCATCACCAACTAGAAAACCCACACCTGTCATTATATATATATATATATATATATGGAATATGATGCAATCTAAACAAGACCGACTATCCAATGGGAGAACAAGACATATATTAACTCACAACTAATGTAAACATACATTGACTGCGTAAGACATGGAGCCAGTGACCTAACGGGTCTAGCTCAGCTGGCTGTGTGGCAAGCCAGCATAGCCTGGCAGAGAGAAAGAGAATGTGAGAGAATGAGAGATGTGTTACCAGGAACCCCGCTGAGTACTGTGTTAACAGACTGTCAACACCTTGTGAGGGGAGAGAGCAAGTGTGTCCCCAGAGACAGAGCCCTGACTATGGAGCAGATAGAGAGCAAGCAGCTGACAGGCAGGGAAATGTTGGTTTCACTGAGGATGGAGCGACAGGATTATCTAGTGACAGTCAGAGCCATCACCTAAATCACACTTATGTCCGTCCCATCATTATGTCCATTTACTGTCTGATGGTGTTTTGCCTTTCCATGGATCCATTATGTACTGCATTTGTGTGTGTGTGGGTGTGTCAATGGAGGATGCTGAGGGGAGGACGGCTCATAATAATGGCTGGAACAGAGCAAATGGAATGGCGTCAAACCATCTGTTTGATGTATTTGATAACGTTCCACCTATTCTGCTTAAACCATTACCACGAGCCCGTCCTCCCCAATTAAGGTGCCACCAACCTCCTGTGGTGTGTGTGTGTATGTGCAGGGTTGGGGAGTAATGGATTACATTTTTTTTTAACTGTAATCCGTTACATTACCAGCAAAAAAAATGTAATCAGATTACAGATGCTTTTGAAAAACTAGATTTTGAGGATTACTTTTAAATTCAGAAAGGAGCATTACGAAAAGAAATCTTTGACACTTCTCTTTTTTCTCAATGACATTCATATCAGCATTGAAAAAAGGAGCAAGTTTAAGTTTGCTCCACCTGAGGGAGTCTGACCACAAGTCAGAGACCACTATGATGACGCAACAAATGGGTTTGATGGATCGCGGGCAAAGAGCAGGAACAGGCTTTTGTAGGCCACAGTCCAAGCTATGTCTTCCAATGGTACGACTTCTGTCGGCATTCCAAAGATTATCCAACTTGAATAGTTGAGGTAAGGATGACAGCAGTGGTGTAGTCTACGGCGATACGGATATCACTTATTATTGTTATCGACATAGCGAATTGATGTGAATCACACTGTTGCTCTCTCATTTAGCCAGTTGCGCCTTACGGATTGTGGTTGTTGTGGATGGCTGTTCATAAATCTAAATGTGTATTTGAACCCAATAATGATTGAATTCAAGAAGTTTAAGTTGCCTATCAATCATTGTTTTTGAAACCAGTGGACAGCCAGTGAAAAATGCGCTCTTGCAACAGCTGCATAGTGCAGATCCCAGCCTATGGAATTAAAGTGGGGCTTTTATTGCTCAATCTAATTCATGCTGATAAAAACATTTAATCCATAGGCCTAATGGACACATGTTCAAACTCGCACACTTTTGATAGACTTAAAGGGGCAATCTGTAGTTGCTACATCCATGTTTAGATTATATATCTCCATTGATTCTTGAAGAATATAACTTATAAATGCCTCATGAGCTTAGTTCAACTGTCACACTCCATGAGAACCCAAAATATAATCTTTTTGTAAACGTTGTAAATGTAAAAAAACACTATATAGCCTAATAACATGGTTAAAACAATACTTTTGATATCATGGATGGTCAGTCCTTGCATCCATAGCTCTGTCTATTAATCTGAGAGTGGTTACATTTCTCCAGGCCCATCTCTCAGTTTTTTACCAAAACAGAGGCGGGAATTTTTTTTATTTTTTATTGTTAAATCTGTGGATGATCAAGATATTAAAGTGTCACCAATAAAAAGTTTAACAATAGGCCTATAGCAAATGCTGAATATGCAGTTTTTCACATGTAAATAGCACTTTTCAGTAGTGCTCAAAGCATGCCAATCCTTGAGCGCAGTATTTCTTTTTCAACTTGAATCAATGAGCCCAATCAGTCCTCCATGACAACAAAGAAATGTAACATCCATCTATGTAAACTTGAACATAGATTTATCCTGCAATAGATGTGGTTCAATTGGTAACATACATTTGTCTTCTTCTAATGCCTCTGAAGGGGAAAGTAATCTAAAAGTAACGGAATGTAATCAGATTACATTACTGAATTTGGGTAATCCAAAAGTTACATGATTGATAACAGTTTTTGACAAGTAACTAGTAAGTTTAACGGATTACATTTAGAACGTAACCTACCCAACCCTGTGTATGTGTGAGTGTGTGCGTTTGCGCATGCGCGCTTGAGTGTGTGTGTGTGTGTGTGTGTGAAAGAGCGAGGGAGAGATTGGGTGAATGTGGCAGTGGTTTCTAGGACACGGGGTAGGGGATTGAGGGGGGAAAACCCACATCCAAGTATCTCTGAAAGCCAATGGGAAGTGGTGCCAGACCAAAAGAGAGAGAGAGAGAGAGAGCGAGAGATACATACCGACAAACATGGGATTGAGGGAATGTGAGAGAGACACACAAACTCAAGGGAGTCAGGGTGGCGGCCCTTGCCCTTTCATCCCTAATGCCCTAATATCCGTGCTCAGAAGGCGCCAGGCTTACAAGGCTGCAACAAGTGTGTGCCACAGAAAAGGTGACAAGAGAGAGGGGGAGTAGAATGGAAGCTCTGAATTGCCTCTCTCTCTCCCTCTCTCTTTCTTACTCACTCTGTCTGTCTCTCTGTCTGATGAAGTCAGGGGTCATTTCAGGGTCGTCTGGCAGTCACCCAGGTTCTCATGACTCCCCCCTTTCCTCAGCTCTCTATACAGCCCTGCATTGTACACTCACACACACAGATACTACAGACTAAGGGAGAGGGACACACACGCACACACTCACATTCAGACAGACAGACAGTTTCAAGTTTCAAGTTATTAGACACACACACACACACACACACAGACAGACAGACAGACAGACAGACAGACAGACAGACAGACAGACAGACAGACAGACAGACAGACAGACAGACAGACAGACAGACAGACAGACAGAGACAGACAGACAGACAGACAGACAGACAGAGAGAGACAGACAGACAGACAGACAGACAGACAGACAGACAGACAGACAGACAGACAGACAGACAGACAGACAGACAGACAGACAGACAGACAGACAGACAGACAGACAGACAGACAGACAGACAGACAGACAGACAGACAGAGAAAGGGCTTGGGTAAGGGTGAGTTGGAAAGAAAAAATATAAACTTCAAACTGTACCTTAGATTCAAATTTATGATCAGCTGTCTGGACAAATTTGTTTAGTTTTACAGAATTTTTAAACTCTTTCCTATAATTTATTAGGTCCTTGAGAATGTTTTGTGGTTTGAATTTCCAGTGACACATTGGACATTTAAAGAAATAGCCATGTGATACATTACAATATGATGTCAGGGGTGGGGAAGTGGTTGAGGGGAGCGAGAAATTGGACTTCATCTTTCCCGAAGCTGTGTCATATATAGAGAAATGAGCTGTGTATCGTTACTTACAGTAAATATCATGTTGTTTTAGTCACACTGTGCGTGTGTGTGCGTGTGTGTGTGTGGAGGCTAAACCCCAGACATAAGCGATATAAGTCGCTAGGAGGCACTCAACCATATACAATATATATATATATTTCCTATAGTTAGACCCTTCCCGGTACACGCTCTAGTTAGTCGACCATTTGGGTCCAGGCTAATCAAGGAGGCCACCATCTCCTTGGCCATGGTTATGCAGGGGAATCATGAGGAGAGAATCAGTCTCTTTCTCATTGACTCTCCTGCATTTCCTGTGGTACTAGGCCTTCCTTGGTTGGCTCTGCATAACCCCACTATTTACTGGCAACAGAGGGCTCTCACGGGGTGGTCGCGAGAGTGCTCAGGGAGGTGTGTAGGGGTTTCCGTTGGTGCTACCACGGTGGAAAGTCCAGACCAGGTCTCCACCGTGCACATCCCCCCAGAATATGCCGATTTGGCTCTCGCTTTCTGTAAAAAGAAGGCGACTCAATTACCACCTCATCGACTGGGGGATTGTGCGATAAATCTCCTGGCAGACGCTGCGCTTCCCAGGAGTCACGTGTATCCCCTGTCGCAAGCGGAGACGGTGGCTATGGATACATATGTCTCTGAATCCCTGCGTCAGGGGTACATTCGGCCCTCTACTTCACCCGCCTCCTCGAGTTTCTTTTTTGTGAAGAAGAAGGATGGAGGTTTACGCCTGTGCATTGACAATAGAGGTCTCAATCAAATCACGGTGAGGTACAGTTACCCGCTACCTCTTATCTCCACGGCGATTGAGTCAATGCATGGGGCATGCTTCTTCACGAAACTGAATCTCAGGAGTGTGTATAACCTGGTGTCTCCTGGAGGGAGACAAGTGGAAGACAGCGTTCAGTACCACCGCAGGGCATTATGAGTACCTCGTCATGCCATACGGGTTGATGAATGCTCCATCAGTTTTCTAATCCTTTGTAGACGATATTTTCAGGGACATGCAGGGTGTAGTGTTGTATATCGATGACATTCTGATTTACTCCGCTACACGCGCCGAGCATGTGTCCTTGGTGCGCAAGGTACTTGGACGACTGTTGGAGCATGACCTGTACGTCAAGGCTGAGAAATGCCTGTTCTTTCAGCAGGCCATCTCCTTCCTAGGGTATTGCATTTCCACATCAGGGGTGGAGATGGAGAGTGACCGCATTGCAGCTGTCATGACGTTGTCCTGGGGGTAGGTTTATGACAGTCATAAATACCTCTTCCCCCCTTTTTCCTCTCTCTACTCTACTGATGTGACATTAGAAAACCCTTGGTTAACATAGAGATTCTGGGAACATCAGAAGTTGGGGGGAAATGAACTATATTCTGGTAATCCGACCAACTGAACATATGCGGTGGTACTTAAGGTATATTATGTCAGTTCGGTTGTCATCTGGCACATTCTCATCAATGATAGAATGACATAAACTCTACTGTAGAAAGTCTACACCTCAGAGGTATCGGATTCACGTGGAATTGTTGTTTAATTCAAATGTTTGAATATTAAATTATTTGTGAAGAGATGAAATGTAATTTTAGCTTCCAAATGAGAGATTTGGGTTTTCATAAGTTTAGGGCTTTGCTCAACCAGTGGCCCGCCCCTGTGAAGAGACATGGGTTATAAACTTTTCAGACACACCCTTCTCCCTCCACTATATAAGCCATTGACGAAAATTTAACTTCCTGTTCCGAGGATGTGAGGACGACGGTCCTATGTCAGAATGGTTCAGATAATAACTACAGAACTAAGCCAACATCAGCATGAGCTTTGGTTGTGAAAATGGTATGAACTTTGAACTCGTATTCACTATAGAAGTGATACCTCCTAGACGTTGTTAACAACAGCAGCTGCAAACGTAAATTAGGTCAGACAGAGTACCACTCAGCAGCAGCAGCAGAGACATTCTTCAAAGGACAAAGGACCCGGTTGGGCAACACGGCCTTCCATCTACCACCAACCTACCGAAGCACAGCTCAGAGTAAATATTTATTGCATTTTCCTTTTCCAAATGGGCGGTAATTTAGAATGCATAAGATATTGTAATTACGATAGCACAGCTTCGCCCTTTATTCATCAGTCTTCCCGCTCTTTCACTCAAACCCAGCCCCTTTTCTTTTGTGTAACAAGCTGTCATATCTGTTCCGCCCGCCAGGGACGTTTTCTTTTATGATGTAATTTGTAATCAAAGTATGATTTATTCTGTGTATATGTAATTCTGTGTGATTTAGTTAGGTATTTAGTGAATAAATAATTGAACCCAATTTTGTATTGCTGATTCAACTTGTTAGCCAGGGTTCGTGAAGATGACCAAGAATTTACAACTTTCAGATGAGACTGAAATAAGGTGACGATTAATATTGACTGCTATTGATGTTGCTAGCTGACAACTTTTTGACTTTGCTAGCTGACAACTTTACGGTTTTTTTTTTCTTTTTAATTACCGTTTATATTTTTAGTTTTTCCATCACAACTTTTTTCCCTCATTCAACTTTTTCACTCCGGACGCTTTATCTGGACATGGTTCGTCAGCACTTTCAACAGCCGAAGCTAAGTAGTAACATTAACATGATGTCTTCTAATTGCAGTCGCTGTACTCATATTATACAGGAGAACGATCGCCTTACGGCGAGGATAGCTGTGCTGCAAGCCCAGCTTCAGACGCAATCGTTAGGCAAGGGTAATTTCAGTGTAGGAAAGGATGAAACAGCGTCTGTGCCACTAGTAAGTACAGATAGTAGTATAAACCCCCCCGCACAGTCCCCACAGCCGGACAACTTTCTCATTGCTTCTGGAGGGAAATGCTGTAGGAATGCTCAACTGGTGTCGCTCATTCAGCCGACAGAAACTTTCAACCGGTTTTCCCCATTGAGTAGCGAGTCGGAGTCTGAGGCCGAGTCTTCTCTTGTCTCTACTCCTCCCGTTACGGGGTCTGAGACGCCGAAGGCTCCCACCATTAGCTCTGACAAATTGAAAACCCTAGTCATTGGCGACTCCATTACCCGCAGTATTAGACTTAAAACGAATCACCCAGCGATCATACACCTTTTACCAGGGGGCAGGGCTACCAACGTTAAGGCTAATCTGAAGATGGTGCTGGCTAAAGCTAAAACTGGCGAGTGTAGAGAGTATAGAGATATTGTTATTGTCAAAAAAAATTGAAAAAGCTGTTGCGCAGCAACTCACTGCCTTCCTGAAGACAAACAATGTATACGAAATGCTTCAGTCTGGTTTTAGACCCCATCATAGCACTGAGACTGCACTTGTGAAGGTGGTAAATTACCTTTTAATGGCGTCAGACCGAGGCTCTGCATCTGTCCTTGTGCTACTAGACCTTAGTGCTGCCTTTGACACCATCGATCACCACATTCTTTTGGAGAGATTGGAAACCCAAATTGGTCTACACGGACAAGTTCTGGCCTGGTTTAGATCTTATCTGGCGGAAACATATCAGTTTGTCTCTGTGAATGGTTTGTCCTCTGACAAATCAACTGTACATTTCGGTGTTCCTCAAGGTTCCGTTTTAGGACCACGATTGTTTTCACTATATATTTTACCTCTTGGGGATGTCATTCGAAAACATAATGTTAACTTTCACTGCTATGCGGATGACACACAGCTGTACATTTCAATGAAACATGGTGAAGCCCCAAAATTGCCCTCGTTAGAAGCCTGTGTTTCAGACATAAGGAAGTGGATGGCTGAAAACGTTCTACTTTTAAACTCGGACAAAACAGAGACGCAGGCCTCCTAATTGTCCCTAGAATTTCTAAGCAAACAGCTGGAGGCAGGGCTTTCTCCTATAGATCTCAATTTTTATGGAATGGTCTGCCTACCCATGTGAGAGACGCAGACTCGGTCTCAACCTTTAAGTCTTTACTGAAGACTTATCTCTTCAGTAGGTCATATGATTGAGTGTAGTCTGGCCCAGGAGTGTGAAGGTGAACGGAAAGGCTCTGGAGCAACGAACCACCCTTGCTGTCTCTGCCTGGCCGGTTCCCCTCTCTCCACTGGGATTCTCTGCCTCTAACCCTATTACAGGGGCTGAGTCACTGGCTTACTGGTGCTCTTTCCTTCCCTAGGAGGGGTGTGTCACTTGAGTGGGTTGAGTTACTGACGTGATCTTCCTGTCTGGGTTGGCGCCCCCCCCTTGGTTTGTGCTGTGGTGGAGATCTTTGTGGGCTATACTCGGTCTTGTCTCAGGATTGTAAGTTGGTGGTTGATGGGGCCACAGTGTCTCCTGACCCCTCCTGTCTCAGCCTCCAGTATTTATGCTGCAGTAGTTTGTGTCGGGGGGCTAGGGTCAGTTTGTTATATCTGGAGTACTTCTCCTTTCTTATCCAGTGTCCTGTGTGAATTTAAGTATGCTCTCTCTAATTCTCTCCTTCTCTCTTTCTTTCTCTCTCTCTCGGAGGACCTGAGCCCTAGGACCATACGTCAGGACTACCGGGCATGATGACTCCTTGCTGTCCCCAGTCCACCTGGCCTTGCTGCTGTTCCAGTTTCAACTGTTCTGCCTGCGGTTATGGAACCCCTACCTGTCCCAGACCTGCTGTTTTCAACTCTTAATGATCGGCTATGAAAAGCCAACTGACATTTATTCCTGATTATTATTTGACCATGCTTGTCATTTATGAACATTTTGAACATCTTGGCCATGTTCTGTTATAATCTCCACCCGGCACAGCCAGAAGAGGACTGGCCACCCCTCATAGCCTGGTTCCTCTCTAGGTTTCTTCCTAGGTTTTGGCCTTTCTAGGGAGTTTTTCCTAGCCACCGTGCTTCTACACCTGCATTGCTTGCTGTTTGGGGTTTTAGGGTGGGTTTCTGTACAGCACTTCGAGATATTAGCTGATGTACGAAGGGCTATATAAAATAAACTTGATTTGATGTAAAATATGATTAGGTCTTTAAGAGTTTATTCGGAAGATAACAGCTCTATAAATATTATTTCGTGGTGCCCCTCTTCTCTAGTTAATTACATTTACATGATACGTTCAATCGGGTAATATTAATTACGGAGAAAGTATTTTATTGAATAGCATGTCATAACACTTAATCCGGCATAGCCAAAGACACGACACAGCCGTGCGTAATTGGCCGACTCCCACCACGGTAAAGGAGGTGCAGCGATTTTTAGGGTTTGCCAATTACTACCGGAGATTTATCCGGGGTTTTGGCCAGGTTCCTGCGCCCATTACCTCACTGCTGAAGGGTGGTCCTGTAAGGTTGCGGTGGACGGCTGAGGCGGACAGGGCTTTTGGGCAACTAAGAGCTCTGTTTACTTCGGTTCCAGTGCTGGCCCATCCGGATCCCTCTTTGGCATTCATAGTGAAGATGGATGCGTCCGAGGCTGGGATAGGAGCCATGCTCTCACAGCACCCGGGCACGCCACCAAAACTCCTCCCCTGTGCTTTCTTCTCGAAGAAGCTCAGCCCAGCGGAGCGTAACTATGATGTGGGGGACAGGGAGTTGTTGGCTGTGGTTAAAGTGTTGAAAGCGTGGAGACATTGGCTTGAGGGGGCTAAACACCCTTTTCTCATCTGGACTGACCACCGCAACCTGGAGTACATCCTGGCAGCGAGGAGACTGAATCCTCGTCAGGCAAGGTGGGCCATGTTCTTTACCCGTTTTACCCTATCCTACAGACCAGGTTCCCAGAATAGGAAGGCAGGCGCACTGTCCCGGCTGTATGACACAGAGGAGCGGCCCATGGATCAAACTCCCATACTCCCGGCCTCCTGCCTGGTAGTGCCGGTCATGTGGGATCTGGATGCGGACATTGAGCAGGCGTTGCGTACAGAGGGAGTGGGCAGCGTTTGTGCCCTGGGCCGAGATGGCACAGAACTCGCTTCGCCACTCCTCCACTAACCTCTCCCCCTTTCAGTGCGTATTGGGGTACCAGCCAGTTCTGGCACCGTGGCATCAGGTTCAGACCGAGACTCCTGCGGTAGACGACTGATTTAGCGCATCGCCAGAAAGCCAGAGCGGACCTTCACCGCAGTGAGACCGGGTCTGGCTCTCGACCCGTACCCTGCCCCTCCGCCTGCCCTGCTGGAAGCTGGGTCCGCGGTTTGTGGGGCCATTTAAAGTCCTGAGGAGGGTGAACGAGGTATGTTATAGATTACAGCTTCCCTCTGATTATCGTATTAACCCCTCGTTCCATGTGTCTCTCCTCGGGCCGGTGGTGGGTAGTCCGCTCCAGGAATCTGAGGTGCGGGAGGTCCCTCAGCCCCCTTTGGACATCGAGGGAGCCCCGGCGTACATCGTTCGTTCCATCCTGGATTCGAGGCGTCGGGTGGTGGACCTTCAGTACCTCGTGGAGTGGGAGGGGTACGGACCGGAGGAGAGGTGCTGGGTTCCGGTTGCAGATGTTTTGGATCCTGAACTGCTGCGGGAGTTTCACC
The DNA here is from genome assembly GCF_016432855.1 of Salvelinus namaycush. Taxonomy (NCBI): domain Eukaryota; kingdom Metazoa; phylum Chordata; class Actinopteri; order Salmoniformes; family Salmonidae; genus Salvelinus; species Salvelinus namaycush. The sequence goes on along the minus strand of NC_052310.1, from coordinate 38,868,676 downwards.
GTCGCCGGCCGGATCATCCTGCGCCTCGTCCTCCGGGGCGTCCTCGAGGCCGGTGTCGGCGCGCCAAGAGGGGGGTACTGTCACGACTTCCACCGAAGTCGGCTCCTCTCCTTGTTCGGGCGGCGTTCGGCGATCGACGTCACCGGCTTTCTAGCCATCACCGCTCCATTTTTCATATATCCATTTGTCTTGTCTTGTTTAAAAACACACCTGGTTTTCATTTCCCCAATCAATCTACTTGTATTTAACCCTATGTTTCCAATCATGTTTTGTGTGTAATTGTTTCATGTTATGTGGTGTTAGTTTACACGCTTTACTTTTATGTTCCGTTTTTTGAGCGCGTTTGATTTATGTAGAGCTCTCGTTTTTGGAACTTTAATAAAAGTGCACCTGTTCATTATACTCTGCTCTCCTGCACCTGACTTCGCCTTCAATACACCATTGACAACATTGTTTGGTTTCAGCCATATTCTAAAATTGATTAAATCGTTTTTTTCCCTCATCAATCTACACACAACGCCCCAAAATGACAAATCAATAACATTTTTTTTATTTTTATATCACATTTACGTAAGTATTCAGACCCTTCACGCAGTACTTTGTTGAAGCACCTTTGGCAGCGATTACACCATCAAGTCTTCTTGGGTATGACGCTACAAGCTTGGCACACCTGTATTTGGGTAGTTTCTCCCATTCTTCTCTGCAGATCCTCTCAAGCTCTGTCAGGTTGGATGGGGAGCAGGGCTGCACAGCTATTTTCAGGTCTCTTCAGAGATGTTAAATTGGGTTCAAGTCCGGGCTCTGCCTAGGACTCGCAAGGACATTCAGAGACTTGCGTTGTCTTGGCTGTGTGCTTAGGGTTGTTGTCCTGTTGGAAGGTGAACCATCACCCCAGTCTGAGATCCCGAGCGCTCTGGAGCAGGTTTTCATCAAGGATCGCTCTGTACTTTGCTCTGTTCATATTTGCCTCAATGGTGACTAGTCTCCCAGTTACTTCCGCTGGAAAAACATCCCCACAGCATGATGCTGCCACCACCATGCTTCACCTTATGGAAAGGTGCCCGGCTTCCTCCAGACGTGATGCTTGGCATTCAAGCCAAAGAGTTCAATCTTGGTTTCATCATGGTCTGAGAGTCTTTACGTGCCTTTTGGCAAACTCCAAGCAGGCTGTCATGTTCCTTTAACTGAGGAGTGGCTTCCGTCTGGCTACTCTACCATAAAGACCTGATTGGTGGAGTACTGCAGAGATGGTTGATCTTCTAGAAGTTTCTCCCATCTCCACAGAGGAACTCTAGAGCTCTGTCAGAATGACCATTGGGTTCTTGGTCACCTCCCCGACCAAGGCCCTTCTCCACTAAGTGCTCAGTTGGGCCGGGCAGCCAGCTCTAGGAAGAGTCTTGGTGGTTCTAAACTTCTTCCATTTAAGAATGATGGAGGCCACTGTGTTCTTGGGGATCTTCAATGCTGCAGACATTTTTTGGTACCCTTCCCCAGATCTGTGCCTCGACACAATCGGAGCTCTATGGACAATTCCTTCGACCTCATGGCTTGATTTTTGCTCTGACATGCACTGTCAACTATGGGACCTTAGGTGTGTACCTTTTCAAATAACCTCCAATCAATTGAATTCATCACAGGTGGAATCCAATCAAGTTGTAGAAACATCTCAAGGATGGTCAATGGAAACAGGATGCACCTGAGCTAAATTTCGAGTCTCATAGCAAAGGGTGAATACATTCTATAATACCAGTGAATACATCAAAACTATGAAATAACACATATAGTATGGAATCAGGAAGTAACCAAAAAAGTGTTAAAGAAATCAACATTTATTTTATATTTGAGATTCTTCAAAGTATTTATGACAGCTTTGATCACTCTTGGCATTCTCTGAACCAGCTTCATGAGGTAGTCACCTGGAATGCATTTCAATTAACAGGTGTGCCTTGTAAAAAGTGAATTTGTGGAATTTCTTTCCTTCTTAATACCAATCAAGTTGTGTTGTGACAAGGTAGGGTTTTGCAGGCACAAAAACACATCAAGAGCTGTGATGAAACTGGCTCTTAATTGAACCGCCCCAGGAAAGGAAGACCCAGAGTTACCTCTGTTGCAGAGGATGTGTAACCTTTATTTAACTAGGCAAGTCAGTTAAGAGCAAATTCTTATTTACAGTGACGGCCTAGGAACAGTGGGTTAACTGCCTTGTTCAGGGGCAGAACGACCAATTTTTACCTTGTCAGCTTAGAGATTCAATCTAGAAACCTTTGGGTTACTGGACCACGCTCTAACCACTAGGGTACCTGCCACCCCAAAAGGATAAGTTAATTAGAGTTACCCGCCTCAGAAATTGCAGCCCAAATAAATGCTTCACAGTGTTCAAGTAACAGACACATCTCAACATCAACTGTTCATAGGAGACTTAGTGAATCAGGCCTTCATGGTCGGATTGCTGCAAAGAAACCACTACTAAAGGACACCGATGATAAGAAGAGACTTGCTTTGGCCAGGAAACACAAGCAATGGACATTAGACTGGTAGAAATCTGTCCTTTGGTCTGATGAGTCCAAATTAGAAATTTTGGGTTCCAACTACCGTGTCTTTGTGAGATGCAGAGTAGGTGAACGGATGATCCTAGCATGTGTGGTTCCCACCATGAAGCATGGAGGGGGAGGTGTGGAGGGTGCTTTGCTGGTGACACTGTCTGTGATTTATTTAGAATTCAAGTATCACTTAACCAGCATGGCTACCACAGCATTCTGCAGCGATACGTCATCCCACCTGGTTTGCGCTTGGTAGGAATATAATTTGTTTTTCAATAGGACAATGACCCAACACACCTCCAGGCTGTGTAAAGGCAAGTTGACCAAGAGAGTGATGGAGTGTTGCATCAGATGACCTGGCCTCCTCAATCACCCGACCTAAACCCAATTGAGATGGTTTGGGATGAGTTGGACTGCAGATTGAAGGAGAAGCAGCCAACAAGTGCTCAGCATATGTGGGAATTCCTTCAAGGCTGTTGGAAAATAATTCCAGGTGAAGCTGGTTGAGAGAATGCCAAGAGTATGCAAAGCTGTCATCAAGGCAAAGGGTGGCCACTTTGAAGACTCTAAAACATAAAATACACTTTTTTGGTTACTACATGATTTCATGTGTTTTTTCATAGTTTTGATATCTTCACTATTATTCTACAATGTAGAAAAACCCTTGAATGAGCAGGTGTACACGTTTTGTGCTCTTGTAGGAAGCAATCACTCCCCTATTGCTGTTTTTTCTTTGTTTTTTATGCATTGTTTGTAATTTATTTTTTTACTTATTTTGTACATAATGTTACTGCTACCGTCTCTTATGACCTAGAATAACTTCAGGACATCAGAACAGCGATTACTCACCATGTCACGGCCGTTGAAAGAAGTGGACCAAAGTGCAGCGTGGTGAGCGTACATCCTTTTATTTAAAAGATCGCCAACAAAACAACAAACGAAGAAACAACCGTGAAGCTTAGAGGGCTATAGTGCCACTAACAAAAGTCAACTAACCACACTGAAAGGAGGGAAAAAGGGCTACCTAAGTATGATTCCCAATCAGAGACAACGATAGACAGCTGTTCCTTATTGAGAACCATACCCGGCCAAAACATAGAAATAAAGAAACATAGAAAACAAAGCACAGGATGCCCACCCCAAATCACACCCTAACCAAACCAAATAGAGACATAAAAAGGCTCTCTAAGGTCAGGGCGTGACACACCACAAACTGGCAGAAGCTTTTATTCCTTCAACGAGTCCGACGCGAAGGACATACTGCTTTCCCGGGAAGAGGCCCAAATCCCCGTCATTTGCATGAAAAGAAGACAGAGAAAAAGAGGGCAGAGGTCAGGCTGCCTTCTGAGAATTCGTAAGCGATCTAATAATCCCCCACTGCCTTCCGTTCTACGAGCTAACGTGCAATTATTGGAAAATAAAATCGCCGACTTACGAGGAAGATTAAACTACCAACGAGACATTAAAAACTGTAATATCTTATGTTTCACGGAGTCGTGGCTGGACGACGACATTATCAACATACAGCTGGCTGGTATACGCTGTATCGGCAGGATAGAACAGCGGCATCTCGTAAGACAAGGGGTGGCAGACTGTATATTTGTAAACAACAGCTGATGCACGATATCTAAGGAAGTCTCGAGGTTTTGCTCGCCTGAGGTAGAGCATCTCATGATAAGCTGTAGACCACACTATCTACCTAGAGAGTTTACCGATGCTGGCAGTAAGATTGCACTCAATGAGCTGTATTCCGCCATAAGCAAACAGGAAAACACTCATCCAGAGGCGGAGCTCATAGTGGCCAGGGACTTTAATGCAGGGAAACTTAAATCTGTTTTACCATACTTCTATCAGCATGTTAAATGTCCAACCAGAGGGAAAAACTCTAGACCACCTTTACTCCACACACAGAGACGCGTACAAAGCTCTCCCTCGCCCTCCATTTGGCAAATCTGACCATAGTTCTATCCTCCTGATTTATGCTTACAAGCTAAAATTAAGGCAGGAAGCACCAGTGACTCGGTCAATAATAAAGTGGTCAGATGAAAAAGATGCTAAGCTACAGGACTGTTTTGCTAGCACAGACTGGAATATGTTCCGGGATCCTTCCAATGGCATGGAGGAGTACACCACATCAGTCATTGGCTTCATCAACAAGTGCATCGATGACGTCGTCCCCACGGTGACTGTACGTACATACCCCAACCAGAAGCCATGGATTACATGCAACATCCACACTGAGCTAAAGGCTAGAGCTGCCGCTTTCAAGGAGCAGGACTCTAACCCGGAAGCTTATAATAAATCCCGCTATGCCTTCCGACGAACCATCAAACAGGCAAAGCATCAATACAGGACTAAGATTGAATCGTACTACACCGGCTCCGACGCTCGTCGGATGTGGCAGGGCTTGCAAACCAATACAAACTACAAAGGGAAGCACAGCTGAGAGTTGCCCAGTGACACGAGCCTACCAGACAAGCAAAACTACTTTTATGCTCGCTTTGAGGCAAATAACACTGAAACATGCATGAGAGCGCCAGCTGTTCCGGACGACTGCGTGATCACGCTCTCCGCAGCCGATGTGAGTAAGACCTTTAACTTCTTTGGGCTGCAAGCCCGAAGCCGGGCACAATATGACAACAGCCACTTCAAGTGCAGGGCGCGAAATTCAAAATATATTTTTTAGAAATATTTAACTTTCACACATTAACAAGTCCAATACAGCATATGAAAGATAAACATCTTGTGAATCCGATTTTTAAAATGTTTTACAGCGAAAACACCACGTATATTTATGTTAGCTCACCACCAAATACAAAAAAGGACAGACATTTTTCACAGCACAGGTAGCATGCACAAAACCAACCTAACTAACCAAGAACCAACCAAACTAACCAAGAAACAACTTCATCAGATGACAGTCTTATAACATGTTATTCAATAAATCTATGTTTTGTTCGAAAAATGTGCATATTTGAGCTATAAATCAGTTTTACATTGCAGCTACCATCACAGCTACCGTCAGAAATAGCACCGAAGCAGCCAGAGTAATTACAGACACCAACGTCAAATACCTAAATACTCATCATAAAACATTTCTGAAAAATACATGGTGTACAGCAAATGAAAGACAGGCATCTTGTGATTCCAGCCAATATTTCCGATTTCTTAAGTGATAAGCTTAATTAACCTTGATAAGCTTCATCAGATGACAGTCCTATAACATCAGGTTATACATACACTTATGTTTTGTTCGAAAATGTGCATATTTAGAGCTGAAATCAGTGGTTATACATTGTGCATCTTTTTCCCACAACGTCCGGATATTTTTCTGACACTCACATATTCTGACCAAATAACTATTCATAAACATTACTAAAAAATACATGTTGTATAGGAAATGATAGATACACTAGTTCTTAATGCAATCGCCGTGTTAGATTTCTAAAAATAACTTCATTACGACATGCAGTTTACGTTATGGCGAGAGCGTGCCCAAAATCTGGGCGCAAACTACTAGTTCACATGTTCGACAGATATATGAAATAGCATCATAAAATGGGTCCTACTTTTGATGATCTTCCATCAGAATGTTGGACAAGGGGTCCTTTGTCCAGAACAATCGTTGTTTGGATTTAGAATGTCCTCTTCTCCAGTCAATTAGCACGGAAAGCTAGCAAAGTGGCGCGAAGCTCTCCTTCCTGAACATACGCAGACAAAGCAACATGCCTAACGTCCCGAAAAAATTTCAATAATCTAATAAAACTATATTGAAAAAACATACTTTACGATGATATTGTCACATGTATCAAATAAAATCAAAGCCGGAGATATTAGTCGTCTATAACGACAGCTTTACAGAAGGCAATACCAGGTCACTTCTCGTGCGTTCCAGAAAACAGGAAATTGGGGTCACGTCATGCCAAGAGCTTTTATTCGACCTCAGATCATGTTATACACTCCATTTCTTCTCTCACTGCCTGTTGACATCTAGTGGAAGGCGTATGAAGTGCATGTATACTAATAAATATCAAGCACATTTATAGGCAGGCCCTAGAACAGAGCATCGATTTCAGATTTTCCACTTCCTGTCAGGAAGTTTGCTGCAAAATGAGTTCTGTTTTACTCACAGATATAATTCAAACGGGTTTAGAAACTAGAGAGTGTTTTCTATCCAATAGTAATAATAATATTCATATTGTACGAGCAAGAATTGAGTACGAGGCCGTTTGAAATGGGCACCTTTATCCAATGTCACGCTCTTTCTAAAGTCGAACCCAGAAGCAGACCAGGACAAGGAGAGTAAGACGAAGGTGAGTATTTATTTACAAGTTTAAATGTGGTGATAGAAAAATCCAAGTGGCGGAGTGGGCAGCGGAGGTGAGTTGATGGGATTGAATAGGCAGATCCAAGGAAGGAACTGAAGTCACCGACGACCAGGTAGGGATGGGATGAGTGTTCCGGGTGAATGACTGTAGACAGAAAAAACGGAGGTGAGTTCAAGGCAAGCAAGACGTACAAAACAACAAAACAAACTCTATCAAACAGGAGGCTGATACGCTGGCACAACATACTGTTCATGGCTAACGATCCGGCAGGGAATGGATGTCAGGTCAGAGCTTATGAAGTGGAGGGATGATGATCAGGACCAGGTGTGCAGATAGCTGATGGGATACAGGTGCGGGTAATCAGAGATCTCCCAACTAGCTACGTCGTCCGGCAACCAGACAGGGTGCGTTCCAGGACACCGGAAAAACCCTCCAGGACAGAACACAGGCAAAAACAGACTCAGGAAACGGGATTCGTGACATCCAAGTTACTCAATACTGCCCCTGCAGCCATAAGAAGTTAAACAGGTCAACATTCACAATGCCGCAGGGCCAGACGGATTACCAGGACGTATACTGCAAGCATGCGCTGACCAACTGGAAAGTGTCTTCACTGACATTTAAAGCAGAGCAACATAGTCCCTGTCCCCAAGAACACTGTAACCACAAGTAACCTGCCTAAATGACTACAGACCCATAGCACTCATGTCTGTAGCCATGAAGTGCTTTGAAAGGCTGTTCATGGCTCACATCAACACCATTATCCCAGAAACCCTAGACCCACTACAATTTACATACCGCCCCAACAGATCCACAGATGATGCAATCTCTATTGCACTCCACACTGCCCCTTCCGACCTGGAAAAAAGGAACACCTATGTAGAATGCTATTCATTGACTACAGCTCAGCGTTCAACACCATAGTGCCCTCAAAGCTCATCAATAAGCTAAGGACCCTGGGACTAAACACCTTCCTCTGCAACTGGATCCTGGACTTCCTGATGGGACGCCCCCAGGTGGTGAGGGTAGGTAACAACACATCCACCATGCTGATCCTCAACACAGGGGCCGCTCAGGGGTGTGTGCTCAGTCCCCTCCTGTACTCCCTGTTCACTCATGACTGCATGGCCAGGCACGACTCCAACACCATCATTAAGTTTGCCGATGACACAACAGTGGTAGGCCTTATCACTGACAACGATGAGACAGACTATAGGGAGGAGGTCAGAGACCTGGCCGTGTGGTGCCAGGACAACAACCTCTCCCTCAATGTGAGCAAGACAAAGGAGTTGATTGTGGACTACAGGAAAAGGAGGACCGAGCATGCCCCCATTCTCGTCGACAGGATTGTAGTGGAGCAGGTTGAGAACTTCAAATTCCTTGGTGTCCACATCACTAACAAACTAACATGGTCCAAGCACACCAAGACAGCCGTGAATAGGGCACGACAAAACCTATTCCCCCTCAGGAGACTGAAAAGATTTAGCATGGGTCCTCAGAACACAGCAACATCAGAGGGGAGTTGAGACCCCTCCTCTCTGATAACACTGTGTCTGATGAAGCATTGCTGAGGCATGTAATCAAAATAACAAGCGATGAAAGTGAGAGACGCTTAGATTGGGCCAAATTTCCCGTCACAAGACGGCACACGCCCATAGCGCCCAGCTTGAAGCTGATGCAGTCAAAGTTGAGCAAAATACTGAGCTAAAGAGCAAAAACAAAACTATCCAGCAACTGAGAGCTCAAGTTGGGGCCCTATCAAATGTTATTGAATCCTTGAAGCAGCCCCAAACACAAGAACACTCGTGTCAATGTACTTCCAGTAAGCCAGCGTTCCAAAGAAGAGAGAGACCATACGGCTGTTCAAGATGTGTAGAGAGGCACAATGGACTGCCACCATTACTTTGCATGTGGAGATGAGGTACACCGAGCCATGGATTGTTTGAAAAAGATGCTATCCCTTTCGATGGCTGCGTTGAGGTGAGGATGGACCTCCCGGGAAATGGTGATCCAGATCTGTCAATACAGATACCATTTCCGGTTAGTCAAATGACACTAGAGAGACCCCTCCTTGGGTTCAATGTCATCCAAGAGCTGATAAAGGGACATAATAGCGGCTTACAATAAGCAGCCTGCTCGGTGCAGCTCTGCAGATCCAGGGAGAACAAGCTAATGAAATAATAATTTTCATACAGACTCAAAACACTGATGATGAACACGCTGAGGTGAAATTAGGGTTCCAGGATCTTGCCAGCCGCCCAGGCCAAATTGCTCATGTCAAGTGTAAAAAAAAATGTTTACGTTGAAGTTCCTATGGGAAACCACAGAAAGCATGACGTTACTCCGCCTTGGAAAACCGCCATCGTCATCATCCATCCCATAGCAAAAATTGTTGAAACAGACCAACAAAGACCACCAGAGGAAACCAGGCGTGGGAGTCAACAGTGTGGCCTCTACAGGAAACCCAAAAAGTTACGGAGGTGATGCAGCAGCTTTGTGGCACCCCCAGTTGATTTCAGCCACCTCGAGGAGGAACAACAGAACATGGTGAGACAGATGGTCTATGAGGAATGTGCTGCGTTCACCCGTGATGATGACGACATTGGATGTATCCCGAGCATGATGACCATCAACCTTAAGGATGACATCCATGTCCAGAGAACATACACCTCTGTCCCGAAGTCACTCTACAAGGATGTGAAAAAATACATCCAAGACCTGCTGGCTAAACGGTGGATCGTCAAGTCCAAGTCACCTTACGCTGCACCGGTCGTATGCGTCCGCAAGAAAGATTGGACACTCAGAGTAGAGGTTCATGGCTGAGATGAATGTTGCATTCCTTACCTGGACAATGTCCTCTGCTACTCCAAGTCGTTTGAAGAGCACGTGGAAGGACTCCGAAGAGTACTGAAAGCCCTTCAACGCCACAGAGTGAAGCTGAGACCAACTAAGTGTGAACTGTTCCGGAGAGAAGTCAGGTACGTGGGACGTCTGGTCTCTGGAGATGGAGTTTGAATCAAACCTAAGGACCTGGAAGCCATATTTGTCTTTAGAGACAAAAAGCCTGGTACTGTTGGGGATGTTCAAAAACTACTCTGATTCATAATAAGTTACTACCACACTAACATACAGGACTAAGCCAATCTGCGAACTACTCTAAGTGAAAAACGGGACAGCCGTAGTGCCATTAGGGAAACCGCGGAAAGGTGCCCAGTTGGCGTCCAGGACTCCAGTGGAATGGACCGAGGCACACCAAAGCACCCTTGGGAGACTGATCGGCATGTTAGCCAGTCCGCCTGTCTTAACCTACCCCTACTTTGACTTGTAAATCACACTCCACACTGATGCCTCCGAACAAGGGCTTGGAGCCGGTCTTTACCAACGTAAAATGGGAAGCTGAGGGTCGTTGAGTATGGATCAAGAATCCTCTCACCAGCCGAGAATAATTACAACCTTCACTCTGGCAAACTTGAGTTTCTTGCCTTGAAGTGGGCAAGTCTTTTCCGCCCCTTACTTTACCATCTACACGGATAACAATCCCCTGACATACATCATGAGCACAGCCAAGCTAAATGCAGCAGGCCACAGAAGGGTTGGGGAACTGTCAGACTTTAGGTTCGACATCAAGTACAGACCAGGCAAAGTCTGTACAGACGCAGACACGCTATCCTGTTTGCCCCTTGACATAGACCAGTATGTAGCTCAGTGTACAGAAGAGTTGTCAGGTGAAGCTGTTTGTGCAACATGGCAAGGGAGTCAGGGAGGACAGGAAAAATATGTAGCATGGGTCGCAGCCTTGCACCTGTCACAAGACCATGTCGAGGAACAGTACATTCTTAGACCCCTGACAACTATCGAACATGGCATACTAGAAAAAGCCCAAATAGACGATCAAGTTTTTGGAAAACGAATGAGACAAAAAAAAAGTAAGTAAGTGCCACTACCAAGAAACTGATGCATGAATGCGCCTCGTGGCGCTGGTGACGGATCTTTTGAAGTGGAAGATGGCTGCTCATTGTTACTCAGGGAGGTTTTGTGAGTTTCTAGCTATGCATGCTAGTTAAATCAACAGTTTTAAGCTGTGGATAGGCAAGTGTGCATTTGTGTGTGTGAATGGTCTTGCACTGGGTAATGAATGAGTGGCAAAATGTGTAGAATCGCAGGATGAATGAACTTTAAAATAAAATGCTTTATCTCCGCTGTCAAGAGGGGTCAACTAAAATGTTTTGCTGGAAGGTGGGGCCCACCCAACCAAATCTCACTTGCACAGGCATGTGTGTGAGTGCGTATGAGTGTGCAAGCCAGGACATAAGATCATATTTTAGCTCTCTGTACCGGGCCGATGCATTCCCTGGCAAACAACTCTATTTTCCTAACTCCCTCACAGGCCTGGAAACAACATTGATTTACACTCATCTCGACCTCTGTGTAATAAGTCACATCTAACTGTCAGAGACCACTGGCTGCATTTTCTTTGTCTTCATGAATCTATCTCCCCTGGACTGTTCCAGTGAAACTGTCCATTTCTAATGTTGCACAATGAATGAATCATCAAGGAGGCTCTCTGGGTATGTTTGTGAGATCAGCGTGTGGGAGTATGGGGAGGACCAGAATGTTTGTTTGTGTCTCAGGGAGTGTGTGTGTCTCTGAATGCATTTGTGAATCTGTGTGTGTGTGTGTGTGTGTGTGTGTGTGTGTGTGTGTGTGTGTGTGTGTGTGTGTGTGTGTGTGTGTGTGTGTGTGTGTGTGTGTGTGTGTGTGTGTGTGTGTGTGTGTGTCTATCAGTGGAGGCTGGTGAATTGAAAAATACATTTATGAGGATGGGAGACCCACGGTATAGGCACAGACAGAGGCACGCACAGAGACACAAAGCAAGTTTAAAAAATCGTCAAAGACATACATAATTTTGACCTAGAACATTTTATATAGTAAAATATTAAGGGGAATGGGGGGGCTACTTACACCGTGTTGGGAAGGGATCACAGCAGTGATTGAATGAGGGTATGAGGCATGAGTTGATGTGTTCAGAGGCTTGACTTCAGTGCAGGACAGGGGTTGTGATGTTCACAGACCTCAGGGCAGGACATGCTCATCATGGATGGATGGTGTTGGAGAAGAGCTCAACACTCCGACTGAGTACAGGACAGGATTTTACTGGGAAGACAAAAAACAATAACACAACACAGTTAGACAAAAGAGTTAAGAATGAGTAAGTCCAAGCAAGGAGTAAAATAATTGATGTGTAATAATTAGATTGTGTTAATTGCTGGTCTACTATGGTATTTATCCAAACATGAGAGGGCTACATTTTCTATAGTAAAATATTATGGTGAATGGGGATGAGAGGGTTACTTACAAAGGGTTGTGAAGGAATCACAGCAGTGATTGAATGAGGGTATGAGGCATGAGTTGAGGCAAGGGTCTAACTTTGTGTCAGATATTGGGGGTCAGGGTCATTGGGTTCCAGTGTCAACACCCTTCTAGGGGGTCCGGGGTACATGGAATGGTTGTTTCTGGTGAATTTGTAAGGGAAAATACACCCAAAAATGTCCTGATTGGTCAATACACCCCAATCCCAAACTGAAATAGCAAAATTTTTCTATATTACTTTAAACTTTTTTCCGACTCTTAACATGTTCAGAAAGTCACCACCACGCCCCTTCTTTAACTACATTTAAATATAAACATCTAAAATGTATATTTCTGTAACCTTCACCACACTTGGCTAGTACATGGTCATGAATTACTCATTTCTTATATCCAATTAACATATAAGGAGTCGAGACAATCTGGAAACTTTTTTTGCAGTATTAACTCATAAAAGAATTCAACAATAGAACTCAAAATAACCCAATCGGTGTGGCATCATGCTCAATCAATATTCAAAATAAAACAAACCAATCAGTATGGCGTAATGCTCAATCAGAAGACTTCAAAATAAACCAGTCAGTCTGGTGTCATGCTCAAGCAATAGACTTAAAAAATACATAGCAACAACTCATTGTCATTGACCATCAAGTAAAAAACATACACATACAATAACAGGCAATAACCGGTTGCAACCTTATACAAAGTTGGGCATATAGTGGTAGAGAGAGGGGTCAGATCTTCAGTTTCAATTCACGTACCAAATGCACCAAATACCTGTTGACCCATGACACTGCCAGAAAAGAATATTTGGGCATATTGTTTTCCTATCAATGGTATCCAGCTTCTCCTGGTGGATATGACAAACGGCAACATTGTTCAATCTGCTTTGTGGCATTGTTGAGCGCAGCCCCGTTTTCAACCTCCTTGACATCCAAATGAAATCCAAATTTAGGCAACAGCATTTGTTATACTGTAACACTTGGGCTACAGTCAGCAAAGATGAGGAGTTGAACCGATTGTCCCAATCTGTATGCAATGTGAATTGCTGTGCAACGTGCTTTACCACACTGCCTTATAACTCAAATTCCAAATTCTCAACTGATGACCTGTTCGTAATCTCCTTGTGCCTCAACGTGGGCGGTGCTCTCCCTCTCTTTACTGACTGTCTTTGATCCCTGCCATGACAACCTTATCAAATCAGAATGCAGGCAACCACTGTTTTGTTATAGCACTTGGGCTCCACTCAGCAAAGATGAGGAGTTGAACTGATAGTGCCTTTCACTGTAACTCAAATTCTCACCTGATGACCTGTTCGCTCTCTCCCTGCCTCAACATGGGCGGTGCTCTCTCTCTCTCACTCTCTCGATTGCTTGTCACTGAACCCTGCCATAATCATACGACCAAATACCATTATAATTGTACAAAAATTGTTGGCCTAAACAATGATGGGGTTAGCTTATAAACACAAATTAGATTCTAATTTAGCGAAATCCTTTATTTCCTGTCTGGCAATAGGTGTAGCTAGCTAGCTGACTACATAGTACCAGTCTATTATGAATTACAGTGTTAGCTAGTTAGCTATGTAGCCATTCATTCAATTACAGTTGAAATCGGAAGTTTACATACTCTTAGGTTGTTTTTCAACCAGTCCACAAATTTCTTGTTAACAAACTATAGTTTTGGCAAGTCGGTTAGGACATCTACTTTGTGCACGACACAAGTCATTTTTCCAACAATTGTTTACAGACAGATTATTTCACTTATAATTCACTGTATCACAATTCCAGTGGGTCAGAAGTTTACATACACTAAGTTGACTGTGCCTTTAAACAGCTTGGAAAATTCCAGAAAATGATGTCATGGCTTTAGAAGCTTCTGATAGGCTAATTGACCTCATTTGAGTCAATTGGAGGTGTACCTGTGGATGTATTTCAAGGCCTACCTTCAAACTCAATGCCCTTTTGCACTAAGAAAAGGAAATCAGCCAAGACCTCAGAAAAAAAATTGTAGACCTCCACAAGTCTGGTTCATCCTTGGGAGCAATTTCCAAATGCCTGAAGGTACCAGGTTCATCTGTACAAACAATAGTACGCAAGTATAAACACCATGGGACCACGTAGCCTTCATACCGCTCAGGAAGGAGACGCGTTCTGTCTCCTAGAGATGATCGTACTTTGGTGCGAAAAAGTGCAAATCAATCCCAGAACAACAGCAAAGAACCTTGTGAAGATGATGGAGGAAACAGGTACAAAAGTATCTATATCCACAGTAAAACAAGCCCTATATCGACATAACCTGAGAGGCCGCTCAGCAAGGAAGAAGCCACTGCTCCAAAACCGCCATAAAAACGGCAGACTACGGTTTCCAACTGCACATGGGGACAAAGATTGTACTTTTTGGAGAAATGTCCTCTGGTCTGATGAAGCAAAAATAGAACTGTTTGGCCATAATGACCATTGTTATGTTTGGAGGAAAAAGGGGGAGTCTTACAAGCCGAAAAACACTATCCCAACTGTGAAGCACGGGGGTGGCAGCATCATGTTGTGGGGGTGCTTTGCTGCAGGAGGGACTGGTGCACTTCACAAAATAGATGGCATCACGAGGCAGGAAAATTATGTGGATATATTGAATCAACATCTCAAGACATCAGTCAGGAAGTTAAAGCTTGGTCGCAAATGTGTCTTCCAAATGAACAATGACCTCAAGCATACTTCCAAAGTTGTGGCAAAATGGCTTAAGGACAACAAAGTCAAGGTATTGGAGTGGCCATCACAAAGCCCTGACTTCAATCCCATAGAAAATGTGTGGGCAGAACTGAAAAAGCATGTGCAAGCAAGGAGGCCTACAAACCTGACTCAGTTACACCAGCTCTGTCAGGAGGAATGGGCCAAAATTCACCCAACTTATTGTGGGAAGCTTGTGGAAGGCTACCCGAAATGTTTGACCCAAGTGAAACAATTTAAAGGCAATCCTATCAAATACTAAATGAGTGTATATAAACTTCTGACCCACTGAGAATGTGATGAAATAAATAATAGCTGAAATAAATAATTCTCTCTACTGGTATTCTGACATTTCACATTCTTAAAACGAAGTGGTGACCCTAACTGACCTAAGACAGTTTTTTTTTCTAGGATTAAATGTCAGGAATTGTGAAAAACTGAGTTTAAATGTATTTGGCTGTGTACTGTATGTAAATTTCCAACTTCAACTGTATATGCAGATGATACAGTCATATATTAATGTGCTCCTTCTCTGGTTCAGGCTGTTGAAGAGTTCCAGACTTCTTTTCATTCACTGCAGGCCTCCCTTTATGGTCTCAAACTGCTCTTGAATGTACACAAAAACGAATTCATGACCTTTACCAGAGTTCAAACTCTTCCAGAGAAGGTTAGCATTGTCACATCTGGTGGCTTATCCGTTGAAAAAGTGTCATCCTACAAATACCTAGGTACAGTATATGGTTGGATGAGAAGTTGTCCTTAAAAGTTCATATGGATAATCTTGTGAGGAAGCTTAAATTGAAATGTGGTTTTTATTTTTGTAATAAGGCTTGCTTCCTGCTTATAGCTAGAAAGAAGCTTGTTCAGGCCACTTTTCTCTCTGTAATTGATTATGGTGACTTGTTGTATATGCATGCAACCTCCTCTGTCTTACAGAGACTGGACTCTGTTAATCATGCATCCTTGCGCTTTATTACAAACGCCAAGTCACTCACCCACCATTGCACCTTGTGCCAAATGGTAGGTTGGACCTCACTTTATATGCGCAGAAAGCTACATGTGTATGTGTTCATCTACAAAGCCCTTTTGGGTAAACTCCCTCTTTACCTCTGTACTCTGGTCTCCTTCACCACCAGCAGTTACCATACCCGGTCTGCTAGGTGGTTGATACTTAAAGTCCCCAGGACATTCACAGTATTAGGCAAGACTGCCTTCTCTTCTTGTGCACCAGACACATGGAATAATCTACAATCCATGCTTTATCTAGATATGTTAGTGCCACTGAATGAATTTAAAATATTGATGGGAGACTGTTACAGAGGAGTGTAAATGTTTTTTTTTAGGCTGGATCATGTTGTATTGTTGTGTGTTTTAATTCTGTAATGTATTGATTGTTGCTGCCTTGGCTAGGTATCCCTTGAAGAAGAGACTCTGGGTCTCAATGGGCTTTTCCTGGTTAAATAAATCTTAAATAAAATATTTTATTGACATATTTTTGTATTTATTTCATGTAATATTTTATGTTCTTGTCTATTATTGTTCTGTACTATCTCATGTATTTGTAATTTGTATGTGGACTCCAGGAAGAGCAGCTGCTTCGTGTGCATTAGTTAATGGAGATCCTAATAAACTAAACTTAACCATGTAGGTCTATGGAAGTGGGTGAGGAGCATGAGCCTCCTAGGTTTTGTATTGAAGTCAATGTAGCCAAAGGAGGACAGAAAATAGCTGTCCTCTGACTACACCATGGTGCTACCCTAGAGGGTGCTGTTGAGACTTCTGTAGACTATTGCAAAACAGCTTGTTCTAGTTTGTTTGACGTGACTATATTTAGTATAGTTCTATCTAAAAAAAAAGACATTTTAGTAGGATGTGGAGGCTCCTCTGTGGAGGCTCCTCTGGTGTGTGTGTGTGTGTGTGTGATATAATTATTGTCAACCTAAAATATTGTCATATAATCATAAATACAGTTTATGGGTTTTATACAAATTGTCTGTATAAATAGCCTCTAAAATCAGATCAGCACTCCTTCTCTGAGACACTGTGGATACGGACCCAGATCAGTTTACCCTCACTGAGACACTAATGGAATGTCACTTCTTGGTGTGAGATGGCCACATACACAAAACTAACTTGGTATAGTGGGACCACATCTTCCAAACACCAATAAATGATCAACTTGGATTATTTAGGTTTAGATGGCCATGTTCCCATGCCGTGAGTCCTGACCTACAAAAACAAAGGTGGTCAATCTGTGTGCAGCCTTTTGTTCCTGTCACGTACACAGGCTTTAAGTGCGTGGCCTCCAGATAGAGGGCCTGACAAAAAGTAGGGCAACACAATTGACTAGGTACTGCTTTGTTTTAGCTGTAGTGGGCAGCCTAGCTGTTTGGAGAAGGAGATGCGTTCTGTACCCCTGAGTGCCATGTGTACAGGGACCTTTGAAATGTTTGGATCCTTTTATAATGTAAATTTGATTGGTGGATTCAATAAAGTATTTAAATGTGTGTGTGTGTGTGTGTGTGTGTGTGTGTGTGTGTGTGTGTGTGTGTGTGTGTGTGTGTGTGTGTGTGTGTGTGTGTGTGTGTGTGTGTGTGTGTGTATGCTTTCATGTGAGCGAGACACTAATTAATCCAGGACTCTTACCTCCAGTATCTTCCTCACTATCACTGGAAGCACGAACACTGAAACCTTACATGTGTCGTTTGGAGCCGGGGACAACCAGAACACTGTGTCTTATCAGTGTGTAGTGACAGGTCTGATAATTCTGCCTCCAGGGCAGCCTGTCTGAAAGCTGAGATGGATACTGTCCTCCCTCTTAAACTCATCTCTTCCTCTCCCCTCTCTCACCCACTCCATCTCTATTCCTCTTCAGCAGACTCCATCTATCTTCCTCTCTCATCT
Organism: Salvelinus namaycush; assembly: GCF_016432855.1. Lineage (NCBI taxonomy): Eukaryota > Metazoa > Chordata > Actinopteri > Salmoniformes > Salmonidae > Salvelinus > Salvelinus namaycush. The sequence continues at coordinate 38,850,811 of NC_052310.1, read as the reverse complement.
CTCACCCACTCAGTCTCTCATTCTCCCCTCTCCACTCTACCCCCTTTTCCCTTTTCCCTCTTCCACCCCTACCTCACCTCTACCTCTCTACACACACATCCCCCTTCTCTCACCCCTTCCATCTTCCCTCTCCACCCCTCTGGATACAACCCCCCCCCCCCTCCCTCCCTCTTTCTTCCCCCCCTCCCCTCTCTTTATCTTCCCGTCGTATCAGGGGAATGTGGTCGGGGAGGTCAGGGCAGCTGGTCAGGGTCAGAGGTCAAGCAGTGGAGCGACCAGTCGCTCAATCTCTCAGGCTTTAATTAACCCCTTCAGACCTGGTTTATCTGGCTCTGGGGTCTGGGGCAGAGGTGTACCGCAGTTTCGCCGGTCCCCCACAACGTCTTAGCACCGGTTATGAAGTTTATGATATGCATATCACCCTCCTGTTTTTATTGCAGTTTTATTATACTCTCCCATCTTTCAGGAACAGCTTCTCCCTGACTGGGGATCAGCCAGCATTTCTTCATCAAGCCTGTAGCAGTATTAGACATTTGTCCAGGACGCCAGGATGTGGACAGGGCTCGCGGCTTGCTAAGGAGTTGTGGGTGAGGATAAAGGAAGGGCTTAAACTGCGGGCTACGGCTCAGAGGATTCAAAACCCAGTGTGGATCCTAGTGAAAACCCAGTGCAAGACAGTTTTTTTTAAATTCTTCTGTTTTAACCCTTTAGCAAAAAATTGACCCTTGGAATTAATGCCTAAACTTAACCGTTAAACTTTGAATTGCAGGTTGATTTATCCAGACAGGATCCACTGCGTGCATTGTCGCATGTAAGTGGACTGGCCATGGGCTTGTCCGATCTAGAAAGCATAGCAGTATCAGTCACACACTAGTGATATCCATGCACGCACATGTAACAGTATAGCTTCCGTCTCCCCTACCTGGGCTCGATCCAGGGACCCTCTGCACACAGACACCCTCGAAGCATCGTTACCCATCGCTCCACAAAAGCCGCGTCCCTTGCAGAGCAAGGGGAACAACTACTTCAAGGCCTCAGAGCGAGTGACGTCACCGATTGAAATGCTATTAGCGCGCACCACCGCTAAGTAGCTAGCCATTTCACATCGGTTACACACACAAGCACGCAGGGAGGCACCCGCACAAACACACGCACGTGCACACCCACAGAGTGTAAACAGACAGTCACTGAGAACAAGCAATCCAGTAAGATGAGTGAAGTATGGAGTAGTATTGTTTTTAATACTCAAATATGGATAAATGCACATCTCGAATGGCTTATTTTGATCAATCTCTTTATTTACTGACATGGACACACTTTGATCAACTTCTATAGATAGAATGATTCAGTTAGTATGATGAAATGTTAAAATCCTTGAAATTGCTCAATGATTTCAACATTATCAGATTGCATTGCTGACCAGCAAATATTGCTCAAATGTCCTAACCCTCATTTGGTGTTTGTTTGGGTTTGGTATATGTCCCTGAAAACACAAATCCACCCCCCCCCCCCACAGATTTTTGAACAAGAAAATAAGATCTATAACACCAAATAGGTGAAAATTGTGTTGTGTTATATGATGCAAGAAAGCATCATATTTTTTTGTCAAATGTTATTACCATACAGAGAATCAGACAAAGATGTATGTTCAAGTTTTGTACACTTGTCGGATGCAATCCTCCTTTGCTGATCCTGGGGTAGTAACTGGCAAACTAGCAAAGAATATCAACAAACAAGCACACACGGCTACACTCTGCGCTAGAAGGCTACTCCGATTTACTCCTCAGCCTAAAGCAAAATCACACACTCAATCTTGCAAATTTACATTTGGTTTGGTTTGTTGCGTTGAAAGGGACTGATATTATGTTGATCTGATTAACAATTTCCAGAAATTACCCTTCGATAAGCCCCGCCCCAGAGTTTTGGGCAAACGAATTGCAGAGCTAAAATGAATAGAAACTGTCATCGCGTCCGACACCTTGGACAAGCTCTCATTTCAAACGGCAATGGCAAAAACTGGGAGTTTTAAATGGTTAAATCATTGAACAGTGCACCAGGGCAACTTGCTACTGTGATTCCTGAAATACAGAGCCTATTGATGGAGTCATTTAAAAAATCTGAAATAATACTTGTGTTACATTGTTTGCTTGCTCAGCTGGTTATTCATTTCTCAGTCTCATTGACAAAACATGTTCCTAACACTAGGTACACAACGTGACCAAAAGTATGCGGACACCTACTCGTCGAACATCTCATTCCAAAATCATGGATGTTAATATGGAGTTGGTCCCCCCTTTGCTGCTATAACAGCCTCAATTCTTCTGGGGAGGCTTTCCATTAGACGTTGGAACATTGCTGCGGGGACCTTTCAGCCACAAGAGCATTAGTGAGGTCGGGCACTGATGTTGGGCGATTAGGCCTGGCTCACAGACGCTGTTCCAATTCATCCCAAAGTTGTTCGATGGGGTTGAGGTTAGGGCTCTGTGCAGGCCAGTCAAGTTCTTCCACAAACAATCTCGACAAACCATTTCTGTATGGACCTCACTTTGAGCTGAAACAGTAAAAGCCCTTCCCCAAACTCTTGCCACAAAATTGGAAGCACAGAATCGTCAAGAATGTCATTGTATGCTGTAGCGTTAAGATTTCCCTTCACTGGAACTAAGTGGCCTAGCCCAAACTATTATATTTTAAAATGTATTTAACCTATATTTACATAGCCAAGTCAGTTAAGAACAAATTGTTATCTTACAATGACGGCCTACCCTGGCCAAACACTCCCCTAACCCATACAATGCTGGACCAATTCTGCGCCGCCCTATGGGACTCCCGATCATGGCCGGTTATGATACAGCCCGGGATCGAACCAAGGTCTGTAGTGATGCCTCTAACACTGAGATACAGTGCCTTAGACTGCTGCACCACTCGGGAGCCATTAAAAACAGCCCCAGACCATTACTCCTCCTCCACCATCTTTACAGTTGACACTATGCATTGGGGCAGGTAGCCTTCTCCTGGCATCCGCCAAACCCAGATTAATCAGTTGGACTGCCAGATGGTGAAGCGTGATCCATCAATCCAGCGAACGCTTTTCCACTGCTCCAGAGTCCAATGGCGGCGAACTTTACACAACTCCAGCCGACGCTTGGCATTGAGCATGGTGATCTTAGGCCTGTGTGCAGCTGCTCTGCCATGGAAACCCATTTCATGAAGCTATTACTAAGCTATTCAAAATCAACTACAAATTCATTATAACTGTAGGCTAACTCTGTAAGCCGCCCTGCACAATCAATGAACCAACAGCATCGCCTAGGGCTATACTTTCTCTCCCAAACTCATGGATAGAAGTATATAATACAGTCCACACTCAAAGGTGATTCATTTTAGAGTATAGGCTAGACAAATTATGTACCAAAGACATCTTAAATCTGTATATTGTTTATGTTTTTCTGCCATGCGTAACATCCAGTAGGCTATTAGTGTTACGCTCGTTGATCGAAGTAGACCAAGGTGCAGCGTGGTAGGCAAACATCTTACTTTTATTTAAAATGAACACCAAAAAAACACCAAAAAACAAAAACGAACGTAAAGTTCTGCAGGCTATACAGCAACTAACAAAATCAAGATCCCACAAACTAAGGTGGAAAACAGGCTGCCTAAGTATGATCCCCAATCAGAGACAACGATAGACAGCTGCCTCTGATTGGGAACCATACCCGGCCAACAAAGAAATAGAACACATAGATTGCCCACCCTTGTCACACCCTGACCTAACCAAAATAGAGAATAAAAAGGATCTCTAAGGTCAGGGCGTGACAATTAGACTGTGTATTGTTTAACGGCACAATCATTATTTTAATTCAAAAAAAAATTTGTGCTCATATATAGGCCTATGCTTATGCATAACCTTTAATATGTGTATGGGTGTTCTACGTTGCAATGTCTTAAATGCTTTGAATTAGTCATCACCTTAGAAAGCACTGTCCATTTTGTTGTGTTTGGCTTTGAAACAACACCCACAACAACCATGTTTTCCGCTCAGTTTCAACCTGATGTTGAACTTCTGTCTTCAAATTGATCATCACAGTGAGGTCAAAAAATGGAGCCAAACGGTGAGGTATAAAAGCAGGACACTGTTTTGATGATGAGTGTTGGATGTGATTTTTTGATTGCATTTGCAGTGATGTCAGAGTGGTTAGAGGAACAATAGAACACGGATTCCCAGGCCATTAGCCGGTCGTTAGCGAGTTGGGTATTACCAACGCATGTCCAGAGTGCATAATAGGAGATTACCGTGACTCAACGGTCACGTGGAATTTGACTGCGGTCATGACTCATGACTGCCGGCGTGGCGGTAATACGATCACCACCACAGCCCTAGGTAACGCACACGTTATTGGTTAAGTTGTATTGTTCGTGTGATCATTGCATTTTTTGTTGTTGTATTGTTTGTATATTGTTGTATTTAAAATTTGTGTGACTTCTCTTGTCTAACAGTGGATCTGTGTTTCGTTGCTTTTTTTTATGGACCCTAGGAAGAATAGCTGCTACCTCTGAAAAGATCATGGGAATCCAAATAAACAAATACTTAAATGGCATTACCGCTCAAAGGTCAGCTTCACTGTCAAGTTCAAGGGAAAGCTTTCCCAACCCTTGTTCTTTGATTGTGCAGTTATAGGCCACCAAGCATATCGTGGCCAGTTAAATAAGACATTGTCATTTGAATGTCTGACCCACCCTTAACATACCAGTCTGGTATGATAAAGACTTCAATAGATAGATGTAACAGATCCAAGTGAAATCATATTGAAAAAAAGGGAGGAGCATCGGGACTAGTTGCATTAGGGGTGGGCGATGAGGAAATGTTGGACAGGCAAGGAGGTATGGCTGAGTCAAATAGGAATCCTGACTTAAAGGACACATCACTGCAACGCTGTACTACTCTGTAAACTGGTCATCTCTGTATACCCATCGCAAAACCAACTGGTTGATGCTTATTTATTGATGCTTATTTATAAAACCCTGTTTGGCCTCACTCCCCTCCAAGGGAGTAGTACACCGCATTGTACGAGATCTTCAGTTTCTTGGCAATTTCTCACATGGATTAGTAGTATTCAGTATTCAGACCCTTTATTCAATACTTTGTTGAAGCACCTTTGGCAGCGGTTGGTTGGAGTCTGTTTGATTGAGTGTGTGTAGATGTGTCTTTTATACAGGTAACGAGTTCAAACAGGTGCAGTTAATACAGGTAATGAGTGGAGAACAGCAGGGCATCTTAAAGAAAAATTAAAGGTTTGTGAGAGCCGGAATTATTACTGGTTGGTAGGTGATCAAATACTTATGTCATGCAATAAAATGCAAATGAATTACTTAAAAATCATACAATGTGATTTTCTGGATTTTTGTTTTAGATTCCGCCTCTCACAGTTGAAGTGTACCTATGATAAAAATTACAGACCTCTACATGCTTTGTAAGTAGAAAAACCTGCAAAATTGGCAGTGTATCAAATACTTGTTCTCCCCACTGTTTATGTATAAATAAATGTGCAAAAAAAATCAGAAAACCTGTTTACACTATGTCATTACGGGGTATTTTGTGTAGGTTGCTGATGTTTATTTATTTAGTACATTTCAGAATAACTGGTCTGAATTATTTCCGAAGGCTCTGTATATTTTTTGATATTTTCCTTTATTATTTAGAGAGAGCTAGGATTTCTGGTAAACCTGGGAATTTTGGGAGCATTACCAGAACTTTGCAACCCTAACCGACCAGTGCAAGATCATCTCCTTGCTCAGTATCGAAGGGAAGGTCTTCTTCAGCACTGTAGCTAGGCGGCTGGCAAACTTCCTCTCCGACAACAGCTACAACGATACTGATGAGATGAGAGCGATGCAAGACTTGGCTCTCACACAGTCACATGTAGGGCGCGTTCCTCTGTCCAGGCGTTGCTGACGCATGCCACATCTTAAAACGCCTGGATAGGTATTTTACATCAAATGTTACAGCAATCTGGTGCCCGATGACACAGTCAATTACGTGGCACGAAACTATTGGTTGATGCACGCAACGTCTGAGCAGGGGAAGCGACCTACAATGTGGTAGCTACAGGACCAAAGCAACAGAGAAGTTTAGCCTCACTTCATGCGTTTCTGAGTCAACCTTTAGGTCTTTAAAGCTAGAATCCTTTTAACACTAACAAAGCGGTCACCCCACCTCTGATTTGGTTAAAAGCTGATGCGCCTGGAGAACTGTAACCACTCTCAAATTCATAGACAGAACTATGAATGCAGAGCTATGCATGTAAGGACTGACGATCCATGATATCAGCGTTTATAGTTTTTGTTTATTTATATTTTATGTCACTAATGAGTCATGAGCAGAGAAAATCTAAAATCAAGGATTTATTGATTTGATTCACGACATAAACAACAGTATGACACAGCAGAACAACAAACATGCATCTTATGTTACATTTTCTACTTGTAAATGTGTGTTCAGTAAATTTTCAGGAACCAAGAAAATATGTAAGAATGCTGATCACATCTGAGCAATTTCTTTTGCTAAAAGTTATAACATTCACTTCTAAATTCACTTTTCTCTATGAACACTTTTCCCTCAATAGTGAACTGCAATTCTTTCCAGTTGAGAATATTTCCTGGAGTAAATCTATTCAACTCCATATACAATTGTATTTCACAGGGAGAGATGACACTGTCCCAGAAGTGGACGTCGGTAACATCCCCCACAAAGGATTGTGAGGCATCAAAACCTCCGCCATAACTATCTTGCTCTTGAACTAACATTATACTTGGTGTGCCAGTTACAGATGTATCAGGTTTAAGAATCCTCCGTGCACTTCGCTTCCCATTAACCCACAGCTGGGTCAGTCCAGTTTTAGAGTCCCAGGTCCAACAGATGGAGATCCATTCATTTTTTAAATCTGGCAAACTGAAGAAATCCAGTGAATCTCCCTTGATATGCACTCGGTACACACCCATGGAGCGTTTGTACAACAACAAATCATTGCTTTGAGACTGGGTTGCCAGAGAAAAAAGGGACTGGCCTCGTTCTAGCTCAGAGTTGAACCTCTGACACATGGTCATAGCAGAAATGGGCTTTGAGACGTTGGCATGGAGCTTTACATGTGAGGTGCTTGTCGCCATTGGGATTACGAACACTTTACCTGAGAGATCTGTAGGACATGTAGAGAGTCAAACTCACCATTAAATAATGTTAAAACAAACCTGCAAGTCAATCCAATGCGAGTTAATAGTCACAATATTAAAAATGTTAAGGCTTTACGTCCAAATCATCTAACATGTATTGTGTAGGTCGATGAAGTTACTTATAGGTTATTTGGACATGAAGGGCAAACATTTTAATATCGGGTCTATTGATTTGCATCGGATGTGTGCCATAAATGCAAAAAAGTTAGCATTTGGTAACTGCAGACCTGGGCAGAAAATAGTTGTATTTTGTAGTTTATTTGTAAATACAAACTTTTCAAATACTTGAGGTAAAAAAAAATACAGGTCTCAGAAAATAATTTTTGAATACCTCTCATAAAACCAAATAATATTCGAAGGTATTTGAATATGTGCCAGTTATATGAAAACAAAATAAAACATGATTTAATGGCTGCCAAATATTTGATGAAGAACCAAAAAACTACAACAGTTAGTTGAACTAGTCTAAATATATGATCATAAGCACATGGGTTGGAGAGCTTTTAGATATGCATCTTAAAATGACTAATAATTATATTTTCATAAAGAGGTAATAAGGTAATACAGTATCACTTGACATCAAGTTCCAATACATGTGTAGTAACTTTATGATTGTTACAATAGCAACAGTGTTGTTACATAGGACATTGGAAATTGCTTTAGAAATGCATAATGGAATTATTACATAAGTGGAATAAGGAACAGTCACTATTTCTCATAGTTACAAAGATTCTCAGCTCATTGCTATGCAATTACCAAAGTATTACGTATCAACATGCTAATATAAAAGGTTGCTCCAAAAGTAGTTCCAGTTTTATTACACAGGCACAAGAACAGTTTCATGTTATTGAGAATGCTCACAGTAACAAAATATGTCTATTACGTGTCGAAAGGAAACTAAATATCCCAAAACTGTCTTCTTGAATCGACTACAGCCAAGGTAGGTGGAAAATCCTGTTAGTTTGTCTTCTGAATAAACTATCCCTTTAAAGTTGGTATAGTGTGTGTTTGAAACAAGAACACACCCTCAGATGACAAAGGGGTTCAAAGTTGCTTTTGCTAAGCTTCCAACTTGCTGTTTGCAAATGGCTTTGAATTGAACATTTAACCTTTCAGTGGCATGTTGAAAGAGTCATACAGTACAGTAGTTGACTATAACAACTAATTTATACTTACTGTATCTGTACAAAACATCATTTGTTAATTGGTTTGATTTGATTATGTACACCTGAGGCAATGGACATTCAGGAGAATGACATTTACAAAATGTTCAGATAGAAATGTATTGTGTAGATCAAATATGACTGTCAGATTGAAGATTGGAATAGTATAGGAGATTGTGTGTGCTCTATTTATTCTATTTCTATCTTCAACATGCAGTTCCAGATACAGCCCTGCCATTAGTTGAAGGCAGCCAATCCAATAGTTTTAGAAAAGTGGTCACTTCCTGAGATCTGTATTCAAATACCTGTTTTAAGTAGTTGCTTTCTCAGATCTCTATCCAAATAGTTAAAAAACATAGTTACTTCCTGAGATCTGTATTAAACTAGTTTTGAAAGGTAGTCACTTTCTGAGATCTGTATTCAAATAGTTGTAGTCGTCTCCAAAGTAACTATTTGTTCCCCCTGAAAGATAGTAGCATTCACAAAACATAGTTTAAACGTTAATCCAGGTCTAAGAAACAGTGTCCAAGTAAACTAAACCAAAGCATGGATTTCTGTCAAACCTTGCCCATAGACTGTTAGCAGGGTAAGAATAAAATCTCTCTCAAAGAAACTCTCACCTTGATGTTCACCATAACAGCCATAGATCAGGGCCAGCAAAAACGCCAGCTTCGCCGTTAGAATGAGTGCACTGTAGAAAGAGAACAACAAAACACTGAAAGTATCACACCTACTATTATTAAATCAGCCATCAAGAACCCTTCTGAGTTCTTTGCAATTGAAAAAAAATAAATGATGCTGAATTGACTGTGGAGTTCACAAAAGTCATTGGGATTGAAAATTACCTCTCCATATTTTTGGGAATCCTGACGAAGGGAAGCAAACCAGTTTAACCTGAAACCTCCTCTGTTTTCCTCTTTTTAAATCAACGGTTGGCAGGGGTGTAATGATTACTGACCAATGGGGAAGAATACATACAACTCCCACTCGGGACATCAGTGTCATTTCAGGGGAATTTGAATGGGGTTGTTCATGTTTATCAGTCAGATTCAATCAAACCTGCAAGGTTATTCATCTCTGTTTACACATCAACCTGTGCAGACACACACTGGGAAAAAGTCAATAAAGACATCATGCTTTTTCTTTCATTCTCCTCTGAAAATAACAAACTTTGCACTTTGCACAGAGTTCATCTGAATACACATTCTAAAATAAAGACAGAAAGTTGGAATGAGATAGTATTGCACTATTATTTTCAGAGCTTCTTATGTTTTCTTTCTGGCCTCAAACATATTCACTTAATTCACCGGAATACTGATTTGTACAATGACTTTTAGAGTGAAAGGTGCCATGTACATGAAATTATGACTATTGTCATTGTAATTTATAAAACACAACATTATCAATACCTGGTGAATGATTCTTGCTTTTGTTTTGCTAGCAGCTAATTAACTTATCTCCTTGAACACTTTTTCACCAGGAGTGAACTCCAATGCTTACCAGTTGAGAATACTTGTAATTAACACTGTAACAAGTATTGTAATAACTCATAGTTATACTGCCATAACAACATGTAACTGGTGGTAATTGCAAACTGTAATTACAGAGGTTTAACAATGAATAAGAAGCTAAAACAGCTTCTATCCACTGGCCATAAGGCTTTTAAATTGCAACTAGTGCTCTCCTTCACACCTACGCTGCCGCTAAAATTATTATTGATTAGATGTGTCACTAACACTACGCTGATGTTCATTGATTATTGATTGCCATTATGATTAGTATCTATATATGTAACCTGCTACTGGTCACCATTACTCCTGTTTACATGTACATATTACCATTAGTATATTACTATAAGTATTTAAATGTTCCTGCTACCAGTCAGTTTTCAGCCCTGTTTACAAGTATATCCACCAATCACGCTTACACTGACTGTCACGTTCTGACCTTTATTTTCCCTTGTTTTGTCTTTATTTAGTATGGTCAGGGCGTGAGTTGGGGTGGGCAGTCTATGTTATTTGTTTCTATGTTTACGTTTGTTCATTTAGCCTGATATGGTTCTCAATCAGAGTCAGGTGTTTTGCATTGTCTCTGATTGGGAGCCATATTTAGGTTGCCTGTTTTCACTGTTGGTTTGTGGGTGTTTGTCTTCCGTGTCAGTGTTTGTCGCCACACGGTACTGTTTCGGTTCTTTCACATTTGTTATTTTGTTATTTGTGTAGTGTTCAGTTTATATTATTAAAACATGAACACTTACCACTCTGCGTATTGGTCCTCCGATCCTTCTCGCCTCTCCTCGTCAGATGAGGAGGAAGAGATAGACAGCCGTTACACTGACACTATTGCACACACACAAACACACACACAGAGACACACACAGAGACACACACAGAGACACTCACAGAGACACTCACAGAGACACTCACAGAGACACTCACTCACTCACACCCACTTACACTTACACTACCTTTCAAAAGTTTGGGGTCACTTAGAAATGTCCTTGTCCATTATAATAACATCAAATTGATCAGAAATACAGTGTAGACATTGTTAACGTTGTAAATGACTATTGTAGCTGGAAACGGCTGAGTTTTAACTTCTTATGGCTGCAAGGGGCAGTATTGAGTAGCCAGTTAAATCGTGCCCATTTCAAACGGCCTCGTACTCAATTCTTGCTCGTACAATATGCATATTATTATTACTATTGGATAGAAAACACTCTTTAGTTTCTAAAACCGTTTGAATTATTTCTCTGAGTGAAACAGAACTCATTCTGCAGCACATTTCCTGACCAGGAAGTGGAATGTCAGAAATCGATGCTCTGTTCAACTTCCTGCCTATACATGGGCATGATACGTAAGAGTCTACGTACACTTCATACACCTTCCCCTGGTTGTCAAGAGGCAGTGAGAGAAGAAATTTCGTGTTTATCTTGGTCTGAGGTGGAATTAAAGCTCTTTGTATGACGTGACCGTCCATTTCCTGTTTCTGGAGCGCGCGAAAGGGGAGATGGATTTGCCTTCTGTTTAGCTGTCGTTATGGACGACTAACATCTCCGGTTTAGATTTTATTTGATACATGTGACCATATCATCGTAAAGTATGTTTTTTCAATATAGTTTAATCAGATTATTGAAATTTTTTCGGGAGTTTTGCCGTGTTCCGTTCTCTGACTTTGTTGACGTTGGAGAGATCCGTGCCACTTGGCAAGTGCCCATGCTAAATCAAGAGGGAAATTTGCCGTTCCAGATCCAAACAACGACTGTTCTGGACAAAGGACACCTTGTCCAACATTCTGACGGAAGATCACCAAAAGTAAGAAACATTTTATGAAGCTATTTCTAATATCTGTCGTGCATGTGAACTGGTCGTCGGCGCCCAAGTGTTTCTGGCTATTGTGGCTACGCTAATATAACGCTATATTGTGTTTTCGCTGTAAAACACTTGATAAATCGGAAATATTGTCTGGAATCACAAGATGCCTGTCTTTCAATTGCTGTACACTATGTATTTTTCAGAAATGTTTTATGATGAGTAATTAGGTATTTGACGTTGGTGTCTGTAAATATTATGGCTGCTTTCGGTGCAATTTCTGATTGTAGCTGAAATGTAAACTATGATTTATACCTGAAATATGCAAATTTTTCGAACAAAACATATGCTATACAATAAATATGTTATCAGACTGTCATCTGATGAAGTTGTTTCTTGGTTAGTGGCTATTTATATCTTTATTTGGTCGAATTTGTGATAGCTACTGATGGAGTAAAAAACTGATGGAGTAAGAAAAGTGGTGTCTTTTGCTAACGTGGTTAGCTAATAGATTTACATATTGTGTCTTCCCTGTAAAACATTTTAAAAATCGGACATGTTGGCTGGATTCACAAGATGTGTACCTTTCATATGCTGTATTGGACTTGTTAATGTGTGAAAGTTAAATATTTAAAAAAAATATCTTTTGAATTTCGCGCCCTGCACTTGAGCTGGATGTTGTCATAAGTGTACCGGTGTCGGGCTGCACCCCAAACAGGTTAATGGAATATCTACATAGGCGTACAGATTCCCATTATCAGCAACCATCACTCCTGTGTTCCAATGGCACGTTGTGTTAGCTAATACAAGTTTATAATTTTAAAAGGATAATTGATCATTAGAAAACCCTTTTACAATTATGTTAGCACAGCTGAAAACTGTTGTCCTGATTAAAGATGCAATAAAACGGGCCTTCTTTTGACAAGTTGAGTATCTGGAGCATCAGCATTTGTGGGTTCGATTACAGCTTGATCGCTCCCTTTAAAAAAATGACGCACTGTGGCTGCCTTCCAAGCAATGAGAATTTTCCCAGAGAGGAGAGACAGGTTAAAAAGGTCAGAGATAGGCTTGGTGATGATAGGGGCAGCAACCTTAATTACGGCTAGACGTTCCGCTAGCGGAACCCCTCGACAACATCCGGTGAAATGGCAGAGCGCCAAATTCAAATTAAATTACTATAAATATTAAACTTTCATGAAATCACACATGCAATACACCAAATTAAAGCTACACTTGTTGTTAATCCAGCCAAAGTGTCAGATTTCAAAAAGACTTTACAGCGAAAGCAAACCATGTGATTATCTGAGGATAGCACCCCACCAAACAAACACATGACATTCATATTTCAACCCGCCAGGCGCGACACAAATCTCAGAAATAACGATATAATTCATGCCTTACCTTTGAAGATCTTCTTTTGTTGGCACTCCAAAATGTCCCATAAACATAAAAAACGGTCCTTTTGTTCAATAAATTCCATCGTTATATCTCCAAAATGTCAATTTATTTGGCGCGTTTGATCCAGAAAAACACCATTTCCAACTCACGCAACATGTCTACAAAATATCTAATAAGTTACCTGTAAACTTGTTCCAAAAATTTCAAACAACTTTCCTAATACAAATTTAGGTATTTTTTAACGTAAATAATAGATAAAATTTAAGACGAGAAACTGTGTTCAATACCGGACGAAAACAAAGTGGAGCGAGCTCACCCCTAACAAACAGTACACTACACTCGACCCTTGTTCTGAACTGCCCTACTTCTTCATTTCTCAAAGGAAAAACATCAACCAATTTCTGAAGACTGTTTACATCTAGTGGAAGCGATAGGAACTGCAAGCAAGTGCCTTAGAAATCTAGATCCCCATAGAAACCCCATGGAAAACACTGTTACCTCCCCCAAAAATATTCTTGGATGGATTTTTCTCAGGTTTTTGCCTGCTATATCAGTTCTATTATACTCACAGACATTATTTTAACAGTTTTAGAAACTTTAGAGTGTATTCTATCTAAATGTACCAATTCTATGCATATCCTCGCTTCTGGGCCTGAGTAGCAGGCAGTTTAATTTGGGCACGCTTTTCATCCGGACGTGAAAATACTGCCCCCTAGCCCAAAGAGTTTAAAGAAGAAAGGGTCTAAACCATCTGACCTAGATGTTTTTTGAGGGTCAAGTTTAAGGAGCTCCTTTAGCACCTTGGACTCAGTGAAAAGGGAGGAGCATCGGTGCTAGTTGCATTAGAAGGGGTGGGAGATGAGGAAATGTTGGACGGGCATAGAGGCATGGCTGAGTCAAATAGGAATCCTGACTTAATTCTACTTGCACACAATCCCGGATCCGGGAGCACCCCCATCAGTAAAAAAGCTGACTAGCATAGCCTAGCATAGCGTCACAAGTAAATACTAGCATCTAAATATCATTAAATCACAAGTCCAAGACACCAGATGAAAGATACACATCTTGTGAATCCAGCCATCATTTCTGATTTTTAAAATGTTTTACAGGGAAGACACAATATGTAAATCTATTAGCTAACCACGATAGCAAAAGACACAACTTTTTTTTCCCACCATTTTTTTCCTGCATAGGTAGCTATCACAATTTCGACCAAATAAAGATATAAATAGCCACTAACCAAGAAACAACTTCATCAGATGACAGTCTGATAACATATTTATTGTATAGCATATGTTTTGTTAGAAAAATGTGCATATTTCAGGTATAAATCATAGTTTACCATTGCAGCCACCATCACAACTCTCACCAAAGCAACTAGAATAACTACAGAGACCAATGTGAATTACCTAAATACACATCATAAAACATTTCTGAAAAATACACAGCGTACAGCAAATGAAAGACAAAGATCTTGTGAATCCAGCCAATATTTCAGATTTTTTAAGTGTTTTACAGCGAAAACACAATATAGCATTATATTAGCTTACTACAATAGCCAACCACACAACAGCATTGATTCAGGCCAACAATAGCGATAACGAATAAACCAGCAAAAGATATTAATTTTTTCACTAACCTTCTCAAACTTCTTCAGATGACAGTCCTATAACATCATATTACACAATACATATAGAGTTTGTTCGAAAATGTGCATATTTAGCGGCACAAATCGTGGTTATACAATGAGAATAGTAGCCAAGCTGCCAACAATATGTCGGGAGAAATCTTGGGAGAGGCACCTAATCTAATCAGTAACTAATCCTAAACTTGACTAAAAAATACAGGTTGGACAGTAAATGAAAGATACATTAGTTCTTAATGCAATCGCTGTGTTAGATTTTTAAAATTAACGTTACTACGACATACAGCATGCGTTAAAGCGAGACCGCACCGAAATTAATGGCGGAATATGAGTTTAACATTTTTCAACAGAACAACGAATTAACATCATAAATAGTTCTTACTTTTTGATGAGCTCCCATCAGAATCTTGGGCAAGTTGTCTTTTTTCCAAAAGAATCGTTGCTCGGTTGTAGATTGTCGCCTTCAACGTTGGAATTAGCAGTAAACATTAGCCATGTGGGCCAGACGTGCCCAAGTCCCTAGAACGCAGCACAAATAAATACCCGAAAATCGCAATATACTGATATAAACTGATATAACTCGGTTTAAAATAACAACATTATGATGTCTTTAACACCTATATCGAATAAAAACAGAGCCAGATATATCTAAGGGCTATAACGGGAGCTTTCTAGAACGACATCCTGAGGTCCTTTTTGCGTCATGGCGAAGAGAAGAAAGGGAGAACCCCACGTTGCCAGCCCATTTATAAGGCCTCTGATCTGCCCAGCAACTCCATTTCAATTCTCACTATTCGCTGACATCCAGGGGAAGGCGTATGCAGTGCATCTCAACCAATAGAAGACAGGCAAATTAATAAACCGACCTCAGAACTGCCTGCAGAATTCAGCATTCTCACATCCTCATAGGAAAATTGCTCCAACTCGAGTTCTGTTTTACTCACAGATATAATTCAAACGGTTTTAGAAACTAGAGAGTGTTTTCTATCCAATAGTAATAATAATATGCATATTGTACGAGCAAGAATTGAGTACGAGGCAGTTTAATTTGGGAACGAAATTATTACAAAGTGCAAACAGCACCCCCTATTGAGAAAAGGTTAAAGGACACATCACTACATCACTGCCTGATCGCTCAGGAAGGAGACACGTTCTGTCTCCTAGAGATGAACGTACTGAAGTGGATTTAACAAGTAGCACAATGGCAGACGGAAGGGAGGGTGGTGCGGCAGGTGCCGCTTCTCCTACGAAAGCTGTTATTTTATCTAAAACATCAGGTGTACACCAACCCCAGCTAAGTAACTCATGCAAAGATTTGAAGAGCAATGATGTGTTTTATCTCCAGTACATTGCCATGATTGTTAGTTATGTAGCTCCTCTACTGATAATCTCAGTGCGTCCTTTCTGGGATGACACAATCAATCTACTGCCGGAGAATATCAACACCAAACACATTGGTTCACCGTTCCACGGGAGCGGACAGTACACAGCATACCATAATTGTCACACCCTGGCCTTTGTTATATTTATTTTCTTTATTAGTTTAGTTAGGTCAGGGTGTGACATGGGGGATGTTTGTGTGTTTTGTCGAGTTTAGGGTGTGTGTATTGTTTAGGGGGTTTTGTAGTATGTATGGGGTTGTGTTCAGTGTAGGTGTTTAGGAAAGTCTATGGTTGCCTGGTTTGGGTCTCAATCAGAGACAGCTGTTTATTGTTGTCTCTGATTGGGAGCCATATTTAAGGCAGCCATAGGCTTTAGGTGTTTGTGGGTAATTGTCTATGTTTAACGTTTGTAGCTTGTGTATGCACTAACGTTTGTAGCTTCACGGTCGTTTGTTGTTTTGTTAGTTTGTCATAGTGTTTCGTTTCTTGTTTCATCTTCACTAATAAAAAGATGTATTCGTATCACGCTGTGCCTTGGTCCACTCTTCCTCATCAAGACGAACGTGACAGAATTACCCACCAACCCAGGACCAAGCAGCGTGATAAGCAGCAACAGGAGCAGCGCATACAGGATTCTTGGACTTGGGAGGAGATACTGGATGGTAAGGGACCTTGGGCACAACCAGGAGAATATCGCCTCCCTCGTGAAGAGCTGGAGGCAGCTAAAGCCGAGAGGAGGCGATATGAGGAGGCAGCACGGAAGCAAGGCTGGAAGCCCGCGAGTAAAACCCAAAAATTTCTTGGGGGGGGCTACAAGGGAGTGTGGCCAAGTCAGGTAGGAGACCTGCGCCAACTCCCTATGCTTACCATGGAGGGCGAGAGTACGGGCAGACACCGTGTTATGCGGTAGAGCGCATGGTGTCTCCTGTACGTGTGCATAGCCCAGTGCAGGTTATTCCACCTCCCCGCACTGGCAGGGCTAGATTGGGCATTGAGCCAGGTGCCATGAAGCCGGCTCAACGCGTCTGGTCTCCAGTGCGTCTCCTCGGGCCGGCATACATGCCACCAGCCTTACTCATGGTGTCCCCGGTTCGCCTACAGAGCCCAGTGCGGGTTATTCCACCTCCCCGCATTGGTCGGGCGACGGGGAGCATACAACCAGGTAAGGTTGGGCAGGCTCAGTGCTCAAGGGAGCCAGTACGCCTGCATGGTCCGGTATATCCGGCGCCACCTCCCCGCCCCAGCCCAGTACCACCAGTGCCAACACCACGCACCAGGCTTCCAGTGTGTCTCTAGAGCCCGGTTCCTCCTCCACGCACTCGCCCTATGGTGCGTGTCTCCAGCCCAGTACCTCCAGTTCCGGTACCACGCACCAAGCCTCCTGTGCGCCTCCAGAGTCCTGTGCGTCCTGTTGCTGCTCCCCGCACTAGCCTTGAGGTGCGTGTCCCCAGCCCGGTACCACCAGTTCCGGCACCACGCACCAGGCCTACTGTGCGCCTCAGCCGGCCAGAGTCTGCCGTCTGCCCAGTGCCGCCTGCACTGTCCGTCTGCCCAGAGCCGTCAGAGCTGCCCGTCTGCCCAGAGCCGTCAGAGCTGCCCGTCTGTCCCGAGCCGTCAGAGCTGCCCGTCTGTCCCGAGCCGTCAGAGCTGCCCGTCTGTCCCGAGCCGTCAGAGCTGCCCGTCTGTCCCGAGCCGTCAGAGCTGCCCGTCTGTCCCGAGCCGTCAGAGCTGCCCGTCTGTCCCGAGCCGTCAGAGCTGCCCGTCTGTCCCGAGCCGCTAGAGCCGTCCGCCAGACAGGATCAGCCAGAGCCGTCCGCCAGACAGGATCAGCCAGAGCCGTCCGCCAGACAGGATCAGCCAGAGCCGTCCGCCAGACAGGATCAGCCAGAGCCGTCCGCCAGACAGGATCAGCCAGAGCCGTCCGCCAGACAGGATCAGCCAGAGCCGTCCGCCAGACATGATCAGCCAAAGCCGTCCGCCAGACAGGATCAGCCAGAGCCGTCCGCCAGACAGGATCAGCCAGAGCCATCCGCCAGACAGGATCAGCCAGAGCCGTCCACCAGACAGGATCAGCCAGAGCCGTCCGCCAGCCATGACCAGCCAGAGCCATCCGCCAGCCATGACCAGCCAGAACCGTCAGCCAGCCATGACCAGCCAGAGCCGTCAGCCAGCCATGACCAGCCAGAGCCGTCAGCCAGCCATGACCAGCCAGAGCCGTCAGCCAGCCATGACCAGCCAGAGCCGTCAGCCAGCCATGACCAGCCAGAGCCGTCAGCCAGCCATGACCAGCCAGAGCCGTCAGCCAGCCATGACCAGCCAGAGCCGTCCGCCAGACAGGATCAGCCAGAGCCGTCCGCCAGACAGGATCAGCCAAAGTCGTCCGCCAGACAGGATCAGCCAGAGCCGTCCGCCAGACAGGATCAGCCAGAGCCGTCCGCCAGACAGAATCAGCCAGAGCCGTCCGCCAGACAGGATCAGCCAGAGCCGTCAGCCAGCCATGACCAGCCAGAGCCATCCGCCAGCCATGACCAGCCAGAGCCGTCAGCCAGCCATGACCAGCCAGAGCCGTCAGCCAGCCATGACCAGCCAGAGCCGTCAGCCAGCCATGACCAGCCAGAGCCGTCAGCCAGCCATGACCAGCCAGAGCCGTCAGCCAGCCATGACCAGCCAGAGCCGTCAGCCAGCCATGACCAGCCAGAGCCGTCCGCCAGACAGGATCAGCCAGAGCCGTCCGCCAGACAGGATCAGCCAAAGCCGTCCGCCAGACAGGATCAGCCAGAGCCGTCCGCCAGACAGGATCAGCCAGAGCCGTCCGCCAGACAGGATCAGCCAGAGCCGTCCGCCAGACAGGATCAGCCAGAGCCGTCAGCCAGCCATGACCAGCCAGAGCCATCCGCCAGCCATGACCAGCCAGAGCCGTCAGCCAGCCATGACCAGCCAGAGCCGTCAGCCAGCCATGACCAGCCAGAGCCGTCAGCCAGCCATGACCAGCCAGAGCCGTCAGCCAGCCATGACCAGCCAGAGCCGTCAGCCAGCCATGACCAGCCAGAGCCGTCAGCCAGCCATGACCAGCCAGAGCCGTCAGCCAGCCATGACCAGCCAGAGCTGTCAGCCAGCCATGACCAGCCAGAGCCATCAGCCAGCCATGACCAGCCAGAGCCGTCAGCCAGCCAGGATCCGCCAGAGCCGTCAGCCAGCCAGGATCCGCCAGAGCCGTCAGCCAGCCAGGATCCGCCAGAGCCAGCCAGCCAGAATCCGCCAGAGCCAGCCAGCCAGGATCCGCCAGAGCCAGCCAGCCAGGATCCGCCAGAGCCGTCAGCCAGCCAGGATCCGCCAGAGCCGTCAGCCAGCCAGGATCCGCCAGAGCCAGCCAGCCAGAATCCGCCAGAGCCAGCCAGCCAGGATCCGCCAGAGCCAGCCAGCCAGGATCCACCAGAGCCGTCAGTCAGCCAGGATCCGCCAGAGCCGTCAGTCAGCCAGGATCCGCCAGAGCCATCTGCCAGTCATGAGCTGCCCCTCAGTCCGGAGCTGCCCCTCAGTCCGGAGCTGCCCCTCAGTCCGGAGCTGCCCCTCAGTCCGGAGCTGCCCCTCCGTCCAGTGGCGCCCTATGGGATGGTATTCAGTCCGGGACTCGCCGTTCCAGAGGCGCCACCAAAGCGGGTAGTGACTATGGTGGAGGGGGGTCCACATCCCGCACCCGAGCCGCCACCATAGGAAGGCCCACCCGGACCCTCCCCTTCTGTGTCAGGTTTTGCGGCCGGAGTCCGCACCTTTGGGGGGGGGGGGGGGGGGGAACTGTCACACCCTGGCCTTTGTTATATTTATTTTCTTTATTAGTTTAGTTAGGTCAGGGTGTGACATGGGGGATGTTTGTGTGTTTTGTCGAGTTTAGGGTGTGTGTATTGTTTAGGGGGGTTTGTAGTATGTATGGGGTTGTGTTCAGTGTAGGTGTTTAGGAAAGTCTATGGTTGCCTGGTTTGGTTCTCAATCAGAGACAGCTGTTTATTGTTGTCTCTGATTGGGAGCCATATTTAAGGCAGCCATAGGCTTTAGGTGTTTGTGGGTAATTGTCTATGTTTAACGTTTGTAGCTTGTGTATGCACTAACGTTTGTAGCTTCACGGTCGTTTGTTGTTTTGTTAGTTTGTCATAGTGTTTCGTTTCGTGTTTCATCTTCTCTAATAAAAAGATGTATTCGTATCACGCTGCGCCTTGGTCCACTCTTCCTCATCAAGACGAACGTGACAATAATGTTCTGAATAATGGCCAAGTCTACCTCGCTCCCTGTTCCACCGAACAGCTTAGGCGTAACAAACACAAGTCCAACATTTATCGGAAACTGTTAAACTACCTGTTCACTACCCTCCTGCTCTCCGGGGATGTGCAACTCAATCCTGGGCCTAACATCACCGAGCCAGAGATACTCACGGGAGTGGAAAGCAGTGGATGGCCTCGTCCACTGATCGTCGCCGCTGCGGAAGTGGGTGAGTGCTATAGTCCCATGGTTTCTCTCGACTCACCCGGCTCCTGGATGGAATTTGACTCTTCAAACATACCCAAGTCGCTATATGCGATCCCTTACTCTGCTTCTGGTACGCAAGCTGTTTTAATTAGTTCCCCGCATCCAGTGCAGGCGGGAGGGATTTTTAATTGCGCTACCGAACTTCCCCTAATCAAAACGAAACAAAACGGCCTAAACCCAGCCGTTAGAAAACACAGAAAATGTATATATATTTTTTTTATTCTGACATTTCACATTCTTAAAATAAAGTGGTGAACCTAACTGACCTAAGACCGGGAATTTTTACGAGGATTAAATGTCAGAAATTGTGAAAAACTGAGTTTAAATGTATTTACAGACATACATACCGCAGGAGGCTGGTGAGGGGAGAACGGCTCACAATAATGGCCGGAACAGAGCAAATGGGATTGTTTGATGCATTTGATACCATTCCACTAATTCTGCTCCAGTCATTAACACGAGCACGTTCTCCCCATTTAAGGTTCCACCAACCTCCTTTGATGTATACAGAATATGCCAAATGACAGACACACAGGCCTTTTCTCAATTGTATACTCCTCACGTCCTTTCTTCTCTTTCCTTATCTCCTTCTCAAAACCCATTGGAGGAAAGGTCAGAGGGGTGGGACCTCTGGGTTTCTCATCCTATGGGTTTTGAGAAGGAGACGAGGAGAGAGGACGCGAGGAGAATGCAAATGAGAAAAGGCCATCGACAAATACCTTTGAGATAGTATTGGTGGTGTCCTCATACAAGTACTTGGGATTTCACCTTGATGAAACTATGTCCTTTAAGGTGCACATTCAACTACTCCCTTTTTATTTAGGAACAAGTCTTGTTTTTCATTTCAAGTAAGTAAAGACCATGTTGTAGCCTTTTTTTTTTGCCTTTGGTGATGTTCTGTACATGAATTGCCCAGGGTTTTACTTGCACACTCTAGACTCACTTTACCATGCTGCTACAAGATTTGTAACCAACACAAGACCTCTTGCACATCACTGTACCTGATATCAGTTAGCAGGATGGCCATCCTTAACTGTAAGGCGACAGACTCACTATATTTAAGCACTTTATTCACCCTACAGATAATGAACAACACCATCTGAGATCAAAGTAAGGGATTTTATATAATGTTCCCAACACAAGAACGGAGTTTGGTACGATATTTGTGCCTCTGTAACATTCTCACTCATCATTTTTCACAATTCATTCATTGATATCCGTAATCATGATAGCATTCACATTGATGTAGAAGTGTTCGGAAACATATTCTACTCATATTTACAATAAAAGTGACTCCAAAATGACAGACTGACCAAGACAATTAAGGGGAAAACTATGATCCTTTATTGATGTCACTTGTTAAATCCACTTCAATCAGTGTAGATGAAGGGAAGGAGACAAGTTAAAGAAGGATTGTTAAGCCTTGAGACAAATGATACGGATTGTGGATTGTGAATGTGTGCCATTAAGAGGGTGAATGGGAAAGACAAAATATTTAAGTGCCCTTGAATGGGGTATGGTAGTAAGTGCCAGGTTTTTCATGCTCAACATTTTCCCATGTGTATCAAGGATGGTCCACCACCTAAAGGACATCCAGCCAACTTGAAATAGCTGTGGGAAGCATTGGAGTCAACATGGGCCAACATCCCTGTGGAATGCTTTGACACCTTGTAGAGTTCATGCCCCGACGAATTGAGGCGGTTCTGAGAGCAAAAGCACAACTCAATAATAGGAAGGTATTCTTAATGTTTTGTACACTTAGTGTACATTATCTAACATTCATTTATATTGGGTCAAATGTCATCTGAAACACAATGAAAACAAACTGCAAATGCATCCAACAAGTTTGTAGAGTCACAAGCTTGATATAGTCATTGCGTGCTAGGAATATGAGACTTTAATACACATACAAGTGAATTTGTCCAAATACTTATGACACCTTCAGATGGGTTGGGAAATGATACATAAAGTGCTTTCATTTCTAAACGGTAAAAAAGATATGTTATGAACATACCCTCAAATATAAGGTGACATTATTCTGTACTGTCAAATCCAAAATGCTGGAGTATAGAGCCAAATTAAAAGTTTTAGCTTCGCTGTCCAAATAAATACCTAGGAGTGTACTGTATATCCTTTCACCTTATATATATATATTCACATCATCTTTTCTTCCTCTGCTGCTTTCTGAGGGAGCCAGAGGGGGCTGTGTTTGTACAAGCCAGCGGAACAAAAGGGGTCCAATCACCCAGGCTAGTCAACGTTTGATCAGCCCATTCCGCCACTTCACCCAGTGCTCTCACTAAGAGGAAAAAAACAAAGATTCAACGTATCACAACCGGCAGTGATTGGGAGTCCCATAGGCCCAGCGTCGTCCTTGTTTGGCCGGTGTAGGCCGTCATCATCAATAAGAATTTGTTCTTAACTGACTTGCCTAGTTAATAAATAAAGGTAAAAGTCTCCAAATAAACTGTCCAGATGGTCTGAGAGCAATTCCAAGATGGAAAAGTAGAAAACCCACCACTTTGGGGTTCAAATATAAGCTTTGCTTTTGTGCGTAAGGCTTGGCGATGTCAGCTGACTCAACAGAGCACTGTCACAATGAACAACTTCAAAGAATGTCTTTGTGTTAAAGATCTTCAAACAGCATGTAGGGATCTGATTGGCTGATGAGGCTGCTGGTGCACAGAACAGAGAATGGCAGCAGTGACCTAAAAGAACCCCAGGTCTGTTTGAATCTCTAGCTCAGAAAAAAGGGACACATGCTTTTTTCAGAGTACAGAATCTTTCTTTACAACAACGCATCCTTTCAGAGAGAGAAAGAGAGAGAGAATGAGAGATGGGAGAGCCCAAGCGGGTTGATACAGCGAGAGGGAGAGAGAGGACCATTCAAGCAGACAAAACAACTTTTGGTGACTCAATTTCAGTTATTGCCAAGGGCTAGATATTGTTTGTGATAGTTGACAATGCAGCAGTAATACATGAACCATAACTGATTCTGTAGACTTAATATCAGAAAGTATGAATAGAAGGGACAGCAGCTTCCATAAGTGCTCTATGAGACAGCTGTTGTTCTCATTGGCATTAATGATGATGATGTCACTCCCATGTCCCCTCTCTGTACCCCAACAATGGTGACCCCCCAGGCGGGGGCTGATGTTCGCACAGATGGGTCCTTTCAGGGGGTTCCACTCCCAACCAGCAGCCGTGAAATTCCCCATTATTGCGGCTCTTTCACTGGGAAGTCTCATCTCTCCCTTGGGCGCCCGTCCTGCCCTGCCCTCCCTATTCAGGACGCCTGCCAAACACAGGAAGCAAACACAGGAACCAGAGTCTATCTCTGCTGGAGGGTCTGGTTTAATCCCAATCTGGTCTGGGTCTGGGTGAATAACAGCCTCGGCCTCAAGTAGTATACAGTGCATTGGGAAACTATTCAGACATCTTCCCTTTTCCCACATTTTGTTACATTACAGCCTTGCTGATAAATGGATAAAAAAAGTTTCCTCATCAATCTACACACAATAACCCATAATGCCAAGAGTGTGCAAAGCTGTCATCAAGGCAAATGGTGGCTAATTTGAAGAATCTCACATATAACATATTTATATTGATTTGTTTAACGCTTTTTTGGTTACTACATGATTCCATATGTGTTATGTCATAGTTTTGAAGTCTTCACTATTATTCTACAATGTAGAAAATAGTACAAATAAAGAAAACCCCTTGAATAAGTAGGTGTGTCCAACATTTTAACTGGTACTGTATATACATTACCGTTCAAAAGTTTGGGGTCACTTAGAAATGTCCTTGTTTTTGAAAGAAAAACTAATTTTATGTCCATTAAAATAACATCAAATTGATCAGAAATAAAGTGTAGACATTGTTTATGTTGTAAATGACTATTGTAGCTGGAAACGGCAGATTTTTTAATGGAATATCTACATCGGCGTACAGAGGCCCATTATCAGCAACCATCACTCCTGTGTTCCAATGGCATGTTGTGTTAGCCAATCCAAGTTTATCATTTTAAAAGGATATTTGACCATGAGAAAACCCTTTTGCAATTATGTTAGCACAGCTGAAAAGTGTTGTGCTGATTAAAGAAGGCCAGCATCCCGGAGTCGCCTCTTCGCTGTTGACGTTTAGACTGGTGTTTTGCGAGTATTATTTAATGAAGCTGCCAGTTGAAGACTTGTGAGGTGTCTGTTTCTCAAACTAGTCACTCTATTGTAATTGTTCTCTTGCTCAGTTGTGCACCGGGGCCTCCCACTCCTCTTTCTATTCTGGTTAGAGCCAGTTTGCGCTGTTCTGTGAAGGGAGTAGTACACAGTGTTATTCGAGATCTTCAGTTTCTTGGCAATTTCTCGCATGGAATAGCCTTCATTTCTCAGAACAAGAATAGACTGACGAGTTTTAGAAGAAAGACTTTGTTTCTGGCCATTTTGAGCCTGTAATCGAACCCACAAATTCTGATGCTCCAGATACTCACCTAGTCTAAAGAAGGCCACTTTTATTTCTTCTTTAATTAGCACAACAGTTTTCAGCTGTGCTAACATAATTGCAAGAGCGTTTTCTGATGATCAATTAGCCTTTTAAAATTATAAACTTGGATTAGCTAACACAACGTGCCATTGGAACACAGGAGTGATGGTTGCTGATAATGGGCCTCTACGCCTATGTAGATTTTCCAGCTACAATAGTCATTTACAACATTAACAATGTCTACACTGTATTTCTGATCAATTTGATGTTATTTTAATGGACAAAAAAAATGTTTTTCTTTCAAAAACCTGGACATTTCTAAGTGACCCCAAACTTTTGAACGGTAGTGTATATATATATATATATATATATAAAATACTTTGTGTATTTAAAAAATGGTGTGGGGGTGGGAAACGAACTCATTATACTTAAAAATTACTAAAACCATATTTAAACTGCCTAGACATGATAATGGACCTACATTCCTACAGTTTCTTGACTGTGTCCAGCTCTCTAATATTCACCGAAATGAAAGCTAGACAGTCACAGAACATATACAATTCCCAAAACGATGGAAAGACAACAATTTTTTACCAATTTTTACAGTGAAGAAATATACAAAAAAATTCAGTTCGGACTTCCAGACATCATTGAATACCGAATGTGGACCCCGGGGTAAAATTAGTTTCACACCCCTGGTCTAAATGGTAGTGAACGCTATGTGTCGGTGGGCTTATCAGGCCAGGCAGTGGATAGTTTCTGGCCTGATTTGGGTGGCTAGCAGATCCTGGCTACAGCATGATGGATGTGGCTCTGAACGCTTTCGCCTTACTGTGTGTCAGGCCCAGTTACCAGAACCCTGCGTCTCAATCACACTGGCCCACAGCTGGGCCCTATTCTGGGGCTGTGACAGGCCCATTCTTCACCAGGACAGAGTGGAGGTACAGTCAAACAGTCAGCATTACTAAGAGCCAGCCCCCCCAGCTCAACTTACTGTAGTACATGCACACAAAGTCCACATATACAGTACATTAATAATATATCTAACACATGCCATGTGTGTGTGTGTGTGTGTGTGTGTGTGTGTGTGTGTGTGTGTGTGTGTGTGTGTGTGTGTGTGTGTGTGTGTGTGTGTGTGTGTGTGTGTGTGTGTAGAAAAGGGAGGACCATCCTCAGTGAATAATATACAAATAATAATAGTGAAACATTTAAAAAGTTATCATTTTTAGATAAAACTATACTAAATATATTTATGTCACCAAATAATTTAACCCCCTTGAGTCAATATCCACAGCCCCGTGAAAAGGAATTAGCATAATAAAATAATCCCCATCAAAATCCATACATTTAATCTTGGGCTGCATCGCAATCTACTGCATCCGCCGATGGCGAAAACGTCTGCAGAGTCCGAACAGATTGGCACACAAACTATGATGTTTTACGACCCTCACAAGCGTCACAGGACTCGTTTGAAGTCGGTACATCCGATTTGCCAACTTCTGTCTGTAGCATCTGAATCATTTGGGCTGCACACTAATGTGACCCCTCTGTGGAAAGGTGAGTATCTCATGAACACGTACATATCGGTTGTTTTGCCTCACAAGCCTAGTCTGAAGGTAGCCAGGTACCAGTTAAAGAAAGTGAATGTAAGTATACATGAAGATAGTTTAGTGTCTAAAATAAGGGGTTAAATACATAAACAACAAAACAAAAAGTTTCCTGATCTTTCTTATATCTCTCAGATATACAGACATTTCAGAACAAACTTTGACTCTTTATCCATGTATGAAGCTGTTATTCAATGCGTTTCTATGGGCTAATAGCAGTCAGGCCAAATCAATGTTTTGTGAAATAATAATGGGAAAAAAAGCTTAGTAGTTGCCGCAACAGCACCCTGTAGGGGGCTCATGGTTCTCACCCCCTTCCATAGACTTACACAGCATTTATAACAACTTCCGGAGGATGTCCTCCAACCTATCAGAGCTCTTGTAGCATGAACTGACATGTTGTCCACCCAATCAAAGGATCAGAGAATGAATCTATTACTGAAAGCATAAGCTACAGCTAGCTAGCACTGCAGTGCATAAAATGTGGTGAGTAGTTGACTCAAAGAGAGAGAAAGACAATAGTTGAACAAATGAATTTATTTAAAAATGAAGGAGAAGTGTATTTCCCCCCCCCCCACTTTCAGTTAGCTTGCGAATGCAGCTAGCTAGTATAGCCTACTCAAAAACCCAGCTCAAACAGAAAGGGATGCTATGTTGGCTAGCTGGCTATCCAAACCTGGAGTCAAGGTAAGTTTCACATGGTGGAAAAGTGACAGGTTATTTTGGATCTGGGTTTAATAAATAAGGCATGGCTCCATTAGGTTAAGAATGTACTTTTCCTCTGTTTAGTTACAGTGACCATTCTCTGGCTCAGGAACACATTTGAAGCAAATGCAAGTTACAAGTTAAAACCTCTAACACCTCCCAAACCCGGATCCGGGAGCACCCCCATCAGTAGAAAAGCTACTAGCATAGCCTAGCATAGCGTCACAAGTAAATACTAGCATCTAAATATCATTAAATCACAAGTCCAAGACACCAGATGAAAGATACACTTCTTGTGAATCCAGCCACCATTTCTGATTTTTTAAATGTTTTACAGGGAAGACACAATATGTAAATCTATTAGCTAACCACGTTAGCAAAAGACACCGTTTTTCTTACTCCACCATTTTTTCACTCCATCAGTAGCTATCACCAATTCGACCAAATAAAGATATAAATAGCCACTAACCAAGAAAAAACTTCATCAGATGACAGTCTGATAACATATTTATTGTATAGCATATGTTTTGTTAGAAAAATGTGCATATTTCAGGTATAAATCATAGTTTACCATTGCAGCCACCATCACAACTCGACTAGAATAACTACAGAGAGCAACGTGTATTACCTAATTACTCATCATAAAACATTTCTTAAAAATACACAGCGTACAGCAATTGAAAGACACAGATCTTGTGAATCCAGACAATATTTCAGATTTTCTAAGTGTTTTACAGCGAAAACACAATATATCGTTATATTAGCATACCACATGTGCAAACATCACCCCAGCATTGAGTCAAGGCAAAAAGAGCGATAACGTTATCACCACCAAAATATATTAATTTTTTCACTAACCTTCTCAGAATTCTTCAGATGACAGTCCTGTAACATCATATTACACAATACATATAGAGTTTGTTCGAAAATGTGCATATTTAGCGCCACAAATCGTGCTTATATAATGAAAATAGTGTCCAACTACTCAAGCAATCTGTCCGGCGCCATCTTGGAAAGACACCTATTTTTATCGAAAACTATTCATAAACTTGACTAAAAAAATACAGGTTGGACAGCAATTGAAAGACAAATTAGTTCTTAATGCAATCGCTGAATTACATTTTTAAAATTAACCTTACTGCGCAATACAGGGTGCGCTAAAGCGAAGCTACCCAAAAATTAATGGCGGCTTATGCATTTAACATTTTTCAACAGAACAACGATTTATCAGCATAAATAGTTCTTACTTTTAGATGAACTCCCATCAGAATCTTGGGAAAGGTGTCCTTTGTCCAGAACCATCGTCTTTTGGTCGAAAGATGTCCTCTTGTCCTGTCGAAATGGCCACTAACGTTCGGCATGTACCGGAAAAGTGTCCAACTCTTGAAAGTGCGTCACAAAGAAATGCCAGAAAATCGCAATAAACTGCTATAAGTCGGTTTAAATTAACTACCTTATGATGTCTTTAACAACTATAACGAATAAAAACATGACCGGAGATATAGAACTGGCTAAACCAAAGCTTGGAAGGAGGTCAGTCCGACGTCCATTGTGCGTCAGGCGCACGGTTGAAAAGAAAGGTACTTCCGCTCCAGGATCTTATATAAGGTCCCAGATTGCGCAATCGACTCCATTCAAATTGTCACCACTTACTGACATCTAGAGGAAGGCGTATGCAGTGTTTGTAGCCCCACAGCGTTCACAGGGACTTATAAACTGACCTGGGAACAGGGACCACGATTTCAGAAATCTCACTCCCTGGCAGGAAAAGTGCTGCAGAATGAGTTCTGTTTCACTCAGAGACATAATTCAAACGGTTTTAGAAACTAGAGAGTGTTTTCTATCCAATAGTAATAATAATATGCATATTGTATGAGCAAGAATTGAGTACGAGGCAGTTTAATTTGGGGACCAATTTTTCCAAGATCGAAATAGCACCCCCCATAGGCTCAAGAAGTTAATCAAACTACAAACAAACCAAAAAAACAAGAACCTAAAAGGGGACACTTGAGACGAGTCAGCCCAGGAGGCAGGCTTCCATTTTCTTTAAACAGTTCATATCACAATCCCCAGTAGCCATGTGTTCCCACCAAAATCCTACCGCATGCTCTCTACAAACAGGGCTCGACCGTTCCTCTGGACTGCATCACTTCCTGTGGGTGGCCACCTAGAACACAAAAATAGGGAGGTTTAAATACAAGTAGGGAACATACAATTTAACCAATGAGATTGCTTCCTGCATTAACAAGGTAATTAGTCACACCTGTGAGGCTGTGACATAAGCTTTTGGTTCTATTAATTTATTGCTACTGGTGACCGCTGGTCTAACTGCTAAACTACTAGCTGACTCTGCACTGTACTGCATGATTGTAGTGGGTTTACTAACACATTAGTTCTAGTAGCTATATTGACAGCTATGACGTTAGCTAATATGGTGACAACAATGTAGGCTGTGTGTAGCAGTTAGCGGTTATGATATGAAGGTTTGGCTTGGAAAGGTTTTTTCGCCTGGTCACAGACATCTGACGTGTTGTGCACTGAAGTCTACAAGCATAGGGAAAAGGTGAGAAGAGGAGAGTGCGTAGATGCTAGAATGAATTCCACAAAGAGCAAAATGATCATGCTGTTTGTATGTGACTGCTATGAAAGTGAACTGTGTTTGCGTGTGATCAGGGGTGTTAGAGCATTGGGCCAGTAACCGAAAGGTTGCTGGGTCGAATCTCCGAGCTGACAAGGTAAAAATCTGTCGTTCTGCCCCTGAACAAGGCAGTTAACTCACTGTTCCTCGGCCATCATTGAAAATAAGAATGTGTTCTTATTAACTGACTTGCCCAGTTAAATAAAGGTAAAAAAAAAAAATTATGCAAATGAAAATAAACAAATTATTGACAAAAGGTGCTTTTCCTCAATTAGCTGACACGCTTGTTCTGCTCGTAGCGCCCAAACCCTGGTCAGTATCAATTGTGAGTGTCTATTTAAAACGGTTGACTCAAGACCTCTCTCACGCTTTCTTTCATACTATCACACTTCGTGTCTCCAGTCCTCACAACATAATGAGTTGTTGTTGGCATGTGGATGCTAAGATACCGAGCATAGCAAGTTTTTTGAGACTGACCAAAAAGTCTCAGAGAATCACACAGGATTACCCAGAAAACCCTCCATCCTCTGCCAGTCGAGACTTTTCCATGTTTCTCACAGAGCAGAAAAATCCCCAGTGCTCAAACAGAGCTCCAAGTCACACAGAGTGCTTAGATCTCCTTCACAG
The DNA here is from genome assembly GCF_016432855.1 of Salvelinus namaycush. Taxonomy (NCBI): domain Eukaryota; kingdom Metazoa; phylum Chordata; class Actinopteri; order Salmoniformes; family Salmonidae; genus Salvelinus; species Salvelinus namaycush. The sequence goes on along the minus strand of NC_052310.1, from coordinate 38,820,111 downwards.
AGCTCAAAGCTACATGAAGTCCTCAGCTCAGAGCTGCACCACAGGGCTCAGGGCATAATTCAACCAACACCAGTTTACTCATTTTCAACATACATATTTTCAATAAAGGGAAGGTACTGCCCATAAAGAGGCTATGTGATTGTAAACTCCACACGTATATTTGTCTGAATCATGAATAAATGTCACTGCATGATACAGTATGCACCAATTTTTGGGAGTTTATTTATCCAGGTTAGTCCCATTGAGTTACAATATATTTTTCAAAATGTTACCTTATGTCCCTAAGTCTTTGTTCAAAATGCATCAAAGACATATCGTATCATCTACAACAACCACAACTGTCTCATCGTATCCAGATTCCCTGATTCAGGAACTGCTGCTGAATACATGTCTAAATATTTGCTCTGCTCCAGAAGGATGGATGTGTGTTGATTTATGACTAAAGTTGGGAGATATCATTGTGCACATGATATGTCCGAGAAGGGGAGGAGAGAGAGAAAGGGAGAGAAAGAAGAATAAAAAGAAGAAGAAGAAGACAACGACAAAGAAGAAGATTACATGCTTACTAATAAGGTCTGCTGTCTCGTGCAATTCAGGCAACTTAGCTGGCACTAGGATGCTCTCGCTAGAAGGAGGATAGGGCAGTGAAAAGAGGGGAAGAGGTGATTGGAGTAATGCAAATATGGTTTAGAGAGGAAGTCAGGAGCCGGTATAATCAGGAAAGAGGATTCCCATTAAACAGTGAAAACACTGCCAGCGATAATCAATGGTGAATGAAGTTCTTTGTGAGTGTTTGTGAGTTGCTGGAGGCCTTTGATCAGATGACAGCAGAAAACAGCTCACCTCGGAGTGAATGGGCTCTGGGTTAACTGGCTGGTTTCTTAGTCAATTTCATGTTTGTGTACATTTATACCATAGAGGAACAATCTAGCAATAGTCTCTTGCTCCTATGCAAATTATTTAATAAAGAATGACCAACAATTGTGCTAGAAGCTACGTTTGGTGTTTCTTTTGAACATCAAATTCTCACAGACCAAGTCTTCAGTTCATGACCCCAAGATTTAGCACCAGCACCGAACAGGGCAGCAGTGTAATCGTAATACAGTGTGATTACTGAACCAGTTTGTACTCTCTGTGATTTATGATTGACAGTGAGAGGAGGCCTGTCCATGACTTCCTATGATACACATAATCCAGGAAACAGAGGGCCAAGACTGACCACCCCACAGAAGGGATGTGTGAGAGAGAAAGGAGAGGAAGAGAGAGAATCAAAGGGGGAAGGAGAGAGGGTGCCAAAGGGTCTGTCCAAAGAGGATATGAGGCATTATCCAGCAGCTGAAGCTTGTACTACAGATGTAGGATCTTAATTTGATCACTCTGTTGCAGGATAACTTCTTATGGCTGCAGCCCGACGTCGGTACACTTATGACAACAGCCAGCTCAAGTGGAGGGCGCGAAATTCAAAATATATATATTTTTAAATATTTAACTTTCACACATTAACAAGTCCAATACAGCATATGAAAGGTACACATCTTGTGAATCCAGCCAACATGTCCGATTTTTAAAATGTTTTACAGCGAAAACACCACGTATATTTATGTTAGCTCACCACCAAATACAAAAGAGGACAGACATTTTTCACAGCACAGGTAGCATGCACAAAGCCAATCTAACTAACCAAGAACCAACCAAACTAACCAAGAAACAACTTCATCAGATGACAGTCTTATAACATGTTATTCAATAAATCTATGTTTTGTTCGAAAAATGTGCATATTTCAGGTATAAATCATAGTTTACATTGCAGCAACAATCAGAAGTTGCACCGAAAGCAGACAGAATAATTACAGACACCAACGTCAAATACCTAATTACTCATCATAAAACATTTCTGAAAAATACATAGTGTACAGCAATTGAAAGACAGGCATCTTGTGTTTCCAGACAATATTTCCGATTTATCAAGTGTTTTACAGCGAAAACACAATATAGCGTTATATTAGCTTAGCACAATAGCCAGAAAGACAAGCCATTTCCCAGTAGCAAAAGTAAGCGATCGTAACAAACAAGCAAAATATATATAATTTTTGACTAACCTTGATTTTCTTCCTCAGATGACAGTCCTATAACATCAGGTTATACATACACTTATGTTTTGTTCGAAAATGTGCATATTTAGAGCTGAAATCAATGGTTACACCGTGTGCTAACTTAGCTACTTTTCCCCACTACGTCCGGATTTTTCCTGACACTTTTTCTGACACACATATTCTGACCAAATAGCTATTCATAAACATAACTAAAAAATACATGTTGTATAGGAAATGATAGATCCATTAGTTCTTAATGAAATCGCAGTGTTAGAATTCTAAAAAATAACTTCATTATGATATGCAGCTTCGGTATAGCTAGAGTACCCAAACGTTGGCCGCCCACGACTAGTTCACATGCACGACAGATATATGAAATAGCATCATAAAATGTTTCTTACTTTTGCTGATCTTTCATCAGAATGTTGGACAAGGTGTCCTTTGTCCAGAACAGTCGTTGTTTGGAATTAGAACGGACTCTTTCCCTCTTGAATTAGCACGCGCGCTAGCCGGGTGGCACGAATCGCTCCATCGTCAACAAAGTCAGAGAACGGAACACGGCAAAACTCCCGAAAAAATTTCAATAATCTGATTAAACTATATTGAAAAAACATACTTTACGATGATATGGTCACATGTATCAAATAAAATCAAAGCCGGAGATATTGGTCGTCCATAACGGCAGCTAAACAGAAGGCTCCTCAGAGTACCGGAAATGAGGGACACGTCATACAAAGAGCCTGTATTCAACGTCAGACCAAGATAAACACGAAATTTCTTATCTCACAGCCTCTTGACACCCAGGGGAAGGTCTATGAAGTGCACGAAGACTCTTACGTTTCATGCCCATGTATAGGCAGGAAGAAAAGCAGAGCCTCGATTTCAGACTTTTCACTTCATGGTCAGGAAGTTTGTGCCAAATGAGTTCTGTTTGACTCACAGATATAATTCAAACGGTTTTAGAAACTAGAGAGTGTTTTCTATCCAATAGTAATAATAATATGCATATTGTACGAGCAAGAATTGAGTACGAGGCCGTTTGAAATGGGCACATTTTATCTGGCTACTCAATACGCCCCCTGCAGCCCAAACAGGATAACTTTCCTACAGTGCAGGAAATGTAAAACTTGTGTATTTCCGGTTTAGAAAGGCTTCTGAAGATAATAATTTACACTTTGAAATTTCAGACTTGATATCCCCTTACCAAAAACGTATCAACCCCTACAAAAATGTCCGATAATTATAAACCACATAATAATTCACATTTCCTGTTTCTGCAGGATTCTTTTCCTGATGTTGCAAACTGGCTCAAATTAGGATCCTAGATCTGTTTATGAGATACTCTTTATTGTCTTGTTGATATTTAAATTGTAAGTTGTGGCCTCCCGAGCGGTGCACCGGTCTAAGGCACTGCATCGCAGTGCTTGATGTGTCACTACAGACCCGGGTTCATTCCCAGGCTGTGTCACAACCGTCCATGAACGGGTCATTACTCGACCTTCGCCTCTCCCGAGCCTGTTGGGGAGTTGCAGCGATGAGACAAGATCGTAATTGGATCACAATTTGGGAGAAAAAGGACGTGAAATTAAATAATAAATAAATTGTAAGTGGTTAATGGAATTATGCAAGAGGCATGACTAAACAATGACGTTAAAAAGTAAAGTATGTCTCTCCACCTCAGATGCATGAATTGGTACTATTGTTCTATTTACATCAAATGCAATATGGAGTCATAATAGTACGTCACACATTACCTCATCCTACTCCTCCTCTGTTCCTCGGGTGATGTAGAGGTTAACCCAGACCCTGTGTGTCCCCAGGCGCTCTCATTTGTTGACTTCTGTAACCGTAAAAGCCTTGGTTTCATGCATGTTAACATCGGAAGCCTCCTCTAAGTTTATTTTACTCACTGCTTTAGCACACTCTGCCAACCCTGATGTCCATGCCATGTCTGAATCATGGCTTAGGAAGGCCACCAAAAATTCTGAAATTTCCATCCCCAACTACAACATTTTCCATCAGGATAGAACTGCCAAAGGGCAATCTACTGCAGAGATAGCCTGCAAAGTTCTGTCATACTTTCCAGGTCTATGCCAAAACAGTTTGAGCTTCTAATTTTAAAAATGCATCTCTCCAGAAATAAACCTCTCACTGTTGCCGGCTGTTATAGACCCCCCTCAGCTCCCAGCTGTGCCCTGGACACCATATGTGAATTGATTGGCCCCCATCAATCTTCAGAGTTTGTTCTGTTAGGTGACCTAAACTGGGATATGCTTAACACCCCGGTCGTCCTACGATCTAAGCTAGATGCCCTCAATAGCACCCTCCAGGTACAACCCTAAATCCGTAAACATGGTTCCCTCATAGATATTATCCTGACCAACTTGCCCACCAAATACACCTCTGCTGTTTTCAATCAGGATCTCAGCAATCACTGACTCATTGCCTGCATCAGGCCTTTCTAATTGACCTGGCCCGGGTATCCTGGAAGGATATTGACCTCATCCCATCAGTAGAGGATGCCTGGTTGTTCTTTGAAAGTAATTTAAATAAGCATGCCCCTTTCAAAAAAATGTAGAACAAAGAACAGATAAAACCCTTGGTTCACTCCAGACCTGACTGCCCTCGACCAGCACAAAAACATCCTGTGGCGTACTGCACTAGCATTGAATAGTCCCTGCGATATGAAACTTTTCAGGGAAGTCAGGAACCAATACAGTTAGGAAAGCAAAAAAGTATTTGAAAGCTAACAAACAGATCACTGACCATTTCGAATCCCACCGTACCATCTCCGCTGTGCAATCCGGTTTCCGAGCTGGTCACGGGTGCACCTCAGCCACGCTCAAGGTACTGAACGATATCATAACCACCATCAATAAAAGACAGTACTGTGCAGCCGCCTCCATCAACCTGGCCAAGGCTTTCGACTCTGTCAATCACCAAATTCTTATTGGCAGACTCAAAAGCCTTGGTTTCTCAAATGACTGCCTCGCCTGGTTCACCAACTACTTCTCAGATAGAGTTCAGTGTGTCAAATCGGAGAACCTGCTGTCCGGACCTCTGCCAGTGTACGGGGGTACCACAGGGTTCAATTCTCGGGCCAACTCTTTTCTCTATATATATTAACGATGTCGCTCTTGCTGCGGGTGATTCCTTGATCCACCTCTATGCAGACGACACCATTCTGTATACATCTGGCCCTTCTTTCGACACTGTGTTAATAAACCTCCAAACGAACTTCAATGCCATACAACACTCCTTCCGTGGCCTCCAACTGCTCTTAAATGCTAGTAAAACTAAATGCATGATCTTCAACCGATCAATGCCCGCATCCGCCCGCCCGACTAGCATCACTACTCTGGACGGTTCTGACTTAGAATATGTGGAGATCTTCAAATACCTAGGTGTCTGGCTAGACTGTAAACTCTCCTTCCAGACTCATATTAAGCATCTCCAATCCAAAATTAAATCTAGAATCGGCTCCCTATTTCGCAACAAAGCCTCCTTCACTCACGCTGCCAAACATACCCTCGTAGAACTGACTATCCTACCGATCCTCGACTTCGGCGATGTCATTTACAAAATAGCCTCCAACACTCTACTCAGCAAACTGGATTCAGTCTATCACAGTGCCATCCGTTTTGTCACCAAAGCCTCATATACCACCCACCACTGCGACCTGTATGCTCTCATCGGCTGGCCCTCGCTACACATTCGTCGCCAAACCCACTTGCTGCAGGTCATCTATAAGTATTTTCTAGGTAAAGCTCTGCCTTACCTCAGCTCTCTGGTCACCATAGCAACACCCACCCGTAGCACGCGCTCCAGCAGGTACAGTTGAAGTCGGAAGTACATACACCTTAGCCAAATACATTTAAACTCAGTTTTTCACAATTCCTGACATCTAATCCTAGTAAGAATTCCCTGTCTTAGGTCAGTTAGGATCACCACTTCATTTTAAGAATGTGAAATGTCAGAATAATAGTACAGAGAATGATTTATTTCAGCTTCTATTTCTTTCATCACATTCCCAGTGGGTCAGAAGTTTACATACACTCAATTAGTATTTGGTAGCATTGCCTTTAAATTGCTTAACTTGGGTCAAACATTACGGGTAGCCTTCCACAAGCTTCCCACAATAAGTTGGGTGAATTTTGGCCCATTCCTCCTGACAGAGCTGGTGTAACCGAGTCAGGTTTGTAGGCCTCCATGCTCGCACATGCTTTTTCAGTTCTGCCCACACATTTTATATAGGATTGAGGCCAGGGCTTTGTGATGGCCACTCCAATACCTTGACTTTGTTGTCCTTATACCATTTTGCCACAACTTTGGAAGTATGCTTGGGGTCAATGTCCATTTAGAAGACCCATTTGCGACCAAGCTTTAACTTCCTGACTGATGTCTTGAGATGTTGCTTCAATATATCCACATCATTTTCATCCCTCATGATGCCATCTATTTTGTGAAGTGCACCAGTCCATCCTGCAGCAAAGCACCCCCACAACATGATGCTGCCACCCCCGTGCTTCACGGTTGGGATGGTGTTCTTCGGCTTGACTTTTTCCTCCAAACATAACGATGGTCATTATGGCCAAACAGTTCTATTTTTGTTCCATCAGACCAGAGGACATTTCTCCAAAAAGTACGATTTTTGTCACCATGTGCAGTTGCAAACCGTAGTCTGGCTTTTTGATGGCGGTTCTGGAGCAGTGGCTTCTTCCTTGCGGTGCGGCCTTTCAGGTTATGTTGATATAGGACTCGTTTTACTGTGGATATAGATACTTTTGTAACTATTTTCTCCAGGATCTTCACAAGGTCCTTTGCTGTTGTTCTGGGATTGATTTGCACTTTTCGCACCAAAGTACATTCATCTCTATGAGACCGAACGCGTCTCCTTCCGGAGCGGTATGAAGGCTGCGTGGTCCCATGGTGTTTATACTTGCGTACTTTTGGTTGTACAGATGAACGTGGTACCTTCAGGCATTTGGAAATTGCTCCCAAGGATGAACCAGACTTGTGGTCCCAAAAAATTTATTCTGAGGTCTTGGTTGATTTCTTTTGATTTTCTCATGATGTCAAGCAAAGAGGCACTGAGTTTGAAGGTAGGCCTTGAAATACATCCACAGGTACACCTCCAATTGACTCAAATTATGTAAATTAGCCCATCAGAAGCTTTTAAAGCCATGACATAATTTTCTGGAAATGTCCAAGCTGTTTAAAGGCACAGTCAACTTAGAGTATGTAAACTTCTGACCCACTGGAATTGTGATGCAGTGAGTGAGTTATAAGTGAAATAATCTGTCTGTAAACAATTGTTGGAAAAATTACTTGTGTCATGCACAAAGTAGATGTCCTAACCGACTTGCCAAAACTATAGTTTGTTAACAAGAAATTTGTGGAGTGGTTGTAAATCAAGTTCTAATGACTCCAACCTAAGTGTATGTAAGCTTCCGACTTCAACTGTATATCTTGCTGGTCATCCCCAAAGCCAACACCTGCTTTGGCCGCCTTTCCTTCCAGTCCTCTGCTGCCAATGACTTGAACGAATTGCAAAAATCGCTGAAGTTGGAGACTTATATCTCCCTCACTAACTTTAAGCATCAGCTATCTGAGCAGCTTACCGATCGCTGCAGCTGTACACAGCCCATCTGTAAATAACCCATCCAACTACCTACCTCATCCCCATATTGTTTTTATTTTTAAAAAAATGCTCTTTTGCACACCAGTATTTCTACTTGCATCATCATCATCTGCACATCTATCACTCTAGTGTTAATTTGCTAAATTGTAATTACACTCTATATAGATTTGTCTATTGTGTTATTGACTGTACTTTGTTTATCCCACGTGTGTCTCTGTGTTGTTGTTTTTTTTCGCACTGCTTTGCTTTATATTGGCCAGGTCGCAGTTGTAAATGAGAACTTGTTCTCAACTGGCCTACCTGGTTAAGTAAAAGTGAAATATATATATATTTTTAAACCTTGTAGAGATTTTTCATCTATCCAAATTGACGCTCTTCCAGCCCAGCTCTGTGTGTCCCACACCAGCGCTAGTTTTGTAGCCTTTAATTTACCAGGTTAGTCTCATTAAGATTACCATCTCTGTTACAATAGCAACACACAAAGTTGCAGACACATTTACAACATAAAACACAAAGCACTACAGTTTAAATAACATACATTTACAAATTGAACAGCAAAATGGTTTGGGAAAGTGTGGTGCAACTAAGGGTCAAAACATTAACAGACCCCCTGTCATGCCCTAGCCATAGAGAGGCTTTTTATGTCTCTATTTTGGTTTGGTCAGGGCGTGAGTTGGGGTGGGTATTCTATGTTATATGTTCTGTAGTTCTATGTTTTGGCCGGGTAGGGTTCTCAATCAGGGACAGCTGTCTATCGTTGTCTCTGATTGAGAACCATACTTAGGTAGCCCTTTTTTCCACCTGTCTTTGTGGGAAGATGACTTTGTTTAGGGCACATAGCCTTTTGCTTCACGGTTTGTTATTGTAGTGTTTATTGTTTTGTTCGGCGTCATTTTTATTAAATAAAAGAAAATGTACGCTCACCATGCTGTACCTTGGTCCTCTTCTTTTCACGGCCGTGACACCGTGAAAAGTATGTTCAGAAATGCCTCCAAAATATCCGGAGTAATTACAGAGAGCCACGTCAAATAACAGAAATACTCATCATAAACTTTTATGAAAGATACATGTTTTACATATAATTAAAGATACACTTGTTCTCTTGACGCTAGGGGTCAGATTTATTTATATTTTTTAAATAACGTTCCCAAGGTAAACAGACTATTTCTCAGGTCCATATCGTAGAATATGCATATAATTTACAGATTAGGATAGAAAACACTCCAAAGTTTCCAAAACTGTCAAAATATTGTCTGTGAGTATAACAAAACTGATTCAGCAGGCGAAAACCTGAGGAAATCTAACCCGGAAGTGCATTTTTTTTAAATCTGTGTTTCCTTGCCCGTCTTTCTTCCATTTTAAGGGGTATCAACCAGATTCCTTTTCCAATGGCTTCCTCGGGCTGTGACCAGGCTTTAGACATAGTTTCAGGCTTTTATTTAGAAAAATGAGCGAGATTTTTGAAAAGTAGTCAGGTGTCCTTTGATTAGTTCCTGCGCGTGAGAGGGGTAGCTCTCCATTTTCTTTCTCTCTTTTATTGAATAGGTTACGGTCCGGTTGAAATATTATCGATTATGTTTGTTAAAAACAACCTGAGGATTGATTATAAAAAACATTTGACATGTTTCTACGAACATTACGGATACTTTTTGGAATTTTAGTCGAACGGAACGAGGCTTTGGTTTTCTGAACACAACGCGCAACCCAAATGGCGTTCTTATGTTATAAAAGTAATATTTATCGAACAAAAATAACATTTATTGTGTAACTGGGAGTCTCGTGAGTGCAAACATCCGATGTTAAAGGTAAGCGATTAATTTCTGACTTTCGTGACCATGCTAATTTGGGGCTAGCTGTTCTAGCATTGATTGATACACTCACAAAGCTTGGATTTCTTTCGCTGTGAAGCATATTTTCAAAATCTGACACGATAGGTGGATTAACAACAAGCTAAGTTGTGTTTTGGTATATTTCACTTGCGATTGCATGATTATAAATATTTTTAGTAATATTTTGCGCCCTGCAATTCAGCGGTTGTTTAGGAAAATTATCCCGCTAAAGGGATCCGTAGCGCAGAGAAGTTAACCGCTGTGTCAGATTTAAAAAAAAACTTTACGGAAAAAGCATACCATGCAATAATCTGAGACGGCGCTCAGAAATACACAACATTTCTCTGCCATGTTGGAGTCAACAGAAATACGAAATGACATCAGAAATATTCCCTTACCTTTGATGATCTTTCATCAGAATGCAGTGCCAGGAATCCTAGTTCCACAATAAATCATTGTTTTGTTCGATAATGTCCATTACTAGTGTCCAATTAGCTACTTTTGCTAGCACGTTTAGTTCATGTCCAAACGCTGGCGCCGGTCCAGGCGAACTCGGACGAAAACTTCAAAAGTTATATTCCAGGTCGATTAAACTGGTCAAATTAAGTAGAGAATCAATCTTCAGGATGTTGTTATCATATATATCCAATAACGCTCCAACCGGAGCATTCGTTTTTGTCTACAGAGTAATGGAATGCATGGCCATATCATGACTAGTGCGCGTGACCAGGAACTAGCATTCTGCCAGACCACTGACTCAAATAGCTGCCATCCGGACCCACATCACACTAGAGGCTTCATTCCACGTTCTACTGACTGTTGACATCTAGTGGAAGGCATAGGAAGTGCGAACAGATCCATATCTTACTGGGATGTGAATAGACGATGAGTTTAACATCAACCAGCCCCAGAATTTCCACTTCCTGTTTGGAAGTTTGCCTGCCATATGAGTTCTGTTATACTCACAGACATAATTCAAACAGTTTTAGAAACTTCCGAGTGTTTTCTATCCAATAGTAATAATAATATGCATATATTAGCATCTGGGACAGAGTAGGAGGCAGTTCACTATGGGCACGCGATTCATCCAAAGTGAAAATGCTGCCCCCTATCCCTAAAAAGTTAAAGAGGTAGGTTAGGGGCTCAGCAATAAAGTCAGCTACAAGTTTCAATCGATTTGGATCCAGATTGTCAGGAAAGCAGTTTTTTTGTCAATATGCTTTAAAGCTTTATGTACCTCAGAAACAGAAAAGAGGTAAAAACTAAAACTCTGGTAATTTCTCACTTCTACATCAACAAACGCTTTATGCAGTTTTAAAAAGAAAACCAGAAGAAACAAAAATATCATTAAAACAGTTCAACATTTCAGCTCTGTCAGATACCATTTTAGAGTCCTTAGTCACACAATGCAAATCATAGTTACAGTTTGCATTCAACGTTGTAATTACTTTCCAAAACTTGAAAGGGTCATTAAGGTTTTCAGTCATGGCAGATAAATAATACTCTGATTTTGACTTCTTGATAAGAGCTGAACCAAAACCTAGAAGAATCCAAATTTCATCTCGTAGCGGTGGCCCATACTTGCTTCCTCTCATGTATAAGTTTTGACAGCTCATCAGAGTTCCTTCCTTTAACTTTTTAGCTCCCTAATGGTGCATGTTTAGTGGTTATTTCCAGGAAATTGTCATAAAAAAACTCCTAGCCATTTCAACATCAGGACTAGATGCCATCCTGCTCCCAACACAATAAAACATTCAGTGGGCATGGAAAGTCACCACCCCCTTTCAAAATGTTCACCCTTTGTTGCCTTACAGCCTGAAATGAAAACACATAAAATGTGACTTTTTCTGGCTTTATTTACACACAGCAACTAACAATATCCAAGTGGGGGGGGGAAAATCTGAAAACAGTCAAATACCCTTAGAATTGCAATTGCAAACTTGCTGAGGTATAACCAACCACCTTCAGATCACAAATCAAGCTAATTGGCATCCATCTGTGATCAATTGTAGTGACTTGGATTAGTTCAGAATAAAATCAGTTGTTCATAGAGGCTTAGTACTGCAATTCAAAGCTAAGAATCCACTACGGGTGGAAAGGTACTTTCAAAAGATCTACGAGATAAAGTTGTCAGGATAGAAGGGAAAATGGACAGTGCAAAATACCGACAGATTCTTGAGGAGAACCTGCAGCCCTCTGTCAGGAAGTTGAAAATGGGAAGATGGTTCACAGTTCAACATGACAATGACCCAAAGCACACCGCCAAAGCAACTGTACAGTGGCTGAAGGACAAGAAGGTGAATGTCCTTGAGTGGCCTAGTTAGAGCCACAACCTAAATCCCATCGAGAATCTCTGGAATGAGTGCAGTCCATGAGTGTTCACCCTGCAATTTGACTGAGCTTGAACAATTCTGAAAGGAAGAATGGGCAAATATTGCACAGTCTAGGTGTGCAAAGTTAGTAGAGACGTATTCAAAGACACTCATGGCTGTAATTCAAGCAAATGGTGGTTCCACCAAGTATTAACTCAGGGGGGTGTTTCACTTATCCAAATATTTTTTTTTATACTGTCTTAATTTTAATACATTTTCAGAGTTTTTTCTGATTTTATTTGTTTTCATTTCAGACAGTAAGGCAACAAAAGGTGAACATTTTGAAAAGGGGATGGTGACATTCTATACCCAATGTATCATGTAAAAACCCTTGTTCAGAGAACTGTTTAAAACATAGTCAATAAGGGTTGATTTCTCAGGACACTTCAGATGAGGACGTGTCGGGGCATTTATCAACTGAGTTAAATTCATAGTTTCACAGTAAGTCTTGACGTCGTCAGAGGCAGGCTTGAACCAAACCCAGTTTAGATCCCCAACAATAATTACTTCCCTGAACTTTAGTTTCTTCATGCAATTTGTGAAAGATACTAGCGTCTCTCTCAGGGCTGTCGGATATCTATAACATCCTACCACAGTAACGTGGCAGTCGTTCAATACCTCAACATTGACTGCAAGCATTTCAAGTGGTTTGACCCCTGGGTAAATGTCTTTTAATCTCCAGGGCAGCTGGGGCACCTGGGATAGCCTTCTCACCCTGCCATGCCCCCACTTCTCTCCTCTTGTATATCAGCACGGGGACTTCCTGTCTCAACCCAACACACAGCTCCTGGAGGAAGTGTGGTGCTGATATACAAGTGTGATTGTTAAAGTGCAGTGTGTGTGTGTGTGTGTGTGTGTGTGTGTGTGTGTGTGTGTGTGTGTGTGTGTGTGTGTGTGTGTGTGTCTAATAACTTGTGTGTGTGAGAGAGAGGGACGATTTGTTTGTGATAACTGACACAGCTCATTTGTTGGACCTGCGTTTGTGCACGCACTCGTGTGTGAGTGTGTGTGTGTGTCCACACTATTTCCCTCTCACAGGCAACAACTAGACATCTGTTTCATTTCATCCTGCTTCATGTCCTGTTAACGCTCTCACTGTGCAAAGGGCAGGACACTGACTAGGTTGCAGGGACATCTGTGGTGCTCGCAACACATAGCCTGGCCTAGCCAGCATCGGCACCATGCCAAAGGCCCTAGTCTCTACCCGCTCAGCCTGGTGTGAGTGGAATCTGACCTGCCAGCCCCTTTCAGTCCCCTTAATCAAAAATGTCCTCATTAACCCCCCATAGGACAGGATGGTAGCTAAATACATCAAAGGAAACTAAATGCACCAACAGTGGATATCAAACAAACAGTAGACTATGAAGTACAGTTGTTGTCTGTGAAGACCCATTTGACTATTTCACAGCACGTACTGTATTTACTGAATGCAAACCCTCAGATGTGGCTGTATTTATGATCGTTCCTCATAATTTTTGGCCCTGTTCATTCAAACGCCAAAAAATGCGAACCATATCAAATGTACTGAGAAAGCACTGTGTCGGGACAAGATTCCGAGGGATTTGAACTGTAGTGAGCATAACGTGGCATAAAGAACACTTTATCAAAAATGTTTTTAAAAAATTACGGAGGAGGTTTTCGGTTGGGGAAGGGGGGTTTGTTTGATTTACGATGCAGGCGAGAGCAGCACAGGCAGTTCTAGTCCAACATGTAGCCTGACAGAAACGGCTCAATAGAGGAGAGAGAGAAAGCTCTCTTCATGCAACAGAGAGACATAAATCACAAACTAAGCAGTCTGCAGCTGTCCGTACAAACATCCTCCTACCCTGGTCTCCTGGACATCACCCGCTACACAGATAGCAGTCATCTCACTGGGCCCAGCTTATCCATACAGGCATTCATCATTGCAGATAACTCATTGGACACACACACACAGGGCTCTATTTTTGGCTGGCGCTAAGGAGGCGCAAGTTTCAAACACACATTACTTTGCAATTTCGTCATGTAAAAACTGCTGTACTGACATTTTCCAGCCCTAACGCCAATTTTGGCAATTTACCTGTTTAACATCATCTCACTTGCGCTGAGATGTGAGGGGCGGCAATATTTGAGGTGTATCCTTAAAAACAAGTGCAAAAGTGACAATTTCATGCAGCACTAATGGGAAGTTTTAAGACCTGCAAAAAGCAGGTCTTAAAATTAACACAGTTGAAAATGGCAAGAAGCGCAGTGTAAGGAAGTCTGTGTGTAGCTAGTGTATAGGAGTCAGGCGCAGGACAGCAGATATGAGTATATAAACGTATTTTACTCAACATATAATAAATGCAATACAAAAACAGAGCACACAATAACGGACCTTCCTACATAGAAACAATCACTCACAAACAAACATGGGGGAACGGAGGGTTAAATAATGAACAGGTAAATTGGGGGATTGAAACCAGGTGTGTAAGACAAAGACAAAACAAATGGAAAATGAAAAGTGGATCGGCGATGGCTAGAAGGCCGGTGACGTCGACCGCCGAACGCCGCCCGAACAAGGAGAGGGACCGACTTCGGCGGAAGTCGTGACACGCAGCCTATCCAGCCATGACGCTCAGTGCCCATGGAAGAGAGATATGCCATTTGTGCTACTGAATCTCGTATTTAGAAACATAAAAATATTATTGGTTTCCCCCCATTTCGTTTAATTTGATAAGGGGAGGGGAGGCATATTTCAGCCAGCAGTTTTGAAAGTAGTGCTCACGAGCAAAAACTGGTACCTGAAAATTGTGCACAAAACTTTTCGTATGATTTCTTACGTCCTGCAATTCATATGATATGTTACGAATTCCAATTCGTACAATATGTTAAGAATTTGTACGTGCTTAAGATCCCGGACTGCATCTTTAATCAATGCTGGTTTAGCAGCATCGCATAGGTGCATTTGTTTATCCTGGCCATTGTCCAAGTAGCCTATGAATAAATTAGGTTTTAAAAAGTCAACTGAGAGTGCTTTGAATTATTTTGGACGTTTTTTCCCCTCATGCTTTTTCATTATTCACTATTCACATACCAGCATACTTCGTTTTGCTTGTTCAAGCAGGCTAATCCATCCCCATTTTCAAAGAGCGCCACTCGTCTGATTACCAAGGACAGCTCCTCCAAACTATTCCATCCTCCTATAATGGCATATCAAATGCAGAATTGTTTTGAGAATCTGCCTCACACATAGGCAATGATACAATTGATATGAGCCTAGTATTTTGTAGAGACGTGCAAATGTTATGCGTAAAGACATTTATGCCTACATGTGCACGTAGTGCCATCGAACGAGAGAAGTGATTTATGATATCATGCGTCTGACCCCGTCCTATTTAGAAATGTTGTTTTAAAAAATAGATTGCTTCTTTCAAACCCTCCGTAGGCTACCATTAACCTAGGCCTAGCATACTAAGGCTGGTTCAACAGCAATGCTTTGTCAATTTTGAGTTTGCATCCCAATATTACACAAAACTGTTTGACATAGAAACACCAGATTTCCGTCAAATCAAATTTTTTCCTTTAAATGAATTTTGAAATGATGAAAATGATTAATAACATTCCACCCATGGAGCAAAAGAGGGCGCTTTTGGTCATTGACTGCAGGAAAAGACTACATGGTCTATTCGTCAGAGTGCCTTGAATTGAAAATATACTGTACATCCTAAAACATACACATATTCCTACCTGCATACTTAATTTGTATTTACCATCGCGAGCAGGCATGGACACACTCTGTTATACACACACATACACGCATGCACACACACCCTCCTCTTCTTGGTGTTCTAAGGGCAAATGTGTTTTATACTCCACCATCTTCAAGCTGAGAAATACATACACACACACACACACACACACACACACACACACACACACACACACACACACACACACACACACACACACACACACACACACACACACACACACACACACACACACACACACACACACACACACACACACTAACATTCCACCCTGGACCTTGTAGGTCATTCTGACTAGGATCCAAGAAGAAGGGTGGTCTGGTCAGGTCAACAGGTCTAGGTCATGAGTGAGGGGGAGATGTCATCATTAAAACTCACTAACAATGCCCAATTAGGCTGCCTCTTGGCCAGATGATTATCTATACAGTATAGAGCCAGGAGTTTTTCCTGACTACATGACCTGACCAGGAAATAAGTGGCCCATAACTAGGACATGGAGTTTTTCCTGGTCAGGTCATGTGGTCATAACAAACTCTTGGTCCTAATTATAAACCAAACCTTTGTAATGCCACAATTCCTACAGATATTCTTCAGACTAGACAAACAGTAGAGGAATGATATACAGCAAAGTTATTGGACCATAAATGTCACTGGGAAGAAGTTGTTATAGACAGGCGTGTAATGTGGTTAGAACATGGACGGATCTAGCCTGACAATTTTTCCGATTGAAACGATTTCTTGATTTACAATGTTGTCTGTTTTGGATGAGATGCACGCATGTTTGTTTCATAGGCTATGCTACGTCGGAGTGAAAAATACGAGCGTGTGTAAAGAAAGTGTTGAACTCACTAAGCTTGAGGATTATTGGAAATGAAATCCAGAAGCGACAGCATGCTTTCTCTGTCTAAAACGCTCTCTCTTTTTCTGTGAATGTGAGTGTCTGTCTGTGGCTTTGTATGATTACTGTAGGCTATATTCTGGCCCTGTATTATTTTCACTATAATTCATTTATCACTGTGCGTTTGACAGCGATGCGCACACAAACGCACACGCAAACACGCACGCACGCACACGCACAGTCTTGCGCAGCTAACCTTGTGCGGACATACAATTCAGTCCCATTCAAAATCCTATTTTCCCTAACCCCTAACAAACACATGCACACGCGCACACACACACACACACACACACACACACACACACACACACACACACACACACACACACACACACACACACACACACACACACACACACACACACACACACACACACACACACACACACACACACACACACACACACACACAGTCCCCCAGGCCAGGGCATCCATCCCCTGATACAGCATACTGTAGTGAATGTGCTGAAGGTGCCATCTGCTCACTGTAGGGCTAAACAGGCAAGACGGCCTCCACCGCTCTGCTCTGGTTACAGAAGGCTCTGAATCCAGCCAGGAACCAACCACAAAGGCCAGCATTGTCAACACGAGGAGGTCTGCTGAGTGTTTCCTACGCTCCCCAGCAATCAGCACAGGTTACTGAAACGCAGGGAAAACACAGAGCATTACACACTCTGGACCTGGGAGGACCAGGGACACAGCTCATTTGTTGCACCTGACACGGTAAATGGAATGAGAGATGCATGACAATATCGTAGGTCACGTATGATGTATGGCTGGAGAATCCAAGGCATTGTGAGAACTAAGAACTTCTCATTCCTCTCGTTCTCCCTCTCCTCCGGTTGATTCTGCTCCTGGACTTTGTTTATTTTTACCAGGAAGCTTCAGAACCCTGAGACAGTCAAGCTCTGTTGCCGTGGTGACAGCTGGAGGAATAACAGACGTGTGTGTGTGTGTGTGTGCGTGCGTGCGCGCGCGCGCGCGCGTGTGTGTGTGTGTGTGTGTGTGTGTGTGTGTGTGTGTGTGTGTAAGCGGAGCAGCACTAAGGGAGACGGCAGCATCCTGTCTTGTAGACCTGCGTCACTAGAGACAGAGTGTCAGTGACTGCTATAATGGAACCAATGGCACCAGAACCTTTCGGATCAAAGCAATTGGTTATCAATGAAGATGAACAGGAAGGTGAGAAGAGATGAGAACGTGAGAGGTGAGACTTTCCATAAACGGTAAGGAGAGTAACACAGGGAATTGACCATGCAATGACATCCGAACCCTTGCCCATAAGCCTCACCCAGTGAAGAACAAAAAACGTTTTCAGTGTGTCTCTGAGCATAACTGTCTAACGAGGCAAGCTAAGGAGACTGGCCTGTAATTGATCATGACATGAAGCAGGTCTGACCTGGCCCACAGACAGACAGAGAGATGTTCTGTTGTGGTCCCCATGGTTAACTTCCGCCAACTTCAAAGAGCCTCGTCCAACCATGCGGGGCAGATGTCCTTTCAGAGCTGCAGCATCAAACACTTACTGGGGCCACGGCAGGTCAGAGATCATAAGTCATACTCCTAAATTACATATTTATAGAGATACACTTGCACAGTAGAACATGCATCTGAGATGAATTGTTATTATCTTTATAATTCCCACATTGTGTGGAAAATTATAATTCTATTCCATTCTACAATGAGCAAAAATATAAACGTAACATGTAAAGTGTTGGTCCCATGTTTCATGAGCTGAAATAAAAGATCCCAGAAATGTTCCATATGCACAAGAAGCTTATTTCTCTCCAATTGTGTGCACAAATGTGTGTACATCCCTGTTAGTGAGCATTTCTCATTTGCCAAGATAATCCATCCACCTGACAGGTGTGCATATCAAGAAGCTGATTAAACAGCATGATCATTACACAGGTGCACCTTGTGCTGCGAACAATAAAAGGTCATTCTAAAATGTACAGTTTTGTCACACAACACAATGCCACAGATGTCGCAAGTTTTGAGAGAGTGTGCAATTGGCATGCTGGGTGCAGGAATGTCTACCAGAGCTGTTGCCAGAGAATTGATTGTTCATTTCTCTACCATAAGCCGTCGTTTTAAAGAATTTGGCAGTACCTCCAACCGGCCTCACAACCGCAGACCACGTGTATGGTGTTGTGTGCTGATGTCAACGTTGTGAACAGAGTGCCCCATGGTGGCAGTGGGGTTATAGTATGGGCATGCATAAGCTATGGACAACGAACACAACTGCATTTTATTGATGGAAATTTGAATGCACAGAGATACCATGATGAGATCCTGAGGCCCATCGTGAGTCCCATTTTCTTTAAGGTATTAAGTGACCAAACATGCATATCTGTATTCCCAGTCATGTGAAATCTATAGATTAGGGCCTAATATATTTATTTCAATTGACTGGTTTCCTGATATGAAAGAGTCTCTGTTCAGGCCCCCAGTCCCAATCCCACTGCTCTGTCCTCTCATCTCTAGAAACATTCCACAAAGAACAAGGCTGGAAAATCAGCTGAAAATGGCACAGTTTTTTGGCATCTAGTAGAATCTTGTTCATCTATATCACATTTATCCGACTGCTTTCCATAATCCCATAGAGAAATGTGTTATCTCTTTGAGCTATGTTCACCATCATGCAAGTGTAGACAGAGTGAGAGGCCAATGGCTCCCTGCCTTGGTAGATGGGTTTTGAGGGGAATACCATAACTTGACCAAATGGGCCATCTTCTAGACATTTTGGAAAACGCGGAGAAAAACCTGTGGAGGGGAGGATGTATCTGTAGTCCCAGGTGAAGCCAGTGAAACAGGTCTGGTACGGGTATGGTTATTGGTGAGTGAGTAGGCAGCCTACCAGTATGCCCTCTGAGTCTGCCCTCTTGTGGTCAAACTGGGCACAGTCTTTCTCCCTGTTCCTTCTCAACTCTGTCCTCCCTGGAAATGGCAGAAAAAGTATGAAGTAGTAAAATACATTACATTGACATATTTGATGCATTTCAACAAAAAGGGGTATGGGATAACATCATTGGAGTGGACGAGGGGTCTTCTCCACTTGAGGCATATTTGAACAAATGGCACCACTCCTATCAACTTTGATCTAAATCAGCACATGATATTCTAATACACATACAAAAGGAACCAAAACCCATCAAAATGTATTTTTTTTAACTGTACTTATATGCAAGAACCACCATTGAATTATCTCCCTCTCACGCAGTCACTCATAACCCCAGCAGTCATCTTGTATCCCCTTGATGACCCACCCTATCATGATCCAGGCTGGTAACAAGCTGGGAGCAATCCGGCTCACAGGCCAAAGACCAGCCAGCACCAGGGAGAGGACAGAGGTGCACACAGAGTTGTCTCAATTAGCCTTAATATCAGAGAGTGGTGAGAGCCTGTCCAAATACTGACCCCTGACCTCCCCACCCTCCAATAAGCACTATGTTAATTATGTCATCAGAAATATCCCTGTTGGAGATGTCAGAGAAGGGGGAGAGGACAGTGTTGGAGAGAAAAATAGAGGGAGGGAGAGGGAGGTGGCGAGAGAGAGAGAGAGAGAGAGAGAGAGAGAGAGTGAGGCAGACAGAGAGAGAGAGAGAGAGAGAGAGAAAGAGAGAGAGAGAGAATACTTAGATATTGAGAGAGAGCGAGATTAAGAGTGAGAGAGAGTCAAGAAAGAAAGTTCAGTGGCCTGACCAGGCATATAAGGAGCAGCCATAGAGGACTGGGTAAGGGCATTGTTGCAGATCAGAGTAGGCCTCGTTTCAATGCAGAACATCTGTCCAAGATATCGGCGCACAATGTGCCATGAAAGAGATTAGGGTAAAAGATCTGCTGTGCTGCAATTATCATGCCAGCCTTTCTAATCTAGAGTAATCAAGTCAGTGGGGTGAGCAGGGCCGAGACCAGAGGTGAACTTGTGAAGAAATAATAATTTGTTCTTGGATCTAATTTCTCTCAAATGTTGTGCACAAATTCGTTTACATCCCTGTTAGTGAGTATTTCTCCTTTGCCAAGATAAATCATCCACCTGACAGGTGTGGCATATCAAGAAACGGATTAAACAGCATGACCATTACATAGGTGCACCTCATTCTGAGGACAATAAAAGGCCATTCTAAAATGTGCAGTTTTGTCACACAACACAATGCCACAGATATCTCAAGTTTTGAGTGAGTGTGCAATTGGCATGCTGAGTGCAGGAATGTCTACCAGAGTTGTTGCCAGAGAATTGATTGTTCATATCTTTTCCATAAGCCTCCAATGTTGTTTTAGGGAATTTCGCAGTACGTCCAACCGGCCTCACAACCGCAGACCATGCTTAACCATGCCAGCCCAGGATCTCCACATCCGGCTTCTTCACCTGCGGGATCGTCTGACACTGGCCATCAGGACAGCTGATGTAACAACCACACAATTTCTACAACTGTCAGAAACCAATTCAAAGATCTGTACACAGTTTCTGGAAGCTGAAAATGTTCCAGTTCTTCCATGGCCTGCATGCTGACCAGACATGTCACCCATTGAGCATGTTTGGGATGCTCTGGATCTAAGTGTATGACAGCATGTTCCAGTTCCCGCCAATATCCAGCAACTTCGCACAGCCATTGAAGAGGAGTGGGACAGCATTCCAATGGCCACAATCAACAGCCTGATCAACTTTATGAGAAGGAGATGTGTTGTGCTGCATTAGGTTAATGGTTGTCACACCAGATACTGACTGGTTTACCTATCCACGCCCCTACCTTTTTTTAAGGTATCTGTGACCAGCAGATGCACATCTGTATTCACAGTCATGTGAAATCCATAGATTAGGCCCTAATTTATTTATTTAAACTGACTGATTTCCTTTCATGAACTATAACTCTTAGTAAAATCTTAGAAATTGTTGCATGTTGCGTTTATATTTTTGTTCAGTGTAGATCCTAAAAGGGTTCTTCGGCTGTCCCCATAGGGGAACCCTTTGAAGAACCGTTTTGGGTTCCATATATAAATCTTTCCACATGGAACCCAAAATATTTCTACCTGTAATCAATAAGGGTTTTACCTGAAACTAAAAAAGGTTATCCTATGGGGACAGCCGAAGAACCCTTTTGAAACCCTTTTTTCTAAGAGTGTACCCCGCTATTTGGTGATCACTTTTAAATTTGGTTTTAATATTTTATGATGCCTTCAATCTGTATATTTAGCTAAATCCATGTCAGTAAGGAGCATAGCACAGTTTGCAGTTCACTTTTATCTGATCAATTCAAGACTGAGAAAACTCACCACTCCTAACTCCTAACTATCAGAGTTGGCTGATCATATGTGCGAGAATGGCTGCCTGCTCGATAAGTTCCGTCTAGACGCAGACCGGCTCTTCTGTTAACAGCAACATTGAGGGACAGACATCCACAAACTAGATCTGGTCCAGCAAGAAACTTCCCTGGAGAATTCCACTGATAACGGTGACACCAGTTTGGCTAGTAACATCCGTCCTACAATATAGTGTTAAGACTCTCTGGAAGCGAACACAGAGAATGGAGTTCACAAACGAGATGAAGCCCTGAACAGCCGGAAAAGGTGATAAGCACACTAGGCTACATACAGTGATCCCCAAGACCAGCTTATTGTAAATTGTGACAATATTATTTCCCCCCCCACCAATACAATCCAGACTCTACTGTCCTCAAGTAACTGTTGAATTAGAATTAGCCAATGCCAATGAGATACATGGTCACTGAAAAGACACTATAAAGAGGAAAAATAGCATGTATGTCAATAATTGTTCAATGTGTGTGTGTGTGTGTGTGTGTGTGTGTGTGTGTGTGTGTGTGTGTGTGTGTGTGTGTGTGTGTGTGTGTGTGTGTGTGTGTGTGTGGGCGGGCGAGAGGGTGTGTGTGTGTGTGTGTGTGTGTGTGTGTGTGTGTGTGTGTGTGTGTGTGTGTGTGTGTGTGTGTGTGTGTGTGTGTGGGCGGGCGAGAGGGCGAGAGGGTGTGATTGGGTATACTGCATGTGTGTGTATGTGTCTGCATATGAACAGGAGAGTGAAGGAAGGTGAATATTAATATGTGTAGGAGGGTGGGAGAGAATGAGTGTGCGGAGGCTATATGTTGTGTGCGAATGAAAGAGAATGGATGAGTAAGTAGATGTATAGAGGGGATGTAAAAGTGTCTGAGATAAAGGGAGGGGGAAAATAAAGGGATGTTGGAAAAAACTTAGCCTGGGTGGGTAAGAGAGGCGAAGGTTGGGAGGTGGTGATAAGCTTGGCTTGGGTGGGCAAGGGTGGGTAAGGATAGGAGTGTGGGACAAGCTTGGCTTGGGTGGGGTAAAGGGGGGAGAACTGGGAGGGGTAGAGAGGGTTGGATTTGGTTTGGGAGAGAGAGAGAGAAGGATTTAATTATACTACATTGTAATTATTTAAAGAAAATTGCAACTTGCAAGCCCGCTGTAAAATTAATAAGAGTTCTAGACAGATTAGGAAAGGATGTCGAATCATTATTATCTTTGTTTGTCATTATAACTAACATTCAATGGTGGTAATTGGTGAGAATGAGAGGGGCTTTCTCCTGGGGATTGGGATGGGGTGACTTGGAGGTCATCAGTCACTTCTCAGACCCCTAATCTCCCAAGTAGATCCCCACCAGCCACTATAATTGTATTTTATTTATAAGGTAATACAAACTGACCACACTACTTAAATTGCAGTCTTTCTCCAATGTACAATATGTACAATTATATAATCCACAGTTTTTGGGCATATATTAGGAGAGGAGTTGAAGCCTCAACCACAAAGATGTACTTTGCTTTAGGGTCTTAAATTGTTTGTATTAAATGTCTGCTCAGCCCATATACCCACACGCTCTGTATACTGTATGTAATGTATACAATTACTATGTATTTATACTATGATCCTCCCATTGTATGGAATGCCCACCGCCCTCAAATGTCATGTCTGCTAAAATGTTTTATTTGGTTATTCAATCATAACAGATCGTGTTAAAACCAGTCGAGCTGATAGCAGTTTTGTACTGTTTCGCTATGACTTTAAGCAGGCAATGTGTTACATTTGGGAATGTCTAAACAACATTTGGGCCATTTAAACAGTCTTTCCTATAGACAAGGGGAGAAAGGCTATGTAAAGAGCTCGGTTTTGTTGTTCTGAGCACATGCAATGTGTCTGCCTCCGACATAAAACAAAAGTTTGACTTCCACACAAAATTACTTCTTTACTTATTTTAGGTTTAACCTCTACCTCTATTGTAGAGCTATGAAAGTTATGTATTTAGATACATCTGCTTGAGACAAATTCAGCGATTGCTTTGCCATGTCTATTACCGTGAAGCAGTCGAGCTAGATAAATCTGTGAAGTGATATAAGTTGATGTAATGATGCAGTCGACCACCAGAGGGAAGGAAAAACTAGTTTATTATACAGAGGACGGTTACATGGTCCTATGAAGGTCTGGAAGACTGTATTCTGACATTAAACGGTGCAAAATCAATAAAATAAGTAATGTAAACATATACATTTTTTAAAAAGTAATTCTAGTGCCTGATTTCGAGAACTGTCAGTTTAAGAAGTTTTACATTTGATTCTATACAAGCATAGACCAACATGTGTGTGTGTGTGTGAGCTCCATGATGGGAAAAAAAGCATATGGTTCTTTGAACACTCAAAAATATTGTCAGCAGATGTGGTTTTCTTGCAAGAGTTACATAAAAAAAGGAGAAATTGAATATTTAAAGAGGAGCTGGGTTGGAGAGGCCTATGCTGCCACCTACTGTAGTAACATCAGAAGTGTAGGCATCCTGATAAATAGGAATACACCATTTGCTGTTATAACCCAGCACATGGACCAAGAAGGTCGTTGGTGAAAAATATTGATTTAATTGTAAACCCACCTACATCATACATTCGAGAAGATTGACAGAAGTAGTAACAAAAAAGGCAACTTTAGAGAGGCTAAAAGATTTAATCTCAACAAATAATTTACAGAACACCTGGAGATTACTATTCCCTACTACAAAAGACTGTTCCTTTTTTTCTCAATATAAGAACATCTATTCAAGAATTGACTATATATTTATTTCCCAAAATGCACTCAACATTTTACTGGATAAAAAAATGTCACGATATAGTGATATTGGATCATTCTCCGGTATCATGCTTAATTACACCAATAGAAAATACACTTAGCACTAACACTAATACACTAACAGCTTTGGAGAATGAAAAGAGCGCATCTTCTGGACCCGAAATGTGTTAAATATGTAAACAAAAAACTAAAACCTTTACCATTACAAATGTAGTTATAGAAAACAGAGAAAAGCCAAGCCCCGATATAATTTGTTATGCCTTTAAGGCATACATTAGGGTAATGATAATGTCATACTGGGCAAAATAAATCACTATCTTAGAAAAAGTCCATCAAAAAAATCTTTACGACGTGAAGAAGAAAATAACATTTCTGAACAGGAATACAATATTTTACTTTTGAAGAGAGCCAACAACTACAGGTTAAACTCAAATATAGCATACTACTTAAAGCAAAGCTCTCACAAAACGAATACAAGCTAAAACAGTTGTCATTTTAAAAGATACAAATGCGGTAATTAGGAACAACAAAGCGATGAATTACAATTTTGAAAGCGTCTATGAAAATGTATGTAAATCAGAATTGAACAACAGTTGGACGGATCCTATAGCCTTCTTAGACTTAACAACCCTGAAGCAATTCTAATCAGACAAAAAATAATCACTAAAAACAGAGATCATCCAAAAATAAAGATTAGATACTGTTAGAACATTAGCATGGAGAAAAGCACCAGGAATGGATGACTTTCCCACAGAATTATATTCAACATTTTGGGACAACAAAATTTTTACACAAATGACAACACACACGTCACTCAATTTAGTACTTCCTAATTCCATGTATCAAACAGTTATTTTAGTTATATTAAAACCAGGAAAATCCGGAGAGTCCCCTGATGATTATAGACCCATAAGTTTAATAAATTGTGACAATAAAACAATTACAAAGCTTATAAGCAATAGAATGGTAAAACACTTACCAGACTTGATACATATCAATCAAACAGGGTTTATTAAAAATAGACACTTACAAACAAATTCAATAACATTTCAGTTTAATACAAAATGCAAAAAACAAGACAAAGATCTACCAATAATTCTCAATTGATGCCAAAAAAGCTTTCATCCGTCTGGAATAGCCTTTTCTATTCAAAACTTTGGAAGCGTTCAACTTTCCAGCTGAAATAATACATATTATACAAATATTACATAACTGACCTAAAGCAAAATTATACACAAATAATACATTATCTGATGAAATTGCTTTAGAAAGGGGCAAAAGACAGGGATGTCGCGTCTTCCCTCTCCTGTTTGCACTGGCAATTGAACCGCTTGCTGAAAGAATTAGATAGGACCCAAGTGTAACAAGCATCAGTATATGTGAACATGAATGTAAACTAAATCTTATTTGTAGACAATCTCCTTATATACATAATGGGACCCTTCTCATCCAAAAAGTTGACTCAAGTTTGCCAAAAAGTATCTGGAAGCACCTGGATGATTCACAAGACTCTTGGAAGAATGTTCTATGGACAGATGAGTCAAGAGTAAAACTTTTTGGATGAAATGGGTCCTATTTTGCCTGGCGAAAACCAAACACTGCATTCCACAATAAGAACCTCACGAACGGTGCATTCCACATTACGGACGGTCAAGCATGGTGGTGGTACTGCGATGGTTTTGGTGATCCTTTGCTGCCTCAGGACCTGGACAACTTTTTTATTATTTTGTATTATTTTAAGGTTGTTTATTAATTGCACTGTAATGAAAACATTTACATTACATTTCCATACAATTTTTTGGTCTTATTGTTCCAACATTTTACTTATCTCATTAAAAATTGATTAAATTGACATTTTATGTCACTGGCCAACACACAATACCCTATAATTTGGAATTATGTTTTTAGGTAAAAAATGTTTTAACGAAAATGAAAAGCTGAAATGTTAATAGTTTTCAATCCCTTTCTTATGGCCTACATAAGTTCAGGAGTAAGGATTTGCTTAACAAGTCACATGAGTTCCATAGATTCACTCTGTGTGAAATACTAGTGTTTTACATGATTTTTTAAATGTTTAAGTTATTATAATTTTTTATTATTAACCCATCTTCATTTTACAGCTTTTATGCTACATATACATACATTTTACAAATACATTTTACACACACATTTTACGTACATCTTACTTTTACATACAGCAATCACATAACAATAATACATGACTGAAAATAAGCTCTTTTATCCCACCCCTTCGCCACTCTCAGCCCATCCCACCGATCACCATAGACCACCTTCGTTTGGTTTCCATGTGCCATTTATTTTTCAATTGTACTGTGATGTTTTACATTTTTAACCTTTATAATCGCATAGTATCCACAAATTGTGAGCTAAAGATGAAAACCTTTCCTTTAAGTATTATTATATTATTGATTGACTGACAATGGCTTTCCAAATCACCCAACACAGCTATTTGTAAGGTTAATTTTAGGTGAATGTTGTGGACGACTTGCCTTAACAGAAGGAACCATGAATTCTGCTCTGTATCAGAGAGTTCTACAGGAGAATGTCAGGCCATCTGTCTGTGAGCTGAAGCTGAAGCGCAGCTGGGTCATGCAGCAAGACAATGATGCAAAACACACAATCAAGTCTACATGAAAATGGCAAAAAATAAACAACTTAGAAGTTGTGGAATGACCTAGTCAAAGTCCAGACCTAATCCCAATTGAGATGTTGTGGCAGGACTTGAAACGAGCAGTTCATGCTTGGAAACCCACAAATGTAGCTGAGTTAAAGCAGTTCTGCATGGAAGAATGGACCAAAATTCCTGCACAGTGATCTAAGAGACTGATCAACAACTACAGGAAGCGTTTGGTTGGAGTCATTGCAGCTAGTGCCACAACCAGTTATTGAGTGTGAGGAGGCAGTTACTCTTTCACACAGGGGCATTGGATGTTGCATAACTTTGTTTATGAAATAAATGAAATAAGTATAATTGTGTGAGTTATTTGTTCCCTCAGGTTCCCTGTATCTAATATGCGGTTTTGGTTGAAGATCTGATAACTATGCAAAAATATGCAAAAGTAGAGAGAACTAGAAAGGGGGCAAATGCTTTTTCACAGCACTGTATATTTGGAGTCTTTAGGACATCAGAGAAACCTTGAGGGAATCTGATTTAAGTCAGAAAATGATGTTCATATGAGAGGTAAAATGTAAAATATATAATACATTGCAGAGAGCATATCCAACTAACAATCTATTAGAAAAAAATGTAAGCTATTGGAACCAAGACTTAAAAAGAACTGATGTTGGCACAAGATGGAGGGAATGTTGGAACATAGCTAACGATATTGCAGTTAATGAACATGTACACTTAATCCAGTATAAACTAATGTGTAAAATGTATTATATTCTACAGCACAACGGCAGTCATGTCTTAAGTATAAAACTAACAATGACTCAATAATCCATGCTTTTTGGGAATGCTATGAAGTCCAAAAGTTATGGGTGGAGGTTGAAAGTTGGCTGTCAGAAGTACTACAATATAAACTTACTTATAATGAATCTGTCTGCATATTTCAAGACATGGCGTATGGGGTATAGTGAGATACCCAATCGGCTGGACGATTCTATTCTCTTCACTCATCTTGAAAAAGTTTACATTAAAAACGTGGAAATCAATCAATCCTCCATCATTAACAGAATGGAAAAATCTAATGATTTATTAGTGAAATATTGAAATAGCATAGGTGACCGAGAAAAACAAATTGGTACAATTTAAGGCCAGGTGGCAAACAATAAAGCAGTCACTAGGGATGAGGGTATGAGCATGCAGGTCTGTGCAGAGGAGATGTAGTCGTTGTACGTCTGTAAGTTGTTGTTCGTATGTGTATGTTTTGTATTTGGTGTGGGGGGAAAATCCTGAAATATATTAGCAAAAGAAGAAAAAGAAAAGAACTCCAACAGCCCACTGCCCAGATCAGAGGGGGAGAGCAGCTTCGTTTTCTGAGTGAGGGAGCTGCCTCAGATGGTCTCCATGGTCTGCCTTCGCCCCGCCTCTCATTCCAGCGCCCCCTCCCCGGTCCCAGCAGAAGGGGAAATGATTTGCTTATGGGCCATATGCTGTGTATATTTGTGGCAGGAGGCAGATAGTGCAGCAGAGTGGGCGGTTTGATCCTAATGCGCCCTATCTGTCATACAGACACTGCTGGAGTGCTCCTAATGTACCATAAAATAAGCCGTACTGCAGAGGCAAGGCTTGGTGTGTGTGTGTGTGTGTGTGTGTGTGTGTGTGTGTGTGTGTGTGTGTGTGTGTGTGTGTGTGTGTGTGTGTGTGTGTGTGTGTGTGTGTGTGTGTGTGTGTGTGTGTGTGTGTGCGTGTGTGCGTGTGTGTGTGTGTAAAAATTATGAGCATTTCTGTATGGCAACCCACCTCTTCCCTCTAAACGACCAATAAGGGGCCACCATTTTCGCAAAATGTCTCAAGCAGCACATTGTACATTGATCCCTCTGGAAGTGACATGAAAGTAACCAGAGGTATGTCTTTTCAATCCCTGTAATTCAAATCAAATCAAATGTATTTACATAGCCCTTCTTACATCAGCTGATATCTCAAAGTGCTGTACAGAAACCCAGCCTAAAACCCCAAACAGCAAGCAATACAGGTGTAGAAGCATTCTCAGTGTGAGAGATGGATGCCATCAAATGAACGATGGATGTGCAAGCCCACTGATTAATTAAGAGATCAAGTGAAAATGACAGATGGGGGATTTCGGTTCGACATAGAAAAGCATAACCAGACACTAAAGGTCCATATATGGGAGAGGTAGTCGCATACGAAATACAACTTGTGTGCTGATCTATGCTCCAAACATAACTCTATGCTAAACGCTAATACAAGAGGTGTGGGCAAGGCCATGCACAGACATTTTAGGGGGCAGGTGCTCAAATTTGGAAAAAGGTCATCCTCACGTCATTTTTTTTTGCTGTACTTTCATCATTCATATCTCGAAATTCATACACACCAAATGCCTCTCGAGCATAGTCCTATTCATTTTTGCAACAAAACACTCACTCTTTGTCACAAATTGTAAAGCTACAGTGCCTCCTATCGGGAAAAGAGGGTGGGCTATCAGCGGATCATTGATGTAGACGGTTGATGTAATTTGCTAGATAGCTAGCTCTATTTTTTTTTACTGATTGTGATTTCTATGTCTTTCTGTCTCTCTCTACTGTGCGCATCAGCCAACCAGAACGAATATTGAGGATGACGTAGGCTAAATCATGTGTTAGGCTAGCGAGTGTTAATCAAATGTTATGCTGCTGTGGCAGTACTGGTTCATCTTAAACTAGGTAGCTAGCTACACACACTTGACTGGTGACCGCATCTCTCAAGCCATGCATGTTTGGATATCGGGCGCTTGCAATCTCCATACAGAGCAGACTAGGAAAAAAGGTTCTGTACAGGGCAGATCAACAGGCGCAACCAACGGACCGGATAGGGGGTGGCGAACTTGAAGACGACTTGCAGGCAGTGGGTTCCCGAACAACAATGACAAAAAATGTATATTAAAAAAAACTTTGGTTATCCCACCACCCAAAAGGGCACTTTGGTGACTGGAAGGGCAAAGGGGCATGTGCTCTGCACAGGTAGAGCCCTATCTGTGCACGTGCCTGGGTGTATGAGAGTAAAATCATGGTGTTCCTCTGGCCTTTCATGCCTCACCTCCAGACAGTCGACCTATGACTTGTGACTGTCATATTGTCATGACGATGCCCTCTGTCCTCGGGGGTTTTCCACTCCAGTAGTTTCACTTTTTGGGCTGTTTTGATGTGGGCCAGGCTTCTGACAGATCAGCCAGCCCTAAGGCTCACCAGCCCAGCCTTGCCTGGTTCTGCTGTGACTGTGATGGATGGAGCCACTCCAGAGAAACACGTGTGCAGAGTAGAGCAGGATGTCACCCTCTGGAGTTCGGGAGCCAGGAACACAGACAGAGAGAGAGAACTGAACCTTGACCCAGATGGAGAGAGTGTGGGGCTTACTAGTCCACCATGGATCAATGCCACTTTCAGAAGAGTTACTACAGGTGAGAGGGCCTTGAATTGATATGTCCTGTTGATATTGTTAACAACAATCTACAGAATGTTGTCTAGCAGGGTTAGGTCTGCTATGGCCATTCCAAGAAGAATACGGGTTCATTTATGAGAGAAAAACACTATGAGAGAAACACACAATCTTTTGGATGCGATCGCGAAACAAACTCAGTTCACTCACCCCGCCGTAGTAGGATCCCAGCGCGATCCCATTGACTTCCATTTTACATTTTGTAAAGTTCTAGGTTCTTCTAAAATTCTTCTGCTGTGTGCTGGCTGTGCAGTGGTTACCGGTCTTCAAGGCCTCACCTCCCCACATGAAAGATGACAATTCCAGGAGTAGCTGTTCTTCGAGTCAGGCATGAAACCTTCTCCCTGGGAGAAGCCCGGGGAGCCTCCGCCGGAGGGGTGACATCACACCACAGTAAAACCACTCCTATACCCACTAATGACTGCCATGCTGTACGAACACATTGCCACACACACATGAAGCTGCACGCGTACTTGCACACACACACAGACATATAAACATACACAGTCACACACCCAGGCACACGCGTTCACACATGCACACATGCTTGCAAGCAGAAAGGCAGGCACACACAAAGCCTCAAACTCAAACACAACAACCAACACCAGTTGATTTTAGACCATGACATATATATCCAGTACATTGACATTTAGGGTAGAATAGAGCCATCCTTATTCCTCCCACTACTAAGAGATCATACTACATTTGTTATAATGAAGAGCTTGTAGTTGATGAGTTCTGAGACAGACAGGGATGGGAGGTTTGCTGTTTCGCTTGCTGCTAAGTCTTTCAGGCCTCCTGGCGAAGCTACAGAGAACACCCACATCATTGGCTCACAGTAGACGCAGCCGTTTTTCAAACCAACATGACATTGCCCCAGCCAAGCCTAATAGTTTAATCTTGCCACCGAAATATGTGTATAAATACTATTTGGGTTTGTTTCATCCTCTAAAAATACGTCTGTCATGTCTAGCTCCGCATGGAGGCTCAGGGAACATGGTGGCGATTTTACTACATTGAATTCAAACCTGAGGACAACGTTTAAGATATGAGAGAAAGTATGGAGCGGTTTAGGTAATGCTATTTTATTTGTCACATGCGCCGAATACATCAGTGAAATGCTTACTTACAAGCCCTGAACCAACAATGCAATTTTAAGAAAAAACGAAGTATTAAGAAGAAAGTATTCACTAAATAAACTGAAGTATACAATAATCAGGCCACTGTTGTGTCATCAGCAAACTTAATGATGGTGTTGGAGTCATGCTTGGTCATGCAGTCATGGGTGAACAGGGAGTACAGGAGGGGACTGAGCACGCACCCCTGAGAGGCCCCCGTGTTGAGGATCAGCATGGCAGATGTGTTGTTACCTATCCTTACCACCTGGGGGAGGCCGGTCAGGAAGTCCAGGATCAAGTTGCAGAGGGAGGTGTTTAGTCTCAAGATTCTTAGGTGTTTAGTCTCAAGGTCCTTTCCCATCTTTGTCCAGGTGGGAAAGGGCAGTGTGGAGTGCAATAGAGTTTGCGTCATCTGTGGATCTGTTGGGGCGGAATGCAAATTGAGTGGGTCTAGGGTTTCTGGGATAATGGTGTTGATGTGAGCCATGACCAGCATTTCAGAGCACTTCATGGCTACAGACGTGAGTACTACGGGTCAGTAGTCATTTAGGAAGGTTACCTTGGTGTGCTTGGGCACAGGGACTGTGGTGGTCTGCTTGAAACATGCTGATATTACAGACTCGGTCAGAGACAGGTTAAACATGTCAATGAAGACACTTGCCAGTTGGTCAGCGCATACTTAGAGTACACGTCCTGGTAATCCGTATGACCCTGCGGCCTTGTGAATGTTGACCTGTTTAAAGGTCTTACTCACATCGGCTACGGTAAGCGTGATCATACAGTCGTCCGGAACAGCTGGTGCTCTCATGTATGCTTCGGTGTTGCTTGCCTCGAAGCGTGCATAGAAGTAATTTAGCTCGTCTGGCAGGCTCATGTCACTGAGCAGCTCGCAGCTGTGCTTCCCTTTGTAGTCCGTACTATTTTGATAGCCCTGCCACATCCGACGAGCGTCGGAGCCGGTATAGTAGGATTCAATCTTAGTCCTGTATTGACACTTTGCCTTTTTGATGGTACGTCGGAGGGCATAGCGGGATTTCTTATAAGCTTCCGGGTTAGAGTCCTGCTCCTTGAAAGCAGCAGATCTACCCTTTAGCTCAGGGCAGATTTAGCCTGTAATCCATGGCTTCTGGCTGGGGTATGTACATGCGGTCACTGTCTAGACGACGTCATTGATGCACTTATTGATGAAGCTGGTGACGGATGTGGTGTACTCCTTAATGCCATCGGAAGAATCCCGGAATATATTCCAGTCTGTGGTAGCAAAACAGTCCAGTAGTTTAGCATCTGCATCATCTGACCACTTCCGTATTGAGCGAGTCACTGGTACTTCCTGCTTTAGTTTTTGCAAACTGTTTGCAGGACACTGAGATTATAGTGGAGTAAACTGCAGTGTACAAAGCAGCATCTTTTGTGAAAATGTTATGGCAAAGACAATATTTAATCATCCTCTCATATCATTTGTAGATGATCTTTCCTGTTTCCAAAAATGCAGTTTGACATCACAAAGCGCT
This sequence comes from Salvelinus namaycush, assembly GCF_016432855.1. NCBI lineage: Eukaryota > Metazoa > Chordata > Actinopteri > Salmoniformes > Salmonidae > Salvelinus > Salvelinus namaycush. Next base: position 38,786,714 of record NC_052310.1, on the reverse strand, counting down.
ACTGTGTGCATGGAAATGTATATCACTTGCATCAGAGGAAAAGACAAAGATAAGAAGACACGTTTAGCATCAGTTTGATGTGTACTTTGCGCCTCTCTCTAATAAATCCTGTCGTCTCCATTGTAACATTTTTAGAGTAGGTATTTAAAGTGTCAGCCGCTGACTGCCTTCTCTCTCTCCATATGTTAGAGTCCTTTACTGGTCCTCACACAACCAGAGGCCTGCCACTGGAAGTGCATTTCAATGTGAGATCCTCCCTTTACATGAAATTCAATCTAGCATTTGTGTGTTGTATCTTTTTAATGGCTTTGCTCTGGGCCCTGTCAGATAGGGCTTTACACCGCAGTAACAAACATGCCTCACATGAAGGAGATAGCAGATGTCTACAGTAGCCTAGTTAGGTGCTCCGATTAGTTCAGTTGAAAAGTGCAGATGGTTTGACTATGGTTCTAACAATAATGGAATCCTGACTCATGCACATACTGTACACCCATGCAGGCACGAGCATGCATACACACACGTAGACACACATGCATGCATGTGTCACGTGTGACTCATTTGCATGTTTAACCTAACAGCTGTTTTGTGTTTCTTTGTGGCTGCCCACAGGACGTGAGTACCGTCCGGAGGAATGGTGGATCCTTGGTTTTGTCAGAGCGCGTGATCACTTCTTATGGTAAAAGCACATGGATAATTGAGTTTGTTTGAGCTAAAGTAACATATTTAGGAAAATCTGCCTCATGGGCTGCATCGCTTCCTGTGTCCCTTTTTGTTTTGGTATATTTGTCTGTATTTTAACTAGCATGGTTTTAATAGTAAGAAATTATGTTTATGAATTGTTTGGAAACGAAGCAAATGACTGGAATGGAGCAACTGAAATGTGTTGAAGTGGAACAATGTGAAAACCATGCCTTAAAATAAATGTTAAACTGTCCTTTGTGTTCTGCTTACCAGACCTTGATACCAGACCTTGAACTTGTCACCTTTCCACCTCGTGACACATGCGCACATACACACATACACACACACACACACACACACACACACACACACACACACACACACACACACACACACACACACACACACACACACACACACACACACACACACACACACACACACACACACACACACACACACACACACACTATTATTCAAACCCCTTGACTCTTTCCACATTTTGTTACGTTCCAGCCTTATTCAAAAATTGATACCATTTTTTTAATGGTATCAAAGCCTTTTTAATGGTATTCCAGCCTTTTTGCAATTTATAAAATATCACATTTATATAAGTATTCAGACCCTTTACTCAGTACTTTGTTGAAGCACCTTTGGCAGCGATTACAGCCTCAAGTCATATTGGGTATGACGCTACAAGCTTGGCACACCTGTATTTGGGGAGTTTCTCCCACTCTGATGTTGCCACCACCATGCTTCACCTTAGGGATGGTGCTAGGGTTCCTAAAGACGTGATGCTTGGCATTCAGGCCAAAGAGTTCAATCTTGGTTTCATCAGACCAGAGAATCTTGTTTCTCATGATCTGAATCCTTTAGCTGCCTTTTGGCAAACTCCAAGTGGGCTGTCGTGCCTTTTACTGAGGAGTGGCTTCCGTCTGGCCACTCTACCATGAAGGCCTGATTGGTGGAGTGCTACAGAGATGTTTGTCCTTCTGGAAGGTTCTCCCATCTCCACAGAGGAACAATGGAGCTCGGTCAGAGTGACCATCGGGTTCTTGTTCACCTCCCTTACCAAGGCCCTTCTCCCCCGATTGCTCAGTTTGACCAGGCGTCCAGCTGTAGGAAGAGTCTTGGTGGTTCCAAACTTCTTCCATTTAAGAATGATGGAGGCAATTGTGTTCTTGGGGACCTTCAATGCTGCAGAAATGTTTTGATACCCTTCCCCAGATCTGTGCCTCGACACAATCCTTTCTTGGAGCACTACGGAAAAATTCCTTCGACCTTATGGCTTGGTTTTTGCTCTGACATGCACTGTCAACTGTGGGACCTTATATAGACAGGTGTGTTCCTTTCCAAATCATGTCCAATCAATTGAATTTACCACAGGTGGATTCCAGTCAAGTTGTAGAAACATCTCAAGGATGATCAATGGAAACGGGATGCACCTGAGCTCAGTTTCGAGTCTCATAGCGAAGGGTCTGAATACTCATGTAAATAAGGTTTTTCTGTATTTTTTCTCAAAACCTTCTCAAAAAGGTTTTATTTAATCAATTTTAGAATGAGGCTGTAACGTAACAAAATGTGGAAAAAGTCGAGGGGTCTGAATATTTTCCGAATGCTGTGTATATCCCTGGCGCCATATGGAGGAAATATTTGGTAAGCATATACACAGTCCCAGATATTTAATCATCTTGTGCTCTGTCTTTTCTCATAGACAGACAGCGTCATCCACCACAGTTGTGAGAGTGTTGGAATAATGTCTGGTTTCATTCCCCCCCCTTTTCCCCCCTCCAGGTTGGGGTGGTACAGTCTGTGGGCCATGCACAGTGTCTGGGGAGACAGAGTGGTCTGCTCCAGGACAAAGAGAGTGGAATCTGTGACTGCGGTGGAGTCAACCTAAGTTCAGAGTGCTGTACTGCAGCCAGAGGAGGTCTAGTGTTTCCAGTAGCAACTCCAGCAGTGGCTTTTATATCTTGTCTGTATTATGTTTCCCCTTTCCTCCATCTGTCTCTTCTTTTTCCTGTTTAAGTCCTTTATGTTCACTGGGTGGCCTTCTGTCTATCCTCTGTTCCTCTTGTTTGTAACTATTCATCTCGAACAAACACACTCCATCCTCCCCTCTCCGTGCAGTGCCTTATCAACCAGTCTCCACCCGTGTGTCAACTTCAATTTAAGGCCGCTTAATTGTATTTAAAGTCATATTTCTTTGACTTTCAGAGACCCACGGAACTCTCAACAGCCGAGCAACAAAGTACAAAATTCAAAACTACATGAGGCCAAAAGTGGTGCAACACAAGCTTTTATGACTGTTCGTAGCCTTTTGACTGTGTCAGTCAGGGTTCCACAACAGGTTCTGGCCTGAAGTCCAGTCCAGACTCCACACCTAAATACTGGGCTCAGGCTCACTTCCTGCTTGTGGAAGTGGTCCAATCCGGGAAACGTTTATTGTATTTTCACAAAGCCAAGTGCATTTGGTTTCAACACTGGGGTTTGTGTGTGTGTCTCACTTGCACCCACATGGGACAAGCTCCTTGAAACCACCACCTAAATGCTGTCACACTGGCTTTTGAGTTGTGGCTGTGTTTGCTTTCTCATGTGTATTTGCTGAATTAGCAGAGAGAATTTGATCAAATGCCCTGATACGATGCTGCACATTATCTCCACACACAATTGGGAAAGATTTAAGGCTGCCTGTTTACTGCAGAGAAGCCAAATCAGTTTGTACACGTGTGATAGAACAGCAGTGTATGTACTACAATTTTTTACCAACAAAACAATAACAAATGCGCCTGGGGCTGGCTTGTGGCTCTGTTTCGACTATGACGGAGTTCAACTTTAAAGGGGCATTCCGCTGTTTATACATCCATTGTTGGACTTATAAATGAATGATATGTACCCATTGATTCTTGAAGAATATAACTTATAAACGCCTCATGAGTTTATTTTAACTGTCGTACCCCATCACAGCCCAAAACATGCGCTTGTTTTGCTCCAATGTTTTGGAAACAAAGGAAATGTAAACAAATACCATATAGCCTTAAAACTATCATTTTGGATCATGTATGGTCAGTCCTTGAATCCATAGCACTTTCTATACATTTGAGTGGTTACATTTCTCCAGCCCCATCCCTCAGCTTTTTAATGAAACGGGCGGCAAATCACCTTGTTATTATTTCAACTGCTGATTACCCCTTTAAAGGGTACAGTAGAGTACAGAGTGGTTGAGATAAATGTCAGTGCTTTGCCCTTTACAACTAATAATCTCCTGTGAAAGTACAGTATCGTGAATAAAGTGCAAACGTTCATTAAATGATAATAATCACATCGCTGAAATTGCCCTCATTACATTAAACCAACGGCACAGAGGAAGTGACATGTGCACGACCTGTAAACACTTCTGAGTACAAGCTGTTGATTCTATTGGGCCTAATAGTAGTGTCCACTCCGCTGGCTGTTCGGGGGGAAATTATTCAATGTTTTCATGTACGCTGGCCATCCTGTTTACGTTGTGGGCACTTTGTCACGGCAGCCAGGGTTGAGCCGGGTCTTTGATCAGGGGGTCCAGAGAGGGGTGTGGGGTGGGGGTCCGGAGGGGTAGAGGGGGGGGGGGGGGGGGGGGGGGGGCGCTGCACCACACCACTCTGCAGAAGCAGCCTGCAGCACCTCCACACCCGGGTCATGTCTCCACACACATCGCGGCCCGCTCCTCATTTCCTGGTGCTTGATCCTACAGCGAGGGGTGACGGAGGTGGGGGGGAGAGGGGGTGTTGGGTCACAGGGAAGGTTAACGTGACGCCAAGGTCTCTTGATCACAAACGGTCAGGTAATGATGTGGTAAACGCACACATAGCATACGGATCAGAATTCTTGACAGTTACACGAGACAGACACGTTCAAACTCCTCCATGATCAATTGGCTGGGCACCTCTCCAACCCAAAGCTGCACCAGTAGAACAACCCACAGTACCACTACTGTAACTTAACACACCTCTAAAGGCATTCGTCAACCTTGATCAGACCTAAATAGCAGGATCACAAGAACCTCTAACAGCGGGGACTGCAGCATCCCATACCGGTCCACCAGGTTTTTCCAATCTGCTTTCCAGTGCAAAGCTAAATGAAATGGAATGGCCTCCCCTCCTTGCTGAAAGCACATAGCAGCGTCAAAGCTTTCTCGTCTAAGGAGAAAAAAACAGATGAAGTCCAATCAGACATGCTCCCATTGATTTTATTTTTAAATCTGAAAGGTCACATTGACTTTTTATATGCAACAGAATACACAGCAATACACACTCATGTGCAATTTCATTAGGTTCAAAAACTGGGCTCTGTACAATATTTTGATTTAACGACGTGTTTATTATTTGTTTTACAACTCAAATTCATCAGGTCCAACAGCAATATATGCAAAGAATTGTATGTGTAATGCACTGACCTCAGTTTTGAAACGTGTCTGCAAAGTATGTCCTGACTTTCTAAAAGTCTGATGTACAGTGCATTCGGAAAGTATTTAGACCCCTTCACTTTATCCACATTTTGTTACGTTACAAATTTATTCTAAAATGGATTAAAAAATAAATAAAAATCCTCATCAATTTACAAACAATATACCATAATGACAGAACAAAAACAGTTTTTTGGAATTTTTTGCAAATTTATACAAAATAAAATACAGAAAAACCTTATTTACATAAGTATTCAGACCCTTTGCTATGAGACTCGAAATTGAGCTCAGGTGCATCCTGTTTCCATTGATCATCCTTGAGATGTTTCTACAACTTGGTTGGAGGCCACCTGTGGTAAATTCAATTGATTGGACATGATTTGGAAAGGCACACACCTGTCTATATAAGGTCCCACAGTTGACAGTGCATGTCAGAGCAAAAACCAAGCCATGAGGTCAAAGGAATTGTCCGCAGAGCTCCGGGACAGGATTGTGTCGAGGCACAGATCTGGGAAGGGTATCAAAGCATTTCTGCAGCATTGAAGGTCCCCAAGAACACAGTGGCCTCCATCATTCTTAAATGTAAGAAGTTTGGAACCACCAAGACTTCCTAGGACAGGCCGAACTGAGCAATCCGGGGAGAAGGGAGTTGGTCAGTGAGGTGACGCTTGGCATTGGCCTGAATGCCAAGCGTCACGTCTGGAGGAAACCTGGCACCATCCCCACGGAGAAGCATGATGGTGGCAGCATCAGGTTGTGGGTATGTTTTTCAGCAGCAGGGACTGGGAGACTAGTCAGGATCAAGGGACGATGAACAGAGCAAAGTACATAGAGATCCTTGACTAAAAAAACTTGCTCCAGAGCGCTCAGGACCTCATACTGGGGAGAAGGTTCACCTTCCAACAGTACAATGACCTTAAGCACACAGTCAAGACAACACAGGAGTGGCTTTGGGACAAGTCTCTGAATGTCCTTGAGTTGCCCAGCCATAGCCTGGACTTGAACCCGATCAAACATCTCTGGAGATTTCTTTAAATAGCTGTGCAGCGACGCTCCCCATGCAACCTGACAGAGCTTGAGCTTTCAACAAAGTACTGAGAGGGTCTGAATGCTTATGTAAATGTAATATTTCCGTTTTATTTTCCGTAATATTTTCTGTTTTGATGCAAGTTTGCTGATTTTCAAACAAACTGTTTTTGCTTTGACATCATTGGTTATTTATAGTGTGTAGATTGATGAATGAAAAAAACAATTCTCTACATTTTAGAATAAGGCCGTAAGGTAAAGTGGAAAAAGTGAAGCGGTCTGAATACTTTACGAATGCACTTTATGTATGTTGTCCTTTTGCATATAACGTTTTCATGTTTATATGTTCACCTGCCGGGGGACTACAGACGTAAATGAACTGTTAGCTAAATCTGGTGCAACGCATCACTTCTCACTTTTGAGATTTATGTTTTCATTGTACACTCTCCCTGTCCAAATAAACTTCACATTTTACAATTTTTTTGTATATAAAGTTGCGGTTGAGTTCTGGCTGTATTCTGTTAGTAGGGTCACATCTTTAACTTATAAACAGGCCTGTTAATTCATTTTTCTCCATTCACTCAGTTGTCAACGCCGTGCTGCACCGGACTGCCTCCTCAACAAGACAGCTGGGATCAGTTAGACAACAATCAAAAATATAGACATGTTTGTGGTGGAAATGCACATTTTCCAGATTATCACAAAAACAAAAAGTTGGCATGGGCCGTTCGCACATTTTAGCATATCGTGTTTGACTGATGGTTAGGGGGCTGAAGGAGAGGAATGAGCAGGCGCAGGGTAGAGGAGGGCTGAGGGGGGATGACAACTGAAGTAGAGAAAACCCACATGAAAACATACTATAGTATAAATACTATAGTATTCACTGAAGTGTTTTTGCAGACTTTACTGCAGCTATCACTATAGTGTTTACTGTAGTATTGTAGAATACTGTAGTATTACAGTTAAGCATAGCATAAATACTTTAGTAAAATAAAACGATAGTATATACTACAGTAATTAATGTAGTGTTTTTGTGGATTGTAGTATGCTGTATTTTTACTGTAGTGTTTTTGCAGACTGTACTCTATTGTAGTATTTACCATATTTTGTTTGCGGACTATAGTGTTTACTGTAGTGTTTTTGCTGACATTACTGTCGTATTTACTGTAGTGTTTTTGTTTAATTATCTTTAAAATAGAAGGAGGCTTTCTCCTTCAGGAAACCTACTGGAGAAAAACTAAAACACCAAAATTATATAACCTGTAGGTAGGTAGGTAGGTCTGGGGCCTAAACAGATAGGTCAGAGCTTCTGCTCTTTTCTATAACCTATAAAGAACACAATATATGGTCTATACTTGGCATGTAGGTTTCTAATTTATGGGTGGCATAAATTACAAAATGGGGAGGGGAATGAGCAAATTAAATACTGTAATATTTACTATAGATAAAAAAAGTGTAGTGTTTTTGCAGACTGTCGTGTTTTTGCGGACATCACTGTAGTATTAACTACAGTGCTTTTTTTGTGTGGATAATACTGTAGTATTTACTGTAGTATTCTACATTATAAACTGGGTGGGTCAAGCCCTGAATGCTGATTGGCTGACAGCCGTGGTATATCAGACTGTATAACACAGGTATGACAAAACATACATTTTTTGTGCTCTAATTACATTGGTAACCAGTTTATAATAGCAATAAGGCACCTCAGGGGTTATGATATGTGGCCAATATACCACAGCTAAGGGCTGTGTCCAGGCACTTTGCATTGCGTCATGCTTAAAAAGAACAGCTTTTAGCAGTGGTATATTGGCCATATACTACACCTCCTCGGGCCTTATTGCTTAAGTGTACTACAACATTCTTTAGTAAGTACTACACACGATAGAGCCCCACAGTGGAGGTGTCATAATATTCATAAAACCTAGCGGTCAAACAGGGGAATGGTTCCAATCGTTTTTCCATCATTCATTTTTCCATAGGGGATTTAGGAAACACTTAAAATAAGGGCTGTGTAGGCTTACCCTGGCGTGATGTTTTGATAACCTTGTAAATATCTCTTGGACATCTCTTGGACAAGGTGACTTTCATCAATATATATATTTACTCTCAGATTCGAAAATGCTAATTAGCATCAAAGTACTACAAATCCCTGCAAGCTCCTGCACGTCATCTCTAGCTGATACCTTTGCGAACAGGTATTGTGTTAAATTGAAACTTGTGCAAGACAGTTCACATAATTGTCCATTGAAATAAATGTAAGCAATTTATGAATTACTACGTTTAGCTAACATTAGATAGTTAATATAGAGATTCTTACTTCTACCTCGATTCAGCAGTCTCGTACAGATCATCATTGCATTTATAATAGCCACATTAGCAGCTAATCAGCATTTCATTTTTGGGGTGTAAATACAGGCGAATATATTGATAAAAGCCACCTTGTCCTGGAGAGATTTACACAGTAATCAAAACATCATGCCAGGGTAAGCCTACATGAAACACAGCCCTTATTTTCAGTGTTTCTAAAATCCCCTATTGGAACCATTTCCCTGTTTGACCACTAGGTTTTATGGGTAGTATGAGTCACACTGTGGTACTCTATGGAGGGATACTACAGTGTGTAGTATAGTATTCTACGGTATACTACAGTTTACGATAGAATTCTATAGTAAGTAGTGCAGTATTCTACAGTAAACGGTAGTATTTGTCATGTGGGAATAGAGAGAAAGAGAAGAGAGAATGAGAATGTGTGTTTGAGAGAGGTTGACAGAGAGGGAGAGAGGGAGCTGGTATTGGATGGAGAGTGGGAGAGGGGGTGGTGGAGGTATGGTTGGCTAGTTGCTCTGTGCCAGAGGGTGTGATTAGAGGTCTGGGATGGTAGGGGTATGTCAGCACTAAGAGGAAATTAGGACTTAACAGAATACAGAGTAGCAGAACCCAAAACACAACATAGACAAAGAACTGAGCCTCTTGTACAGCCAACACACACGCACGCACACACACACACAACACACACACACACACACACCCTGCAATGGCTAACTATACAGCCCCCTCTCGCCACCTAGTGGAGACACTTTGTGCTACACCACTCCTGGGACTGGTTATTTTCACATCAAGTGGGAGAGGAGAAAAAAAAGGGTTCCTTTGGTATGTTCCATTACATGCGTTTAATAAATGTTTATGTGAATAATGTATATATAGGAGCAAGGAGCTGTGGATCGTGTTATACGCGTGTGTGTGCATAAACCTGTGTGTGTGCGGATTTGTCTTCTCCACTCTCCCACCCTGTGTGTTTGTTCAGATGGAGAGGGAAGCGGAGCACTTCCAGTTTACTGTGGTCTCTGCTGTAATCCAGAGGGTTGACAATGTCTCAAAGTCAGTCAGACAGACAGGCTGGCAGGAAGAGGGAGAGGGCCATGTGCGCACAAGGCAGGGTGTGCCGCAGAATAGTTGCATTGCTCGCCAATGCCTCTGTGATTCAGTTCATCCAAATTGCTGACTCGCTGTGGTCTTGATAACAGGAACATCTACACTGCCTGGCACAAAATTCCTTCAATCAATTACCTAAAATCCATGCCCGTTGATAGAGTAATCCACTGTGTGCTCCCTCACTGACCTCTTATCGTTTTATTCTCATAGGTGAACATGTGTATAATATACGGACAGTTGAAATCGGAAGTTTACATACACTTTAGCCAAATACATTTCAACTCAGTTTTTCACAATTCCTGACATTTAATCCTTGTAAAAAGTCCCTGTCTTAGGTCAGTTATTAAGAAGCTGAAATGTCAGAATAATAGTAGAGAGAAAGATTTATTTCAGCTTATATTTCTTTCATCACATTCCCAGTGGGTCAGAAGTTTACATACACTCAATTAGTATTTGGTAGCATTGCCTTTAAATTGCTTAACTTGGGGCAACTGTTTCAGGTAGCCTTCCACAAGCTTCCCACAATAAGTTGGGTGAATTTTGGCCCATTTCTCCTGACAGAGCTGGTGTAACTGAGTCAGGTTTGTAGACCTCCTTGCTCGCACACGCTTTTTCAGTTCTGCCCACAAATGTTCTATGGGATTGAGGTCAGGGCTTTGTGATGGCCAACTCCAATACCTTGACTTTGTTGTCCTTAAGCCATTTTGCCACAACTTTGGAAGTATGCTTGATGTCATTGTTCATTTGGAAGACACATTTGCGACCAAGCTTTAACTTCCTGACTGATCTCTTGAGATGTTGATTCAATATATCTACATAATTTTCCTGCCTCATGATGCCATCTATTTTGTGAAGTGCACCAGTCCCTCCTGCAGCAAAGCACCCCCACAACATGATGCTGCCACCCCCGTGCTTCACGGTTGGGATAGTGTTCTTCGGCTTGTAAGCCTCCCCCTTTTTCCTCCAAACATAACAATGGTCATTATGGCCAAACAGTTCTATTTTTGCTTCATCAGACCAGAGGACATTTCTCCAAAAAGTACAATCTTTGTCCCCATGTGCAGTTGCAAACTGTAGTCTGGCGTTTTTATGGCGGTTTTGGAGTAGTGGCTTCTTCCTTGCTGAGCGGCCTCTCAGGTTATGTCGATATAGGGCTTGTTTTACTGTGGATATAGATACTTTTGTACCTGTTTCCTCCATCATCTTCACAAGGTCCTTTGCTGTTGTTCTGGGATTGATTTGCACTTTTTCGCGCCAAAGTACGATCATCTCTAGGAGACAGAACGCGTCTCCTTCCTGAGCGGTATGAAGGCTACGTGGTCCCATGGTGTTTATACTTGCGTACTATTGTTTGTACAGATGAACGTGGTACCTTCAGGCATTTGGAAATTGCTCCCAAGGATGAACCAGACTTGTAGAGGTCTACAATTTTTTTCTGAGGTCTTGGCTGATTTCCTTTTCTTAGTGCAAAAGGGCATTGAGTTTGAAGGTAGGCCTTGAAATACATCCACAGGTACACCTCCAATTGACTCAAATGAGATCAATTAGCCTATCAGAAGCTTCTAAAGCCATGACATCATTTTCTGGAATTTTCCAAGCTGTTTAAAGGCACAGTCAAATTAGTGTATGTAAACTTCTGACCCACTGGAATTGTGATACAGTGAATTATAAGTGAAATCATCTGTCTGTAAACAATTGTTGGAAAAATGACTTGTGTCATGCACAAAGTAGATGTCCTAACCGACTTGCCAAAACTATAGTTTGTTAACAAGACATTTGTGGATTGGTTAAAAAACAAGTTTTAATGACTCCAACCTAAGTGTATGTAAACTTCTGTCTTCAACTGTATAGTGAGCGTGAGTGAACATACTCTCCTGTAGCCCCTCTAAAGGCCCGGAGGGCCTCAGTAAGTCTGCCATGTTCTGGGACTCGTGAGTGAAGAGCAGTAACTGATTTTTCAATGTTGCTGTTATTTATTGAAATTGAGAGCACAGGGCGCACAGAGACAGGCACTTCTTCGTTCATTTACATCATGGTCCCGCAGTGGTAAAAGCCTTGTGAAGTGTTTACATAAACAGAATTGGACTGAAGAATAAAAAGCTGTGAATGAGGCTCCTGGCTCTTTCCTCTCCTCCTCTCCTCCATTCTGCCGGCTTGCGTTTATCTACAGTCCATCTTTCGTCTCGCTAATGTAGCTCGCTTAACAATGTCTTCGAGCGAGGGAGGAGGGAGGAGAGGAGGAGGAGGAAGAGGGAAAGAGAGGGCTGTGGGGAAAGTGAAATAACAGAGACTTGGGAGAGTGGTTGCGCTTTGCTCTCTCTGTGGGACTTAACGCCGGCATTTCCCTTCGCTGCACTCTCTGACAGAGGGGAGAATAAAGATGGGGGTGTTGGTGGAGAGTGGGGGTCACTGGGGCTACTTTGGCACAGGGAGACCATGGGATGGGTGAATGAGGGGGGGGGGGGGGGGGGGGGGGGGGGGGGGTTAAAGGGACTATGGGGCTGTTTAGCCCTAATGAAAGTTGAGGAGGTGGAAAGTGGGAAAAAAGAGTGATGAAAGCAGAAAACCCGGCCAGTGGTCTCCCAGCTCTCCTAATAGGGGCCTGGGCTCTCTGTGTGAAGCTGAAGGGTACACCATGCTAGCCTCAAGTCTAACCCCAATAACTGAGCTCATACTGTAGTACCAACACTCAAACCTAAAAGAGCATTTACCTGTAAGTTACCATACAATAGACCCAGTAGTCAATAACCGAAGAAAGTCCACATAACAACAATCAGTGGCAACTGTCATCTACTTAAATCTACAAAACCAGCTCCAGCGAAAGTCAGTGCGGATTCAACACTAGATGTTTAGATAGTGTAAATATCCCAGACACCACATTCGGTTCCTTGAAAGTTGTGGGAACGTTGTTTTTAGTTTCCCTTTAGTTCTTGGAATGAAGCCATGTGTTTACTGGAGAAAAAATGTAATGCACTGAGAATGGAAGTGAAAATATAGCCTGTTCAGGGAACATACATTTTTAGGTTGCAGGGAGGTTCTGAGAACATTTTACTATGGTTCCCTGAAAGTTTTCCTGGGAGATTTTATTAACTTTCTGAGAACGGAAATTCTAGGTTATTTAATAACGTTCTGAGAATGTTTCAAGAAGACTTTTAATAACACTGACTTTTATGACACTAAATACCTGAGCTTTGTAAACGATGTTAAATGTAGAGTATAGCATACACGTGCTATGCATTTTAGCAAAATAGGACATTTGTTTGCTTAGGCATTAATCATGCAAACACATGTGTTTTTTTATTGTGGCACGGCATCATTGAGATTCAAACCGATGATCTTCTGTTCTCTATCAATGGGATTAGTCAACTGCACCACCAGGATGGCGCCAGCGTGTCATGTTTTAAAAAAAACTCATACAAAGCTGTTCATTTTAGTCTATTCAAACAGACCCTATTTGAAAGAAAACAAGCACTCATTAGGTGTGGCCAATTAGTGGGAGCGGTCAACACACCTGAACACACTTAACAAGAAAGAGGATAGAGAGAGTATTGTTGATGCTGAGAACGGAATGCAACTGCGTTTAAATAATATTCTTGGAACGTTCTCTGAATGTTACTCTAGTTTTCTTGTGCTTTTTATGGAACGTGACTTTAAAAAGAACCAGAGGAAACCTGTAGGACAAGTTATTGTGAAGTACGGAAATTCCCACAGACGAGAGTTGTTTCTTAACGTTCTCTGAACTATTTGAGAACATTTCCAATGTCAAACCAGTTGGAGAACGTTCCTAGAAATTTAAATCAAATGTAACCATGTTTAGACTTTTAGAAAAAGTTTTGTTCACGTAATGAAATATGGTTTTTTGTCAAGTTCCTTAAATGTGCTGAGAATGTTCCAAAGCCGAGCAACTATCCTGCACCAGTCCCAGAAAGTTGTGGGAAGGTTGTATGCAAAATAACCATAGGAAAACCACACTCTCACCAAGCTCTAAGAAACATATGGTTCTCAGAACGTTTTGTGCTAGCTGGGTGGAGCCTGAGCCAGAGAGAAAAAAAACATATTTGCAAGAGCTCTATCGGGATAGAAGGAAAGTCCCTTCACCGCCTTCCACCTCCTCCCGTCCCGTCCGATGCCTGCTGTGCTGTATGTACCTCCTCTACTGTACATTCCCACACACCATGGAGTTATGGCAGAATGGAAAATTATCACAATCTCTCAGCAACCCAACTCCAGGGCAAACAGCATAAGAAATATGGCGTTACAATAAGGCTATGAAAACATGGCTAATGAGGGGCCCACCGCATAAACAGGCCTTCAGCATATTGCAACAGCTGGCTGCCATGTCCACGGTAATCATCATTATCATCCTAATTGATGTTATTAATATGGTAAAGCATTAATCCGTATTCATTGACCTGGCCAAGGTTTTCGACTCTGTCAATCACCACATCCTCATCGGCAGACTCAATAGCCTTGGTTTCTCAAATGATTGCCTCGCCTGGTTCACCAACTACTTCTCTGATAGAGTTCAGTGTGTTAAATCGGAGGGCCTGTTTTCCGGGCCTCTGGCAGTCTCTATGGGGGTGCCACAGGGTTCATTCTTGGGCCGACTCTCTTCTCTGTATACATCAATGATGTCGCTCTTGCTGCTGGTGAGTCTCTGATCCACCTCTACGCAGACGACACCATTCTGTATACTTCTGGCCCTTCTTTGGACACTGTGTTAACAACCCTCCAGACGAGCTTCAATGCCATACAACTCTCCTTCCGTGGCCTCCAACTGCTCTTAAATACAAGTAAAACTAAATGCATGCTCTTCAACCGATCGCTGCCTGCACCTGCCCGCCCGTCCAGCATCACTACTCTGGACGGTTCTGACTTTGAATATGTGGACAACTACAAATACCTAGGTGTCTGGTTAGACTGTAAACTCTCCTTCCAGACTCACATCAAACATCTCCAATCCAAAGTTAAATCTAGAATTGGCTTCCTATTTCGCAACAAATCATCCTTCACTCATGCTGCCAAACATACCCTCGTAAAACTGACCATCCTACCGATCCTCGACTTTTGCGATGTCATTTACAAAATAGCCTCCAATACCCTACTCAATAAATTGTATGCAGTCTATCACAGTGCCATCCATTTTGTCACCAAAGCCCCATATACTACACACCACTGTGACCTGTACACTCTCGTTGGCTGTCCCTCGCTTCATACTCGTCGCCAAACCCACTGGCTCCAGGTCATCTACAAGACCCTGCTAGGTAAAGTCCCACCTTATCTCAGCTCGCTGGTCACACCTTATCTCAGCTCGCTGGTCACCATAGCAGCACCCACCTGTAGCACGCGCTCCAGCAGGTATATCTCTCTGGTCACCCCCAAAGCCAATTCCTCCTTTGGCCGCCTCTCCTTCCAGTTCTCTGCTGTCAATGACTGGAACGAACTACAAACATCTCTGAAACTGGAAACACTTATCTTCCTCACTAGCTTTAAGCACCAGCTGTGAAAACAGCTCACTGATTACTGCACCTGTACATAGTACATCTATAATTTAGCCCAAACAACTACCTCTTCCCCTACTGTATTTATTTATTTATTTATTTTGCTCCTTTGCACCCCATTATTTCTATTTCTACTTTGCACATTCTTCCACTGCAAATCTACCATTCCAGTGTTTTACTTGCTATATTGTATTTACTTCACCACCATGGCCTTTTTTTGCCTTTACCTCCCTTATCTCACCTCATTTGCTCACATTGTATATAGACTTATTTTTCTACTGTATTATTGACTGTATGTCTGTTTTACTCCATGTGTAACTCTGTGTTGTTGTATGTGTCGAACTGCTTTGCTTTATCTTGGCCAGGTCGCAATTGTAAATGAGAAGTTGTTCTCAAATTGCCTACCTGGTTAAATAAAGGTGAAGTAAAAAAAATAAAAAAATAAACTGTCCCGTGGTAACAGTACATTAACTGTAGCATGGTCATAGCATGGTATGAGATTGGTTTTCTCATAGAATGAAGTATTGTACTTATCCAGACTGGGTATGTAAGTATAGGGAGGTATGATATTGGAATGTTGCAGGAATGAGTTTCTTTTTGAGGGTTCACTAAATGAATTCCTACACTCCCTGAAGAAGACTCTTGTAGTCGAATAGTAGTCGGTAATGGGGACGGGGGCTTATGATATGAAATCATATACTTGGTTAAAGCTAAGTGTGAAAATCATATATAAAAGATAAATCTGAGATCATATGCAATGGACCTGCTGGATTAGAATGGCTGGTGTAAAAAAATCACACAGTAAGTAGTCTCGGTAATCCCAGGCATAGAGCAACAGCACTTGTTAATGTGGGAAACAACCCTTCTGCCTAAAGGAGACTGCGCAGTAAGCAAACAAATATTTGTGAGCGCTGGAAGTGCCTTAGGTGCAATGATCATGTACAACCACTAGAGTGCGCCACTATTCAAGTAAAAGTTGATCAGAACATCTCAACAGTACTAAATCAATTGCGTTGAAATCTTCTTGTCAGGCTTTAACCAATATACATTAAAAAAACTTTTTCATACACATAATACACAGATAGACAATATTCAACATCTATTACGAATAGACTTTAATTGTCTTACTTGCATTGACTTACTGACTCATTACCAAAAACAATAGCGTGTGGAGCAGAGTAGAGCCACCTACCGTGAATTGAAACCCAGCCCCCCCCCCCCCCCCCCCCCCTCTCTCTCTGTCTCTCTCTCGTTCTCGCTCTCACTCTCTCAGAAACATCTGTCTGAGCAGGAAACTGTGAGCACAGACAGGGTGAACCCCATCTGTCCGACAGCAAGAAGACACATTCAGAGATGTGCCATTCTGGCTCAAAACCTCCACTAGGGCTGTGTTTACACAGCAGGCAGCTTAATTATGATTTTTTTTTCAACTAATTGGTCTTTTGAACAAACAGAACAGATCTTTTGCCAATAATTGGGCTGCCTGTGTAAACGTAGCACGTCTACCAGTTGCAGCTACAGACTCAATCAAATGAAATGTTCAAATAATGTACTGTTCAGCCTACATTGGTGTAGTTTTTACTATGAATGTGCCTCTAAAACATACGAGACAGCAAAAATAACCGGGCTGAAAGTAGTACAATGCATTGAGTGACTCACGTCAACGTAAAAACAACAAACACAATCCCGGTCAGTTCCAAGCAAGCCAAAGTGAAGGAGCTGGTTGCGTAACCTGCCAGGTTCGCTCTGTGGTTACTCATCATCCGACTACCTCCGAAGCATCCTCAAAAATCATTTACCCTGCTGGATAAACCCACAGGCAGAGGCCCCAAGCCTCAATCCCCTCTGGACCGTGAAGGAGGATAAAAGATTGGCCCTGTCCTTTCTTCTCTCTCTCCCTCCATCCTTCATAAAACCAGAAGAAAGGGGGGGGGCTTTGTGGTAGGGGTGTTTGAGCAAGGCGGGTGGGGTGCGGTGGTGGGGGGTTTTACTGGTGTAGTGGGGTCACACACTGCCAGGAAACAGGCGATGAGGGGGTAGAGGGAGGGAGAGGAAGGGTGTTTGCTGAGGGTAATTTACTCCACTGCGATACAAGGTGACAACCGGATTCCTTACTGGCACACACACTACGTATGTTTAACTATCCTTGATGGGACCTACAATTTATTTCCATTCAAAATCCTATTTTCCATAACCCTTACACTAACCCTAAACTTAACCTTAACACCTAACCCTACCCTAACTAAGCCCCCCCCCCCCCCCAAAAAAAAAATTGTCCATGCAGGGACCTGAGGGAGAAATGTTCTTGTTTTACTATCCTTGTGGGGACTTTGGGAGATTTCCAGTACACACCAGGATAGCAATACAAGCCCCCCCCCCCCCCCCCCCCCCCCCCCCCCCACACACACAACCATACCCACACACAAACAACCACACACACACTTATCATGACCTCTATCTCGACCTCTAGAGCATGTGGAGAGAAGAAGGTTCTGTTCCTGGAAACAGTCTTCCCTCTGTCCTGCCAGAGTTAGCCCACTCAATTTCTCACAATGACACCTCTATCTCTCTCTCTCACACACACACACACACACTGCCTCCCATCCCTACAGTAGGGGGGACCAGCTATTAAGGACAGCTCACTGGTCTTGATACTCTGGCATTTGGTTGACTGGCTCTGTCAAAGGGTGAGGGGCTTACCTCCTGAGGTTTCCAGCTGGTCAGTGGGATGGAACGAGTGTCCTCTGGTAAGACGGGTCAGTGTCTGGCACAGACTGAGATGTGGTGATGTCATACCCGAGTTCTACTGGGAAAGGACAACCACCAATTAACCATAGATCTTGTATTCAAATGGTCAATTGTGAAAAGTCCAGTCAGTCCACACATGGATTCTTTTTTGTCAGACTGTCATGCATTGTGTCACGGCACCCTATAGACAGGGGCAGATTGGCAATTCTGGCAAATGCCAGATGGGCTGGACAATTGTTTTGTTAGGTGGGCTGGTCAAAATTGACACACACAAAAATATTTTTTCATATATAAAAATAAAACAATGAAAAAGGTGATATGGCCGGTGGCCCATGGGCCTGTTAAGATATTTACTTAAAATTTGTTGGAGCAATTTATTTTATACTAATCTTTAATGAGCCATTAGCTAATCATGTGGGCAACGCCGGCCCCCTAGCAAGATGGGCCGCCCGGTTTTCTGATAGGCTGAGCTGAAGTCCCACAAACTCACATTCAAAGGCAAAGTTGCACCAGCATAGAGACCTGGTCAGACTCTGTCATCATTTAGACACCCAAGATTATGGATAGTAAAAAATGGAAAGGGTGCCTATAAAACGCAGAAAGATCACAATCTACATTGTCACCAACATTGGTCCGGCTAAAACCATGATTTGGTCAAACAGTGAAGTGCATTATGCTCATGTCCAGCCCTTATCTGCCCCTATGATTTCGCTGGCGCCTAATGCTGTGATGAACAAAGCCACTCTCCTCTCCCACCATGCGCTCAAGAGAAAAATGCATTCTGATCTTCTAACATTTCCAAATGCAATTGTGGGAAAGACACAGCTTTGGAAGCTTCGTCCCCTTGTCCCTGTCAAAAGAGAGGAGGGTCTCAGCTTTTGGTAGGTATTGTTTGTTTTTCTCAACTCTAAATATTCAGTTCAATAGCAACTATTTTACAACCAATATATTTGATATGGCTTTGAGATACGGAGAGGCGCGCGGCGCAAATTGCGCACCAGCCATTTCGAGGGCAAAGGCCTAGGTCTCATGGGAAGTTGCCTACACATGGCTACTAACAGTGGGTATTGTATTTAGAGATAGCGATCTAGTTATTTGTGTTTTGAGTTTCCACTTACTTTCCCCCTAATGAATTAGCCTATGATATTAGTTAGTGCACATTAAAGATGTATGCAATTCATCTCTATTGAAAAAAATATAACAAGAATTCTGGAATCCTATTTTTGACTGTAAAATACCAACTATAGTCTAATTGTCAACCCAAAATTCATGACAATCACTGAATTAGGATGCCTATCAAAAATGTATTGAATCACGCATTCCTGCTTGGATGGTCGTGTTAGAGGAAACAACTTGTCTTGAATAATTCAGTAGTCTATTTGTTATACTTTTGATCCCTATCAGTCCCGAGAAAATCAGCAAAAACATCTACTTTTCTTTTATCTGACTTTCACTTATCTGCATGTCCAGCCCTTATATTTAGCCTCACAGTGAAGGGATTTAACATTTTATTTTCAGGAAAATCAGGGCTACACGTAAAACACAAAATCATTTGACATAAACAGTTGCGCTCGTGACATATGTCAATAAAAAAAAAGAACGTCAGCCAAAGCAAAAACCTGATAAAAATGAATTTGTATGAATGGTGTAAGTACAGAAATTGTTTGCTCAAGTGGGAAATAAATATCCAACGAGTCAGTGACAACTGTGTGGAGTTTGGAGTTTGTGACAGCAACTATGTGAGCTTATTACCGTATTATAGACACTGTCCTGGGATTTCCTATGATCTTCCATGGAGAAGAACCTCTTACCTTCTAACGACTTTTGTGTAGCTCAGCCCCCATTAATAACACAGACACAGACTGCAAATATTCCTCACTTGGAACTGGAACTCTTTTTGTCGGCTAAAATAAATGCTGTCTCCGTCAACACTTCCTCTAGAACAACTTGCGATATTCATGTGAACGAGAACATAATAAATATGCCAATGGGCACAATAAATGCACTGCCAATGGACATTTGCATTCATTTACCCTTCTTCGAAGCAGGTGGGTGTCCACACAGGTGGGGACTTACACCTTTATGTACCTATGTTTGTTTTTCCTTTCAGGAGATTTGGTTGATTTTGATAGATGATCACAACCTGGCTCTGAAGGCTAGATAGTCTACTAAGTCATCTTGATCATCTGGCAATAAGCAAAAAGCAACAAGTGCAGGACTGAGGGACTAGAACATAAGGACAATGAGAAGAAATAAGACAAATTGAGGATAAAAACAACAGAAAAGGAAATTCATTTGGAGGAATTATGGAGGATTTCTAAAGGAAAGACAATGCAAGGCATTGACAAAGGAAACAAACAAATCACATACAGGTGAGGTAGGATTGTCTAGACATTGTAATTGATGTGTACAGTGTTACACTAAATTACACATTTAATAGCTTTATATTCTCATTATAAAAAGTGCATTGTTTAAAAAGTTGCATGCATCAATACTCAAATTCAACAATGGCTACAGCAGCAGGATCTTGGCCCATACCATTGATCTACCAGCAGGAAAATAACTCTGAACGTTCGAAACAGCATCACAAACAAAGGCTGCTGAGGGAAAATCCAGAGACATTGTTGCTGATTATACCCTAATTGGAGACAGGAATACAACCGCTGACCTGCTCTTCTATACAGAGCAAACTGCTGCTTGGTATTCTGCAGCATGTAGGCACTTTAGCCATGTCACAAACAGAGGAATCACTAATGGTCGACAGATCTTGGTATTTGATGAACAGGAGCCTGAAAATCGACCCTTCGCCATTAACACCTACAACAATGGCACGGGAATGTTTAAACGCCTAGACGCTGCACTTTTCCTCTAGATACATGAGTTTACATCACTGAAAGAGCTAGCAGACACCTTGAAAGAGAATGGCACTCGAACTGCGGCACTTCAATCAGAAGACAGACCCTCATATCTAACCAAGCCACCCTAGCAGACATGGAGAGTGGCAACTTGTCCCAGGCCTTTGGAAGTATTTCCCTACTGGAGGTAGGGATGAATGAGCCATAGAGGACCTCTGGAGCTCTGTCAGAGTGACCATCGGGTTCTTGGTCACCTCCCTGACCAAGACCCTTCTCATGCCGCATGCCTTGGTTTTTGCTCTGACATGCACTGTCAACTGTGGGACCCTATATGGACAATCATGTCCAATCAATTGTATTTACTTCAGGTGGACTGCAATTTCAGTACACAGAGTTGTACGAGATCTTCAGTTTCTTGGCAGTTTCCAGTATGGAATAGCCTTCATTTCTCAGAACAAGAATAGACTGACGAGTTTCAGAAGAATGTCCTTTGTTTCTGGCCATTTTGAGCCCGTAATCGAAGCCACAAATTCTGATGCCCCGATGATGCCCCGTATACTCAACTAGTCTAAAGAAGGCCAGTTTTATTGCTTCTTTAATCAGAACAACAGTTTTCAGCTGTGCAAACATAATTGCAGAAGGGTTTTCTAATGATCAGTTAGCCTTTTAAAATGCTAAACTTGGATTAGCTAACACAATGGTGACATTGGAACACATGAGTGATGGTTGCTGATAATGGGCTTCTGTACGCTTATGTAGATATTCCATTAAAAAACACTTTCCAGCTACAATAGTCATTTACAACATAAACAATGTCTACACTGTATTTCTGAACAATTTGATGTTATTTTATTGACAACAAAATTGCTTTTCTTTAAAAAACAAAGGCATTTCTAAGTGACCCCAAACTGTTGAACGGTAGTGTATATATTGGCCAGCACATAGGGATCCTCAACTGTGTCAAATTGAGACGCGCTCAGACTAGCCACTCCAGGGAAGCAAGTCGTGCCAAAGCGGGCGGAGTCGGAAATGCGAAAGCCGAGCTCTGTCTGTCCTACCTCCCCCGGCGGAGGTGTACTATCGTGGAGTCAAGCAAGAGCGTGTGATCAACTGGCCCTGAGAACCACGGCGTTACTCCGGACTGAGAATCCACTGCGACTCGACAGATCCCCAGTTTACTACGATACGGTCGCGACCACTGCGAGAACAGTTGGCTTGAGAAATTTCCGCCTTGCCTGCCAGTCTGGATAGCCCGTATAGAGTCCGACATTCTCCCACTGTTCCCTGAATAGGACCCGTCATAACAGGAATATTTTTGGTGTCTGCTCGGCTATTTCTCCCAGAAATGGACGGTTTCGCCGGCAGTTTGGGTAAGTTACAGACGAATACTAGCCTATTAATGTGTCTGTCTAACTGGTGGACGTGGTCAATGCGAAAAGCATCGCAATTCATATAGCAGCCTGGAACGTATTGTGTCTTCATGTATAGGCCTACACGTGTCAGTGTTCTAGCTCATTTATTAAACCAATCGAGTCAACATTGAAACATATCACCTTGACACCAGGTTGGCTCCAATGTGTCAAAGTGCACCACATTTTATGAGCTCTGTTTTTCTGTGCTGGATATCACGAGTAGGCTTCACTTTACATACCACACTGCATGCAATGGGCTATTGTAACAATGCATCTGATCTTGTGCTATTCTCTCATACGCACTGGGTTGTGCGTTCCTGTTTGTTTTTTTCTACGTCCATTGCCTGTTATTGCTATGGCAGAGAGCCTTTTGAAAGACGTGTGGGTTGAAGAATAGATTCGGCAAGAAATTAGTTATTTATCCAGTCAGTCTGCCAATGCGGGTGCGCGTAGGGTCGTGTGCGAGAGCATTGCCAGCGCCGCGTATTTGACGCGCGCAGAGTGTGCGTGTGTGTGAAGAGGGGACGTGTCAGATAAGTGGCACTCCAAGAGAGGAGGGGGGGCTTCCAAAGATACTAATGTAACCGTTAAACAATACAATTTAACTGACCGACGTTCTAACAAAAGGAATTCAACTTCCTCATTAGATACCAGGTAGGTGGCGATCTCCAAGGACTGTAAATGATTAGAATACGCACAAATACTGTGTGTGCTCAACTTCCTTGTTATCACGTTTTTACGAATCTCAGACGCAGTACTGTATATGTAAACAATAATGCAATACCCTACAGAATACTGTAAATTCTGTAAATTGCACACCCCATAGGCAAGATAATCACAGATGATCCACAAAACACCTCCCAGAGTTTACTGCAGGTGACTTCTGACAGGGTTCATTTTTGATTACAGTGACGATGGAACATGCATGGCATCAATTGCTCTCAATATCAGTTAAATTCTTGCTGTTGATGGGCTACGCATGCATATTTTATTTTATTGAGTTGCTTGGCGATGCCACAGGCAATTATTGCAGTGTGTGTGTGTGTGTGTGTGTGTGTGTGTGTGTGTGTGTGTGTGCAGTAAAGTATAGATCGAGTGGTGGTAGTGTCATTCTGTCTTTGTCCTTCCCATTTGAATGCGGTGTGTGTGTGTGTGTGGTGTGAGCGGAATCCATTCTCTCCCTCCTTATTATCCGTCATGTTTGAATGCACTCAATGCAGTCCAGTGAAGTTAGAGGACGTTAGCCTAGAGCACGACAGAGGAGGTGGTGGAGGCTATGTGAGAGAGTGCCCGAACAGCGTATGAGGCTTCTGGTGCATAGCACGCTGAGGCATACATGCCCAGTCATAACTGCTCTGCAGTGCCCGCATGCTGTGCCAGCCTGTCCTCAACACTTACTGTGCTGATTTTCTCTCTCTCACACACACACAATGCTGCCAGTTTTATGTGTCCACTGCCCACCAGGGTCTTGGGCAGAGCAGGACCTAGTACAGAAGGCAAAACGAGTGCTGTTGTCTCTTTCTCCTTATCTCACTCTGAGTAAGGCCACATTGCTTTACATATACACATTATGCAATCGCTTATCATACATTCATAGTAGAAAAACATTCTTAATATTTTCCGAAACACACTGCCCTCTGGGCATAAGCAACAGAACACCATATGCCATATACAGCCACGGTGTAAAGGAACTTGTATCTGCTTTACCCTTTCAAACATTCTATGCAATGCTACTTTATGGGATTTTATTTTTTTTGCCTGCCTAGGAAGGGTCTTTATTACACAAATGTACAGTGACATTTTTAAAGTGACAAGAGCATCAGGTTTGGTATTTACTGAACTTTAGGGCTGGGGCTTTGCAGTGATAGATATTGGCGCAGCTGTATCGTTGCTAGGGCTGTGACGATACCAGAATTTAGCAAAAATGAAACTGCGAAGCAGAACAAAGTCTTTGGTACTTTAAAAACCTGCTGTACAGTGCATTTGGAAAATATTCAGACCCCTTGACTTTTTCCACATTTTGTTACATTACAGCTTTATTCTAAAATCGATTAAATTGTTATTTTCCCTCATCAAACTACTCACAATACCCATAATGACAAAGCAAAAAGCTGGTTTTATAGAATTTTTTTGCAAATTTCTAAAACTAAAAAAATATACATTTGCGTAAGTATTCAGACTCTTTACTCAGTACTTTTTTGAAGTAGCGATTACAGCCTTGAGTCTTCTTGGGTATGACGCAACAAGCTTGGCACATTTATTTGGGGAGTTTCTCCCATTCTTCTCTGCAGATCCTCTCAAGCTCTGTCAGGTTGGATGGGGAGCGTCACTGCACATCTATTTTCAGGTCTTTCCAGAGATGTTCCATCGGGTTCAAGTCCGGGCTCTGGCTGGGCCACTCAAGGACATTCAGATCCTTGTCCCGAAGCCACTCCTGCTTTGTCCTGGCTGTGTGCTTAGGGTCGTTATCCTGTTGGAAAGTGAACCTTCGCCCCTGTCTGAGGTCCATTGCACTCTGGAGCTGGTTTTCATTAGAGGATCTCTCTGTACTTTCCTCCGTCATCTTTTCCTCGATCCTGACTAGTCTCCCAGTCCCTGCCGCTGAAAAACATCCCCACAGCAACATCCCCACCACCTTGCTTCATCTTAGGAATGGTGCCAGGTTTCGTCCAGACGTGACACTTGGCATTCAGGCAAAAGAGTTCAATCTTGGTTTGATCAGACCAGAGGATCTTGTTTCTCATGGTCTGAGAGTCTTTAGGTGCCTTTTGTCAAACTCCAAGCAGGCTGTCATGTGCCTTTTACTGAGGAGTGGCTTCTGTCTGGCCACTACCATACAGGCCTGATTGGTGGAGTGCTGCTGAGATGGTTGTCCTACTGGAAGGTTCTCCCATCTCCACAGAGGAACTCTGGAGCTCTTTCAGAGTGACCATCTCCCACGATTGCTCAGTTTGGCCCGGGCGGCCAGCTCTAGGAAGAGTCTTGGTGGTTCCAAACTTCTTCCATTTAAGAATGATAGACACTGTTCCTGGGGACCTTCAATGCTGCAGAAGTGTTTTGGTACCCTTCACCAGATCTGTGCCTCGACACAATCCTGTCTCGGAGCTCTACGGACAATTTCTTTGACCTCATGTTCTGGTTTTTGCTCTGACATGCACTGTCAACTGTGGAACCTTATATAGACAGGTGTGCGCCTTTCCAATTCATGTCCAATCAATTGAATTTATCACAGGTGGACTCCAATCAAGTTGTTGAAACATCTCAAGGTTGATCGACGGAAACAGGATGCACCTGAGCTCAATTTCGAGTTACATAGTAAAGGGTCTGAACACTTATGTAAATATGTATTTGTTTTTTAATAAATTTACAAACATTTCTAACCCTGTTTTCGCTTTGTCATTGTGGGGTATTGTGTGTAGATTGAGGATTTTTATTTAATTTTAGATTAAGGCTGTAACCTAACAATGTAGAAAAAGTCAAGGGTTCGGAGTACTGTCTGGGCAGTGTATGTACAATATAGTGTCCTATAGCTTTGAAAATAAATAAATGTGACTCAACATAATGATGTTTGTTTCCAACATTAGGGCTGTTTCCCTAAAGAAGTTTAAATCAGCTTCATGTCCTGTTTACTTGCCACGATACTACAGAGTATCGCGATACCGGTATCGTCTCGTTGCCCTGGGTATTGATAGCGTGCCATATTGTTGTTCAAATAAATGAGAGATTCACACCTCTGCAAAATAGGATCAAACTTTAGTTGATAACCTTTGCTGTACACTCATACAGTCAGAGGACTTAGTCATTGATATATGTGACCAGCATCATAAATGTACTTCGGTAGTGAACATCAGTCAGTAGATGTGTTAGTTGGTTGATTCATGTGTATGTGCAGGGTGTGAGTGGATGGCAGTTCCACTGGGCCAGGCCAGGGCCAGGGCAGTTAACGGGGCACCTGTAGGCATGGCTGTGAAAGGCCACTGGGATGGCTTCAGAGTGCCCCTGCCGCCCCTCTGATCCCCTTCTGCATCCAATCAGCACTTTAACTGTCAAATGAGATTTAAATATAGAACTCACAGGAGCCAGCTGCTAGTGTTCACCGCCCTTGCCCCCCTGTCCCATTCACGTGTTAACTAGTGTGTTGTGTTTGGGGTAATGCTATTAAATGAATGTTGAGACCATAGCTTGGGACAAAATCAGGGCAGCTTGTGTGTTTTTGACTTTGCTTAACTTGTGGGATATGTGTTGAAGCTTGTCTGTGTGGTGTTTTGAACGTATAGTTTCCCCGTGTGATGTTGATATTTTCCCTCTGAGTGAGTGTGGGTCAGGGCTCACTGAATCCGTGTGTGTGCCACCGGGCCCTGTGAGGCTGGTCAGTGCACTAAAGACAACTAGAGGATCAGGTTACAGGATTCCTTCCTGGTGAAAACGGAGAGGGAGTGCAGAGATCTGGAGAGCCACGCACGTGCTCCAGAGCGGTTCCAGATGCGGAATGTCACGTCCCACTTCTTTTCTTTTTTTTCACCTCTCCATAACAATGTATTACATTACCGCCGGAATGAAAATAAATAGGA
Organism: Salvelinus namaycush; assembly: GCF_016432855.1. NCBI lineage: Eukaryota > Metazoa > Chordata > Actinopteri > Salmoniformes > Salmonidae > Salvelinus > Salvelinus namaycush. Next base: position 38,760,044 of record NC_052310.1, on the reverse strand, counting down.
CTGTCCTATTCTGAGCATGGAGTGGTTATATGAGACCGAGAGTAGTGTGGACAGACAGATGGACAGAGAGAGAGAGAGAGCGAGACAGTCAGTCAGCCAGTTGCCCCAGACCCATTGACAATACTGCACTACAAAAAGACAGAGCTTCTACCACATCATGGTTTAGGGGGATGTTTTTGTGGGATTTTCTAACTTGATTGTGTGCGTATTTTATTTGTTTATGCATCTGCAGGGCATATTTTGAAGATCCTGTCTGTGAGAGCGGTTGTGTGTTTGTGCGTGCGTGCGTCATGGTCATGTGCTGGGTGTTTGTAAACAGATGAATGGGAGGCCTGCACAGCCTATGATTCTGCCTGTCTTTCAGCATGTCTCCACTCTTACTATGAACAGACGATGGAGGCATGACGTGGGGTGGGGTGGGGGGAGGCTTGGAGCTCTTCCCAGAGCCCGACTGCAGGCTGTTTCTTCTTTCTACTAAAGGGTGTATGTGTGCGATTTCTCATTAGTGGTACTGCATATCCTCCAGTGATCGCTATGTAGAACCAGGAAGTATAGCAATTTTAATAAAAAAAATATATAAAAAAATCCCACTAGTGTCTGGTGGTGATTTTCTGCCCACAGTTCAGGGGTGCGCGCATGCACACACACACATGCTACACTATTCATCCCAATTATCATAGTCCCACTATGTGTCTGGCTATGGGATCCCTGCTTGTACCTGCCATGGCTATCCCAATAGGTAGAAGACTAAGGCCCCTACCTGGTAGAACTGTCTGAGGTGACAGCTGGCTCTATAAGAGCCCCCATATTTCCTCCCCAGTCCTAGCAGTTGCTGAGGCAGTTAGAAAAAGCCTTAAGATTAAATGAATGGTAGGATATGCCTCTCCCCAGTCCCCCTTTTTTTTTTTTTTTTTTTTTTAATGCAGCCTTGATGTTTCGATCCCCTCAGTTACTGGCAAGGCCAACTGGAAGGTGGGGGAGTTGACGGGAAAGAGGATGGAAGGGATGGTGGCAGGGTGGAGAGGTGCAGGCAGGTTGCGTGTTTGCGGGGTGCATAGTGGCTCTGCGGGGTGTCTCTAATCAGGATTAGGCAGGGATGTGATGCTGATGACGGGGGGGGGGAGTGTGTCTGTGTAGATCACAGAGTGCTAGGATTAGAGAAGGGTTATTCAACCGTGGGTCGTGAAAATATATATGGGAAAAATAATGTTTACATCAATACCGCAAGCAACAACCATAATAATACATGTTGAATTACTGACCACACACTACAAGAGTATCTTATTTGAAATGATATCAACATTCTCAACTCTTAACATTGGCACCGGTGCGTGTAATTTGCTCAATTACACTCACTGGAATGAGCAGCCGCGAATACATTTGTTTTCAAATCTATTCATTTTAAAATGCTGATTTCTTCTTCTTGCCATTTATCATTTCACCTGATAAGACAAGAAGTGATTTTTTTTCTTTTTTTGGGCTGACATATGATGGAATGTGCGAACTGTTCAAACGGATGCACAACGAAGGTGGATCCTTTTAAATACACATTTTGTTACGTTTACAGCCTTATTTTAAATTGATTAAATAAAATACAAATCTCATCAATCTACACACAATACCCCATGATGACAAAGGGAAAACAAGTTTTTATAAATGTTTGCACATTTATAAAAAATACAATTATTTATTTATTTTACGTAACTATTCAGACCCTTTGCTATGAGACTCAATTGAGCTCAGGTGCATCCTGTTTCCATTGATCATCCTTGAGATGTTTCTACAAGTTGATTGGAGTCCACCTGTGGTAAATTCTATTGATTGGACATGATTTGGAAAGGCACACACCTGTCTATATAAGGTCCCATAGTTGACAGTGCATGTCTGAGCAAAAATCAGGCCATGAGGTCGAAGGAATTGTCTGTAGAGCTCCGAGAAAGGATTGTGTCAAGGCACAGATTTGGGGAAGGATACCAACAAATATCTGCAGCATTGAAGGTCCCAAGAACACAGTGGCCTCCATCATTCTTAAATGGTTTGGAACCATCAAGACTCTTCCTAGAGCTGGCCAAACTGAGCAATTGGAGGAGAAGGGCCTTGGTCAGGGAGGTGACCAAGAACCCGATGGTCACTCTGACAGAGCTCTAGAGTTCCTCTGTGGAGATGGGCGAACCTTCCAGAAGGACTACCATCTCTGCAGCACTCCACCAATCAGGCCTTTATGGTGGAGTGGCCAGACGGAATCCACTCCTCAGTAAAAGGCACATGACAGCCCACTTGGAGTTTGCCAAAAGGCACGTAAATACTCTCAGACCATGAGAAACCACGATTTAACTCTTTGGCCTGAAGGGCTCCCGAGTGGCGCAGTGGTCTAAGGCACTGCTTCTCAGTGCTAGAGGAGTCACTACAGACCCTGGTTCGATCCCGGGCTGTATCGCAACCGGCCGTGATCGGGAGTCCCATAGGGGGGCGCACAATTGGCCCAGCGTCGTCCGGGTTAAGGGAGGGCCGTAATTGTAAAATAAGAATTTGTTCTTAACTGACTTGCCTAGTTAAATAAAATAAAGAATGCCAAGCGTCACTTCTGGAGGAAACCTGGAACCATCCCTACGGTGAAGCGTGGTGGCGTCATCATGCTGTGGGGATGTTTTTCAGCGTCAGGGACTGGGATACTAGTCAGGATTGAGGAAAAGATGACGGAGGAAAGTACAGAGATCCTTGATTAAAACTTTCTCCAGAGCACTCAGGACCTCAGACAGGGCCGAAGGTTCACCTTCCAACAGGGCAACGACCCCAAGCACACAGCCAAGACAACGCAATAGTGGCTTTGGGACAATTCTCTGAATGTTCTTGAGTGGCCCAGCCAGAGCCCGGACTTGAACCCGATGGAACATCTCTGGAGAGACCTGAAAATAGATGTGAAGCGACGCTCCCCATCCAACCTGACAGCGCTTGAGAGGATCTGCAGAGAAGAATGAAAGAACCTCCCCAAATACAGGTGTGCCAAGCTTGTAGCGTCATACCCAAGAAGACTCAAGGCTGTAATCGCTGCCAAAGGTGCTTCAAGAGTAAAGGGTCTGAATACTTACACTACTGGTCAAAAGTTTTAACACCTACTCATTCAAGGGTTTTTCCTTATTTTTACTATTTTCTACTTTGCCTTGATGACAGCTTTGCACACTCTTGGTATTCGCTCAACCAGCTTCACCTGCAATGCTTTTCCAACAGTCTTGAAGGAGTTCCCACATTTGCTGAGAACTTGTTGGCTGCTTTTTCTTCACTATTTGGTCAGACTCAACCCAAACCATCTCAATTGGGTTGGGTGATTGTGGAGGCCAAGTCATCTGATACAGTACTCATTACTCTCCTTCTTGGTCAAATAGCTGTTACACAGCCTGGAAATGTGTTGGGTCATTGTCCTGTTGAAAAACAAATGATAGTCACACTTAGTGCAAACCAGATGGGATGGTGTCTCACTGCAGAATGCTGTGGCAGCCATGCTGGTTAAGTGTGCCTTGAATTCTACATAAATCATTGACCGTGTCACCAGCAAAGCACCATCACACCACCACCTCCATGCTTCAAGGTGGGAACCACACATGAGGAGATCATCCGTTCACCTACTCTGTGTCTCACAAAGACACGGCGGTTGGAACCCAACATCTCAAATTTGGACTCATCAGACCAAAAGACAGATTTCCACCGGCCTAATGTCCATTGCTCGTATTGGTGTCCTTTAGTAGTCGTTTCTTTGCAACAATTCGACCATGAAGGCTTGATTCACACAGTCTCCTCTGAATGGTTGATGTTGAGATATGTCTGTTACTTGTACACTGAAGCATTTATTTGGGCTGCAATTTCTGAGGCCGGTAAATCTAATGATCTTCTCCTCTGCAGCAGAGGTAACTCTGGATCTTCCATTCCTGTGGCGGTCCTCATGAGAGCCAGTTTCATCATAGCACTTGATGGTTTTGGCGACTGCACTTGAAGAAACTTTCACAGTTCTTGAAATGTTCCGTACTGACTGACCTTCATGTCATAAAGTAATTATGAACTGGCGTTTCTCTTTGTTTATTTGAGCTGTTCTTGCCATAATATGGACTTGGTCTTTTACCAAATAGGTCTATCTTTTGTATACCCCCTACATTGTCACAACACAACTGATTGGCTCAAACACATTAAGAACGAAAGAAACTCCACAAATTAACCTTTTACAAGGCACAGCTGTTAATTGAAATGCATTCCAGGTGACTACCTCATGAAGCTGGTGAGAGAATGCCAAGAGTGTGAAAAGCTGTCAAGGCAAAGGGTGGCTACTTTTTGAAGAATCTCAAATATAAAATATATTTTGATTTGTTTAACACTGTTTTGGTTACTACATGATTCCATGTGTTATTTCATAGTTTTGATGTGTTCACTATTATTCTACAGTGTAGAAAATAGTAAAAATATAGAAAAATCCTGGAATGATTAGGTGTGTCTGAACTTTTGACTGGTACATGCTTAATTAAATTGAATAATATGATGGTGTTTCTATTCCATGAAAAATGAAACCCTCAGGGTTTCCGTTATGATGGAATGGAAAATATGGCGCTGTACAACGTGACGGTTGGGAGTAGGCTACAGGCTTGGAGGATTCTGAATTGTTTGCCTTCTGTAAATCAGTGGTATTTATTCCCATAGTAATTCATTATGTATCCATAACTAAATCTATATCTGCATTTTGAAAGTGTTTTTTTAATCATTATTTTATTAATGAAATGTGTTTATTAGGCTGCTGTGCAGTCTACAATACATTCTGTAGTAAACACGGGAAAGTGCCTAATTCCTTTCAAAAGCGAGAGGCCATGTCTGTACTACAGAATGCGGGGGAAGGGAGACCAGGGTTCAAATCCCTGTTGGGGAGGAAGGAGTAGGTTGTCCTTGTAAATAGGAATTTGTTCTTAACATGGAAAATGGAATGGAATGGAAAATGTCGGTCCGCAGTACAGTACTGGGCTATTTACGAGGAAGGAGTAGGCTCTCCTTGTAAATAAGAATTTGTTCTTTAACCTGTTTGGGCTGCAAGGGGCAGTATTGAGTAGCCAGATAAAATGTGCCCATTTTCAAACGGCCTCGTACTCAATTCTTGCTCGTACAATATGCATATTATTATTACTATTGGATAGAAAACACTCTCTAGTTTCTAAAACCGTTTGAATTATTTCTCTGAGTGAAACAGAAGTCATTCTGCAGCACACTTCCTGACCAGGAAGTGGAATGTCTGAAACCGAGGCTCTCTTCTACTCCCTGCCTATACATGGGCATGATACGTAAGAGTCTACGTGCACTTCATACACCTTCCCCTGGGTGTCAAGAGGCGGTGAGAGAAGAAATTTCGTGTTTATCTTGGTCTGAGGTGGAATAATAGCTCTTTGTATGACGTGACCGTCCATTTTCTGTTTTCTGGAGCGCGCGAAAGGGACATGGATTTGCCTTCTGTTTAGCTGTCGTTATGGACGACTAATATCTCCGGCTATGATTTTATTTGATACATGTGACCATATCATCGTAAAGTATGTTTTTTCAATATAGTTTCATCAGATTATTGAAAATTTTTCAGGAGTTTTGCCGTGTTCCGTTCTCTGACTTTGTTGACGATGGAGCGATTCGTGCCACCCGGCTAGCGCGCGTGCTAAATGAAGAGGGAAAATGAACGTTCTAATTCCAAACAACGACTGTTCTGGACAAAGGACACCTTGTCCAACATTCTGATGAAAGATCAGCAAAAGTAAGAAACATTTTATGATGCTATTTCATATATCTGTCGTGCATGTGAACTAGTCGTGGGCGCCCAACGTTTGGGTACTCTAGCTATACCGAAGCTGCATATCATAATGAAGTTATTTTTTAGAATTCTAACACTGCGATTTCATTAAGAACTAATGGATCTATCATTTCCTATACAACATGTATTTTTTTGTTATGTTTATGAATAGCTATTTGGTCAGAATATGTGTGTCAGAAAAAGTGTCAGGAAAAATCCGGACGTAGTGGGGAAAAGTAGCTAAGTTAGCACACGGTGTAACCATTGATTTCAGCTCTAAATATGCACATTTTCGAACAAAACATAAGTGTATGTATAACCTGATGTTATAGGACTGTCATCTGAGGAAGAAAATCAAGGTTAGTCAAAAATTATATATATTTTGCTTGTTTGTTACGATCGCTTACTTTTGCTACTGGGAAATGGCTTGTCTTTCTGGCTATTGTGCTAAGCTAATATAACGCTATATTGTGTTTTCGCTGTAAAACACTTGATAAATCGGAAATATTGTCTGGAAACACAAGATGCCTGTCTTTCAATTGCTGTACACTATGTATTTTTCAGAAATGTTTTATGATGAGTAATTAGGTATTTGACGTTGGTGTCTAATTATTCTGTCTGCTTTCGGTGCAACTTCTGATTGTAGCTGCAATGTAAACTATGATTTATACCTGAAATATGCACATTTTTCGAACAAAACATAGATTTATTGAATAACATGTTATAAGACTGTCATCTGATGAAGTTGTTTCTTGGTTAGTTTGGTTGGTTCTTGGTTAGTTAGATTGGCTTTGTGCATGCTACCTGTGCTGTGAAAAATGTCTGTCCTCTTTTGTATTTGGTGGTGAGCTAACATAAATATACGTGGTGTTTTCGCTGTAAAACATTTAAAAAATCGGACATGTTGGCTGGATTCACAAGATGTGTACCTTTCATATGCTGTATTGGACTTGTTAATGTGTGAAAGTTAAATATTTTAAAAAATATATATTTTGAATTTTGCGCCCTCCACTTGAGCTGGCTGTTGTCATAAGTGTACTGACGTCGGGCTGCAGCCATAAGAAGTTATCCTGCAACAGAGTGATCAAATTAAGATCCTACATCTGTAGTACAAGCTTCAGCTGCTGGATAATGCCTCATATCCTCTTTGGACAGACCCTTTGGCACCCTCTCTCCTTCCCCCTTTGATTCTCTCTCTTCCTCTCCTTTCTCTCTCACACATCCCTTCTGTGGGGTGGTCAGTCTTGGCCCTCTGTTTCCTGGATTATGTGTATCATAGGAAGTCATGGACAGGCCTCCTCTCACTGTCAATCATAAATCACAGAGAGTACAAACTGGTTCAGTAATCACACTGTATTACGATTACACTGCTGCCCTGTTCGGTGCTGGTGCTAAATCTTGGGGTCATGAACTGAAGACTTGGTCTGTGAGAATTTGATGTTCAAAAGAAACACCAAACGTAGCTTCTAGCACAATTGTTGGTCATTCTTTATTAAATAATTTGCATAGGAGCAAGAGACTATTGCTAGATTGTTCCTCTATGGTATAAATGTACACAAACATGAAATTGACTAAGAAACCAGCCAGTTAACCCAGAGCCCATTTACTCCGAGGTGAGCTGTTTTCTGCTGTCATGTGATCAAAGGCCTCCAGCAACTCACAAACACTCACAAAGAACTTCATTCACTATTGATTATCGCTGGCAGTGTTTTCACTGTTTAAAACCTCTTGAGCCTATGGGGGGTGCTATTTCGATCTTGGAAAAATGAGTTCCCAAATTAAACTGCCTCGTACTCAATTCTTGCTCGTACAATATGCATATTATTATTACTATTGGATAGAAAACACTCTCTAGTTTCTAAAACCGTTTGAATTATTTCTCTGAGTGAAACAGAACTCATTCTGCAGCACTTTTCCTCTCAGGGAGTGAGATTTCAGAAATCGTGGTCCCTGTTCTAGGGTCAGTTTATAAGTCCCCATGCAAGCTATGGGGCTACATGCACTGCATACGCCTTCCTCTAGATGTCAGTAAGCGGTGAGAATTTGAATGGAGTCGATTGCGCAATCTGGGACCTTATATAGGACCGTGGAACGGAAGGACCGTCCTTTTCAACAGTGCGCTTGACGCATGAAGACATCACAATGGCGTCCTGCAAACGCTTTCGTTTTAGTAGTTCTATATCTCCGGTCATGTTTTTATTCGTTATAGGTGTTAAAGACATCATAAGGTAGTTAACCTCTTATGGCTGCAAGCCCGAGGTCGGTACACCTATGACAACATCCCCCACCCCCCCCACACTGATTAGCATCGCTAGCATAGCGTCACAATTAAATAGTAGCATCTAAATATCATTAAATCACAAGTCCAAGACACCAAATGAAAGATACAGATCTTGTGAATAAAGCCACCATTTCAGATTTTTAAAATGTTTTACAGGGAAGACAAAATATGTAAATCTATTAGCTAACCATGTTAGCAAAAGACACCATTTTTCTTTGTCCACCATTTTTTGTCAACACCAGTAGCTATCACCAATTCGGCTAAACTAAGATATTGATAGCCACTAACCAAGAAAAAACCTCATCAGATGACAGTCTGATAACATATTTATTGTATAGGATAGGTTTTGTTAGAAAAATGTGCATATTTCAGGTATAAATCATAGTTTACAATTGCACCCACCATCACAAATCGACTAGAATAAATACACAGAGCAACGTGTATTACCAATTTACTCATCATAAAACATTTCTTAAAAATACACAGCACATAGCAATGGAAAGACACAGATCTTGTGAATTCAGACAATATTTCAGATGTTCTAAGTGTTTTACAGCGAAAACACAATAAATCGTTATATTAGCATACCACATATGCAAACGTTACCAGAGCATTGATTCAAGCCAAAGAGAGCGATAACGTAATCATCGCCAAAATATATTAATTTTTTCACTAACCTTCTCAGAATTCTTCCGATGACACTCCTGTAACATCATATTACAACATACATATAGAGTTTGTTCGAAAATGTGCATATTTAGCCACCAAAATCATGGTTAGACAATGACAAAAGTAGCCCAGCTGGTCAGAAAATGTCGTGCGCCATATTAGACAGTGATCTAGTCTTATACATAAATACTCATAAACGTGACTAAAAAAATATAGGGTGGACAGCGATTGATAGACAATTTAATTCTTAATACAATCGCTGAATTACATTTTTTAAATTATCCTTACTTTTCAATACAGGTTGCGCCAAGCGAAGCTACATCTAACAAAATGGCGGCATAAGCGATTAACATTTTTCGACAGAAACACGATTTATCATAATAAATTGTTCTTACTTTGAGCTGTTCTTCCATCAGAATCTTGGGCAAAGAATCCTTTCTTGGGTCTAATCGTCTTTTGGTCGAAAGCTGTCCTCTTGCCATGTGGAAATGCCCACTGCGTTCGGCATGAACTGGAAACGTGCCCAGAGGTTCAAAGTGTCTCAGAAAGCAATGCCTCAAAATCGCACTAAACGGATATAAATTGCTATAAAACGGTTTAAATTAACTACCTTATGATGTTTTTAACACCTATAACGAGCAAAAACATGACCGGAGAAATATTACTGGCTAAACTAAAGCTTGGAAAAAGAGCAGGTCCGTGTCCACCTTGCATCAGGCGCAGCTGGAAAAGGGACACTACCTACACGTTGTTCTGTTTTATACAGGCCATGATTGCGCAATCGACTCCATTCAAAGCGTCACCACGTAATGACATCCAGGGGAAGACGTAAGCAGTGTTTGTATCCTCATAGCATTCACAGGGACCTTTAAACTGACTCCAGATCAGGGGCCAAGATGTCTGAAATCTGACTCCATGTCAGGGAAAGTGCTGTAGAATGAGTTCTGTTCCACTCAGAGACAAAATTTCAACGGCTATAGAAACTAGAGAGTGTTTTCTATCCAATAATAACAATAATATTCATATTGTACGAGCAAGAATTGAGTACGAGGCCGTTTGAAATGGGCACCTATTATCTGGCTACTCAATACTGCCCCTGCAGCCATAAAAAGTTAATTTAAACCGAGTTATAGCAGTTTATTGCGATTTTCTGGGATTTCTTTGCCATGCGCTTTCACGAGTTGGACACCACTCCAGTTGGCGGCTAACATTAGCGGCTATTTCGACCGGACAAGAGGACATCTTTCAACCCAAATACGATTGTTCTGGAGAAAGGACACCTTGCCCAAGATTCTGATGGAAGCTCAGCTAATAGTAAGCAGTCTTTATGCTGTTAATTCGTACTTATGTTGACAAATGTCAGATAATAATTCCGCCATGAATTATGGTGCGGTCTCGCTTTAGCGCACGCTGTATGCTTGAAGTAACGTTAATTTTAAAAATGTAATTCAGCGATTGCATTAAGAACTAATTTGTCTTTCAATTGCTGTCCAACCTGTATTTTTTTGTCAAGTTTTGGAATACTTACTGATTAGATTAGGTGCCTCTTCAAAGATTTCTCCTGCCATTTTCTGGGCAGCTTTGCTACTTTTCTCATTGTATAACCACGATTTGTGCCGCTAAATATGCACATTTTCGAACAAACTCTATATGCATTGTGTAATATGATGTTATAGGACTGTCATCTGAAGAATTCTGAGAAGGTTAGTGAAAAAATTAATATCCTTTGGTGGTTTATACGTTATCGCTCTTTTTGCCTTGAATCAATGCTGGGGTGATGTTTGCACATGTGCTAAGCTAATATAACGCTATATTGTGTTTTCGCTGTAAAACACTTAGAAAATCTGAAATATTGTCTGGATTCACAAGATCTGTGTCTTTCAATTGCTGTACGCTGTGTATTTTTAAGAAATGTTTTATGATGAGTAATTAGGTAATACACGTTGCTCTCTGTAGTTATTCTAGTCGAGTTGTGATGGTGGCTCCAATGGTAAACTATGATTTATACCTGAAATATGCACATTTTTCGAACAAAACATATGCTATACAATAAATATGTTATCAGACTGTCATCTGATGAAGTTGTTTCTTGGTTAGTGGCTATTTATATCTTTATTTGGTCGAATTTGTGATAGCTACTGATGGAGTAAAAAACTGATGGAGTAAAAAAAGTGGTGTCTTTTGCTAACGTGGTTAGCTAATAGATTTACATATTGTGTCTTCCCTGTAAAACATTTTAAAAATCGGACATTGTCAAGAACAGTCGTTGTTTGGATTTAAAACGTTCATTTTCCCTCTCGATTTAGCACGCGCACTTGCCAAGTGGCACAAAGCTCTCCAAGTCAACAAACGGAAGAGAACGGAACACGGCAAAACTCCCGAAAAATTTTCAATAATCTGATTAAACTATATTGAAAAAACATACTTTACGATGATATGGTCACATGTATCAAATAAAATCATAGCCGGAGATATTAGTCGTCCATAACGACAGCTAAACAGAAGGCAAATCCATGTCCCCTTTTGCGCGCTCCAGAAAACAGAAAATGGACGGTCACGTCAAACAAAGAGCTTTTATTCCACCTCAGACCAAGATAAACACGAAATTTCTTCTCTCACCGCCTCTTGACATCCAGGGGAAGGTGTATGAAGTGCACGTAGACTCTTACGTATCATGCCCATGTATAGGCAGGGAGTAGAACAGAGCATCGATTTCAGATTTTCCACTTCCTGGTCAGGAAGTTTGTGCCAAATGAGTTCTGTTTGACTCACAGATATAATTCAAACGGTTTTAGAAACTAGAGAGTGTTTTCTATCCCATAGTAATAATAATATGCATATTGTACGAGCAAGAATTGAGTACGAGGCCGTTTGAAATGGGCACCTTTTATCTGGCTACTCAATACTCCCCCTGCAGCCCAAACAGGTTAAACACGTCTGTAAAACCACAATGAGGACATCGACCTACCAAGCAAGTTTTCATAAATCATTGGGTACAGGGTAAGAAAAACGTCAAGAGTAATCTGAAATAGGAGCATAATTCATGTTCATATTTACAACATAACATACATAGGCATTTCATCATTAAGACATTTAGGGAATAATGTCTGGAGGGTGAAAATCCCAAAACATTCTCTTTTACTCAGAGTATTATTTATATCACCTCCCCTGTCTGATATCTTAACTTTCTCTATGCCACAAAATCTAACGGTAGAAATGTCATGTTTTAGGTAATTAAAAGGTACTGTGACTGGATAATTATCCCTGTCGTTTCTGTTTTATGTTCACTGATTCTCTGTTTTAGAGAACGAGAGGTTTTACCTACATAGCACAGCCCACATGGACATTTAATAATGTAGATGACATGGGCGGTGGAGCACGTAATAATGTCATTTATTTGGAACCGTTTTCCTGTATGTGGGTGGCAGAAATATTCACACTTCATCATATTGTTGCACTGTGTGCAACCTCTGCATTTATAGCTACCATTTGGAAGAGGGCGTAAAAGAGCCTGGCTGGTTTTCTTTTGTGGCTGGCAGCTGGCATTGACCAATTTATTGTGTAAATTGCGACCTCTCCTATATACAATAAGTGGTGGATTCTTAAATTCAGCAGGCAAGCTGGGTCCGATGATAAAAACATGCCATTGTTTCTTGACCGCAGCTCCCACTTTTCGAGTTCAAAGTATGTGGTTATGAACATTACAGAGTGTTATTTAGGTTTAGCGGGTCTTTTTTGTAGCAGTTCATCTCGTGTTTTCCCCGCTGCCAAATTTAAGAGCTTCATCCACACATTGTGGAGAATAGCCTCTTCTTAGAAAGCTATTGTGCATCTCTGCTGCTTTTTCGAGATAGTCCTGAAAATGATTTGTTGGGGGAGGTTCACACCTAGCTCGACTATTAGACAATTCTTTAGTAAAGGTTGAATAGTCTATTGTTAAGCTAAAATCCCATCCTGCAATGCTTGTGAGAAACTAATAATAATACTTTTCCCCCTTTCCACATGTTAAAGATTCCAATTGATAAAGTGTTTTTAGCCACAATCGGCCCCAACCATAATTAATACATTTGGGCACAGTCGATAGCGTGCTGGACTTCTGGCTAGAATGTAATTTTAAAACTGATCTACCCCCCCAGAACTTTAATACATTTTTTAAAATTGCCGTTTTTAATCATCTGTGTTAACTATCCCTTTAATATTGAGTGGGAGGGATTCTTGAAAAACAAATAACCTACTAGTAGGAACAGCACCATCTAGTGTTAAGATCCTGGTAATAGCAGGATGTAGAATTGGACATAAACCCAACAACTTTAATGGCTCATTTCTCTTTACTGGATAAAAGACAACACCAAATTCACTGAGAATACATCACAGCTCCATACTACTTGTCAGACATAGAGAACTGATACTGTATACTGGTTGTTGGGGTGGGTTTGGTCAGGGGTCCATGTGTGGCTTTTAACCATTTCTTTGGATTCCTCATGTGTTACTCATTGTTACAAAAAAGTTGGGTCCAAATTGGATGTTGGGTACTATTTTTATTGGATAGTATTTTGCTTAAATTCTCATGATGATGTTCTCATAATGTTGCAAGAATGTTAATCTTATCTGTTTCTAACTACATCAATGATTTCAGAACAATCTGAGGTGATGGGTTTCATGGCTTGCTGAAATGACATGGAACCACCCATCAGTAATACTGTGTAACCAAACAAAGCAGGGCACTCCTAAATGCCGTTTGTCCAGGATTTGACAACACTTTATGGACCAGAGAGCATTCTGGCACCACGCGGTGGCCTGGGTGCGTGACTGACGGTTAGAGCATGATTAACAGTGTGTGGTGTAAGGTATACTACATGGCCAAAAGTATGGAGACACCCCTTCAAATTAGTGGATTCGGCTATTTCAGCCACATCCGTCGCCGACAGGTGTAAAATCGAGCGCACAGCCATGCAATCTCCAGTAGAATGGCCCGTACTGAAGAGCTCAGTGACTTTTAACGTGGCACCATCATAGGTTGCCACCTTTCCAACAGGTCAGTTCGCCAAATTTCTGCCCTGCTAGAGCTGTTATTGTGAAGTGGAACCGTCGAGGAACAACAGCGGCTCAACCGCGACGTGGTAGGCCATACAAGCTCACAGAACGTGACTGCTGAGTGCTGAAGCGTGTTAAAATCGTCTCTCAGTTGCAATACTCACTAACCAGTTCCAAACTGCCTCTGGAAGCAACGTCAGCACAAGAACTGTCAGTTGGGAGCTTCATGAAATGGGTTTCCGTGGCCTGAGCAGCTGCACACAAGCCTAAGATCACCATGCGCAATGCCAATTGTCGGCTGGAGTGGTGTAAAGTCCGCCGCCATTGGATTCTGAACCAGTGGAAATGCGTTCTCTGGAGTGACGAATCACGCTTCACCTTCTGGCAGTCCGACGGACGAATCTGGGTTTGGCGGATGCCAGGAGAACGCTACCTGCCCCAATCCATAGTGCCAACTGTAAAGTTTGGTGGAGGGTGAATAATGGTCCGGGGGTGTTTTTTCATGGTTCGGGCTTGGCCCCTTACTTCCCGTGAAGGGAAATCTTAACGCTACAGCACACATTGACTTTCTAGAGGATTCTGTGCTTCCAACTTTGTGGCAACAGTTTTTGGGGAAGGTATTTGTGTGCATAAACACCAACTGTGTGTGTGAGGGGGGGGTGTAGATGTGTTTGTTCATTACCATGAAACATATATATACTGCATTAATTCATGTTTGTTAGTAGGGCTATAATGCATGAATTGGTACGAGTGTGTAAATATTCCTCCATGTGTATATTCATTAGATATGTTTGATTTTCAGTATGTAGGTCTGTGTTGCAATGTGCCCCAGTATAATGTTGCCTGTTCTGTCTCTGTGACTGCTCTGTGCTGCAGACACTTATATTTAGCTGTTTGTCACCTACAAATCATGAATGTGCTGCGTAGTGCATTTCCCTCTACTGCCTAGCCCCCACTCTGCTCCTGACCAGCTAACCTTTACTGTTGCTGCCTCCTGCCTACTCACCACCACACCTCCCCCTCACAGCTCTGCAAACACTGTAACTTCCTAGCTGACCACCCTTGTTGCGTACAGCCTATGTCCAAAAGACACTGAGTTTCCATCATTTTAGGGGATACCTCAACGATGTCTGTGACTATAACACTAACGGACTATAAGTGGATACACAGTCGTCTCAGTCTACTAGATACAGGGCCACAGTACACCACTGGTACAACTGATTTTGCTGTGTTAGAACCCCATGTGGCGGTGCCCTGCGGTCGAGTGGTGCAGGGTGATGACCTCATTCTGTCCCACGGTGATGACCCGGTTCTGTCTTCCTGCTCAGTGCAGCGATGCTGAATCAGAATGGGGAATATTTCAGAGACGGGGAGAGGAGGGGGAGTCCTGTGCTGCAGTCAGTCCAACTTTCCTCTTGTACTTTTCCATGGCAACTGGAAGGCGGACGAGAGGTATTTACATTATGACCAGGTGACCAGTGTGGAGGAAGGGGGAGGTGTGTCCTTGTCACCCATCCAACCACAGTGGAGTTTTTTTTGGCCTAGCCCTGCAGAGTGCAGATGGTGGAGTGTCCTTGGTTGGCAGATAGGGGGGTGCTGTCTGACTGACAGCTTGTCTCAACATATTGTGTAGAGGTTGAGATACAAGGTGCTAACGTTAATGATAGAGAGCTGATTTTGAGGGCTCCAGTCTACCTCATTCTTAGCATTCTGATCTCTTTGTCCCATGAAGTGGGCCAATAAACTTTGATTTAGATTTGAAGTGACCTTGAACTGATATAACCCATGCTATGAATTTTAAAGTGAATAAATAGATTTTAGAGTACAGTCTGGTATTATATCAAATCCTTGCAGTGGTGAGTATGCTTTAACATTTCATAAACATACTACAGCTTGGATCTTGAAAAAATACAATGCCTGTGCCCTGGTCTCTGTTCAACCAAAATATAGTGACACAGCGGTGTTGTGGCCATAGGCAAGGTGAAATAGCTTTTTTACATTACGTTTAAATTTTATGTTTTGAAGCTTTTTGCAGATATTCTTAAAAAAAAAAAACTCTTTTGGCTAGGGGGGAGAGAGCTCTTTCTCTCTGACGGAGCCCTGGTCGTCGGCAGTTTTTTCTGATGTACGGTCGTCCGTGCAACCTCGACCACCCCTCTCCCTCCTTCCTTCCCTCCCTCCCCCAGTTCCCAAGGTCCATGCTGCTTTTCCTGGAATTGGAGGCAAGCAGGAACACACAGCTTCCAGATTCCTGTTTCTCTCTTCCGTTCTCTGCCCAGGTTTTGAGGGTAATTGTTATTTTTCTCCTTTGTTTTTATTTTTTTATGACTTGGGTTGGAAAGGCACAAAGGACCAAGATGCCGGCGGTTAAACTAGGTGAAAAAGCTGGTGTCTGTGTGCTGCAGTCAGTCAGACTGACAAGTGTCGGCTTGTACCACAGCCCTTCAGTTGTACCACAGCCCTGGATCCAGGCTCCTGCTGCTTTTAGAAGGCTGTAATACAGGGCCCTCCAGAAACACACACAAACAAACCCCTGCAAGCACATACACGCAACAATTTGTACACACACAATGTCTTACTTCCTCACACACACCTGCTCATGTACGTATGTGCATATATTAATGCATACTGACGTGTGTATGTGTGTGTGTGTGTGTGTGTGTGTGTGTGTGTGTGTGTGTGTGTGTGTGTGTGTCAGCAAATTGCAGGGTGGTCTAAA
Source organism: Salvelinus namaycush (assembly GCF_016432855.1). Lineage (NCBI taxonomy): Eukaryota > Metazoa > Chordata > Actinopteri > Salmoniformes > Salmonidae > Salvelinus > Salvelinus namaycush. The sequence continues at coordinate 38,743,535 of NC_052310.1, read as the reverse complement.
ACTATACTGTGACTGAAATAAGGCCCACCCTTGTGTACTAAGCCAGTAATACCGTATATCCCGGTATGAGAGAAGGATGGTATATCGATATGAAAATCTGGATACTGCCCAACCCTATTGTGTAGTGAAACTGCCCTATCTCAGTGCTGCGGCATTTTGTGCTGTGTTGTATAGCACTTCGACTGTGTGTGTAATTTACAATGCTATGCTTGCTTTACTTGTCTGTCATTGTGAGGCGCTCTGGGAGACAGACAGACACGTGTAGCGGGCCTCCTAAGAACATGTCCCAGTCTGTCCAACACATCCCCCTATGGTTGCCGACACACATTACTCCCCTCCCCCTCTCTTCCCACTCCTCCATTCCCTTCAACCTTCCTTCCAGATCCTCATGCAGGCATTCCCCAATCGAAGGGTGCGACCTCTAACCTCTGACACGTTACTTTCCCTAGGGAACCTGTCATGTATCCGCCCCCGACTCCCCCGGTCTGTCTCTTTGTCTGTGTCTCATAAGCTCTTCATATCATTCGCTCCTTTTTCTTCCCTCTCACACGGTCTAATTTGTGATGTCCACTTCATTTCAGTGCTGTACAGTTACTGTCTCTGAAACAAGCACATGTGTATGCAAATGGGCTGCTGACAAATACAAACAAGAAACGGGTTCACTCTCACACACACAGATGGTAGTATACAGGTCCATATCCATGGGGTAGTGGAAAGACGTTAGTGTCATGACTCCATGCCAGGGCCTTCCTCCTCTGGGCTTGAGTGTTTTACTGGAAAGGGCACCATGACACTTCATTGAACCAAGGCCCTGTGCTCTGGCCTCGTAGCTTATAATGCAGCGTGGGTGAGATGGTGAAACTGGCACCACTAGGACTGCCCTAGTGGCGGTCACGAAATTCCGTCAGCTGGTTATTGTCAAGCAAATAACTGTCGGTCTCACGGTATTTGAAGGTAATTAACGTAAACACATTTAGCGTTTCCTGGCTTCCACACAAAAAGTAAGAAATCCATGTAATTTAGCCAACACCTTCACAATAAATCCATTATTTATTTTAGACGGGTGTTAAGAAGCATAATATGAAGAAAATGTAGTCTGTCAGAAGAACAGAATAGCATACTGAGTTCTCCTGTGGGTTACACTAGTTCCTTTAGCAGACAAGATTTGCTTATAATTCCGTGGCATTATTTTATAGTATGAAGAATACAATTGAACAAAGCTGAATAAACTGTAAATATTTTCTCCAAACGATTTGAGGGAGTGCGCACATGCTGCTATTCAGTGTCGAGCGGTTAACAAAGAAATTGGTACTCCAAATTGCTTAATTTAGTTATTAATGTAACTTGAGTCGTTCTACAAACGTTGGGCTATATGTTTTGATTTTTAATGTCTAGGACTTTGAAAGTTTCTTCAAGTGCAGTTGCAAAAACCATCAAGCGCTATGATGAAACTGTCTCTTATGAGGACCGCCACAGGAAAGGAAGACCCAGAGTTACCTCTGCTGCAGAGGTTGAATTCATTAGAGTTAACTGCACCTCAGATTGCAGCCCAAATAAATGCTTCACAGAGTTCAAGTAACAGACACATCTCAACATCAACCGTTCAGAGGAGACTGCGTGAATCAGTCCTTCATGGTCGAATTGCTGCAAAGAAACCACTACTAAAGGACATCAATAATAAGAAGACACTTACTAAACCCAAGAAACACGAGCAATTGACATTAGACCGGTGGAAATCTGTCCTTTGGTCTGATGAGTGCAAATTTGAGACTTTTGGTTCCAACCGTGTCTTTGTGAGACGCAACGAAGGTGAATGGATGATCTCCGTATGTGTGGTTCCCAATGTGAAGCATGGAAGAGGAGGTGTGGGGGTGCTTTGCTGTTGACACTGTCAGTGACTCATTTAGAATTCAAAGAACTCTTAACCAGCATGGAAACCACAGCATTCTGCAGCGATACACCATCCCATCTGGTTTGCGCTTAGTCCCACTATCATTTGTTTTTCAACAGGACAATGACCCAACACACCTCCAGGCTCTGTAAGGGCTATTTGACCTCAAAGGAGAGTGATGGAGTGCTGCATCAGATGACCTGGCCTCCACAATCACCCGACCTTAACCCAATTGAGATGGTTTAGGATGAGTTGACCACAGAGTGAAGGAAAAGCAGCCAAGAAGTGCTTAGCAAATGTGGGAACTCCTTCAAGACTGTTGGAAAAGCATTGCATGTGAAGCTGGTTGAGAGAATGCCAGGAGTGTGCAAAGTTGTCATCAAGGCAAATGGTGGCTACTTTGAAGAATCTAAAATATATTGAGTTGTTAAGACTTTTTTTGGTTACTACCTGATTCCATATGTGTTATTTCATAATTTTGATGTCTTCACTATTATTCTACAATGTAGAACATAGTCAAATTTAAAGAACCCCTTGAATGAGTAGGTGTGTCCAAACTTTTAGCTGGTACTGTAGGTGTGACATGTTTGTGTGACATGTTTTGATTTAGAATGGACCATTTATCATGCACCTGTATCGAAACAAAAGTGTGGGCACACCTACTCATTCTAGGGTATTTCTTTATTTTTACTATTTTCTACATTGTAGAATAATAGTGAAGACATCAACACTATGAAATAACAAATATGGAATCATGTAGTAACCAAAAAAGTGTTAAACAAATCAAAATATATTTGAGATTCTTCAAAGTAGCCACCGTTTGCCTTGATGACAGATTTGCACACTCTTGGCATTCTCTTAACCAGCTTCGTGAGTTAGTCACCTGGAATGTGTTATATATAACCCTTGAATGAGTAGGTGTGTCCTAACTTTTCACGGGTACAGTATATATGCCCCTGTGGCTATGGGACCTTTTCCCCTGTAACCTCATTCATACAGTCCCATTTGTACCACATTCTTGCCAGGATAAGCCTTTTTTACCTCTCGTGCACAGGCCAATACGTTTAAGAGTGGGTATAGTCATGGGCCGATGACAGACTATTATAATAAATCCATTGAATATACACCATCACAAAGAAATCCATTATTCATTTGTTTAGGCATGTCCTAAGAAGCGTTATAAGACTAATACAGTGTATTTTCAAAAGATTAGAATAGCATATTTTAAGTTTATTTATACTACTGGTCTGTGCAGGCTGTAAGCCTACATGGCTTTGCCATGCAAATGAAATCAATAGTTTATTTAGTCAACACACATATATATTTTATATAAAAAATGGGGTTACGTTTATAAAACCTGTACCCGTAGGCTGCCAATCAAAATAAGAAAAAAAACTGCAAGAAGTACATAGTTTAATATTACATAATACATTCAGTCAATCTGTCTCCATGCAACCCCCCCCCCCCCCCCCCCACATATTTTGAAACAGCACAAGCCCATGTTTTTTTTTAAATCCACATTTCATCTCTTTCCTTCCCTCACTCCGCTTTGTTAGGGAGCAGGCATAGGGTCTTACATTGAGAGTATCTACATTATGATACCGATGGAAAATAATAGTAATCTAAACGTCCTCACTGTCAACTGCGTTTATTTTCAGCAAACATTTGTATTTACATGATTCAACAACTGAGACATAAACTGAATAGGTTCCACAGACATGTGACTAACATAAATGGAATAATGTGTCCTTGAACAAAGGGGGGGGGTTCAAAATCAAAAGGAACAGTCAGTATCTGTTGTGGCCACCAGCTGCATTTAAGTACTGCAGTGCATCTCCTCATGGACTGCACCAGATTTGCCAGTTCTTGCTGTGAGATGTTATCCCACTCTTTCACCAAGGCACCTGCAAGTTTCCGGACATTTCTGCGGGGAATGGCCCTAGCCCTCACCCTCCGATCCAACAGGTCCCAGACGTGCTCAATGGGATTCAGATCCGGGCTCTTTGCTGGCCATGGCAGAACACTGACATTCCTGTCTTGCAGGAAATCATGCACTGGTCCAGAGATGGTGGGTTTGTGACCATAGGCGACATTGTTGCCGGTGATGTCTGGTGAGGACCTGCCTTACAAGCCCTCAGTCTGTCTGCAATAGGCTGAGAGAGGCTAGTCTGAGCACTGATGGAGGAATTGTGCGTTCCTGGTTCCTCGGGCAGTTGTTGTTTCCATCCTGTACCTGTCCCGTAGGTGTGATGTTCGGATGTAGCGATCCTGTGCAGGTGTTGTTACATGTGGTCTGCCACTGCGAGGGCGATCAGCTGTCCGTACTGTCTCCCTGTAGCGCTGTCTTAGGCGTCTCACAGTACGGACATTGCAATTTATTGCCCTGGATGAGGACATCTGCAGTCCTCATGCTTCCTTGCAGCATGCCTAAGGCACGTTCACGCAGATGAGCAAGGGACCCTGGGCATCTTTCTTTTGGTGTTTTTCAGAGTCTGTAGAAAGGCCTCTTTAGTGGCCTAAGTTTTTATAACTGTAACCTTAATTGCTTACCGTCTGTTCCACAGGTGCATGTTCATTAATTGTTTATGGTTCATCGAACAAGCATGGGAAACAGTGTTTAAACCCTTTACAATGAAGATCTGTGAAGTTATTTGGATTTTTACGAACTATTTTTGAAAGACAGGGACCTGAAAAGGGCCGTTTCTTTTTTTTTTGCCTCCCCTTATGTTCCCAGCAAGAGACCAATTAACCAAATATACGGAGATTCAGTGGAACAAAATCACATTGGTTGATCAGACAAGTCGCAGGCTTTTGATCAAGAGGAGGCCTATGCGACTGAGTAATGAGCAAAATAATCCAATCCCTTACACTCATGGGAATTGGCCTATGGAAGGGACTAAATTGAAAAGTTGCGCACGGAAGAAATATGGAATGTATAACCATGGTAGCAGTTAAGTTTGGAGATTATGGGAAAATGATTAGACCAATAGTGAGGACACAACAGTTCTCGAGTGTGAATCCAAACATTGCACTGTTGATTTTATGTGCATTTGACATTTACTGTACTTATCGCCCACATTTGTTGATAACGAAATCTGAAAATACTCTGGATACGTTCAGTAATATGATAAGAATATTTTTGAGCTCTCCTAGCTGTGCTGTTGAGAAACTAGCGCAAGTACACTTGTAGTTGTTTGATTCGGAACACAGCCCTGCATCTCCTCCTTTACACAATTACTGTTTTTGTTTCCGCAATTCAAAAACGGTCCATTATATGAATCACAATGTGTGTCAGGTGGGCATAATTTGAAAGCTTGTTCTTTTGCCAACACGACTAGCTAAATTATAAAATGGTAATGTGAAGTGCACATTTGGGTGTTTGGCTTGCTTGTATGACGTCAAAGAGGTATTTATTATAATCTTCAATGTCTCATCTTTCAAAATACATGCATGGAGTCCTCATTTACAGCATTTCCCTCATTTAGACGATTTTTGGGGTGCAAAAGTTGACCAATTAGCAGGAGGGACGGGGGCAACTTCTTGTCGCATGTGGTACTCAAGTTCGGAACGGCTGTCAGTCAACCCATACAGAGCTGTGAAGCGGAGACCCTGAGCTCTGACGTCATTGTATAGAATCTTGCTGTAAAGACACTGCGTTCCAATTTAGGTACTTGTCAATGTCCAAATCTGCCATTTTCAACCCATATACGGGTACGAGTGGAAAGGGCTACGCTACATAACACGCTGTCAAAATGTTCAGATCAGTACTAATAAATGAGCCAACTTGTCACGATCGTCTTCTTGAGAGAGAGTGGACCAAGGCGCAGCGTGTGAAAAATACATCTTCTCTTTATTTAGAAGAAGAACAAACAAAACAACAAAATGACGAACGTGAAGCTATAAATGACTAAGTGCAAACATGCAACATAGACTAGACATAGACAATTACCCACAAACAGCTAAACAGCTCCCAATCAGAGACAACAATAACCAGCTGTCTCTGATTGAGAACCAATTCAGGCAACCATAGACTTTCCTAGACACCTACACTGAACACTAACCCATCTACTCTACTTAACCCCCTAAACCACAGGTGTCAAACTCATTCCACGGAGGGCCGAGTGTCTGCGGGTTTTCGCTCCTCCCTTGTACTTGATTGATGAATTAACATCACTAATTAGTTAGGAACTCCCCACACCTGGTTGTCTAGGGCTTTATTGAAAGGAAAAACCAAAAACCTGCAGACACTCGGCCCTCCGTGGAATGAGTTTGACACCCCTGCCCTAAACCATACAACACCCTAGACCAGGGGTGTCAAACTCATTCCACGGAGGGCCGAGTGTCTGCAGGTTTTTGGTTTTTCCTTTCAATAAAGCCCTAGACAACCAGGTGTGGGGAGTTCCTAACTAATTAGTGATGTTAATTCATCAATCAAGTACAAGGGAGGAGCGAAAACCCGCAGACACTCGGCCCTCCGTGGAATGAGTTTGACACCTGTGCCCTAGACAATACAAAAACACACAAAGACAACCCACCTCAACTCACGCCCTGACCAACTAAATAAATAAAAGAAAAAGGAACAATAGGTCAGGAACGTGACACAACTAGACAAGATGATCATGAGCAGCACTCACCTCAACTAAGCTAACCTTGCCCCCAGCCTACTTGTAGCCTATATCCAATTGAAGATTCAGTTAAAAAATAAAATCTGACATCGATTGCTTTATCAAGACTGAAAGCAGTGTGATGGCACTGTCCCGAATCAAAACGGTGCTGAAATGATCGTCTAGATCAGGGGTTCCCGAACTTTTTCACTCAGGCCCCCTTTCCAGCATTGTGAACACACCCTTCTTGTTGGTGGAAAGAAATTTGTGCAAGTTTAAAGCTTATTTCCTGCAATTCTACCCAATTTTTCATGGGTTTCAGAGATAATTTAGCATTTTTTTTTAAAGATAATAGCAGTTATTGAGTATGCGCTTGTTTTGGATGATTTCATGGGGATTTTAGTTGCCCTTCCATTTATTTTGGAAATCATTTTATTGTACTGATCAACATTTGCATAGAAGAAGCAATCTCTTCTTTTATACAAGTGTGTGCTGTCTCTTTAAGACCCAGGATGTCATTCACACACAGTCAGTTCCAGTCTCATGCAAAGATGGTCTTGACTGGGAGAGATGTGAGGCGGGGGAGACTAAGTGAAAAGTTTTTGGTGACAATCCGCTTTGAAATCAGCAAATTTTGTGTTATGGTTTGCATATCGTCACAAACAAGGTACTAGGGTAGTGAATTTATGTTCACTTCAGCTGTAAGCTAGCGAGGAAATTTAGCCTATAAAGCTGGAAGTTACTGGTAACTTCTTGCGTTGTAAAGTGTTCTAACCTGTAATGGATATTGTTTTGTGAACAGTACATTTTCAACATTTCTACAGGCCGTGTAGCATTATTCAAGTGTGTTAACTTACGTGACGCATAACACAGAACCCAAACCATCGTGCGTACATTTATTTTGTCCCCCTACACCAAACGCGATCACGACATGCAGGTTAAAATATCAAATCAAACTCTGAACCAATTACATGAATTTGGGGACAGGTCGAAAAACATTAAACATTTATGGCAATTTAGCTAGTTAGCTTGCACTTGCTAGCTAATTTGTCCTATTTAGCTAGCTTGCTGTTGCTAGCTAATTTGTCCTGGGATCTAAACATTGAGTTGTTATTTTACCTGAAATGCACAAGGACCTCTACTCCGACAATTAATCCACACACAAAACGGTCAACCGAATCGTTTCTAGTCATCTCTCCTCCTTCCAGGCGTTTTCATCTTTGAACTTATATGGTGTTTGGCATCTACACTTTCATAGTATTACCACGACGACCGGCAACACAGTTCGTCTTTGAATCACCCACGTGGGTATAACCAATGAGGAAATGGCACATAGGTACCTGCTTCTATAAACCAATGAGGAGATGGGAGAGGCAGGCCTTGCAGCGTGATCTGCCACAGAAATAGAAAGGACTTCTATTTTAGCCCTTGGCAACGCAGACGCTCGCGAGGAGTGTGGGTGCAATAATTGAATAACAGATTTCTAACTTTATTTTGCAACGCTCGCACACGCGAGCAGTGTAGTCAGGGTATTAGTGGTGATGCAGCCCAGACTCCCAGTGAATGCAGTGGTTGGTTCCACAGTTCAGGCTAGAGCTAGCAATGAGTAAGTGGAGCAGGCAAGGTGCTCTCGCGTTAGCGCAGCCGATGTCCCCTTATAACAGACAGACTTGATGATGCGAGACACATTTGACAGAAATACCGAAAGTAACAACAAATTCTAGTACCGAACAGTTTTACTATGGAAAAGTACCCGAAGTTTTGGTATATTGTGCAACACTAGGTTTGAAAGGTGTACAAGTGTTCTGATTACAGTTTTATCGGTTTGAAGTGTGTGTGTTCCTGTCATGTGTATACAAGGCCCTGCTCTGCTATCCTGCCACCTTTACTCTTTCCTGTCAGCTCTATTTTGGTGACTGTACTGCAGTTCCGCTCCACATTTAGGTTTGATCTTCCTTCAGATGGCAGTAAAAGCTTGAGCTAACGCCAGACGTTTTAAGTAGAGGGTAGAGAGCATTGATATACAGCACATTTTCAGCAAATAGTTTTGGAAAAGTATTTTGGGAATGATTGCAAACATGGTCACAACTCCTCGCCTAGCTACCAAAGCATGCTGGGAGTTGTTGTGTCACATGTCTGAGGGGCCATGGGGGCTGACCTGACTTGACTGTGCTTAGGTATGAGATAAACCGTCCCTTCCCGAGAACTCTGTGTGCTGGCTTTTGACCTCACAACAGTTCACCTGTCTGTCACTTAGGCTTGGGTGGTATACCGTGTATACTGGGGTATTTGGAAATAGCCACGGGATGGTTTTTCAATAGCATCAATACTGTTCAAACTACTTCTTTTGAAGTTTTCCAAATACATTTTTAATATTTGTTGCTATTTTTTAATAATCTTATCCCGTTCTTATTTCAACTGTCACATTATTTTACATTATAAACCTTACTTCCCCAGCACAGTTGAGCCAGTCCCGTTTCTAAATAGCACAACAAGAGAAAGCGTGAGCAGGTGAGCGTAGCTGTGTATTGACAGGGGGTGCATTTTATATCGAAAGTCAATATATATTTTTTTCTTTCAATAGAGTGATCAGGGATGTGCAACTATAGATTTCCATCACAGAAAATAGATTAGTACAACACATTTGGCAGGAAATGGCTTAATTTTCAGCAGATGACAAAGAAGTGCAGCACTATTTGGCTAGTAAATGAGTTTACAATGAAAAAGCGGTATTTTTTGCAAAAATGACACACGGTCATCATTTCGAATGTTTAGGCCTATCATAGAAAGAATGTAGCCAGCTACATTTCCTAATGTCTTGCTTAAAGTTGGTCTTGCATTTTATTGGAGAAAAATGGCTACACCGAAAAAAGTACCAGAGAAAAGAACCTAAAAATCAGTTGCAACACTGTCTGCTGATAGAATGCCCAATCCTGAATTCTCATCTGAGTTTAGAAGTACAACTGAAGCACAAAATTAGTCTGACGCTGAGCAGAAATTACAATAAGAAGCATTTTAAATCTGTTTTTACGAGACGCAGCAAGATATTTATTGTTTTTATATTTTCTTCCTGTCTGAAAATTATGCGTTAACACGACTCCTAGTTTAACTTTCTATCTAAGTTGCTGAATTAATAAGGTGATGGGGCATCATATTGTTACATTTCTTCTGCGTTTGAGTAGGCAAAGCTCTTTGGATGAGTTATTTGCACAGCTGCCAGTGCTATCTTGATTTCCTTGCGTTTTTTCTCCACTCTATTCTCTGCTCCTCCCTCCTTAGAGCAGGCAGGCTCGTTGCCCTAGCAACTCCAGACTCCACACAGATACAGTGTGTAGACAGGTACTGGAGAGCCAGTACTGCATGCGTCAAAACATTGTTCATTTGCTAAGTGTCTTTTGTTTGCGTTCACTTGTAAATGTACAAACTCACCAAAAATGACATTCAGTAGCGCCTACCTATATGACTTTATGAGCTGGATTGCCCGTCTTTGCAATTTTTTTATTTTCATTTGCGCTCGTTAGCGTATTTAGCCTTCAGCCTCCATGCACATTTGCTATTACTTGTGCTAATTTTGTTAGCATTCTGGTAATAGATGCCCAATGGGTTTAAAAAAATATTTTTGTTGCGCCCATTTGTGTACTAAACCGGCAATACCGTAAATTCAGGGGTGAGAGAAGGAGGTTATGATGGATATGAAAATCTGGATACTGCCTAACCCTACTGTCAAGTGTTAAAAGCTCATTACTTCTCTGGAGGACAACTGCAGTGTCAGTTGGCTACCTCACCTTTCACACCGCTGATACTGGCCCCTCCTCCTTTCACCTGTTCTCACATCCATCTTGTGAGAGAACCTCATCCCTGTCCATACCATGAGTCATTGCAGAGCCCATTATATAAATATATTGTGGGAATGGCTTCCCTTTTCTGTTTCTCCTTATCCTCCAGGCTAGTCACCAGTCCCTTTTCTGTTTTTTTCCCTCCTTCCAACTTGTCAGAGTGCTGTCTCTCTCTTTCTCTCTCACTCCCTTTTCCTCTCTTTATCTCCCTCTTTCTGTTCTCTCTGTCCTCACTTTGTCCCTTTCTGGCTGTGCCCTGCGACAGTGCCCCAGTCACAGACAGTGGAGAGTTAAATGGTTCACTCTGGTTTGAAACCCGCCATCGGCTGGGATCCGCTCTCCCTCCGAGCCTCAAATTCACAAAACCCTGCCTGTGTTGTTTTTGAATGCTGGCCCACTAAGGCACAGGGCTGAGGTTCGGTTTCAACTGTGTTCTACGTAGCTAGCAGGAGTTAGGCTACAAAGACCCGCATACACGTGAACATGGTAATGAAGGTTCTTCAGAATACCTATATATACACACACGATGCACTCTGTTCCACCCAAACTTTGATACATTCTTAGTGAAAAATAGACAGGAACACACTGAATGGGTTTCTATCATAGTGCTCGCTGCTTCCCACTCAGACCCCGTAGTTTGGCTTTGCTCCTATCTCAAGGAACATTCACATCATATCATTGTAATTCTAGAGTGATGTTATAACCTTGACGCAAATAAGATCTAGGAATTGATTTATTGAATTGCTAAGTTCTATAGGTGGCATAGTGATTATGGTGGTACGGTTCTTGTCAGACGTAAGGTAGGTTAAGTGGGTATGATGACGGTATAAGACTGTCGGTCCTGTAAGGTGACTGCTGTGATAGTGAGAGGTGTGTGAAAGTAGTCTGTGAGACGATAGGTAAGCAGGGAGAGGAAGAGGGAGAATGAGAGGGGGAAGGGAGTAGGGTATAGGGACCCCTGCAAGGCTCCTGGGGGAGGGGGAATTTGACACCACTACATGGTCTACCCTCCTCCCTGTATTTCTCCCTCGATCTCTCTCGATTTTTCAGGAGCTGTTTTGCTGTCAGCACTCCAGAGGTTAAAAATCTGTGCGCCAACAGCAGCAGCTCGGCTTTAGCCACTCCCTGAGCCAGCCAAGATTTTCTTTTTAAAATCTTTATCTCCTCCTCCTGCCTCACTCTCTTGCTCATTCACTCTGGGCTTTGTGTGAGCGCGCAGCATCGGTGGCACTGTGTGTTAGCGCATGTCGGAGAGAGCAGACCCAGACGAGAGAATAAGGGGGAGACCAAAAGCATTCTCTCTGCTGTCGAGGAAGACTAGTACCGGATAGAAAAAAAAGTAACAAAGGAAATAGACTCAAAGAGAGAGCGAGGAAAAACTGGACTGCCTAAGACGAGAGGAATATTCTATCACTCACTCACACGTGTGTGTGTGTGTATATATATACAGTCACACACACAGCAGACTTGTATCGGTGAAGCCAGCATACTCACTCACACTCTCAGACAGTAAAAAAGGGAGGAAGCTGCCTGGATCTTGCCAAAGAGGTGTGTGTGTGTGCAGCGAGAGGAGAATGGAGGGCTCGGTGTCTGTGGCCCCAGCATGCAACTCCACAACCACCAACGCGTTGCTAAACAACCACTGCGCCGGTAATCTACTGTTCTGTAACCGTACTACAATAGCCTTCATCACCCTGCTTTGCTGTAGTATTGCTTTTGTTACTGTTCCCAGACAGAGTAAAGGAATCAACGTTTGGAGGTTAGTGGAGAGCTAGCTCCATGTGGAGGTTCGTTGACGCGTGTGTGTGCTCTATGGGGTTTCCCCCAGCTACGCACTTGAGGTGGCATTAGCTCCAGAATCTGTCTTCTGCAATACAATAGTGTCTGGTGTGGTTTACCAGAAATGGTAGGCATGTGGTTCTAACGTAGAATACATTTAATGACTTTCTAAGCGTGCGTTGGTCATATACTGTGGTGGGTCTGTAGTCAGAACTATAGAAGTAGTGAAAATGTGTGTCTTGTGTAATGTGTGTGGCTGCTCATTTACTTGTTTAACCCATAGACTCTGGCCCACACAATTACCTCTGCACTCTTTTTATTGTCTGTGTGTGAATCGTTATGACCTTTTTTTCTCCAAGCCCTTCACTGTTCATTCAGAGAGCTCCACCCCAGTGAGACTGCTGCTGATTGGTCTGAGGAGAGGACTGGGACAGTAAAGCTGTCTAGATGTCCGTCTTTATAGCAGGGAGGATGTGTATCAGTGAGAGAGGTGGATGGATTGAGTGTATTTGTATTTATTAAGGATCCCCGTTAGCTGCTACCAAGGCAGCAGCTACTCTTCCTGGGGTCCAAACACATTAAGGCACTTATATCACACACAAAACAAAAGATAAACAGTACATCATATAACATTATTACACCACTACATATCTACAATACAAAATGTAATACAACGATATTACAATGTGCGTGTGTCTGTACCTCTGTCTCTCTTCACAGTCCCGCTGTTCCATAAGGTGTATTTTTATCTGTTTAAAACAAAATCTGATTCTACTGCTTGCATCAATTACCTGATGTGGAATAGAGTTCCATGTAGTCATGGCTCTTTGTAGTACTGTGCACCTCCCATAGTCTGTACTAGACTTGGGGATTGTGAAAAGACCTGGTGACATGTCTTGTGGGTGTCTTGCGGGTGTCCGTGCTGTGTGCTAGTAGTTTAAACAGACCGTTCGGTAGGGCTGGTCGATAAATCAATATCAATAATTGAGGTAAACTTCCCTCAATAACGATATCAAAACGTTTAGATTCATTTTTGATAATGTCGATATAGAATAATTAGGTACAGCAGTCCATTTCACCTCTGTGACGCAGCAGGAACGTGTGGAGAAGTGACAATATGCACGTGGAGAGGTATACGCTCACTAAAAACCACGTAGCACCTCGATTGATGGAGTAGCCACTATTAACCACGAAAAATGAGTGATGTAGGAGAAAACAGTGGCAGTGATAGCCATGGAGAAGGAGCAGCTTCCAACAAATAAATTATTGCTAAAAAGGGTTAAACTGTTTCAGTAATTTGGAAGTGGTTTGGCTTTTTGAAGTCCGACAAAGAGCAGAGCAATGTTCGGTGCAAATTGTGCCGTAGACAGGTGGCTACGAAGTCTGGTAACGACCTGGGGAATGAAAGAGTCAATTGTAAACTGGGGATTATTAGTTGACCGTGATGGGAGGAGGTCAGAGTCCTGTCCTGGCAGTGTGGTGCCAGGACAACCGTCTCCCTCAATGTGAGCAAGACAAAGGAGCTGATCATGGACTACAGGAAAAGGCGGGCCGAACAGGCCCCCATTTAACATCGACGGGGCTGTAGTGGAGCGGGTCGAGAGTTTCAAGTTCCTTGGTGTCCACATCACCAACTAACTATTATGGTCCAAACACACCAAGACAGTCGTGAAGAGGGCACGACAAAACCTTTTCCTCCTCAGGAGACTGAAAAGATTTGGCATGGACCTGCAGATCCTCAAAAGGTTCTACAGCTGCACCATCGAGAGCATCCTGACCGGTTGCATCCCCACCTGGTATGGCAACTGCTTGGCATCTGACCGTAAGGCGCTACAGAGGGTTGTGAGAATGGCCCTGTTCATCACTGGGGCCAAGCCTCCTGCCATCCATGACCTATATAATAGGCGGTGTCAGAGGAAAGCCCATAAAATTGTCAGAGACTCCAGTCACTCTAGTTATAGACTGTTTTCTCTGCTACCGCACAGCAAGCGGTACCGGAGCGCTTGCACTTCCATTCAAGCCGCTTCTTGTTTTTAGCTGTGTGGTCATCTGCTGCAATAGCCCATCCGTGACAAGGACCACGTGACTCACTGTCTGTAGGAGCGAACCATTTTCATGAACCGGGTGGTGTACCTAATAAACTGGCCACGTAGTGTATGTCAATGGATTCCCTCCGAGCAGCAGAAGTATGAGAGAGCATGTGGCAAGGTTTAAAGAAGGAAAGAAGGACAGATTCCAATAAAGAGAGGGATGCAGAGTGATGGTGCGAGAGAGTAAGATGAGGAGAGTGATGATTGACCTTGTCAATGCATGGCTGTGCTCCCACATGTCATTATGAAAGCTAAAGACTCAGACTGAAGTGTCTGTGTGTGTGTGCGCCGTGGTAGCTTGTCTGTGTTTGTGCATATGTCTTGCTTTTTTTTTTAGCTTACTGTAATACTATCTATTGCCTGAGGCTGGGATCATGAATCAGCACACAGGTGCACACTGCTTTCCCACATTCTCCTACTGCCCCTCCTTAATCTCCTTAATCTCTCCCTCTGTGTGTGTGTGTGTGTGTTTGTTTGTGTGAGAAAGAGAGCGCGTGTGTGTATTTTAACACGTTGAGCAGTGTGGTTTCTCTAACCCTGTCCCAATGCAGACTCCGTCCCAGCGTGTTCAATGAGATGACCTGAAGGCATGGTTAAAACAGATACTGAGTCCCGGGTGATCTCTGTTCCCTGTCCATGTGTGTGTGTTGTGTGCCACCAGCTCAGTGCTGTAATACATGCTATTGTTTCACATCAAAGTCAGTATCAAAGGAAGGCTAGAGAATGGAGTCTTCAGTGAGTTTACACTGTAGCCTACACTCCCACTGAATTTCACACCCTCTGGCTGCTTGATTCAGCCCCGTATCACATCTAAGCAGGGATTCAGTTACTCTGGATAGACGAATTATGTCCAATAATGAGGTCAAAGCCTTTCACCCTGCAAGGAGAGGGGGCACATGTTTTAACAGTACAGGACAATATAGACTGACGGAGAGAGCAAGGAAGAAAAAGATGGAGAAAGACTGCTCCTCCGTGCCCAGGATTCACCCACTGAGCTCTTATCACAGCTGTGTGCGTGAGCGGGAGTCTGTGGGCGCCGTGCGTGTCTGTGGTCTCCCTATCAGACAAGATGTGCAGTCTCAGCAACTTAGCTCTCTCAGCCCCTCTCAGCTCTCCTCTCACTGAGTACGCGTTTTTACTGTTAGTCTACACCTGTTGTTTTATGACGCATGTGACTACTAACGATTTGATTTGATTGGTCTCTGTTTCGGATTGAGTGCCTCGGCTCCCTGCTGGTCTCCGTGTCTCTGTGAGAGTGGTCTGGTTGATAGCTTTGTACTGAGGCTAAAGCTATTTTCCCTGGCTTTGTCTTAGTCTGTTTGATGGCTATGTGTTTGATTTACATTCCATGTAAGAGTAGATTGGTGTATGGCTGTGTATTCTCTTGAGAGCCAGGTCTGCCTAAGGCGGCCTTTCTGAATAGCAAGGCTATGCTCACGGAGTCTGTACGTAGTCAAGGCTTTCCTTAAGTTTGGGTCAGTCAGTGGTCAGGTATTCTGCCACTGTGTACTCTCTGTTTAGGGCCAAGTAGAATTCTAGTTTTGTTAATTACTTGACACATTGGAAATAATTATCTATTATATATTTTTTCATGATTTGGTTGGATTTAAGGACCAGCTTGTTTAGGGGACTCTTCTCCAGGTTAATCTCTCTGTAGGTGATGGTTTTGTTATGGAAGGTTTGGGAATCGCTTCCTTTTAGGTGGTTGTATAATTGAACTGCTCTTTTCTGGATTTTGATCATTAGCGGGTATCGACCTAATTCTGCTCTGCATGCATTATTTGGTCTTTTACGTTGTACACAAAGGATATTTTAGCGGAATTCTGCATGCAGAGTCTCAATTTGGTGTTTGTCCCATTTTGTGAATTCTTGGTTCGTGAGCGGACCCCAGACCTCACAACCATAAAGGGCAATGGGTTCTATAACTCACTATCTCTTTTTTTCAGAATCATGTTTATTCGCCAAGTACATTGACACAGTTTTACATACATTAAATACAATATAGAAAATAGCTAAATGAGCAAATGTACAGTATAAATACACTCTTACTCACTCTATCACTCTCTTTCTCTCGCTCTCTCTCTCTGCCACTGTGGTCTACTGCTGCCCAGCCATCTAGGGCACGGTAACTGCCCACTACCTCTGCTCACTCGGTCTGCGCGCATTCGTGTGTACGTACGTGCGTGCGTGTGCAGGCGTGTATGTATGTGTGCCATATTACTAGCATTCTGTGCACATTCTTAAACCTTTTTTTTTTTTATTGGCCAGAAACTGCTCTTTGAGCTTATAGTAAAGGTTAGCTTGAACTGTTAGCATCACCAACATTGTAAAAATGGTTTGGCCTTTGGATGAGCTTTTATTGTTTACCATCGTTGAATCCACTTTTTGAGTTCGGGGTTAAGTGTTCTCATTGTTTAACTTGTTAATACTTTGCTCTAGACTTGTATGACTGTAGATGTTTTCTTTTTAGCACTTTTAAATTGTGACTGTGTCTATACATTTTTTGTTTTGTGTGTCGGGGAGGGAGTTTAAATTCCTTCTGAGTAGAGAGGAGGGCTCATCAGCACCCCTTTAACAGGCACGCCTTAGCGATGTGGCCCTCTCACTGTCTTCACTGCAAATTACCCCAATTCCGTCCAGCAATCAGGACCTAAACCACAGCTAGGCTTGGCAGCAGCCCTGAGCCTGAAACCCACTTCTCACAAATACTGCGCAGTTGAATTTTCCCTGTATTTATATTGTAGAGGCATGGAATACTTTCATGCCATCCTGGGATATACGGTATTACCAGCAGTGCACACAAGGTATACTTTTTGTTGTTGTTGTTCAAACGTAAAACGTCAGAATGCGTCAAATGCTACGAAGACAGAAAACCCAGCTCATACAGTAATGCAAGTATCTCAAAACACAGTTTGCAATATGCACGAAACAAATAGTAGACCGCAGGGATCTTAATTCAGGAAGGGATTGTCTCTACTGCTGTTACCAAGCTTGATCTAGCACTTAAGCTAATATTAGCTCTCTGATTACAATGAAGAGCAAGACGTGCTGGTCTGTTCTGGGCCAGCTGCAGCTTAACTAGGTCTTTCTTTGCAGCACTTGACCACATGACTGGACAATAATCAAGATAAGATCAAACTAGAGCCTGCAGGAATAGTTTTTTTTAAGATTGTGGTGTCAAAAAAGTAGAGCATCTCTTTACTACAGAAAGACTTCTCCCCATCTTTACAACCATTGGCTCTTTGTTTTGACCATGACAGTTTACAATCTAAAGTTACACCAAGTAATTTAGTCTCCTAAAATTGCTCAACAGCCACACCATTCATTACCTGATTCAGCTAAGGTCTAGAACTTAGGGAATGATTTGTACCAAAATCAATGCTCTTAGTTTTAGAGATATTCAGGACCAGTTTACTACATTCCAAAACTGACTGCAACTCTTAAGGGTTTCAGTGACTTCATTAGCTGTGGTTGCTGACGCGTAAATGGTTGAATCATCAGCATACATGCCCTTGGCAGGTCCTTGGTAAAAATAGAAAAGCGAAGCGGGCCTAGAGGGCTGCCCTGCGGTACACCACACTTTACATGTTTGACATTAGAGAAGCTTCCATTAAAGAAAACCCTCTGAGTTATTTTAGAGAGGGCTCTGATTCCATGAAATGGCAGTGGTTGAAAAGCCATAAAACATAATTTTTCTCAACAACGGCTTATGGTCAATAATATCAAAGGCTGCACTGAAATCTAACAGTACTGCTCCCACAATCATCGTATTAACAATGTCTTAGTCGTTTGTGTCAGTACAGTACATGTTGAGTGCCCTTCTCTATAAGCATGCCGGAAGTCTGTTGTTAATTTGTTTACAAAGAAATAGGATTGTATTTAGTCAAACACAATTTTTTTACAACTGTTTGCTAAGAGCTGGCAGCAAGCTGATGCGGCTGCTGTTAGAACCAGTAAAGGCCACTTTACCACTCTTTGGTAGCGGAATGACTGGCTTCCCTGCACAAACACTTTTCTTTATGCTCAGATTAAAGATATGATGGATAGGAGTGGCTATAGAGTCAGTTATAATCCATAGTAGCTTTCAAGCCCTCATGCCTGTGTTTTCCACTCTTTTTCACTTCCCATATTTTTTTCACAGTGTGGCCTTAGGGAAGTCACCAGATGCGACAAGTACGCCTTTACAGACAAGCAGAAATCCAACTCTGGAACTATGATATGCCCGTAGAGTATATTATGTTCAATAATATATTGAACAATTTTGCAAATCAAATGTTTTTTTATATTTTCAATATTCATAAACTACTCCTTACAGAGCAAGCGTTAACTTCATATGACACAATTGTTTGCATTGTAGCACCTACAGATGAAACATGGTTGATAAAAAAACATATAATAATTATGCACTCACGGTTTCAAAATGTGATTGTTATGCAGCAGGACAGTTAACCCACGCTGCCCTCAAACCAGGCCACGCTGCCTGCTAATTATCTATAGACTGTTTCAGCTTGTCAATTTCAAATATTTTTTTTACACGTTTTATTTTCTAACAGTTTGAATTGAGGTGTGTTCCGCTTCCTCATTAATTCACATAGAAGTAGCCCATTTCACAGTTGCGGACAATACATGAGGCTTTACTGAGAAGGACAAACTTCTCTTTTCAACTAGAGCCTAAGCACTTCCCCAGTGTTCAAAGTTATTATTACTATCAAAGTAAGTGCCTTATTACGTTATTTTTATATTATGGAGCATAAGTATTTACTGTTTTATTCTCATGTTTTCAAGTACTGGTAACAAATAATGCATTCTGATTCTTGCATATATTGTAATGGACACGTATGATGTGTGTAAAATACTTTTTGGATGGTTGTACTGATTATGATGAGCTAATGCTAAGTTAAATGCCAGATATGTGTGACGCCATGTTTGTTGACATCATACAATGCATTCTGGTTGTAACGTAAACGTCTGTCAGACCAAAGATGTTATAACAAAACGAGGTGAAGGGATGGTTCACTCGACTGACTTAGATTGAAACTATCGTTACTCAGGGTTGCCAGCTCAGACCCCCTTTCCAGGGGTTTTGTTTTTATTTAGCTTATAAACTTATCCTGTGTTTGCCCCCCATGTATTGATAAATCCCCCATCATAGTAATATTTACTGTATCATATACCCCAATGATACCTTCCCCCTTTTCTACCCCCCATAGACTTGAAATCCCCCACAAATGAAATTAACCCCTCCCACAACCCCCCCCCCTAAAATGGGGTCACCCGAATCTGGCAACCCTGTTTAGCTTTTATGGCTAGACTAGGCAGTAGGCTTGTATTTGGGGTGATGATCTGTGAGGTGAACAAAAACTGTAAATGACTTGTCAAGCCATGTGCTCCTGTTCTTGTATACACTGTCACACGTACATTGAAGATGTACAAACTAAGTTCATATTTTTCGGGCAATGGGCGCAGCCATCTTTGACTTTGACTGTTTGACTGTTTTTCTTTTGTTTTATAGGGAATGAAATTCTGGGATGAGGGAGTTTTTGCATCAGTACAAAACATTGTTTAGATGCGTTTGTTGCATCACACGTTCTGTTGCTACCGTTCCAATCACATATTTGCGATGGTACGCTGCAGGGGCCATTCAACAATGATCACAAATACGTGATTGTACACGTTAAAGGAGGCCTGGGTAAGGCCAAAATGTTTGTGTGGGTCTCTTTGGTGGGTGGATGTCTAAATGTGTGTTGTCTACCGTATCTAACCCCGTCTCCTCTCTGTAGATGACAGTATCTCGGCGGCGAGTGCGTCTGACGTGCAGGATCGTCTGTCGTCTTTGGAGCTGCGTGTCCAGCAGCAAGAGGATGAGATCACCGTGATGAAGGCGGCGCTGGCCGACGTGCTGCGACGCCTGGCGCTCTCCGAGGACACGGCCACCACCGCCAAGAAACAGACTAGCACCAAAGGTAGTCAGTCACCCCTGAACCCTGACCCCTGAACTGTCACTGTCACCATCTGAGCTACTCTCATGACTATACCTGCAATCTGCAGGTTTTTGTAAACCCTCAGAAATCTCCATGGGTAGAATCTCAAAACCTGCAAAGGACAGTTTTACAAGCACCTTCTCCCCACCATAAGCTGATCATGCACCGTCAAATCCATCTGCACTAGCTTCTGTACCATTTACCATAACTTCCTTCCAGCAATGGAAATTCCATTCATCTCCACTTTCCCAATGGCTCGTTCAACCCCTCTCCTCTCCCTTGCATTTCTTCACCAGGTCGTAGTTGTGGAAGAGAGTGTTATCCTGTATTCCTCCACTTGTTTACGTTCAGGATGGAGCCATAACCTGGATCTGTTAACAGTTCCACTCCGACCTTGACCCCTGGCTTTTATTACCCTCTCACACCTACACACAGCAACACATGATTACACATCCCATATAATCACAATCTAACACTTTATTCTCAATGACAAATGTACTCTGCTCCATTTTCTCTCACACGATAACCCAACCTCTGGTTGACACATGAACACTGTGCCATAGCCATTCCTCTCTCTGAGCTCAGTGATAAAGTGGAGGCTGAATTACCCAGCCAGCAGTACGACAGAGAGGAGGGGAAGGGAATTTCATTCCCAGCTCTCAAAGAGGGAAAGAAAGCGAGAAAGAAGGTGATTGAGCTCTGTTTTAGAGAGACAGAAAGGGAGAGAAGGATATTGCATTGCGAGAGAGAGAGAGAGGCTGAGACACAGAGAGAGACACAGAGAGAGACACAGAGAGAGACACAGAGAGAGACACAGAGAGAGACACAGAGAGAGACACAGAGAGAGACACAGAGAGAGAGAGGCTGAGACGCAGAGAGAGAGAGAGAGAGAGGCAGAGACGCAGAGAGAGAGACGCAGAGAGAGAGACGCAGAGAGAGAGACGCAGAGAGAGAGACGCAGAGAGAGAGACGCAGAGAGAGAGACGCAGAGAGAGAGACACGCAGAGAGAGAGACACGCAGAGAGACACGCAGAGAGAGAGACACGCAGAGAGAGAGACACGCAGAGAGAGAGACACGCAGAGAGAGACGCAGAGAGAGACGCAGAGAGAGACGCAGAGAGAGACGCAGAGAGAGACGCAGAGAGAGACGCAGAGAGAGAGAGGCTGAGACGCAGAGAGAGAGAGGCTGAGACACAGAGAGAGAGAGGCTGAGACACAGAGAGAGACACAGAGAGAGAGAGGCTGAGACACAGAGAGAGAGAGGCTGAGACACAGAGAGAGACACAGAGAGAGCGACACAGACAGAGAATGTGTGTCGTGCCCATGGTCATTGGGGAGCATCTGGGTTCTGTAATCGGGCTTCAGTAATAACCACCACTCACTCACCTATAGCCTGGCTAACTAACTTCAGTCCTGTCTATCTGCACACAATAAGACCCTCTGTCTCGTGCGTGTGTGTGTGTGTCAGCAGGGGGGCCTAATTGTGGATAGTGGAACAATATCTGTGTGTATGGCGACTCTGCAGCCTTGTCCTGATATTTTACTTTCTCTAATGGAGCCAATTACTGTATATGATCATGTGGAAGTGTCTCTCTGGGTAGTGTCTTGGCTGGGAAACCACGCATGGGTCCTAGATAAAGAGAGATCCTGGCCCCGTTACGGTACTTAAAAAAAAAAAGCATCCTTCCTTCCTTTTCCTGAGGTAACCACTGATCCAACTGTATAGAGCAAGGTTTCCATTTCAATGCTGTCACTTATCCAGTCATATCAGATTAGAATTCCTCCCAAGGAAATAAGGCTGCACTTGAAAGGTATTGGAACAGGACCCTTACTGCATATGAACGGCAGGATAGGAGTTACTGTATTGTGTGACAGCCCTCGCCCGGTGTCACCCTTGCGTAGCTCTTTCGTGCCACGTCCCTCTACACCCCTATCCCTCCGTCCGTCATCTCTCACTCCTCCCTCCAGCACCCCTTTGATCCCTCGTTCCGATCAGCTCTCCATTCCGCTGGTCACCTTTTTTTTTTTATCTCATTATGACGTCACTCTCCTACTTAATATCGTCCATCGCCATACCAACGACCCCTGGCAACCCCTTGCTGCGTGTGCTTGTCCGTACTACTCTAGAGAGTTAGTCAGCATTCCTGGCACGTTGACATTGACTGGTGTTATTTAGGGGTTATTGAGTTGATGTGTTACGGCATTGACAGTTTGGCACATACAGTGGAAGAGCTTTCTGTACTTTAACTCTGTTGTGCTGCTCTCTCGGTGCGTGGGCAGTAATCTGGGACTGAAGCAGACAGGAAGCAAAGGAAATCACATGGTTCAGTTTAGTTTCTCTGCAGACACCCATGCTTTGACTTCAAAGCCAACTCTTCAGAGTATGCAAACCAACACTGCCCCACATACACACACACACAGAGCACGACGGCACACACATGGCCCCTTCCTGCTCTTGTTAACTTATTCAAGACCCAGAAATATCTTCCTCTCTCGTTCAGTCTTTCTTTCCCCTCTATCACTTGCATTATTGGCCAGCACTGTATCCCTTTCTCTCATTCTCATTTTTGCAAACTTCTCTTTTTCCAGCCCCCTATCTTTATTTCCAGCCCTCGTTCTTTATCTTTCCAGCCCTCAGTCTTTCCACCCTTTCCCCAAAATCTTTCTCTTTTCCAAATAATGTATTATCATGAACGAGGAAGCCAAGGCATACGAAGGTTTTCTTAGTGTGACACTATGAACACTGCAGACACACACACACACACACACACCTGTCAATCACATGGCTTCGATGGGAGAGAGAAACAGGTTTATGAGATCAGGAAGCCAGGTTGATGGATGAAGACCCTCCCTCTTGCAAGGCATCAGTCATTATTGATATGCAGTGCCTTCAGAATGTATTCACACTAGAGGTCGACCGATTCATCGGAATGGCCGATTTAATTAGGGCCGATTTCAAGTTTTCATAACAATCGGTAATCTGCATTTTTGGACACCGATTGTGGACGTTTTTTTTTAACCTTTATTTAACTAGGCAAGTCAGTTAAGAATAAATTCTTATTTTCAATGATGGCCGAGGAACAGTGGGTTAACTGCCTTGTTCAGGGGCAGAACAACAGATTTATACCTTGTCAGCTCAGGAATTCGAACTTGCAACCTTCCGGTTACTAGTCCAACACTCTAACCACCTGCCTTTACATTGCACTCCACGAGGAGCCTGCGTGCGTGTGCACTGCGTGTTACGCGAGTGCAGCAAGAAGCCAAGGTAAGTTGCTAGCTAGCATTAAACTTATCTTATATAAAACTATCAACCTTAACATAATCACTAGTTAACTACACATGGTTGATGATATTACTAGTTTATCTAGCGTGTCCTGCGTTGCATATAATCAATGCGGTGTCTGTTCATTTCTCATCAAATCAGAGCCTACTTCTCCAAACGGGTGATGATTTAACAAGCGCATTTGCGAAAAAAGCCCTGTCGTTGCACCAATGTGTACCTAACCATAAACATCAATGCCTTTCTTTAAAATCAATACACAAGTATATATTTTTAAACCTGTATATTTAGTTAATATTGCCTGCTAACATGACTTTCTTTTAACTAGGGAAAGTGTGTCACTTCTCTTGCGTTCCGTGCAAGCAGTCAGGGTATATGCAGCAGTTCGGGCCACCTGGCTCGTTGCGAACTGTGTGAAGACAATTTATTCCTAACAAAGACCGTAATTAATTTTCCAGAATTGTACATAATTATGATATAACATTGAAGGTTGTACAATGTAACAGCAATATTTAGACTTAGGGATGCCACCCGTTAGATAAAATAGGGAACGGTTCCGTATTTCACTGAAAGAATAAACGTTTTGTTTTCTAAATGATAGTTTCCGGATTTGACCATATTAATGACCTAAGGCTCGTATTTCTGTGTGTTATTATGTTATAATTAAGTCTATGATTTGATATTTGATAGAGCAGTCTGACTGAGCGGTGGTAGGCAGCAGCAGGCTCGTAAGCATTCATTCAAACAGCACTTTCATGCGTTTGCCAGCAGCTCTTTGTTGTGCTTCAAGCATTGAGCTGTTTATGACTTCAAGCCTGTCAACTCCCGAGATTAGGCTGGTGTAACCGATGTGAAATGCGGGGTGCGCGCGGATAGCGTTTCAATCGGTGATGGCATTCGCTCTGAGACCTTGAAGTAGTTGTTCCCCTTACTCTGCAAGGGCCGCGGCTTTTGTGGAGCAATGGATAACGATGCCTTCGAGGGTGGCTGTTTTCAATGTGTTCCTGGTTCGAGCCCAGGTAGGGGCGAGGAGAGGGACGGAAGCTATACTGTTAGACTGGCAATACTAAAGTGCCTATAAGAACATCCAATAGTCGAAGGTATATTAAATACAAATGTTATAGAAAGAAATAGTCCTATAATTCCTATAATAACTACAACCTAAAACTTCTTACCTGGGAATATTGAAGACTCATGTTAAAAGGAACCACCAGTTTTCATATGTTCTCATGTTCTGATCAAGGAACTTAAACGTTAGCTTTTTTACATGGCACATATTGCACTTTTACTTTCTTCTCCAACACTTTGTTTTTGCATTATTTAAACCAAATTGAACATGTTTCGTTATTTATTTGAGGCTAAATTGATTTTATTGATGTATTATATTAAGTTAAAGAAAAAGTGTTCATTCAGTATTGTTGTAATTGTCATTATTACAAATAAATAAATAAATAAAAATCGGCCGATTTAATCGGTATCGGTGTTGAAAAATCATAATCGGTCGACCTGTAATTCACACCCCTTTGACTTATTCCACGTTTTTGTTGTGTTACAGCCTGAATTAAAAATGGATTAAATAGATGATTTGTCACACAATATCCCATAATAACAAAGTGAAAACATGGTTTTAGAAAGGAGCTTGAATACTTTCTGAAGTCTCTAGAATGGGATTGATTTTGGTTGACCACTCATTAGACTCTCCCTCTGGCCTTGTGTACCAGCATTTCCAGTCTTTCCCCCAAACACACTCAGGCTGTCTTTTGTCTTGATGCTGAGGGGGAGGAGACTGGTGAGATGAGGAGGGAGGTGGTGGGGGCTGGTGGATGGGGTAGGGAGGCCGCCTCCTCCACCATGCTGTGTGTGTGTGTGTGCGCGCGCTTGGGGGTTAATGGGCCGTGAAACTGGGCCTTGTGTCACTGACACGGAATCAGGCTTCAACTGGGACTTCACGTGCCCCCAAACATAACCCTGCCCCCCACACATCGTAGAGAGGAAACACTTCTCACCGAGTGACGGTCAGCTGTTTGTCTGCCGTTTCTTCGGTGCGGTGTGTTTTGGGGACCACACGTCGGCGGGCGTCTGACTGCTGACATTTTTGGTAGTTTCTACATGTAGAATTGGCTTGCAAATTACGTCCGCCACTCTGTTCAGAGGTGCTAAGTGTTCTCGGCTGGCAAACGCTACCGTTGTGTCTGTGGCTTTACAGAAGTGTCATAGAAGCTTCATTGGGAGGAAGGATGTTATGCTTTTTACATCTGCCTTCCCTAATCCTTCCTTTGTTCTCCCACGGATTAGGCTCATAAACCATGTCTGTTGAGCAGTCATAATCTCATACTCCGTTGTTCAACCACTCCCCCTCCCTTTAATCCCTATATACTGCTGTAGAGAGTTTCTCTCCTGAAGTTTCCGGTAATAGGTTACACGAGGAGTCGGCAACCTTTCTCGTGCGGAATGCCGATTTATCTTACAATTTCGACCAATCTGCGTGCCTGTTATGGTTTTCATATGAACATTTTCGTCTTGTCTACGTAGCTCAAAATCATTGTCAGGTGGGTAATCAAAATTCTAGCTAAATGAAAATGAGGCAAACCTAAAGAAGTAACTTCTATTGCCAACTATGTAAGAATAGCCTACAACAAATAAAAACATTGCAGTCTGCAGGTAGAAAATATCCTATTAATCGCATTGGCTACGCATGGCCTGTCTGCAACGAACTTGAAACATTGTATCAACTATCAACTTTGGTCCAGAGAAGTTCACACTAGCAAACTTGCAACGTTGTATAAAATATAGCGCAAGGGATAAGAGCTCATCAGGTAGACTCATTTTATGACGTTTCCACTGGATCAGAGCATGACATTTTTCCCTTTCACGCTGAGTGGTTATTGAAAAGGGAGAGGGCTAGAAATATTTTCCAAATACAATTGAGGAACTATTGTCATTCTCAACGGCTGTAAAAACAGACTTTGTTTGCTTACTGTTTGAGGTGAAGAAAACATTACTTTGAGAAGCTCCACAGCTCATTAGTGGTGGTACGTTAAGCCAATTGGAAATACTATCAGATCCCCAAATGTGCACGTTTAGGCTATAATATGCCTACATTTGTGCGCAGGCCAGGTAGCCTATAGGCCGATTTCTATGCGTAATCAGGTGCATGTCCTTCATCAACATTGACAGTAGTGCTCCAAACAGAAGACTGACTAAATTGACAACTCGTAAATGGAACAAAAATAAATCTAAACTTAGCGTAGGTTGTGCACTCTGCAAACAACGATGTCCACTCTGCCAATGAGAACGGTAAAAAGACTGAAATAATAATATAGTGAATGGATGAACAGAAGTGACCATAACCAAACAAACATTGTAGATTAGAAATTATAAGAATGAACGGTAAATGTAGGCTACTACAGGTGATGTATGTAATGGGGACTTGATATACACTAACAATCAAGGCAAACAATTCACACAATGAAGTTATGAAACAATGAATGTGCACAAATTGGCGGGGGAGAGAGAACGTTCTGGAGAGAGACGTGCATTGTGCATTTTAGCCACACTCCCCTTCTTCTTGGACTGTGCCATCCACGCGGCTCCGCAATGGATTAGTCTCAGCCTCTGCAATGGATTAGTTCACTGACATGGGTGTGAATCAGACAGGCGCCTCGTGTGCCATTAAAAATATATATATATATATTTGCTACTGCTCGACTAAAATAGATCTTGTTCGACCAACAGCCTATCGACCAGTTGACTAATTGGGGTCAGCCCTAGTAGACAGTGTCTCCTCCTCTCTCACAGCTCTCACAGCTCTTTCGCTCTCTCACAGCTCTCTCACACAGCTCTCTCACACTCACATACATAAACGTTCCTCCCATTGTATCCTGATGTACAGGTAACAGCCAAAATAAAGGAAACACCAACATAGTGTCTTAATAGGACGTTGGGCCAACGCACTTTGGCATAGATTCTACAAGTGTCTGGAACTCTATGGGAGGGATGTGACACCATTCTTCCACAAGAAATTCCATGATTTGGTGTTTTGTTGATGGTGGTGGAAAACACTGTCTCGGGCGCCTATCCAGTATCTCCCGTAAGTCTTCAATTGGGTTGAGATCTGGTGAAGGAGGGAGAGACACACACACACACACACACACACCATTTAAACCCCCTATGCTCCTTTGAGACCCCTCTTTCAAGGTCACAGCTCTTCTAGCCTCGGTAGCCAAAACATTCGGCAACTGGGCATTTTTATACATGACCCTAAGCATGATGCAAGGTTAATTATCTCAGGAACCACACCTGTGTGGAAGCACCTGCTTTCAATATACTTTGTATCCCTCATTTGCTCAAGTGTTTTGGCAGTTACTTGTATATACTGCGTGGGTTTTACTGTCGCCTCTTACTGTGCTCTCTCCTGCCCATTGTAGGCCAGACTCCCCTGCGCGAGGCCTACTCTATGTCCTGCATCGCCAACGGCAGCTCCAGCAGCCGCAAGCCCAGCCACAGAGACCGAGACAGCTCCACAGTTTCCGTCACCAGGAAGGATACCTTCTCCTCAGCTGCCAAGAGGTACTCTACTACACACACACACAAACACATAAAGTTACATACGCTACACACACACACACACACATACAAAGTTACACACGCTACACACACACACACACACACACACACACACACACATACAAAGTTACATACGCTACACACACACACACACACACACCATTCAAAAACAGTCACTGCACAACTCTAGACCTGCATGTATCAGATGGGCAGCCATTGATGCAGAGTCTGTATTGATATTCTTTTGCCTTGAAACGCCACATTAATTCCTCCCAGAAAATAAACTGTTGAATGTTGATCACGGGTTTAACTTTCTCCCTTGCAGCTTGCAGTGATTCAGCAGAATAAAGCCTATACACTTCCCTGGTTCTTTCAGGACAATGACGTAGTGACGGAGTACCTGTCACAGCATGTAGCTAAGCCTATGGCTAAGCATTGCTGAGCATGTCCTCGATGACTAACTAGATATGAATCAAATATACTGACCTCAGCTATTCACTGCCTTTGCAGGAAGTTGAGGCTTTGCAGGTCTCTCAGTAGTGAAGGCTGAGGGTAGAAGTTGCCCAGATCTAGGATCATTTTACCATCAACGGTGTCCTGGTATACCCCTGTGTTTCGTTATTTGTCACTTTTTTGTCGTCGTCATATATGTTCCATCTGTTTGTGTCCCCTTGTACCCATGTCTCCACTGGTTGTGTCCCCTTGTACCCATGTCGCCACTGGTTGTGTCCCCTTGTACCCATGTCGCCACTGGTTGTGTCCCCTTGTACCCATGTCGCCACTGGTGGTGTTCCGCTGTTTGGTTATCCTCTGGTTGACCCCCTGGTTGTCTCCACAGCGGTCAGACAGCGGAGAGGAAAAAGGACAAGCCTCAGATGGAGGGCATCAAGGAGAAGGAGGAGGGGCCCTCCCAGCCCAACCAGGCTAACGATAAACCCTCCCCTGCCAGCCCCGTACAGCCCTCTCCGTCCCCCTCCGTCTCCAGCCACCCCTCCTCACCCCACCCCCCTCAGTCCCAAAGGCAGGCCCCGGAGAGCAAGGGCACCTCCCCAGCCAAAAGGTTCCTAAGATGCCCACTTTGATTGTCGATTGCCCCCCCCCCCCCCCACCTTACCAACGCAATGCCCTCCGACACTCTGAATGCTCATGACTTTAGCTCTTACCTTTGACTGGTTGGCATGCTTCTTTAGATCGCTTTCATTTTTGAACCCATTTTGGTTATTAACCTGTTCTCTCCCTTCTCTGTCTCTCACCTGTACTTTCAGCTATCGTTCCCTGTAGAGACTCAGCCACTGCAGACCTTAGCTTCTCAAACTGCATCACTTATCTTTTAGACTAGTTGTAGCCCCGTTTGTAGCAAAGCCCTTTCATTCAGAGATGAGGAAAATAGAGTAGAGGAATGGTTTGCATATGACCCTTCTGCACTCATCTGTAACAGTTTGAGCCCTCTCTCCATTAGGAATAGGAGAGGCCCTATCTGTCATGCACTAGCTGTGCTTCGTACCATTCAGGATACACACTCGGATGCATACACACACCAGCCCTAGACTCCCACACACACGCCAACACACACGCGCTCCAGCCCCAGACCGACTGCTCTCACTAATCAAAGCACTGCCTTCGCACTCATTACCCATAACACAGATCAATATAAATTATTCTCAGGAACATTGAGAACCAATTAAGTTTCACAAAGAGCACCCGTGAACCCATCCCTGCCTATTAGACTGGGCAAGTGACAGGTTATTAGTCAGCGCCGCTGCCGTGCCAAGAACGTTAGCCCGGAAAACTCATCCGCTGGCAATTGTGTGTGTGTGTCCACCCAATCTGAAATGGGCCAGGCTTCTAAGCAGCGTAGTGCACAGTCGGGGCCCTTTCTGGGGATGAGTATTATAGGGTGACTTTTACCTCTTAAATGGCCCTTTTCCATGCTATTCAATCCTCTGGTTGGATTGGAAGTATCAAGTGGGCTTCTGTTGCTATTTTTGAAGATGTGAGTGTACCATTCAGGGCTTTTAACCAACAGACACAGAATGTGCAAAACATTAAGAACACCTTCCTAATATTGAGTTGCACCCCCTCTTGATACACGCGGGAAACGGTTGAGTGTGGAAAAACCCAGCAGCATTGCAGATCTTCACACACTCAAATTGGTGTGCCTGGCTCCTAGTACCATACCCCGTTTGTGGGTAAGACATACGAACGTACACAACCCATGTCTCAATTGTCTTAAGGCTTAAATATCTTTCTTGAACCTGTCCCCTGCCCTTCATCTACACTGATCTGAAGTGGATTTAACAAGTGACATCAATAAGAGATCATAGCTTTCACCTGGTCAGTCTATGTCATGGAAAGAGTTCCTAATGTTTTGTACACTCAGTGTACGTTACATATCTGCTGTAGAGCAATGATACTGTACCAGTACTGCGTGTGTGCGTGTAGTAGGGTTATGGAGAAATTCTTTTTGGGCTAGGTTGTTGTTTTCCCGCCAAATTCCAGGCAGTTAGAATAAGCAGAGGACGTCTGGATGTCTTTCCCTTCCTGTCCCTGTCTCTCCCTCATCGTACAGTAGATAAGGAGAGAGTACAGACTCTGTAAATGTAGCAGTGTAACGTCGTTGAACCACCACCGCTCCCCCAACATTCAGCCCCAGTCCTATCTGCCCCCTCAGTGTCACTATGGCCCCCTGGAGGTAGAACAAAACACCATGCAGAAGTGACCCCCCCCCCCCCCCCCCCCCCCCCCCCAAAAAAAACAAAAAACATTACGTCTCGCAGTTTAAACCCCCTTCCTTCTCGCAGCTTCGCATGAGGAGTGGAGTTCTTCACGCTCGTGCTCTTTCTCTCACAATCCCCTCTCTCTCTCTCTCGCGCTGTTCTCTCTCTGCTCTAGCCATTCTCCAAACTTTCCATTCTTCACTTTACTAGCAGTGTGATTCTTACAGCCAAACTCACTGTCCTCCTCTGTCTGCTGAAGCCTGGGGGGGGGGGGGGTTGACTTGTTCAGCCAGCCCGTGTGTACTAACCTGTGACTGGGGTGGGCTTTCCCCTGTGTGCCCGGCTACAGCAGCGGGTATCGATTCTACCCCTGAGGGTTGCCTGCTACTCACCTGGGTACCTCTGAGGCACTGTATCTCTGCATTTGTGCGCGTCTGTTTCAGGTCCAGATTAACCCTAAAAAGAGGCTTACCATGAGTGAAATAATTCAATTTGAATTAAGTGCATTAAAGGTACAAAGTTTTTTTTTTCCCTTGTCAGGTCACTTGGTGGCCTGGTCAGGTTCAAGCTCTGGGCTGTACTTTTAATGTATATGGCATAAAACTGCAAAAAAATAATGTAGTTCACAGTTGCACACACTAATGCACTTTTTACAGTTCAACTAATTGAACAAATTCAAACAAATCCTCATTATCACCATGGCACTCATCCATACTCCAGCTTTCTTTCTGTCTAGCCAACTGTCCTTCTCTCTACCCGTCTGTGGTATAAAACAATCTGTTTATTTTTTTGTGTGCACCCTGTACGTCCCTCTGTGTGTGTGTGTAGGGGTCACAGTGCGAAGCGGGGCACGGGAATGGAGCGTTCACAGAGTAGTACCTGGGAGAGTGGCGAGGAGAGCAGGAACAAGCTGGTGAAGGCTGCTTCCACCTCCAAACTGCTGGCCAAGGTGGCGAAGAACGCAGACAAGTGAGTGGCTGATGGGACACGCTTCACAAATCTGATGTAAACATGTGTGGAAGTGTAATGCAAATACGGTGATGCACAATAATTGAATTCCGGTCTATGTTGTGTACTAAGAGGTGAGACTGGCCTGCTTTCGTTTATGGGGTATTCATTAGCTTGAGAGTACCTTTTTCAGATCTTACACTATCATCCAAGAATCGCCCCTTAATTCCCTATATTGTGTTCATCCAAAGTCCCTCCCTAATAGAGAACGCTGTTAAATTGGCCCAGCTGTCAGATAACCTTTACTTGTTTTGTAGTCTCAAGTCACAGTCTGACCTTATTGTTATTTCTCCATTCTCTTCCAGGCATAAAGACCCAGTGATCAGCCAAGGTGAATATACTCTCTCTTCTAAGTTAGTCATCCACCACCGCGTAATGGAACCGCTAGAGCTATGTACTGCGGTATACCGACACAATTGGCACATCTGTTTACAACCAGATCGTTTATTAATGAAGCTGTACAATAGGATGCAATGTAACCTAAAGTGTGCTCTCGTTGGGCTTATGAAAACGCTGTGCTGTGCTGTGTAGGTTTGAGAGTACCTTTTTAGGTAAGAGAAGAGCTGTGTTTCAAAGCCTAGTGTCTTGTTGTTCCTTCCAAACATGTCTCCTTTCCTTCAACATAGTCCTTCATCCTATTGTGTAGTCCCAACAAGTCATCGTTGCTGTCTTCAGGTCATTCTAGCTCTTCTCCCCTGTGTACTATCATTGTGTGAGTGACATTGTTTCTGTCTCATGACCAGCCAAAATGTCAACCCGCGAGAAAAACAGCCAAGCAGGTAAGTTTTTAGATAGCGAGGAGAGCTGCCAGCCTTGGGACGAGCGCTTGCCCCACCCTCTCTGCTTTTTTGGCTTGTCTATCTATCTCTGACATTCCCTTTATCATGTCAAACACAGACAGAATCTCTTGTTTCCCTCTGCGCTCTTTCTCGCTCTCACTCTCTCACTCCCTCCCTCTACTTTCTCACCCTCCTCCATTTATTGTCATCAGGCGATGCCCGACCTAAATAAAGGGCATAGATGTGCCAGTATGCCCTGGCCACTTAGCGGAGTGTCGTCTGGTTAAAAGCGTCCCACTCTTGGCTCAGGCAGGTTGCCTCTGGTCATGTGAGGAAGGTGGTTGGTCCTGAGTCTGCTGGCTGGGGTGCTCATTTACCTCCACAGACACACTTTGGACTGGAATTCAGCTCATTCAACGAATTCAGCCTTTTCCCGGCATTATTGGCCACAGATACAGTACATTCGGAGAGCATTCAGACCCCTTTTATTCCCCCATTATGTAACGTTACAGCCTTATTCTGAAATTGATTAAATAAACATTTTCCTCATCATTCTACACACAATACCCCAAAATGACAAAGCTGAAAACAGTTTTTACATTTTTTCTTATCTTATTTTCACAAGTATTCAGACCCTTTGCTATGAGACTTGAAATGGAGCTCAGGTGCATCCTGTTTCCATTCATCATCCTTGATGTTTCTGCAACTTGATTGTATTCCACCTGTGGTAAATTCAGTTCATTGGACATGATTTGGAAAGGCACACACCTGTCTATATAAGGGTCCACAGTTGACAGTGCATGTCAGATCAAAAACCAAGACACGAGGTCGAATGAATTGGCTCTAGAGCTCCCAGACAGGACTGTGTCGGGGCACAGATCTGGGGAAGGGTACCAAAATATTTCTGCAGTATTGAAGGTCCCCAAGAACACAGTGGCCATCATTCTTAAATGGAAGAGGTTTAAAAACCCCAAGACTCTTCCTAGAGCTAGCAGCCCGGCCAAACTGAGCAATCGGGAGAGAAAGGCCTTGGTCAGAGCTCCTATGTGGGGATGGGAGAACCTTCCAGAAGGACAACCATCTTTGCAGCACTCCACAAATCAGGCCTTTATGGTAGAGTGGCCAGACGGAAGCCACTCTTCAGTAAAAAGCACATGACAGTCTGCTTGCAGTTTGCCAAAAGGCACCTAAAGACTCTCAGACCATGAGAAACAAGATTCTCTGATCTGATGAAACCAAGATTGAACTCTTTGGCCTGAATGCAA
This sequence comes from Salvelinus namaycush, assembly GCF_016432855.1. Taxonomy (NCBI): domain Eukaryota; kingdom Metazoa; phylum Chordata; class Actinopteri; order Salmoniformes; family Salmonidae; genus Salvelinus; species Salvelinus namaycush. The sequence continues at coordinate 38,709,739 of NC_052310.1, read as the reverse complement.
AGCGTCACGTCTGGAGGAAACCTGGCACCATCCCTATGGTGAAGCATGGTGGTGGCAGCATCATTCTGTGGGGATGTTTTTCAGTGGCAAAGATGAACGGAGCAAAGTACAGAGAGATCATTGATGAAAACCTGCTCAGGACCTCAGACTGGAGCGACGGTAGTGGCAACGCAGGTGTGGCTTCGGGACAAGTCTCAATGTCCTTGAGTGGCCCAGCCAGAGCCCGGACTTGAAACCGATCGAACATCTCTGGAGACACATGAAAATACCTGATCAGTGACGCTCCCCATCCAACCTGACAGAGCTTGAGAGGATTTGCAGCGAAGAATGGGAGAAACTCCCCAAATACAGGTGTGCCAAGCTGGTAGCGTCATACCCAAGTAGACTCGAGGCTGTAATCGCTGCCAAAGGTGCTTTGTCATTATGGGGTATTGAGTGTAGATTGAGGGGGGGGGGGGAAACAATTTAATCAATTTTAGAGTAAGGCTGTAACGTAACGTGGAAAAAATGAAGGGGTCTGATTACTTTCCGAATGCACTGTGCAGTGGGGGAAAGGATTAGTTAGGAAGAATACTGCAGACAATGGTTAAAAGTATTACAGTGTCCAAGGCAGTGTGTTGGCCTTTAGTGGTACCAGTACATTCTAACTAGTAATAACTAGGTAGGTCCTGGGATGAATTCTGGCCCTTTAGTTTGAGTCTACTGTATGCTCCTCCTCAATCTGGGAAAGCTAGAAGAAAGCCCTCGCTCATGAGCAATGGTGAAGTTTGGCCTCCGTCCAACCCATCTCCCTTTCGTCCTCTCTCACTAGGAGAGTAGAAACACACACATTCCACTGATCCCCGTCTACCACAAATCTACCCCCCCCCCCCTCTTTTTGCTCTCTTTTCCCCATCTTTTCTTTTTTCTATCCCCCCATCACGTTTTCTTATTTCAGCTGAGTTTGGGGTTGCTGACTCACTGCTTTGCGCCACTGCACGGCACCCGACGCTTCTCTCTGTCTGACTGGCCGTCTATCTGTATATCTATCTCGGTCTATGCAGTATCTCATCCCTGGATGAGTGGAAAGCACGTGCAGCACACTAACTGAACTCATTAGGGTTTTCAAGGCTTTTGTAGGTTTTTATGTGTAAAAAAAAAAAAAATGTTGTCACACTAAGTGGTTGTGTGTGACGGTGCGGAGAGTGTTGAGCAGTCACGCTGCAGATATCTTTGGGTTCGTGGACTAAAGTCACGTCATGCACTCTCACTTACGCTCTCTGACTCATGACTCTATATTAACCTTTATTAAACGAGGTATTTGTCTGACCCACAGTCATTTTTAATGCTTTACCGTAACAGGGTTTTCTGTTAATGTAAAACATGAACCGCCACTACTCAGGCCTGCTTCTTTGAGTGTTTGCTCTAGTCTGCCTGAATACTTTCAAATAGTATTTGAAAGTGCTTATACCTGCTTATACTTATACCTGTGCTAATACTGTATGTTGAATGTGTTTGCAAAAGCATGGGTTTAGTGTTACCAGAATTCCTCTCTGTGTAGCAAGTCAAAATGGCGATCGTGATTTAGCTAGCTAAAAAAAATATACTTTGTCCGTCTCCTTCGCAGAGGGAGACTACATCAAGATGTTCATGCGAGGTCGCCCCATCACCATGTTCATCCCGGCGGACGTGGAGAACTATGAGGACGTGCGCACAGAGCTGCCTCCGTGGAAACTCAAACTTGAGTGGGTGTATCCTTTCTTCTTAGCGGTGCCTGGTCCCAAACACTCTGTTACTCCGTGTGTCCCTGACCTCGGTCTCGCCCACTCGTCTGTCTGTGGGTCTCTGGGCTCAGACAGATGTCAAAGCAAAAAGGTGGAGGCCTTTATAGGTCTTCACTTTCACCTGTCCAGTTGTTTTCACGTTGCAGATGATGGAAAGGGGAATAGTGTTGTGGTTCCTTGAGTCCTTTATGTCAGGTATGGCTACAGGGGGAGAGACTGCAGAGCCAACGTGTACCTGCTCCCTACAGGGGAGAGTGTATACTTCATAGCCTCCGTGGTCGTGCTCTTCAACTACGATGAGAGAACACAGCGCCACTACCTTGGCCACACTGACTGTGTCAAATGGTGAGCTGGTATCCTGTTCTCCGATTTTATGTTTTTTTTTGTCAGCCTGGGAGTATTGGTCAGCCTTGGTTGTGTAGTATCAGGTAATGAATTCCTGCAATAGCTTACACACCATCATGGGCTGTGTATTCTGCATACAGTAGATACACTAGATTCAGATGATACAACAATGTGTCCCTCAGGGTCTGAATAATGTACAAACACTTCATTACGAAACCTTTTAATGTGGATTAAGCAAATAGTTGTCACAGACGCAATGGTTCAGCTTAACTGTCTCCAGGTTCCATCCTCTCAGAGGCCTCTTAAGATAAAGACTAAGCAAATGAGATATAAATGTCTTCTGCCCGGGTGGTAGAGAAGTGGAAGAGACAATTAGTCCTTGTGATGGCAGAAGCCTGACTCAAAACTGTCTTTGTTTGAAATGAAAAGCCTCACTTCCTCCCATCAGGCTGTAGGCCAGACAGGCAAACGGGTCAGCTCAGTCTAGCAGCTCCCTCTCAACTTAATTTTAGACCTGACATACTCCTCTCATTACGACGGATTGTTTCTGACTAATGGTTTTCAACAGGGAGGTAGTTTCCGACATTTAAAAAAAAAAAAAAAAAAGTTATTGGTTTGACAATCTATTCATGTTTTGTCTCTCATTCTATCTGTCTATGATTTTCTCTTGCTCTCTCACGCTCTCTGTCTCGCTCTCTGCTTAACTCACTAGCCTTGCCGTTCACCCCGATAAGATCCGCATTGCCACGGGACAGATTGCGGGAGTGGACAAGGACGGCCGGGTGAGTCACACTCCCACCACCTCACCCATTACTAACCCCCTGCCTTCCTGCTCGCTAAATCCTTTAATGATATGTTCGTATGTGTGATATTTCTTTGTTCATGTACATTTCATGTTTGTTCATCCGGATTTAGGAGCACAGATGCTGTTTTCTTGCCTATCATTCACACACACACACACACACACACACACACACACACACACACACACACACACACACACACACACACACACACACACAATGGGCAAGTCACAGGGCTCAAATGTCACCTATGTAACGCCATGGGTTTTTTCAAGTGAGTTTAGTAGTCTTATTTCAGCCCGCTGAATACGGAGAGACACCTGTGGTTATGTTTAACAGCATAATCCTTGTTTGCACTAGGTCTCTTCTTGTGTACGGTGATAGTATTTCTGCTCGCGTTGCACAATCAGGCTCACTCACGTCCCTGACAGGCAGACTCAGACACAGGTGCTCCATATTTACTCAACCACACCAACAATCAGTGCGCTCATGCAACTAATTATATTTAAGCTCTCTGGGTCTAAACATGCCAAACTGGCTCAAACCTTCCTGGAACGACTCTTTAGAAGTGTATTCTTACCTGTCAGCCCGCCTGATCCTGCACCACTCACTCACTGACTACTTGTTAAAGGCTATCTCAAGTCTTTAAAATGGCTTCCTTTCCTCACCTCCTTCCCCCATTCCTTCATGACCACTGATCTTAGAGGATATGATAGATGAAAAGCAATTGGGTGGAAATCTGTCCAATCCTTTTATCTACAAAAATTATGTTTGTGTTCTCATCTCCTCCTCATCTACCAGTGATTGTGAAGGGAAGGAAACAAGGAAAGGATGCTGTGAAAAAGTATACTGCAAATGCAGCCGTAGTGTCTGAGTTTGGCTACAGTGATGGCTTGTTAAATCATGTGTATCTCCTCTTCTCCCTCTTTAGCCGCTGCAGCCCCACGTGAGGGTGTGGGACTCTGTGAGCCTGTCCACCCTGCAGGTCATCGGCCTGGGCACCTTTGAGAGAGGGGTGGGCTCCCTGGCCTTCTCTAAGGCGGTGGGTACCCGTAGCACCTCTAATGGTATAATCCAGGAAGTGTTAGTCATTATGAGAATTGTGGGAACTGGTGTAGTACATTAAATGAAACCCCATTCTGGCTGGGAAGGGTCCATATCACACGTATCTGATAGATCACACTCACATCACAGCCAGTGGATCTAGATTAGAGGTTCTACTCAGTTCTGGGGTTCTAGGTGCTGTGTGTTTCTGGACTGAGCCCTTTGCTAGTGGGTCAGACTGGTGTTATTGCGGTCTTGAATACATCATAGGTCCTCTAATCAGTAGTAGTTTAAGGTTCCTATTCTCTCTCTGTCCTCAGTTAGCACATTCCGGAACACAGCTTTTAATGTCTGGCTCCCTTCAGACGCAAACCGACAAAAACACACCGTGACCCATTTTCCATACGAACAAACACAATTCCGCTCCCCACACAAGCACGCATTCTAAGTGATTCATTATCCCCTTATGTGATCAAAGGTCTAACTAAGCAGTGGATTTTCCCTATCAAATAATGGTAAAGCTTGAAAGAAGGTTATCTTATGCTGTTGTTGATATCATTATGCCAAATCTACTCAATGGCTAACCACTTAGAAGAGTATTGTTTAGTCCTGCCTGCTTTATGGCCATTTTGCAACATGTGGATTCCTCTTTAGATTTCCGTGCCCTCTGACCTACATACAGTATGTATCTGTGAATATGTAGGCCTAACCTGGAATGATGTTATTATGTTATGCCATGTTAACTGAATTGCAGACAATAGGATCTGTGTTTCATCACAAGCTTTGCTGACATGACATGCCCTGTCTTTCTCCTACAGGACTCCGGTACACACCTGGCGGTGATTGACGATTGTAACGACCACATGTTGACTGTCTGGGACTGGCAGAAGAAATCCAAAATAGCTGAAATCAAGGTCAGGGAAACCTGGGGTGTTTTTATGCTGTGCAATTCTGCCTAAAATACGTATAGCATTTGATTTGGTTCTGAATATTTATAATTTTTTGACTGTTTTCACCTCCTCCAGTCTACAAATGAGGTGGTGCTTGCGGTGGAGTTCCACCCTACTGATGCCAACACCATAGTAACCTGCGGCAAGTCACACATCTTCTTTTGGACCTGGGCTGGCACCTCGCTGGCACGCAAGCAGGGCATCTTCGGGGTGAGGACATTTTTCACTTGTTCAGTTCGTAAAAACGACTTCAATGACTTAAAAAAGATCCGCTTGAGCCAAGCTAATCTGTCGCTCTGTAAAAATGCCTGGGCGAGAATAAAAATAATAGCAAGCAAACATATGTGCTTAGCTCACAACATAACGACAAAGACGACGCCAGCAATGGAATATTGACGGACAGACAAAGGAGGCTACTACAACGCCACATAGACAGGCAAAATCAACGATATGTCCTCAGCAACGTCGACAGAAAATATAACTAACTAGATTGATAGGTAGAACAACAATGACTAGCTAATTACGGATTCTGATTCACACAATATGTTTGTAGAGAGAAGGGGAGTTGGGCCATGAGACGAGAGAAAACGGAGGCGGGTGGGTGGGACGGGGAGCCGGGCTTGTTATAATCCAATCCTGGCAGCAGGTTCAACCTACATGTTTCTTTACAGACAGCCGAACTGGCCAATCTAGTTATTTAGAGCGCACAGCCCTTCACACTGTGACAGAGAGATGCGTGCTGGGAGATAAGGGTGGAACGGCAGCCCACAATTCAGGGCCCGAATGAGCACACGCAGAACCGCCCCGAATTGCGGCCTGCAGTTGTACACAATTGTGCTGGGAGCTGACCATGAATTTTTTTCAGAACACGGATAGTTACAACAACAAAAAAATCGTATCATAATCGTATTCGGGAAAATTCCCCATTCGCTATGATACTTGTTTTGTCCGAGTACTCGCCACACCCCTACGTGTCACCAAAAGTGAAAAACTTAAATAACAATGTGATGCTAGAATGTAATGTATCCCTTTCATAGTATACCTTTACCCATACATGAATACAGTCTCTTTCTCTAGTCTGCCCTAAACACACAGACAGCAATTATTACACAGACATTTCATTCTCCCGTCTCTCCCTTTCCCGTTTTCAGAAATACGAGAAGCCCAAGTTTGTTCAGTGTCTGGCCTTCCTCAACAACGGGGACATCCTGACTGGAGACTCTGGAGGCGTCATGTTGATTTGGAGCCGGAGCACAGTGGAGCCGGCCCCAGGGAAAGGCCCCAAAGGTACACTATCACATAATACCTCATATACCTTACACTGTACTTTAAACCTCGCAGGCAGCCGTATAGTGCTACAGTACTGATGGCATGGTTGGTTGGAGCATGGTGCTTTGCAACACCAGCATTGCGGGTTTGATTCCCTCGCAAGCCATGTAAAGCCTACTGAATATTTGTTTTAAACTTTAGTCACTTTGGTAAAACTGTCTGACCATTTATCACACATGCCCACATGAGTATCACAAGTAGTTAACCTTCCGAGTGAGTCTCAGCCACAGAGGAGAGCAACTGAAAGAGGTGGTTTGAGACTGACGAAAAGAAAACAGCCTTTTGAAGGAGAGACATGGAAGGGAAAAGAGAAGGGGGGGTGAGTGTTGGCAGGCCAGAGTGCCCGGGTGACGGAGGGTGTTGGGGGTTTGAGCAGTAATAGTTTTGGTTGTGGTGTACAGAGGAACTGGATGAGCAGGGCTAGGGCCAGGCGCCGTGGATTAAAAACTGTTCATCTCTTTTTGTTTACCCAGTGGTTAGACGGTGGGAATGCATGTGTCTCACAGGAACTTGGTGTCACCTTAATTGGGGAGGACGGCTCATAATAATGTCTGGAATGGAGTAAATGGAATGGTATCAAACACATGGAAACCACAGGAGGTTGGTGGCACCTTAATTGGGGAGGACGGGCTCGTGGTAACGGCTGGAGCGGAATCAGTGGAACGGTATCAAATAGATAAAAACGCATACTTTCCAGGTGTTTGATCCCTTTCCATTTGCTCTGTTCCGGCCATTATTATGAGCCGTTCTCCCCTCATCAGCCTCCTGTGATGCGTGTACAGTATGTGTGTGTGCGCACATGCTTGAGGTTGCGTTTGGGAACGCTTGACTGCGCGTGTGGGTCCACATCTGTCTGAGCGCTGCAGGGATGAAGGTCATGCCAATGAGGGGGAGCAGAAGCGATACAGAAACCGACAGAAACACTATCTGATGCACATTAATTCTTCACACACCCTCCCTCTGCCACTCAATGTTACCCCCATTGAGAATTCCCCTGCCTCAGGTTCAGTGTAACTAGCCTTGAGGAATGGGCCTGCCTCGCTGTGTATCTGTCTGTGTTATCAGCAGAGAATGTATTGTAACAGGAGGAGTGATCATCAGAATGTGGCGAATGCAGACACATCAAACCTAGACCGTGCGCGCGCACAGACGTGCATGCTCGCACTCATTCGAACTTGCCTTCCACAGCTATCTTCTGCGCACACCCTCTCATTCACTTCCCCCCTCAAATGGTCCCCTGAGAAAACAACAAGAGCTGGCCTGCAGCGTGGTGTATAAACCACATTAACGAATGTCAAGTATTTGTGGTATCCTATTCCCAGAAATCTCTGTTGCTAGCTGTTTTACAAGCCTCTCTCATTCCTCTCCCTCCTCTTTCCTTCTGGGCAATTTTACTTCTCCCTCTCTGTCCGTCCGCCCCCCCCCCCCCCCCCACGTAGGTGCGTACCAGATCAGTCGTCAGATCAAGGCCCATGATGGCAGTGTTTTCACTCTGTGTCAGATGAGGAATGGGACCCTGCTGACCGGAGGGGGCAAGGACCACAAGATCATCCTGTGGGACCACGGCCTCAACCCAGAGAGGGACATAGAGGTGCCGTCTCAGCCATACCGAATACAACCCAGACACATTCCACACCAATGCGCCGTGGTTTATGCGCAAACATATGTCACATGTTCAATATGATGAATATGAACGTACATCTCAGTGTATCTGTTTCCGCTGCAGGTCCCGGATCAATATGGAACCATTCGTGCTGTGGCTGAGGGCAAGGGCGAGCAGCTTTTGGTGGGCACTTCGCGTAACTTCGTCCTGAGGGGGACGTTTAATGACGGCTTCCAGGTGGAAGTCCAGGTGAGAGAAGTTTCTATTTCTCTCTTTCTATTTCTCTCTCTCTCTCTCACTGCTGACTAGCTGACTGCCAGCACTACATATTCCAGGTGTGTAAAACGTCCAGGGTGTGAGAACTAAAGCCAATAGAGGACTGCAGGGCCCTGCTACGGCAGCTCTGTTGTAGGGATGCCAGTGTCGGCCACCTCACTAGCTGCTTTCCCAATCGTTTCTTCTCTGTGAGGAAGAGCAGAGCGATGGAGACGCTGCTATTTTCCAGAGAGCTGCGTGGTAAAACTCGGCATACATTTTCCAGTGATTTGAACTCTGTATAAACAGGCTGGCAGAGATATTTATCCCCTCTTTTGAGGGCACCCAACTGAGCCCACCCCCTTCTCCCCTCGTCTGCCACCTCTTTGAGGCACGCTACTCCCGTGTGAAGGAGGTCATTAGAGTGTTAGTGGTGGTGTGTTTCCATTGGCTTAGTTGGTTGGAACATGATACTGTGGATTTTGATTCTCACATTCAGTAACATGGGCGACATACAGAATAGACAGAGTATGTGTCAACTACTCTGCAAGTCGTGTTAACTGCTCAAGTGTGGAGCCACGTTGGACAAAGTGCCTACACATCCTCATTATTTTCCAACCTCTGACCTATCGCCCCTAGGGTCACACAGACGAGCTGTGGGGGCTGGCCTCTCACCCCTTCAAGGACCTGTTCCTCACCTGTGCCCAGGACAGGCAAGTGTGCCTGTGGAACTCTGTGGACCATTGCTTGGAATGGACCAGGCTGCTGGATGTAAGAACTAATACCTCCCTTTCAGAACTATTCTATACTGCAGATTAAGAATACACGCTCATTCACTGCCCTTTTTTTTAATTCTTTTTTATTCACAGACGTAATTGAAATGTTGCTGCAAGTTTTCTTTATTGAGATCAAGGCATGCAAACACATCCCAAGTTAGGATTCAGGCCTTACACAAAATGACTTATGTATGTTTGAATTGCATCTCTCCCTTCCCTCTTGCTGTTTCTTTCTCTCAGGAGCATGGCCACTGTGCAGACTTCCACCCTAGTGGTGCTGTTGTGGCCATCGGTACTCACTCAGGAAAGTAAGTTCAGCTTAACTCGAACTCTGAAGCCCATCAGTGGCTATTAATCCCATCTCTTATCGCTTACGCCTGCATGGGAATAGTCCATTCTTCTAAATTCTCGATGATGTTCTCTCCCCCCCCCCCTCCCGTGTCCCAGGTGGTACGCTCTGGATGCGGAGACCAGAGACCTGGTGGCCATTCATACAGACGGCAATGAGCAGCTGTCAGTCATACGCTTCTCCGTAGGTGGGTGGAGCTGGTCTTACACCCTATCCTAACCGTAGACTTGGATTTTGATGGGAGAATTGTTAAACCAATAAACGGTTAGGGAGGAGAATGAAACATGGTGGATAATTGACCCACAATCCTGTTCCATCCTTCAGATGGCACCCTGCTGGCAGTGGGATCACATGACAACTTCATTTACCTCTACACCGTGTCGGACAAAGGGCGCAAGTACACCAGATACGGGAAGTGCATTGTGAGTACATGACCATTAGTTTGTGTGTTTGAAGTGATTAGTGTGTGTGTGTGTGTGTGTGTGTGTGTGTGTGTGTGTGTGTGTGTGTGTGTGTGTGTGTGTGTGTGTGTGTGTGTGTGTGGGGCCCTAGGGAGTGACGTCTCCCTGCAGCTGGAGAGATGGAAAGGATCAGTGCTTTCACTGTATGGTAATCACAGAAGAAGTAACAGGAGACCGAGCGTGAGAGAGAGAGAGAAAATCAGTTCAGATGGGGACTGTTGGGTAACTGCCAAAATAATGGAAACACTTGAGTAAATGAGGGATACAAAGTATATTGAACGCAGGTGCTTCCACACAAGTGTGGTTCCTGAGTTAATTAAGCAATTAACATCCCATCATGCTTAGAGTCATATATAACAATGCTGGGCATGCCATTATTTTAGCTACCATGGCAATGCCCCCATAGGTCGACAATCCCTACCCCCCATCCACATCCAGAGTGTTCACTGAGTATGGTATGATGAGCATGACAATGATGTAAACCATATGCCATGGCCGTCTCAGTCACCAGATCTCAACCCATTTAAACACTTATGGGAGATTCTGTAGTGGCGCCTGAGACAGTGTTTTCCACCACCATCAACAAAACCCACAATTATAGAATTTCTCATGGAGAATGGTGTCTCATCCCTCCAATAGAGTTCCAGACACTTGTAGAATCTATGCCAAGGTACATTGAAGCTGTTCTGGCTCGTATTGGCCCAACATCCTACTAAGACTCTTTATGTTGGTGTTTCCTTTATTTTGGCAGTTACCTGTATATACAGTATAGTGATGGGTTTAAATCCAGCAGGGTAGAGGTGAAGGTATACAGATCATGACCAGCAGGTGTCAGGGAAAATGTATGGAGTAAAAAGTACAGTATTGTCTTTAGGAATGTGGTGAAGTAAAAGTTGTCAACAAAAAAAAATAGCAAAGTACTGATACCCAAAAAAATGACTTAAGTAGTACGTGAAAGTATTTTTACTTAAGTACTTTACACCACTGCTCAATTGTGATAATTTCCACACTGCCACGTAGGGCTGCACGATATGGGCAAATAATCTCGGACTTATTTTTAACCAAATGTTGCAATTGCGATTTGACTTGCGAATTAGAGCAAAACTGTTGGAATCATGGAAATATAATGACTCTTCTAATTCTATAGTTAGAATATAATAGTGGGAACTTTGAATACGGTGTTTGAGATGACAACGAATTAAAATGCCAGGGAGGAGTTATTGTGACAGGGTAGGAACCAAAGTGGTGATAAGTGTTTCCTAGGGGACCCTATAAGCTTTGACTACATTGTGTTTTTTCTCTAGCTACTTCATGTAGCTAACATATTCTTGCTTTGCAACATTTATTACTCAGTAAATGTATTTGCTAGCTAGATTTAGCATTAGTGGCTAACAATTAGTGTTAGAAGATTTAGGGCAACTTTCTAAGAAAAGACAAACTAGCTGTTTGCAGATGTAGGAAACACAAACTAATATAGAACGCTAGTGGATTTATATTAAGAAGCAACATGCAACACTGTTACATGTGCTGCATTGACCATGCAGACTGAACGCAAGTGTCTCATGGTTGTGACAGGGGGCGTGCTAGGTCTGTGTGGAAGGTGGCACAGAGAGAAAGAGCGGAGAGAGATGACTCAAGTAGCGAAGTAAACGATTATAAAAAAAAATTGACATTACACATGGCGTATCACATTTAACAAACCAAACATTCAAATACCGGTATAGAAGGTAAAGTAAAAACCCAAACCGATCCCTGCATCAATACCGGTATATCATAAAATACTGTATATACTGCCCAGCCCTAGTCTACGCTACAGTGGTCAGAACCGCACAGGGCCAGTGTGAATCACTCCACTGTTGTTTTAAACCTTCTCTGGCCTCCGCTTGGCTGCTGCTCAGTCTGCTGTCTCTATTTCTCTTTTATATCCCGTGTTCTCTCTCCTCTCACTCTCTCTCACTCTCTCTCACTCCGTATGTACGTCGCTCTGTCTCGCACACATTGGTCCTCCCTTTTTCTTTCTCCCTTGTTTTTCCCTCTTCTCCCTCTCTTTCGTGTCCCTCTCATTCATGTCGTCTCTTTTCACACACCGCACCCGCTTTCTCTCGCTCTTCCCTCCATCCCTGTGGGCTACTGGTCGTCTGATGGATGCCAATGGTCAGGACCATGCGGCTCGGGTTGTGGTCACGGTCATTGCTTCTGCTGCTTGACCACTATGGTCTTGGTCCAAGGTTAAGCCCCCAGGCAACCTACCGTACATAGCCTTGCAGCCACAGCAGTGCGTGTGGTATAGTGCTTTGTGTGGGGTTTTTTCAATACCAGATCACAGACTAAGTGCATAGCTGTCACGTTTTAGATTGCTGAAAAATAAGCTTGGGATTGCATGAGAGAGGATTAAAGCAAGGTTCTCATTTGACGTGTTGGTAATGTAAAAAGACCCCTTGGCTCCAGAGGGAAGAAAGACATTGTGGGAAGGTTGGTTTGAGGTTTTATAGGCGTTGGCAGATGACTGGGCCCCTGTCTGTGAGCACAGCTCCACTGTAAAGCAGTGAGACACACTGATATAAACTGAGTGTGCAAAACATTAAGACCACCTTCCTAATGTTTTTGCCTTCAGAACAGCCTCAGTTAGTCGGGTCATGGACTCTACAAGGTGTCAAAAGCGTTCCACAGGGATGCTGGCCCATGTTGACTCCAATGCTTCTCACAGTTATGTCAAGTTGGCTGGATGTCCTTTGGGTGGTAGACCATTCTGATACACACGGGAAACTGTTTAGTGTGGGAAAACCCAGCAGCGTTGCAGTTCTTGACACAAAACGGTGCACCTGGCACCTACTACCATACCCCGTTCAAAGGCACTTAAATCTTTTGTCTTGCCCATTCACCCTCTGAATGGCAGACATACACAATCCATGTCTCAATTGTCTGATGGCTTAAAAATCTTCCTTTAACCTGTCTCCTCCCCTTCATCTACACTGATTTGAAGTGGATTTAACAAGTGACATCAATAAGGGATCATAGCTTTCACCTCGATTCACCTGGTCCTAATGTTTTGTATTTTCTGTGTATAACTGTTTATGGGGATTTTTAGTGACACATAAATATGTATGTCCTGTTCTTCAAATAAATAACTACAGGATTCTGCGTATAAATAGGGAAATGCATAAACCGAGAAATACATCAACTTTGTGTGTGTGCCGTTCAGTATGGAATTCAGATGTGTATATGTTTGTGTGAGAAAGTGAGGTCAGCAGCTGTGGAGTGTCTAGCTTGGCAGGATGTCAGTGACATTCCTGTGTGTAAAAGTGTGCACGTTTGCATGCATGTGTATGATTGCATGTGTGTATGGGTCTTTGTGTTGGAGGGAAGCCTGCAGACTTGAAGGAAATCAAACCAAGTGCCAAGATAGGCTAACAGAGATTCCCTCCCTGACCCTGAGTGAGGGGGAGGACAGACAGACATGTACACACACACACACACACACACACACACACACACACACACACACACACACACACACACACACACACACACACACACACACACAAAGTGTCTCCTCCTATGGGCTGAGGTGGAAGACTGGAGTTCGCTCCCTAGATAGTGAACTTTTATAAAGGCCAAAATCTCACATGAAATGATGTGCAAAACTAAGTTAGCTGTACTATACATGCTGTATATGTCCCTAGCTCCATTAAAATACCATTAACTAGGGCCTCCCGAGTGGCGCAGCGGTCTAAGGCACTACATTGCTGTGCTTGAGGCGTCACTACAGACCTGGGTTCGATCCCAGGCTGTGTCACAACTGGCCGTGACAGGGTCGGCGCATAATTGGCCCAGCTTCGTCCAGGTTAGGGGAGGGTTTGGCCGGGGGGGCTTTACTTGACTCATTGTGCTCTAGTGACTCCTTGTGGCGGGTCGGGCGCCTGCAGGCTGACTGGTCGTCAGTTGAACAGTGTTTCCTCCGACACATTGGTGCGGCTGGCTTCCGGGTTAAGCGGGCAGGTGTTAAGGAGCGCGGTTAGGCGGGTCATGTTTTGGAGGACGCGTGACTCGACCTTCGCCTCTCGCACCTGTTGGGGAGTTGCAGTGATGAGACAAGTTTGAAATTGGGTCGCAATTGGATATCACGAAATTGGGGCGATAAAGGGGGTAAAATACAACAACCAGCAAATAGACCATTTAACTGTTTCAGCTCTCTAAATCATTTATCAAACTTTCTCACTCTGTGGTTAACAGGGACATTCCAGCTACATCACACATCTTGACTGGTCCCCCGACAACAAGTTCATCATGTCCAACTCAGGAGACTATGAGATCCTCTACTGTGAGTAGACACACCTTCGAATGATTTGTCATGCTTAAGTGAGACTACAGCTTCGTTGATGGAACCTCATGCTATGTTACTGGTCCATGAAGGAATTTTTATCCCCAAAAAATAATCGGGCTTAACCAACGTACAGTATAGCTCATGAAAGTCATACCTTTTGCATTACACTTTTGTTGTGTAGTATCCCCTTCAACTATGCCCTGACTTGGTTCTATCCTCTTTGCAGGGGACATTCCAAATGGCTGCAAGTATATCCGTAACCGCTCTGAGTGTAAGGACATTGACTGGGCCACCTACACCTGTGTGCTGGGCTACCATGTCTTCGGTCAGTACCTGGGTTATATGGATATGGTGGGATTGGTTCTTCTTTTCGGCGTGATTCATCCTCAAACACGTTGTCACTGTTCTTGGCTGTGCCATGCTAGATTTCTGTGTCTGTGTTTGTGTTTTTTATTTTCACTGATGTGGGTTTATAAGCTTCTGTGGTTTTGTGTGGCTGCAATTTGTGTTTCTATGAGTCCTACTACTGAACAGAGTGTGGGTTTGGGAGTTTACACATCAGCAACTTGTCGCACGCACTCTTAGACGTTCTGCCTATTGCCCCCGTTTTATTTTCTCTTCCTTCATTCATCCTCTCTTTCTCTATTCTTTCTTATTCCATTTTGTTTTAGATGTCCTACCCAAGTTTGTAGCAGTGAAAGGAAATCGAGAGCTCTAGTTTGAATAACAGGAATTTTATGTCCTTCCAATCCAACTATGGTTCTGCTACCAGACTTGTCCCTGAGGTGCTTTCACTACTGGTTTTGTTCCACTGCAGCATGGTGTGTAATGTGGTATCTCTCTCGATCTCTCGTTCTTTATTTCTCTCCCTCTTTTTTTTGTCTCCTCTGTCCATCACTTTTTCACTGTCTCTCGTTCTCTCTCTCTCTCTCTCTCCCTCACTCACTGACTCACTCACTCACTCACTCACTAACCCCCCCCCCCCCCCCCCCCCGTTTTTTCTTTCTCTCTATCTGAGGGACTCAGGCCCAGAATAATAGCCCCACATTAGCCCCCCACTCCACATATTTAAGTTCTTTGTGAGGCTAGAAATATAGTTAACTCTTGACTTTCAGATTTCACAGTTCTCAGCCAGTAGATTGTCTGAGGCTGCAACCAGAGGTGTAATGATTAGGCCCCAAAATTAAAGTAGGCAACATGCCTTGTTGTAATCTGATAGCCAGGGGTTAATTGAATTGGGAGGTGGGAGGTGGGGAGCCCTCCTTTTTGCTGACCATTCGAAACCAAAAGCTGTTTTATTACTATTGAAATATAGGTTGGGAATGTCTAATTGTTATTTTCATTAATTCGCCCAGTAGGCTAGTGCAATTTTGGTTTCATGTAGGCTTATTGGTATAAAAATAAACACAACTGAACAACTTGCTCTTTACATGTCCTGTTTTTGGCTTCAAAGCCAATAACAATTGTAGGCTATAGCAAATGTGCATTTTAATGTTTAAAAAAAAATAATTAACAGGCACCCAAATGGTGCAACTGCTGCGTAGTCAACACAATAATCAGACAGAGACAAGCTGGCTACTATGTTGCAATATCAATCGTCTCCGAGCCGCCTCGTTCGTTAATGCAATGTTTCAATATTCTCAGAGCCACCTTGTTGATACAATGCTTCAATATTCACCGAATTTTTCCCTTCCCTGGCGAATAATGCAGAAAGGCAAATGCGAAAATGAGCTGGGCACACACATTATGAGGAACATCTCTGAATGCATCGCAACGAGACAAGGGTGATGGGAAGGGCACGAGACGATGACACTGTCATAATACACTGTATGCGCCATTCAACAAAGGTGGCTTTAAATAGCCTATAGCAGGGGGTCGGCAACCTTTTTCATGCGGAGTGCCAATTTACAATTGATCCAGTGGAGGCCCCTCAAAGGAAGGGGAGGACCATTCTCCTCAATGAATTTCATAAAAATAGTAAAATATTATAGTTATCCTTTTTAGATCAAACTATACTCGATATATTCACATCACCAAATAACTGATTAAAACACACTGTTTTGTAATGAAGGTCTTCAGTAGCCTTGGCAGTACCATGCTGTAGCCGGAGGACAGCTAGTTTCCGTCCTCGTCTGGGTACATTGACTTCAATACAAAATCTAGGAGGCTTATGTTTCTCACCCCCTTTCGTAGACTAACACAGGAATTATGACAACTTCCGGAGGACATCCTCCAACCTATCAGAGCTCTTGCAGCATTAACTGACATCTTGTCCACCCAATCAAAGGATCAGACAATGAATCTAGTACTGAAAACATAAGCTACAGCTAGCTAGCACTGCAGTGCATAAAATCTGGTGATTAGTTAACTCAGAGAGAAAGACAATAGTTGAACAGTTTTGAGCAAATTAATTTCTTAAATGAAGGAGAAGCAAGAGAGGGAGTGAGAGCTAGCTATATTTCATTTAATTTTTTAAGAACTTTCACTTAGATGCACTATGTAGAAATCACTCTGCCATTTCCTTCTTGCTAAAATTCTAATAGTTCGCTTAATTTCAGTTTGTGACAAAACAAGCCAGTATAGTGTAGTCATTGTACCATCTAAACCGCTGTGAAATATATTTTCCATAATCAAAAATATTTCATTTTCAGCTGTTTGAAGACGGTGTACAAAACTGAAAGTAATAGACGCAAAAAATGAAACATAAGAACGGGAAGCATAGAAATAGCGCAGATAGAACAGATCTACCTCAATTTAGACTTGCACACACAACATATATTTATATGTGAATTTGGTTATATCACATAAAAAGTTACATATTGCAGCTAGCTAGCGAATGCAGCCTACTCAAACACCTGGCTCAAACAAAGAGGGATGCTATGTTAGCTAGCTGGCTATGGCTATCCAACACTGGAACACTTCCAAGTCAAGGTAAGCTTTCGGTTTTATTAATTTGTTGTCACCGGGGCCCGTCGGTGTAAATGCTAAACTGCTTGCTGTACACTACTGCATGATTGTAGTGGGTTTACTAACGCGTTAGTTCTGGTAGCCATGTTGACTATGATGTTAGCTAATATGGTGACAACTATGTAGGCTGTATGTAGCAGTTATGATATGAAGGTTTGGCTTGGAAAGTTTTTTTTTTACCTGGTCACAGAATAGAGCATAGATGTGAGAAGGAATTTAACAATGAGCAAAGTGATCATGCTGTTTGTATGTGGTTGCTGTGTAAGTTAACGGTGTTTGGGGGTGATCAAGGGTGTATTTATTCAGCTGATTCTGTTAAAACGTTTCTTAAATGGATGCTAACAAAACTAAACGGGGACAAACATATCTGAATTTGTCCAATAGAAACTCTTGTTTGCAACTGTTTGGACTAATGATTCCACCCTAGATCAGGTAAATGCAGGCAAGAGTTTGCAAGGTGGTATTGAATCTGTCAATGTCTGTCACCTTGATTACGAAATGTTTTATTTCGATCTGTGCACCTACGTTGTAAACTTTCATTCATAGGCTATTCATCATGATGGCTATAAGGACAATTTGAATGTCATGTAGTAGCCTAAACCTGTCAATATATTGAATGGGGCTATTGAATGCGTCACTGTTTGTCAGCTTGATTACAAAAATGTTCTCTCAACCTGTGCAGCACCTACGTTGTAAACTTTCATTTGTAGGCTAGGTTGTAGCAACCTCATGATGGGTATAGGGGAAAAGTCGAGTATCATGTAATAGCTTAAACCTATCGATGTAACATTTGAGCTGGGTGAAAGGAATATGAATGACAGTCATACAATATTCTGTAAAGAAATAAGGCCATGTTCATGAAAAAAAATGTGTTCTCCCTAATCTTAAATTGCACAGAATTGATCCTTCCATTTCTAAAGATCTGAGTGCCAGTTATGAGCTTCATATAAGCATTGTAGGCTTCCTAACTGTGCCCAAAAAATATCTAACTGCCCACAAACGGAATAATTTTAGCTGGCTACTAGACAGAGGCGCTATCCATTCAGCACCATGCCACGGTGCTCCACTATGCCTACGTGTTGTATCGAGGCGCTGTCCATTCAGCACCATGCCACGGTGCTCCGCTATGCCTACGTGTTGTACCGAGGCGCTGTCCATTCTTTGGTCAATTTTTTTTTGTCTTCATGCGTCCTTGTCGAGTGTAATCCTAAGTAAGTCCTTTGATGTATGCCTTTTTATTTCAATGCATATGTAGGATTTATCTGGCAAAGTTTGCATTCGTGGTCAGCTGTTTTATGCTCCGGTTACTTTTACATTGATGTCGGCTTTGTTGTGACCTGATGGCGTGTATTATGCATATGTTTTCATGTTGCACTGTATGGGATGTTCCACAAGTAAATTACTACATTTACGAGGTTGAGTTGTGGTTGACATTGTACATGCCGTCCCACAGACATTATAACCAAATATTGCTGTGATAATTAATGGCTGGGGTAATTTTTGTTCTCCAAATAGCATTTTAGAGTTTTTAGTTATTAGCTTAATTTACTAAAATGACGGGGGTTGGTGGTGGGAGTATTCCTACAGAACCCACTTTGCTTTAAAAAATATATATTATAATCTTTATTGAATTTTTTTCCCATTTTATAAATAATTTACATGAATACAAATCAACTTGCACATCAATACATTTGAGTTCATAATTACATAACCAATATTTACAGATTTAATAGTGTCCTCTGGAGAAAAAAATTGTTGGAACATTGTTGCGGAGACTTTCTTCCATTCAGTCAAAAAGCGTTAGTGAGGTCGGGCACTGATGTTGGGCAATTAGGCCTGGCTCGCGTTCCAATTCATCCCATAGGTTTTTGATGGGGTTCTACACCGATCTCGACAAACCATTTCTGTATGGACCTCGCTCTGTGCATAGGGGCATTGTTATGCTGAAACAGGAAAGGGTCTTCCCCAAACTGTTGCCACAAAGTTGGAAGCACAGAATTGTCTAGGATGTAATTGTATGCTGTAGCGTAAAGATTTCCCTTCACTGGAACTAAGGTGCCTAGCCCGAACCATGAAAAACAGCCCCAGAACATTATTCCTCATCCACCAAACTTTACAGTTGGCACTATGCATTGGGGCAGGTAGCGTTCTCCTGGCATTGGCCAAACCCAGATTCTTCCGTTGGACTGTCAAATGGTGAAGCGTGATTCCTCACTCCAGAGAACGCGTTTCCACTGCCCCAGAGTCCAGTGATGGCAAGCTTTACACCACTCCAACTAACGCTTGACATTGCTCATGGTGATCTTAGGCTTGTGTGTGGCTGCTCAGCCATGGAAACCCATTTCATGACGCTCCAGACAGACAGTTCTTGTGCTGACGTTTCGTCAAGAGGCAGTTTGGAACACGGTAGTGAGTGTTGCAACCGAGGACAGACAATTTTTATGTGCTATGCGCTTCATCACTCGGCGGTCCCGTTCTGTGAGCTTGTGTGGCCTACCACTTCACGGCTGAGCCGTTGTTGCTCCTAGACGTTTCCACTTCACAATAACAGCACTTAGTTGCCCGGAGCAGCTCTAGCAGGGCAGAAATGTGATGAACGGAGTTGTTGGAAAGGTGGCATCCTAAATGGTGCCACGTTGAAAGTTACTGAGCTCTTCAGTAAGACCATTCTACCGCCATTGTTTGTCTTTGGAAATTGCATGGCTGTGTGCTCAATTTTATACACCTGTCAGCAACATGTGGCGGAAATAGCCTGTCAGTAACATATGGCTGGCTGACACACTAATTTGAAGGAGTGTTCACATACACGTGTATATATAGTGTACAATTATCTGTAAGGTCCTTCAGTTGAGCAGTGAATTTGAAACACAGATTCAACCGCAAAGACCAGGGAGGTTTTCCAATGCCCCGCAAAGAAGGGCACCTATTGGTAGATGGGTAAAAAATAAAGCAGACATTGAATATCCCTTTTGAGCATTGTGAATTTATTAATTACACTTTGGATAGTGTATCAATACACCCAGTCACTGAAAGGATACAGGCTTCCTTCCTAACTCAGTTGCCGGAAAGGAAGGAAACTGCTCAGGAATTTCACCATGGGGTTAATGGTGACTTCAAAACAGTTTGATGGCTGTGATAGAAGATATACAACAACATTGCATTTACTCCACAATACTAACCTAATTGACAGAGTGGAAAAGAAAGAAGCCTGTACATAATAAAAAATAATATTCCAAAACATGCATCCTGTTTACAGTTAGGCACTAAAATACAACTGCAAAGAATGTGGCAAATATATAACCTTTATGTCCTGAATACAAAGTGTTACATTTGTGGCAAATCCAGCACATCAGTGAGTATCACTCTTCATATTTTCAATCATGGTGGTGGCTGCATCATGTTATGGGTATGCTTTCATCTGCAAGACATAGGGAGTTTTTTTAGGACAAAAAAACTAGCAAAATAGAGCTAAGCACAGGTAAAATCCTAGAGGAAAACCTAGTTCAGTCTGCATTCCAATAGACACTGGGAGACAAATTCACCTTTCAGCAGGACAATAGCCTAAAACACAAGGCCAAATTTACACTGGAGTTGCTTACCAAAACGACATTGAATGTTCCTGAGTGGCCCACTTACAGATTTGACTTAAATTGGCTTAAATCTATGGCAAAACTTGGAAATTGATATTTAGCAATGCTCAACAACCAGCTTGACAGCGCTTGATGAGTTTAAAAAATAATAATGTGCCAATATTTTTTTATCCAGGTGTGCAAAGCTCATAGACTTACCCAGAAAGACTCACAGCTGTAATTGCTGCCAAAGGCCATTATAACATGTATTGACTCAGGGGGTTGAATACTTATCTAATCAAGATATTTTAGTGTTTTATTTATATACTTACTTACTTTTACAAATGTTCAATTTTTTCTTCCAATTTGGCATTACAAAGTATTTTGTGTAGATCGTTGACAAAAAAAATGTTTCATCCCACTTTAACACAAGTGGAAAAAGTAAAGGGGTGTGAATACTTTCTGAAGACAGGACATCAAACCCGATATTTCTTTAGTTCTGTACTATTTCACTGAAAGGGGTTCTAAACTCTCTTCATGACAATTAGGCATAGGACACATTTTACTTTTGACAAAAAAAATCCACTTTACTACAGTACGCACTCTTTCTGACAGTTGTGCACAGAGTAGATTTTTTTTAATAAGGTGTTTCATTTCTGCACGGGTCAGGTTCACCACCGTATAATTAATCAGATATCACTTCATAAAAAGTTTTGTTCAAGAGACTGTTCCAGTTAATATTTAAATTGTCTGATACTCGATCATTAGGTTCCGTCACCGTATTAAAATCCCCACATACACTACCGGTCAAAAGTTTTAGAACACCTACTCATTCAAGAGTTTTTCTTATGACTATTTTCTACATTGTAGAAATTAAATAACAGATATGGAATCATGTAGTAACCAAAAAAAGTGTTAAAGAAATCCAAATATATTTAATATTTGAGATTCTTCAAATAGCCTCCCTTTGCCTTGATGACAGCTTTGCACACTCTTGGCATTCTCTCAACCAGCTTCATGAGGTAGTCACCTGGAATGCATTTCAGTTAACAAGTGTGCCTTGTTAAAAGTTAATTTGTGGAATTTCTTTCCTTAATGCATTTGAGCCAATCAGTTGTGTTGTGACAAGGTAGCGATGGTATACAGAAGATAGCCCTATTTGGTAAAAAAAAACAAGTCCATATTATGGCAAGAACAGCTCAAATAAGCAAAGAGAAAAGACAGTGACATGAAGGTCAGTCAATGCGGTCTGGGTGAACGGATGATCTCTGCATGTGTATTTCCCACTGTAAAGCATGGAGGAGATGTTGTGGTGTGGGGGTGCTTTGCTGATGACACTGTCTGTGATTTATTTAGAAATCAAGGCACACTTAACCAGCATGGCTACCGAAGCATTCTGCAGCGATACACCATCCCATCTGGTTTGAGCTTAGTGGGACTATCATTTGTTTTTCAACTGGACAATGACCCAACACACCTCCAGGCTGTGTAATGGCTATTTTACCAAGAATTAGAGTGATGGAGTGCTGCATCAGATGACCTAGCCTCCACAATCACCCAACCTCAACCAAATTGAGATGTTTTGGGATGAGTCGGACCACAGAGTGAAGGAAAATCAGACAACAAGTGCTCAGCATATGTGGGAACTCCTTCAACACTGTTAGAAAACATTGCAGATGAGGCTGGTTGAGAGAATGCCAAGAGTGTGAAAAGCTGTCATTATGGCAAAGAGTGGCTATTTGAAGAATCTCAAATATAAAATATATTTTGATTTGATTAACACTTTTGGTTACTGGATGATTCCATATGTCTTCACTATTATTCTACAATTTTTTTTTCAAATGTAAAAATAAAGAAAAACCCTTGAAGGAGTAGGTGTTCCAAAACTTTTGACCGGTAGTGTATAATTACTGAATATCTCACACATACATATCCCGTTAGTTTAATAAATTATAGCTTTTTCTTACTTGCAACACATTTTGAGTATACTGTACATTTATCACTTATTTTTGTCCAATAATAATGAATTGATGTCTGCAAAGTCATTATTGTCTGCAAAGTTATTGTAAGCAATTTTTTTCTACCTTCATCTTTCTTTTTATCTTGGTTTTGGATTGGGAAGTGTGAACAGCGTTTCTCTCCACCTGCTTTGGGGGGTGGGGTATTTCCACACACCCCACTTTGCCATACCCTAGGTTTAGCTGAACTGACACCACTGGCTGTAACTGATAGGACCCCTGAGAATAGAGATTGCATATGTGTGTGAAGTGATCCCTATTTCTGTATGTGCATGCATATGTTTTTGTACAGACCCGTGAGAGAGGGAAAGTAGGATAGGGAGTGTATTGAGCATGTTAGTGTGCATGGAGAGGTGTATGAAGTCTCTCTTATAGTGTTGGTTTGCCCCCTGGTGGTATGCTTTTGACATGACTTCATGTACGCGCACATATGGAAAGCACACACAGGTTCACTGCTCAGTCTCCATATTTAATTTGTGATAGTGGGGCAAAACCACCAATATGTGTGTATTTGTGTCTTCCAGGAGTGTGGCCTGAGGGTTCCGATGGCACAGACATCAACGCCCTGATCAGATCCCACAACAGGAAGGTGATCGCTCTGGCTGATGACTTCTGCAAAGTGCACCTCTTCCAGTACCCCTGCGCCAGACCCAAGGTAAGCCAGCCCTGCCCCTGAGCACCAGCCCCTTACTGAACACTGCTCAGTGCTACCATCCCTGTACTAAGCGTAGACTGTATATAGTATAACATACTGTAATATTAGCTTCAAATCATAATATTATGTGCTGACATGTCTCCTTCCTCCGCAGGCACCGAGCCACAAATATAGCGCCCACAGCAGTCACGTGACTAATGTGACCTTCATGCACAACGACAGTCAC
Source organism: Salvelinus namaycush (assembly GCF_016432855.1). Classification (NCBI taxonomy): domain Eukaryota; kingdom Metazoa; phylum Chordata; class Actinopteri; order Salmoniformes; family Salmonidae; genus Salvelinus; species Salvelinus namaycush. Next base: position 38,686,302 of record NC_052310.1, on the reverse strand, counting down.
TTGGTGTCCACGGGCGGGAAGGATACCAGTGTCATGCAGTGGCGTCTGGTGGAGAAGACCCCCTCATTGGTCCCCAGCGACTCTTCCCTCTCTCTGGGGGAGGGGCTCCTGCATAACTCCAACCCCCGCGCCACCATCCCAGCGGTGCCCCTGACGCCCACCCCCACCGAGCCAGCCGTGACGCCAATCGCAACCCCAACTCCGCCCTCCGTCCTCGACCTGACCTCTGACCCCCCAGCGGTGCCCTGCGGTGGTACGGCCATCGTCACACCGCCCACCGAGCCCACGACCAATGGACGGCAGGAGAGCTCCCCTGAAACACCTCCCCCCCCCGGGCTGACCCCACCCCGCTCAGATTCTACCCCACCCCCCTCCCACAGCACGCTGAGCCCCAAGGACAGCCTGGACCCCAGCGATGACACGGCCACTCCTAGCGACGAGGGCCGCCCTTTCACCCCACCCTCGTAAAGAGCGTCACTTGTGATGCAGCCTAGTGCGCTCTCCTGCTCAGCACTCCCCCCTGGAGGCACCTCGATGTCACTGCGTCTCTCAGGAGAAGCGCAGCAGGGTTCAATATTTGCTGTTCAGGTTTCCTTTGTTTTTCTTTTTAGTTTATTTTCATGCTCCTCTTTTTGTTTTGTTTTGAAGTCTGTGTTAATTGGATAAGAATGGATGGTGTAAGTGAGACAAGCAGTGATATTAGTGGCTGATGTTTTTTTCTTTACGCTGTCGCTCCGCCTTGTGTGAGGAGAGAATGTCGTGGCTGTTCTGGGTCATACGGTTAAGTCAAGTCTGCAGATGAAAGCTCTGTGAGAGAGTGACACACAAGCACACAGACGTGCAAACACTAGCACCAATACACAAAGACACACAAAATCACACTCCAACATCACTCCTTGATCAGACAAACAGATGCAGGATCATTTACACAGTTCAAATATCACGGTAATGTTGCTATCATAGATACTCGTATAGTACTTGATACCATGTATTACTTATGTCTTTATACACAAGTATATTATGCTACAAGAGCCTAGTGCCTCTTCCCTGAGCCTAGCTAATGTCAGGCAGGTACCCCTGGCTAATGCTCACTCCCCAGTCCAGCCCTTTGTCAATACTCATCATATAGTCTCTAGGCTATGTTACCATAGAAACTTAAACCTAATCCTAGCTCAATAATGCAACAACACACCATAGCGTACTGTGTGACCACACACAACCAGTTTTACACATGCAGCTAAAGGCACACACACTCCATCACTCTGGACTTTCAATCAGGTGTGTGTGTGTGTGTGCGCACGCCTGCAGACTGCTTCAGGGCAATAAGCTGTTCTCTCTGGTAGAGTCCCTGCAGGAAGCTCATACATCCAGCCTCCCTGTAAAGGCAAAAAAGGACTCTGATGAATAATGGTCCATAGGATATCCTGTGGCCATGGACATTACGACCACACTGAACCACCAGCGACACACGTACCCAGGTGACTCTCTCGCCTGCTCGCCCTACCTTAACGTGCTACCATTTTTTTTTAGCGTTTCTTTTCATTTTCATTTAGGATTTAGACCTTTTTAAAAACTCATTCTGGGGAGTGTTCCTTCTCTGCTCTATGGACTGAGATGTTTTTAAGAAAAAAGAAATTAGATTTTTTTTTTTTAAAGTCTTAAGTGTGTGCGAGCCGCCGTTTACACGTTGTGTCATTCCGGAGGAGGGTGTGCCCAGCTCCCCCCCCCCCCCCCCCCCCATTCTGCAGCAACTCAGGACGGGATCACGCTCACAGGAATACACAGCCAGCAGAGAGAGAAAGAGAGAGCGAGAGAGACTCTTCTCTTCTACACAGTCTTATCTTTATCCCCTCAGTGGGAATGCGCTGGTACATTTCCACAGAGGTGGCATAGGGGAGAGAGAGGGAAAGAAAGGCTCTTCTGTTTTTCAGCTGGGAATAGAGGAGAGAGAATGTTTTTTTTTTTTAAATGCCTGTCTATGACTAGGGAGAGAGAGTCCAAGGGTTTTCTATGACAAGGACGACTGAAGAAAGGTGGAAGGGATATGTACTAACGTACTAAGGCATACTGTATGTGTTGCAATGCACAGGTAAAAGTTTAGCTAGTTATACAGGATTGAATGATGGAAGTATTTTTCCAGGTTTGTTATTATCAGAAAGAAGAGCGAGGACTGTGTAAACGGCACGTGGTGTAGATTCCTATTTTTGTTTTATATCCTCTCTGTCAGAGAGAGAGATTAGCGAGGGACTGTAAGTAAAGTGCATGTCAGTGGCGGTGTGGTAAGGTTGGTAGGTGGCATTGACGGGATTGTAAGGAAGAGGTAAAGACATTGGTAATCCTAGTGAAAGACTGCATGAGGGCATGGTTGTATCAATGTTATACGAATGTTTTCTAACGTTGTCCTCAAAGATGTAGACTTCCACTTGGTCCACAAAGAACCTCTTTTTATAATATAATTTTCAGATTTTTTGTTGTTGTGTTTTTCGCAAATCAACAGCTTGTGCAACTGGGAATGCTTTAATGTAGGTCGATTTAATGTAGGTAGATTTTGTCCGTAGTTTGTCCTGACGTTTTTTCTCCTGTGGTTCTGTAGTTGTAGTGAACATGGGATTGCCTTCCCGGAATGCTCTGCTTCTTGAGTGCATAGAACGTGAACACACTTGGTTAACCCCGTACAATATCTCATGACCTCAGAATACGTCTCCTACAATGACAGGTGTCAATGTATAACTCATACCCTAGGACAGGGGTGTATAACTCATTCCATGGAGGGCCTAGTGTCTGCTGGTTTCTGTTTTTTCCTTTCAATTATGACCTAGGAAACCAGGTAATCTGACCTTAATTCACCAATCAAGTAAAAGGGCGGAGCTAAAACCCACACACTCGCCTCTCAGTGGAAGGAGTTTGACACGTGCCCAAGGATATCTGGAGTCTCTCCAGAACGCTAACACACCTGTTTTCAGGGCGCCATGTGGTCTTGCTAGATCTTCCCACCCAATACTCATCCATTTTGTACATGCAGGTGTGGCTACTTTATCTATATAATGGTATGCCTGTGTGTATGTGTCTGGTTCATTCATCTTGAGATATACAGGTAACTGCCAAAATAAAGGAAACGCCAGCATAAAGTGTCTTATTAGGGTTTTGGGTCACCACGAGCCAGAACCGCTTCTATGCACATCCATTCTACAAGTGTCTGGAACTCTACTGGAGGGATGCGACACCCTTCTTCCACGAGAATTGCCATCATTTGGTGTTTTGTTGATGGTGGAAACAGCTGTCTCAGGCGCCGCTCCAGAATCTCCCATCAGTGTTCAATTGGGTTGAGATCTGGTGACTGAGACAGCCATGGTATATGGTTTACATCATTTTCATGCTCATCAAACCATTCAGTGACCACTCGTGCCCTGTGGATGGGGGCATTGTCATCCTATGGTGGCATAGCCATGGTAGCCAAAATAATGGCCTGACCATCATTTTTATACGTTACCCTAAGTATATGTTAATTGCTTAATTAACTCAGTAAACACACCTGTGTGGAAGTACCTGCTTTCAATATACTTTATCCCTCATTTACTCAAGTGTTTCCATTATTTTGGCAGTTACCTGCAGATCCACTGAACCATTACTCAGTGCTTTCTTTCACCACTAGGAGGCACTGCAGCTCACCCACAGGCCAAGCATATACATACATGCAGTACGGTGTGGAATAATGGCTCTTTGAGTCCTCATAAACCATGGTCCCAAATGTGCTCTTCTTCCCATGGCAGGTGTTAATGGTGGGACAGTGAACTGGCTTTGAGAGTGCCTCCGCCCGCAGTCTATCTGGGGATGTCGCTCCTCTTGTTATTCCAGGATATTCATGGCCAACTCAGCTCACCCCATTTAGGCTCGGTAGCGGTCTGCCAATCAGAGTCCTACATCAGATATGTCCTTTGAATGTTGCTCTGACGAATTGCCTTGCCATAATGAGGGGGGTGGGGGTGAGGTGGGTTTTGCCTATGTTGGTTAAGGGGAGGGAAATATTTTCTTTTAAGGTAGGGAGGGTTAGTAAGGTGTGGGAGATATGGACACCAGGGCATCCTATGTACTGGGCCCTGACAAGGATCTGATATTTTTGAGAGACAGAGCGGTCCATTTATGTCTATTCAACCATCCATCTTTTGAGGGGAATTTTTCTGAAGGGCTTGTACAGAATCATGTTTTCAAGTTAGATGGGCTAGTATCCAAAACACACAAAGGGAAGCAGAGAAGTGAGTTTAAACACAAGACTCCTTGACTGGTCTGAAGCCTCATCCCTGTGAATGTATGTCTAAGTGTCCTGGAAAACGGCTGGCACACCCATGCCAACAATCCAAGGGAGCATTGAGTGGGCATATATGTGTGCCCACTCTGTGATTATCAAGTCTTTGGGTTGGAGGAGGGCAAAGAGGTGCAACTTTTTGTGATATTCAGAATAAACGGTCATCACCATCCATGAAGATGGTGATACTGATGATGACAATGTTGAAATGATATGTTGGTAAGATATGACTGACAAAAATGTTTCACATGACAATGTTTGAGCCAATCTGTCTCTCATGCATTCCTGTCAATAGACAGAAAAATACTGAAGATAAAAAAAAAAAAATGAAAATAAACATTTAAAGAAAAGCTTTTATCTTTTATGTTTGAGTATTTTCTCCACTCAAATTACACTGATTTCTATGTTGATCTTGGTCTGAATGTTTTGTGTTATAAAAGGGGTAACTAACAGTAAATTATTCCAGTTTACTCGTTTAATTTAGTCACTTTCATCTGAGTTTGACAAAGTTCAAGTTGAATCCTTCCTCAAACATCTCTCCGTCCCTGAGCTTGTCTGGTGTTCTGTATCAATCTGAACCCTATGATACCTATCCTGGTGTGTGTGTGTGTGTGTGTGTGTGTGTGTGTGTGTGTGCGCGTGTGCACATGCATGCGTATCCGTGTGTTTATGTCTATATAGTGAAGAGGTTATTCATCTCACTGTCTTCCCTAGTCGATTCTGGATGTGTCTGTCTATAGTTTGGTCCGTACAGTGAACAGAGGTCTCTGGCCATGGGATTAGACTGGGGGTAAACAGTGGACAGAGCAGAGGTCTCTGGCCGTGGTATTCGACTGTGTGGGTAAACCGAGGACTAGAGCCATGCTGATTTAACATGTCAGGAGGTTCTTGATGACTGACACACAGATAAACAGACCCACAGACTGCCAGGCAGCCCACACAGAGAAGCAAAGACTGCGTGTCTACCGCAGTGGAGGGAAGGATGTCCCATTTTTAGCATCTTGATTCAGAACAACACATTTGCAAGAATGGCTTAGCGTGACACCTCATGAATAAAGTGACTGTGCGTGCCTACATAATATAACACTGATAAAATGACTCCTTTCATAACCGCATTTGAGACCCAAGATTAATGGATAAAAACTGTCCTATGACTTTATTTCATGTGACTTTACATCATCGAAGTTGTGTATATTGCACTTTACGAACACAATGAATCACCAAATGCTAAACAGCAGATCGGACCACAAGCCCTCAAGTTACTGTTGGCTGATTTCACAGATACTTTCTCCATCTGTCTTGCTCTCCTTCCTCTGCCTGCCGTGGAGTTATTGGCCCCTGGAGTCAGTTCTAGGCATTGCAGCGGTCCTGATAGCAACACGTCCAGCCCAGTCGAGAGCAGAACTCAAGCCTAGCACAGCCCTTCTCCCCAGAACCTGTAGAGGAGACACAGTAAATGAAAAGATGCAGTAGGATCAAGGATTTTATCAGAATATGCAGCAGGATCATGGCCTTAAAGGCCCAGTGCAGTCAAAAATGTGATTTTCCTCCTGTGCTTTATATACTGCATATTTCCACACTGAGGTTGGAATAATACTGTGATAATGCCCTTTTAGTGTAAGAGCTGTTTGAAAAGACCGGCAGAAATGTCAGCCTGTTTTGGTTGGATGGCGTTTTGGCTTGCCTGGTGTCATCATCAGGCAGTAAATTAGTTAATAGACCAAACCCTCCCTGCCATTAAAAGCTAGTTTTCGGCCTCCCGGGTGGCGCAGTGGTCTAGGGCACTGCATCGCAGTGCTAACTGCGCCACCAGAGTCTCTGGGTTCGCGCCCAGGCTCTGTCGCAGCCGGCCGCGACCGGGAGGTCCGTGGGGCGACGCACAATTGGGCTAGCGTCGTCCGGGTTAGGGTGGGTTTGGCCGGTAGGGATATCCTTGTCTCATCGCGCTCCAGCGACTCCTGTGGCGGGCCGGGCGCAGTGCGCGCTAACCAAGGGGGCCAGGTGCACGGTGTTTCCTCCGACACATTGGTGCGGCTGGCTTCCGGGTTGGAGGCGCGCTGTGTTAAAGAAGCAGTGCGGCTTGGTTGGGTTGTGCTTCGGAGGACGCATGGCTTTCGACCTTCGTCTCTCCCGAGCCCGTACGGGAGTTGTAGCGATGAGACAAGATAGTAATTACTAGCGATTGGATACCACGAAAATTGGGGAGAAAAGGGGATAAAATAAAAAAAATAAAAAAAAGCTAGTTTTCAGTTTCTCCCTCTCCACCCAGACCACTCCCAGACAGTACTTGCAAAATTCTTGCTTGAGAAATTGCTCTTTGGTAAGAAGCTATTTTTGTTTATTTTTGACCATTTTAATTTAAATCAATCAGTTAATTGTTACCCAGAACTAATTTGACATTGAGATAAAAACGGCTGCATTTGTCACGACTTCTCCCGAAGTCGAAGCCTCTCCTTGTTCGGGCGGTGCTCGGCGGTCGACGTCACCGGTCTTCTAGTAATCATTGATCCATTTTTCATTTTCCATTGGTTTTGTCTTGTCTTCCTACACACCTGGTTTCAATCCAATTTCATTACCTGTTGTGTATTTAACCCTCTGTTTCCACTCATGTCTTTGTCAGAGATTGTTTTATGTTCAGTATATGTGTTTTTGTATTTGGTGCGCGACGGGTCCTCGTACACATTTTGTTTCATATTATTACATGGTTTTTGGAGTTATGTGTTTTAAGTTATTAAACTACTCCATTTCCCCAAGTTTTGATTTTCCTGTGCCTGACTTCCCTGCCACCTATACACACGACTGTGACAGAATTGGACCTTTTAATCAGAATATGTAGTAGGATCAAGGACTTTATTATCACAAAGACAGTTTGATTCAATAAGACTTAATGCTAGGTTAAAGGTGCACTATGCAGAAATCGCTCCCCCATTTCCTGGTTGCTAAAAATTCTAATAGTTCAACCTAATTTTAGTTTGTGACAAAACAAGCAAGTATAGTGTAGATAATCATTGTACCATTCAAACTGCTGTGAAATATATTTTCCATAATAAAAAAAAAAGTATTTTCTTTCAGCTGTTTGAAGCTAGTGGACAAAACCGAAAGTAAGTAAAAGACGCAAAAACAAAACTTAAGAACGGGAAGCATAGAAATAGCTCACAAAGAACATTTCTATGTGATTTTGGTCAGGTGGAGGTCAAAATGTTGTATTTACTCTGTATTATGCAGGCCAATGGCATGATGGGCATATCTTAGTTATTGTCATCAATTGATCAAAAGAGCCAGCCTTGCATCTAACAAGTAATATTGCTCAATCCTGGGCTGTTTCTGAAACGTCACTAGCTGTCAAATCCTTGCTTCCCCTGTCCTTGTTTCCTCAATTCCTTGCCTCCCTCTCAAAAACTCCAATGAGCTTATGGGAGAGACAGATGAGGAATTGAGCAAACAAAGATGAAGGTTTGACAGCTAGTAACATTTTCAGACACGGCCCTGGTATTGCGGGGCCAAACGAAGGACTACGGTGGTGATACTCACTCCTGGTGTAGCAGGCCTGCTGTGTTTTGCTTGAGCACTGTAGGAGCTGGTTCCTCAGCATCAGGAAGTCCTCGCCGTAACACTCAATGTTGTAGTCGGCTATGGGAAGGGAGAGAGGTTCAGAGTTCTTTCTCATTAGCGAATACAGTATGTTTAGGCGGGTTCAAAGATCACAAGAGACATGGTTACCTCACAACCTACATAAGGACTCGAATTTGATCTGAGAAATGACTACAATCTCCTGCCAGCATTGTTATGAATGATGCAGAGCAGGAATTCAGTCATGTGAGTGTACGTGCGCATGTCTGTACTTACATTTGTGTGTGCGAGCTGCTGTGTGTACGTGAGTTTTTGGGTCATGTGTTTGACCTCAAAATACCCAAGAAAGGAGATCTAAGGGTGTGTAAAATCTACCTCAGGATGTTGGTCAACACCAGGGAAAGTGTTCAATCACATCCTCCTATATAAGTTCAGGAGTAAGACATGTCTTTAACGAGTCACATAATACAATTGTATGGACTCACTCTGTGTGCAATAATAGAGTTTAACATGATTTTTGAAAGACTACCTTCTCTCTGTACCCCACATATACAATTGTCTGTAAGATCCCTCAGTCGAGCAGTGAATTTGAAACACAGATTCAACCACAATGGTCAGGGAGGTTTTCCAATGCCTAGCAAAGAAGGGCACCTAAAATAAAGTAGACATCGAATATCTCTTTGAGCATTGTGTTAAATAAAAATTGTGAAGTTATTAATTACACTCAGTCACAACAAAGATACAGGAGTCCTTCCTAACTCAGTTGCCGGAGAGGAAGGGAACCGCTCAGGGATTTCACCATGAGACCAAAGGTTTCTGAGTGACGTAGTTACAGTTTTGACTTAAATCGTCTTGAAAATCTATGGCAAGACTTGAAAATGGTCTAGCAATGATCAACAGCCAACTTGACCAGAGTTTGAAGAATTTTTAAATGAATAATGCAAATAATGTACAATCCAGATCTCACAGCTGTAATCGCTGACAAAGGTATTTTAACATGTATTGACTCAGGGGTGTCAAAATGTATGTAAATGAGACATTTCTGTATTTCATTTTCAGTAAATATGCCCCCAAATTATTTTTGAGTACTTTGTCATTATGGGGTATTGTGTAGATGTGTGAAAAATATATATAATCCATTTTGAATTCAGGCTGTAACACAACAAAACGGGAAATAATTCAAAAGGTACGAATACTTTCTGAAGGAACTGTAGGTCCGACAGGCATGCTTACCGGATCATTCAAGAAACAAACCCAAAATACAACAGGCACACAGTGAACCGGAAGATCTGGACTTTGCGGATGACCTTGCTCCACTGTCTCACAAACACACAAAAAATGCAGGACAAGTCCCGCCTCTTGCAAGCAACATCAGCTTCGATCGGACTTCAAATCAACATCAACCGATGAAGAATGTGAAAGCAGGAATCGGTAAAGCCAGAACGGCATAAAACCTAAACCAAAGACTGAGATTTCTAACCAATGTGAGGCCCATCTTCCTTAACGGGTCTAAGTCATGGTGAGCCACCAGCAGCTCTGTTAAAAAGTACAAACACTCAACAACCGATGTCTCAGACGCTTACTTGGAATTCATTGGACATATACCATCAGAAACATCTGACTGTGGGAGATCCCAAAACAAGTACCTATTGAAGCACAAATTAAGAGGAGGATGTGGTGCTGGTTAGGCCACACTGGTTAGGCCACACTAAGAAGAAACGTGCATCACGTGCATCACCAAACTAGACTCTTACCTTTAGCCCACAAGTTAAACGCAAGAAAGAAAGGCCCATGACCACTTTCATCTACACCTCCACCTGCATCTTCACAGAGCAAGAAATGAAGGACTGAGCGAATGATATGGCAACAATAACAACTGGCACAGGACAGAAGGAAGCAGTTCGGCAATGACCTATGTTCAGCAAGGAACTTAAAAGCGTGAAGTAAGTGTGACTTACCTGTGCACAGAGGGAGCAGCAGAAGCAGGACCAGGTAGGCTCTCATTGTTGCTCTCAGCAGAGGAGTTTTCTTAGCAATGGAGAAGTCTGAGGTTGAAAGTCTACAACAGGTTGAGAGCACCTCTGCTTTTATACTGTGTCGTGTGCTCAGACAGGAACACATGCACCCACGCGGTCACATGCACTCAAACAGATGCGGCGTACACACATTGTATGTCAAGGGTTGGATAAGGCGGGTGGATTGCAGGATTAAAGAATGGAGTCTAAAATGTGTTCCATGTAAGGACACGGTATCTTATTTCATCACATGACTGTTGCATTATCCGTTGGAGGCTCTTGGAGCACTATAATAAGACTTCACGCTGTTGGTTGGCCTAGCTCATTGTTGACAAGCAACACTTTATTAATAACTTTAATGAACTAACATTAACTACGTATAGATCATGAATATAACTATTTATACATGTTGATAATACATTGTAGTACATACTGTATGGATATTAGTAATACATTAGCAAATATGTTTCAATAGAAAATGCATCACCCACAGCATTGACTAAGGGTAGGCAGGTAGCCTAGCGGGTTAAGAGTGTTGGGCCAGTAACCGAAAGGTCGTTGGTTCGAATCCCAGAGCCAGCAAGGTGAAAAAATCTGCCCGTTCTGCCCTTGAGCAAGGCAGTTAACCCCCAACAACACCTGCTCCCAGGGCACCTCTCTGATTCAGAGGGGTTGGATTAAATGCGGAAGACACATTTCAGTTGAATCCATTCAGATGTGCAACTGACTTGGTTTTCCCTTCCACTGACCCTTTGGTGGGGCATATCTTCAGCAGCTCAGTATTGTGACCACTCACTCACACAGGGATAGAAATAGGGCAACAATGGCTCTTTAAATATGTCACTGAATGTATAGATTTTATGGGGTCGTAGAAGGTCACCTCTCCCACGTCATAGTCCAGACACACGCTCCCCCTCCTGAGTGTCCTCTTCAGAGTGAGGCGGGTCCAGGGCATGGTACAGGCGCTGTACTGGCCCCCATCCCTCAGGGCCATGGAGCCAGAACCCATTTGAGAAAGAGAGCCATGGGAACGCAGTGTTGAGGTTCAGAGTCACTGGGGCTGGATGGAAACACAAACAGGTATGCTATACAATTGACATTTTAATGTGTGGTACTCGAAAACGTCTACTGATCTGTTAACGATAAATTTGCTCTGGTCTAGTACTCACTGTATTTCAGCTTCTCTCATATCTTGAACCTCAGGTTTCCCAGGTGTTGGGCCACGTCTAGGAGTGCCCCTAATACAGGCTTTGGATCCTGTACAATTGGCCCTTGAGCAATTATAACGTGGACATAAATAACCTTTCCTATAGCCGATACTGCGCCACCTTTTTTATACGTGAGGTGAGGTCCTCGGGACTAATCTAAAACCCACACAGGTTCTTTAAAAGTGGGGCATGGGAACAAACAGGCCAGGTATAACACAAACATATAATTTATTCACAAGGACTAGTAGAAAGCTTCGATGCATATTTACCCCCTTTTTTTTGTTGGCACAAAACTACCTACATACTTCCATTCATTTGTATGGGTTACCTTCAGACGAGTCCCGTGACACTTGTGTGGAGAACACCATCGTGTTCGTGAGAGTCTCATATTTCCATAGAGCGGTCATATTAGTTTCTAGGTCACACCGTTCGGACGCTACAGAGGTTTTCGGGATGTCTCATGGTCTGACAAACACCGCTATAGCTCGGCCACCTTCCGCCACAGATGCGGAAGACATAGAACAAAATAGCATATCTATCTTAAACGTTCTTCTTTTGCTCTATAAAGGCCAATGCAGAATTCAACGGTCTCGTCTCCGCTGACCTCCTGAAATCCTTTCTTGCTGGACCATCTCTCGCTCTCTCTCATCGTTGCAGACCTCCAAGCAGAATAGAAGAGCTGCTGTTTTGCTCGGCCTTTCACACTTCCCGAGGGAGGATCATCCAACTTCATCAAGATCTGTCAGGTGTGTGTGTAACTACTGTAAGTTATGAGTTTTCTGTTTAGGCACACACAGCCCTGATTTTTCCCTCTCATAAGTGAATAAGCTTTATATCAACATTGGTAAATAATTTAGCTTATTCTAACAATACCATATGTATTGGAACTAATCCACTCAGGGCTATGTGTACATTAGTAATTGGTTATTTTTTGTGTTGCGCTGTAGCCCACTGATCCAGGAGAGCAGAACACAAAAGGGGGTTTAACATCGCTGTACTAATCAGGACTGAAGATGGTGGAGGAGATGCGCTTTTGATCAGAACGTAAGTGCTTCTCTCACTCTTTCCCTCTCTCCTCAAACACACACACTCTCTCACACAGTCACTCTCTCGCACTAATACACACTATCTCTCTCTCTCTCTCTCTCTGTCTTTCTCACTTCTAACCAGAATAGAAGAGCTGCTGTTTCACTCGGCCGTCCACACTTCCTGGCGCAGGATCCATCCAATTTATTCATGACCTGTCAAGTGTGTAATCTGTATCTGTTTCTCTCACTCCCTATCACTCTCCCAGTCTCTCTCTAACCCTAACCCTCTCTCTTCCATTCCATTTCTGTGTCTTTCTGTTATAATGTGATTACATTAATTAATTATATTTTGAAGTCAATCATGATGCTTCGAGTCAAACATCCGATTGATGGCATCAGGAGAGTTACCATTGAAAGTCTGCCAGAGACTGTGGAAGAACTGCAGTCAATACTGAAGAGCAAGCTCGATTTGGAAGGTGACGTCGTACTTGAATTCAAAGATCCATTATTTGAAAATGAGCAACCCTGAAGGTAATGCTTAAGACGCCACCTGACTCTGAGCGTTCAGACAGCGGCACTTTGGACACTGGCAGTATTTAGTTGATATCAGACTCTCTCTCACCTTCCTCCCGTGCACAGCAGTGGCCTGAGCCATGTATCTTCCCCACCTTTAACTATGACGTTGAATTGAAGCTCAGACATGGAAATTAGGATTATGGAATGGACCCCTTTTGCCAGTCTCCAAGAATATGAAGACAGAAATTCTTGACAAAGTAGCGGGTGTTATGTTTGACGTCAACCCATACCCATCACAAAAACAAGTCGAAGGTGTTGCCAAAGCTCTGGTGGAGAAACACCCATGCCTGAAAAAGCCAGGACCGTCATGCGGATGGTCTGCCTGGAAATTCAGCCTGAACTTTCAATATGGGAACTATCGTCAGAAGTTGCACATAACAGGATGCCCTGAGCTTATGGTAAATTGTAACAAGAGGTCAAGGGTTGATGGCAAAGACAAAAGAAAGTTGTTTTTTTAAATAAACAAGCGATCAGAGGTGAATTTCTTGCCAGATACTCCTCAAGCAAAAACAACAAACAAAGAGGAGAGAAACAGTTTGCTAGAGGAGAAAAATAAAAAGCGGATGAACTGCTGATGGGAAACACGTTTGCCCTACTGAGAAAGGACATCATTCAGGATGAGCCACTTGTGTCTGATGTGAAAACCAGATGGCCAGCTTTGTTTACAGAGAGAAAGGTAGGCTAGTGTCCCCCTTTTCAAACTGGCTGTGGCGTTACAATCCCTTCCCAACAATTTCTACAGTTTGTTGCATATATAGTATGATAACCATTTCATCATATTTTGCTCTGTAAATGTCAATGCAGAATTCAACCACCTTGTCTCCGCTGACCTCAATAAATCCTTCCTCGCTGGACAAGCCCAGATTTCCTGGTTGTGCAGAGCATGGGCTTCAACAATGGCCGAACATCATAGTCTTATACGTTCTCTTGATCATAACGTAAGTGTCTCTCTACCCCCAACCCCTCTCTCTCTCTCGCTCTCGCACACTCTATCTCTCTCGCTAATACACACACACTTTCTCTCTCTCTCATGCTGTCTCTCCCACTAACACCCTCTCTCACTAACACCCACTCTCTCACCAACACCCTCTCTCTCATTATTGCGGAACTCCAACCAGAATAGAAGAGCTGCTGTTTTACTTGGCCTCCCACACTTCCTGAGGGAGGAACTTCTATAAGTCCTTGGTTTTCTCTTTGGGCACCCACAGCCCTGATTTTGCAATCTCATACTCCTTGCTAGCTGTCCAATGCGTAAGGTAATTCATAAGTGAATAAGCTTCCTCCACATTGGTAAGTCATTTAGCGTATTCTAACAACACGATAAGTGTTGTGACTAATCTACTCAGGGCTATGTGTACATTAGTAATTGGTTGTTTTGTGTTGTCCTGTAGCCCACTGATCCAGAAGAGCAGACCACAAAGGGGGTGAACATCAGAATACTAATCGTGACTGAAAATGGTGGAGAAGATGCGTTCTTCAAGGAAATCATCTACGTTGTAGTGATCTTAGAAGAGCACATTGTCCTCCATGAGCTGCGGGACGTCCCCAACGCCTTTGCCGTTATGATGGGTCTTCTCTATGCCCTATACCATAAAGTATATCTTCAGATGCCATCATGAGCCTCGGTATAGACAGCTGCTCTGCAAGGCGGTTTCATGGCCTGTGGAACAAGTTGTGCCAGTGTACTGTTTAAGGACTCCTGAATGAACAGAAAGACTGTATAGTTACACACACCTGACAGATAGTGATGTAGTTGGATGGATCCTAAAAACAGACTAATCGTTTTTTGACCATCCACAGCATTATGGACAGCTGCTGTTGCTATAGAGAACTTCACTGCACGTTTAAACTGAGCGCGTTCTTGTTCATACTCCTTATTTTGAAAATGGTTAGAGTTCCAAAAGTACAACCGCTATCAACAATCTTTTTACAAGCTAAGTTGAGTCAGTTTGTGTGTCAACATTGGTTTGGTGTTTGTAGCTGTAACGGTCCAAGAGCATTGGCATATCCAAATATCTCCCATTTGAAATTGAACTTTTGTGGAAATGTATTTATAGTTTTCTATTTTTTGCTTTTATGCCAACTTAAAAACGGTTTCAGTTCAAAAACTATACATACAATATAGATACAAAAGTATGTGGACACCCCTTCAACTTAGTGAATTTGTCTATTTCAGCCACACCCGTTACTGACAGCTGTATAAAATCGAGCATGCAATCTCCATAGACAAACATTGGCAGTAGAATGGCCTTACTGAAGATCTCAGTGACTTTCAATGTGGCACCGTCATAGGATGCCACCTTTCCAACAACTCAGTTTGTCAAATCTCTGCCCTGCTAGCAATTAAGAACACAGCCATGAAAAAAGAATGGTACCAACATATCCTCCGAGAGCAACTTCTCCCAACCATCCAGGAACAGTTTGGTGATGAACAATGCCTTTTCCAGGATGATGGAGCACCTTGCCATAAGGCAAAAGTGATAACTAAGTGGCTCGGGGAACAAAACATCGATATTTTGGGTCCATGGCCAGGAAACTCCCCAGACCTTAATCCCATTGAGAACTTGTGGTCAATCCTCAAGAGGCGGGTGGACAAACAAAAACCCACAAATTCTGACAAACTCCAAGCATTGATTATGCAAGAATGTGCTGCCATCAGTCAGGATGTGGCCCAGAAGTTAATTGACAGCATGCCAGGGCGGATTGCAGAGGTCTTGAAAAAGAAGGGTCAACACTGCAAATATTGACTCTTTGCATCAACTTTATGTTTGACACTTATGAAATGCTTGTAATTATACTTCAGTATTCCATAGTAACATCTGACAAAAATATCTAAAGACACTGAAGCAGCAAACTTTGTGGAAATGTATATTTGTGTCATTCTCAAAACTTTTGGCCACGACTGTACATTCTTCGAAAAAAGGTGTTATCTAGAACCAAAAAGGGTTCTTCAGCTGTCCCCATAGGAAAACCCTTTGAATAACCTCTTTTGGTTCCAGGTACAACCCTTTTAGATTTAATCTAGAACCCTTTCCACAGAAGGTTCTACATGAAACCCGAAATAGTTCTACCTGGAACCAAAAAGGTAACCCTTTTGGAACTCTTTTTTTCTAAGTGTAATTTTATTGAACAAAACACTAAAAAAAGTAGAGAATTCATGACACTTTCTCTCAATAAATTAATTAACAGGAAAGTGCCCCAGACAAAGTTTCGGAATACACATTTGTGTCACAGACATTACTGTCACCACTAGAGTCACTGTGACAGACTTTACCAAGACAGACACTTCGGTGAGTGATCGTAAAGTAGTCTCACCAGATAATATCCTTAGTAAGCAGGTGTCACAGTCACAAACACCTTCTCAGGGCAGATACTCAGGACTCCAGGGTTAGTGCCATCGGAGTTAAGACAGGGAGAGAAGTAGGGGAACAGTCTCTCTGTGAACCTCTGTTCGAACATATAGATGAGTGACATGTCACTGGAGTCATAGAAGGACAGCTCTCCTTTCTCATAGTCCAACTTGACCCTGACGTTCTGGGGTTTCCTACTCAGGACCAAAGGGGTACCCAGGGGGGCGGTTCCAGCGCTATACTCCTCCCCATTCCACAGCCCCATCGCCCAGATCCCACCCTCTGGGCTGACCATCACATTTCCCTTCCTGGCCACACCCTCTTTGGCCACTCCCAGGGTCCAGGCCTTCTTAGGCCCCACCTCCACCTCCCAGCTGTGAATGCCTGAGTAGAAGCCTTCAGAGCCCAGCACGCTCACTGAGCTGTCGAATCGCTCCGCGTTATCAGGCACAGGCTGGGACGATCGTCTGTCACTCACCTCCAGGAGGACCCTAGAGATCAGTAGATCAGGGTGGGCTGAATTCACATCCAGGGTCACAGGGGCTGGGACAGAGGGAGTGGACAGGTTAGTTGGACACCAGGTCAGATACATGGATGTTAGTTTACTGTATTTCTGGCTGTATGAACAGAACATGAGTCAGCAGTTTGTCATTCAGGAATCAGATCATTCATCAGTTTTATTGTCAGTTATCAGACTAGCTCAGAAAGGGGACATTTTATTGTTACTTCAGTCGTGATTCATAGCTTGAATGACTGACACTTGTCCTGGATATTGTACTATAATGTTTAGTAACTGATCATTTTACTGCGTCATTGAAGCAAGTCAATGACCTCAAATACGTGGGTTGTTGCTTATAAAACTTTGTTCTCACTGTATTGCACCATCTCTTGCATCTTCTTCCAGACATTAAACCTCAGGTTTCCCAAGTGTTGGGCCACGTCTATCAGTGCCCCCGATACAGGCTCTGGATCCTGCAATGTATACTTGGCCCTGAAATGACAGACAGTACAGACATTTTATGATACTAGTGTTGGTGACTGATCAGATACTTGACTATTGATGATCATTGTAATGTTGCGTACCTGTCTTTCAAGTCCTTGTACATCTGAAACAAGAACACGTGTGGACCTCAGTACAGAATAGTACATTTGTTTGAGAACGCCTCAGTGCAGAATAATATCTTTGATTGAGAAAGCCTCAGTACATTGAACAGTTGTGACATGCAAAATAAAGTGTGACCTGTAGAAACGAGATGTCATCTGTCTTCATCTTGGTCTGTATGTTTGAGATCCTCCCGGAGAGTGAGGCCATGTTGCTGGCAAGACGGGTGATCCTCTCGGTCAGTAACCCTGTCTTCATCCCTTCCTCCTGTTTCAAAGCTGCCAGTCTGGCCTCCTCCTCAACTCTCAGGAACTGGTGGAGGTTCGCAAACTCACTCTTGATCTGTCCTGCTGTGGTTTGGGCCTGAGTCTGGAAGATGGAACAGTACAGTAAGACAGATATTACATAGGTACATGTCTATGTAATATCTTTGTAGTAGGCCTGTCTTTGTAATATTGTGTAATTTAGCTAGCAACATACCTTGATGTATTGTGCTGCACGCTTTCTTGAGGCTCTCGCTTGCTTTATGTCCAGTTCCAGTTTCTCAGGAAGATTGTAGAGCAATGAAGTGATTTCCCTCTGGGTAGATCATGGAAAAGAGTGGGGATAGTGGTGGAGAAGTAGGGAGGGGTAACAGTAGAGAAAGGATGGATCGAAGTAAAAATACTTTAGATCTGGTGGTTTCTCAGCTATTCTGTACTGCTACTTTTATCTAATACCAAATGCAACTTGGTTAGCAAGAGGAAAAGACTGCAAGTAGATCTGTCTTCCAGCTATAGCACAGTACCTTACGCCATTGCGCTTCCTCCTTCACTGGCTGGTGTTTATGCTTGGCATGCCGCTCGGTCTCCACACACACAGCACAAACAAGTTCCTCACATTCCTCACAGAAAAACCTGAGCTTCTTATTATGTCTGGCGCACACCACAAGACCCACTTCTCTCCCCCCACTCCCCTTCTTCTCTTCTCTCTGCAGGTAGGCCTCCACTATGTTCCTCAGTTTCATATTAGACATTGCGGGCTGGATATTGTCTATGGAATTCCTTCCCCTGCAGACTGGGCACTCGCGCTCCTTTTGTTGAATCCATGCTGGTGTTTCCAGGCAGCTGCGGCAGAAGCTGTGTTGACATTTCAGACTCACTGGGTCCTGGAAGAACTCAAAGCAGATGGGACAGCTGAGGTTACCCTCCATAGCTGCTGTAGGTCCCTGCTGGGTCATCCTCTTCCTCAGATGAAGTTAGGTAAAGGCCATTCTCTTCAGAATACAGTATGAAATAGCGACTGTACATGTGTACATGTGTCATTACAACCGTGTCCTTTATCCCTTTCTATTCCTTTTCACCAACCCACTACAGGGAAGTTAGGTTTATAATGCTATCAAATACCATTAAGGCCCTACCTGTGATCAAAGTTTATCCAGCTTATCCGGTTCATTCCAGGACAGAGCAATTAAGTAATTCCTTTGGCACATGTTGTTGTATCAGTCTTTCAACAACAAAAACCCAACAGAAACAGCCAAGCTGTCATATATAAAAGATACAAAGTACACTGCGGTTTTAGATGCAGTCTTGTAGGAACGTTTGATGAAAATAAGGTTTTAGGACTTACGTTATGAGACGTGTCAAAATAATAACTGATTGGCACTGATTTGAAATGTTTGTGCTAACAGCCTCAGCCATAATTGCCAGTCTGACACATTGTCAAATCAACTTCAAAAAGCTCATACTCTAAGAGGTGATTCTGGTCTGTTGTGATTGGTTATAAATTACATGAATTTTGAGAGTAAGAACCAGTTAAAGAATTTCGTCAACCCAGCTCCAACTGAACTGCAAACCGACATTACATAGCACCTGACGGTGCGTCAGGCTCAAAGTAGCTTCACATGTTAGCAGACCCTCAGCTGGTGACTATTACATATACTGCATATACTGAGCAAAAATATAAACATGATATGCAACAATTTCAAAATGTTTACGGAGTTACAGTTCATATAAGGAAATCAGTCAATTGAAATAAATTCATTAGGCCCTAATCTATGGATTTCACATGACTGGACAGGGGTGCAGCCATGGGTGGGCCTAGGATGGCAGCTTATCGTAGAGAAATGGATGTTCAATTCTCCGGCAACAGCTCGGGTGGACATTCCTGCAGTCAGCATGCCAATTGCACGCTCCCTCAAAACTTGACACATCTGTGACATTGTGTTGTGTGACAAAACTGCACATTTTAATGTGGCCTTTTATTGTCCCCAACACAAGGTGCACCTGTGTAATGATCATACTGTTTAATTAGCTTCTTGATATGCCACACCTGTCAGGTGGATGGATTATCTTGTCAAAGAAGAAATGCTCACTTACAGGGATGTAAACACATTTCTGCACAACATTTGAGTGAAATATGCCTTTTGTGCGTTTGGAACATTTCTGGGATCTTTTATTTCAGCTCATGAAACATGGGACCAACACTTTACATGCTGCGTTTATAATTTTCTTCCACTGTAATACATTGTATGCCATTTAGCAGACGCTTTTATCCAAAGCGACTTTAGTCATGCTTGCATACTCTTTACATACGGGTTGGCTCACAGAGATACCAACTGACACTGACATTGTCCATAGTGTACCAGCAATACCAAGGTGCCATAACATTACTTCAAAAAGTATAAATAGATCTAAATAGATATAACTTGGTGTAGCTGACATTCAGTTGTGAAAGCTATCAAACGGGGGTGGTAAAGGACTGCTATATGGCTGCTGTATTGTAGTCAATCACAAGGGATGATGACTGGGGCTCATACAGGTAACTGCCAAAATAAAGGAAACACCAATAGAAAGTGTCTTAATAGGGCATTGGGCCACCACGAGCCAGAACAGCTTCAACGCACCTTGGCATTGATTCTACAAGTTTCTGGAACTCTATTGGAGGGATGCGACACCATTCTTCCATGAGAAATTCAATCATTTGGTGTTTTGTTGACGGTGGTGAAAAACGCTGTCTCAGGCACCGCTCTAGACTCTCCCATAAGTGTTCAATTGGGTGACTGTGACGTCCATTGCATATGTTTTGCATCGTTTTCATGCTCATCAAACTACTCAGTGACCACTCGTGCCTTGTGGATGGGGGCATTGTCATCCTATGGGGGGCATAGTCATGGTAGCCAAAATAATGGCCTGCTCAACATTTTTATACATTACCCTAAGCATGATGGGATGTTAATTGCTCAATTAACTCAGGGACCACACTTGTGTGGAAGCACCTGCTTTCAATATTCTTTGTATCCCTCATTTAAGTTTCCATTATTTTGGCAGTTACCTGTATTTAAGAGGCTATTAAGTTAATATTGATTATTTGGCAGATGAAATCCCATGCTACTTTTTAGGGCACAGCTCTAGGCAGACAAGAGAGCATCTAATCATATAAACTTTTTTACAAAATACTGTGTCTAGTCACATATTTATTTTAAATAGGATACCTAAACGTTTCTGATGCAATCTATCATAGGCTCTTTCTTCCTCTGTCCGTCTTCCAACTACTCATTTTCTTTATCTCTCACCCAAAATTCTCTGCCACTGATCCCTAATTGTACCCAAATGTTCCATCCCACCCCTGAGTAATTTCTCTTTCCCCAACTGCTCCAGAAACGAAGGCTTTCGTCGAACTTCGTGTCTGTTGATTCCACTACCACTGGAATGGTAATTTAAGTTCCTCTTTGGTAATATTAGGGATCTATTAGGGTGAGGTTCATCACTTCTCTTCAGATCATTTGGCATAAATAGTTCCAACTGAGATACTTATAGAATCCTGTTTTGGGACACAGGAGAATGGAGTAGGCATTAAACTGACAATATCTTGATACAGTGGACGATCAGACCGACACATTGATGAGTCTAGGCCTGAGAGGACTCCTATTGGAGACCACAGAGTATGTTCTGGCCTCGTTTAAAGTCAAAAAAATATCACGCAACTCTCTCAACTAAGTGTGAATTCTGCAATGTGACACAGCTCAAGGCCTCATTATTCCCCCCTACCCGCCCGCTCTCGTCTACTCTCCCTCTCTTTCCTTTGTTCTCTTCTCTTTCTCTTTCCCTGCGTTCCCCATCACAGGAGTCCTATTCCCTAATAACAGCCCTCAGTAGTGAACAAGACTGTACTTCTGTAAGGGGCATGAAATAGTGAAGCCTGTGGTTCATCATAATTGATGGAGGTGGCTGCAATAGGACTGAGGTCTTATATAAATCCCACATCCCGTTGAGTGAGAGACTGAGCGAGGACTTGTGAAACACGAAATGACTGACTAGGTGTTGGGATTTGAGATAAAAATGTTCATATGAGGTGACAGTATAAAACTTTTATTTTAGGGTAGTTTCATACGTATATGATTTACCGTTTAGAAATTAACGCTTTATATATCTAGCCCCCCCCCCCCCACCCCCCCACCCCCACCCCATTTGTAGATGTCATAGGTTTTTGGACACATTTCACTTATAGTGTATTAAAGTAGTCAAAAGTCCCATATTCCTTGCACACAATGACTACATCAATCGTGTGACTCTACAAACGTGTTGGATGCATTTACAGCTTGATTTGGTTGTGTTTCAGATTATGTTTTGTCCAATAATAAGTGAATGGTGAATAATGTATTGTGTTGTTTTTGGAGTCACTTTTATTGTAAGAATAGAAGATGTTTGTGAACACCTTTATATGAATGTGGATGTTACCATGATAATCATGAATGAATCATGAATTGATGACGAGTGAGAAAGTTACAGACGGACAAAGATCTTTCCCCCACCCCCCGCCCCACCCCCCTAATCTCCCCCATTATTGGTCGTGGTGAGAGGTTAGCAGGCCTTTTTGTAGCCTCTGTAACATTCTCACTCATCCTTATTCATGAATCATCTGCGATTTGTCTTAACCATTGCATTATCTGGATGTATTTAGAAATGTTCAGAAGCATCTTATCTACTCACGTAGAAAGACCATTACTCCAGTCATCACTCACCGTTCAGTTCCTATTGGAACCCAACACACAACCAAAACAAATTGCAAATGCATTCAGCGAGTTTGTAGAGTCACACGCTTGTCATTGCAGGAATATGGGACCAAATACTACTTTGACTACTTTATTCATACACTATAAGTGACATTTGTCCAACTACTTATGACATCTTCAAATGGGGGGACTAGATCTATAAAGTGCTTTCATTTCTAAATGGTAAATCAAATATGTACCGTATGAAAATACCCTCAAATAAAGTGACATTCTGTACAGTCAACTCACACGTACATACTGTTGGATTCTAGCTTGAAATATACTTATTCATGTTGCCATACTAGAACTTATTGGTTACTTTACATGTATAATGAATGTATATGTTGGGGTCAATGGAGGGTGGATAATAACTATGTGTATGGAAAGTAATTGAGTGAGACAATGGGGGGAGGCAGGGAGTATTTGTTACTGTTAAATCTCATGGATCCTATGGAGGGAGGCAAAGGGCAACAGTCTGGTTTCAGTCACTGATAAAGTAGGACAGCCGTGGATTAGGGAGGAGCGAGGAATTCAGCCCGAGGTCAGGTCAGATGAAGTGAGAAGGAACAGTCCTATCCCACACACATTTCCACACCCACGAAGGTTCTAGCCTGTGGCAGGGCCATGACTACACCAGTAAGAGGAAACCAATTAAGTTCCTGACTTAGCAACAGAGACATATTGGCTGTCTAGATGGGCAAGGAGTTGACTCCGCCCAGTAGGAGGGTATAAATATATGTGCTTGTGTAAACATGTCTTTGTCTTTGCACCTGTTTGACCCAGTGGGTGAATAAACATACTTTTTCCTAGTCATCCATTTTAGTTTTTACTCTGTTTGTTTAGAACCTAACAATCCGTAGGGGAGTGTACCTCTCTCGCTCGCTCTCTCTGATATCGTGATGTCAGCACTACTGACTGAGGAGTGATGTAAAACCCAACCTGATACAGCCTAATACTTGTTGTGTACTGTGTGATGGCCTCCACTGCAGTAGTCCCAGCACCTGATATCGTCACACCATATGCTCCAGCTCATTAATCAACACCTGTCAACGTAGAAACAATCAATCTGAAATACACTGTTAGCAGCACTGCTATAAAGTTAAGCTACAACCAGCAAACGCTGTGTGTGTGTGTTTGTGTGTTTGTGTGTGTGTGTGTGTGTGTGTGTGTGTGTGTGTGTGTGTGTGTGTGTGTGTGTGTACATGCAGTTGTGAAAGTGTGTGCCTCTGTGTTTTAGCTGACGTGTGGGTCTGGGGGAAAATGATGAAAAATGGAGTGGAGAATGATGGAGTGGAGAATGATGGAGTGGAGCTTTCTTCCATACGGTAGGCAGGAGACAGAAACATTGCTCATGTGGGAGAGATGGGGAACAGTGAATAGATCTCCTGGCCACACTGGGCAGTCTCAGTACTAAACCCCCAAGAGGGAGGACTAGTGGAGAGTTTAAGGGGGAGAACTGCTACTGTATGTGGTCTTTCAAATGTTTGCTCTGTTTCTCCTCTGAATCATTGACGCATGTCTGCCCTTGACAAGCTAACACATGCCGTTTGGGGGTATCTACTGAGCTGCTCATGTCATGTCCCCCACTCACGTTTGAAACCATAACTGCTTAGTTGAGTTCATTTGCAGTTATGTATTGGCACAACCAGCTGTCTTCAAAGCAATGCATTTCAATTACATGTATTACGTTTGTGTTGATGCTTTGAATCCCCTCGGTTTCAGAGTTTAATGTTATTGTTCATAAGTTTTCACTGCTGGAGCAATAATGAGAATCTAAGTCCGATATGTTCTTCTGGAATGCTTTGTACTTTATGTTAGGTGATGGGAGAGGCTACATGAATGACTGGATGAATACATTGTAAATACATTGTAAAGCTGGTGCTTTATGTTCTCATTGGATGCAGGCTACATTACTGTAAAAGATTCCACTGAGACACTGGGTTTGGGGTGTCACGGCACAATTAGACTGCTACCGATCTCAGTTCCTGACCCTGTTCTTTGAAGGACTGCAGCCAACCAACCATTAGAACCCACTTATCTCCGAGGGCCAACTGATACACAACCCCTCTGTCAGATATCCCCACTAGCGATTCATCACTAAGCAAACCCACCAACCAAATGCTGTGTACACTGTGCTTTTCCCATCATACTGAACCATTCCAACACACACACACAAGAAAAAACCCACATTTACAAAGCAATAAAGAATAGTATGATAATAATAATACATCTGAATCCAATTGGATCCAGACCCAGATCCCTGGCACTTTGCCACTGTGCTGTGGACATGCACAGCCAGCATTTCAATAGAATATTAGCCCAATATATAATATTTAATACTCTCAGCAGCCCAGTAATAGAACTGGCATTAAGTGAAAGGCTTGTTTTCTTTCTCAGCCTGTGAATCTAGCTGGAAGTTTATTAACATGTTGAAATGAATTGTGGCCATGGGTGAGAGGCTGGGCAGGACACTCACTAATAGATGGACCTTTCCAACGTCTGGGGGAAAGGAGAGAAAAACAATGGAGAGAATTTCAATAGCAGCTCACGCCCGAACCGCAAACCCCCGGATCTTATGAACAGCGTCCATGAATAATTCACAGTGAAATATGAGGTCATATTTTATTGAAAAGCTTTAAGATTAGCCAAGACTGGGCTATGTATCATCCACAGTTGCCAGGGTTGAGAGCCATGAAGTGGAGCAGAACTGGCCACTGGAAACGAAGTGTAATAATGCTTTGATGCATGGCTGTTGCTCTACCAGTTGTTGGTTTTGATACAGTACATACAGTAGAGTTCATAGAAGGATCAGTTCCCACGTTACACAGTTAGAAAGCTTCAGATAAATAATGTGTGTCTGTAGTAGTAAGAAACAGGTGTTTGTCACGATAAGAAGTACGTCTCCGTGGCCTGGGGTGGTCTAGGGGTTCAGTTGCGTTCAGTTGTCAAACGTCGCCGATAGAAACGCCATGAATAGAGCCGCCATGATTCCTTGTTCCGCATGTCGGAGAGGCAGGTTTGTTCTACTATCTGAACGTTCCAAAATGTTGTGTCCTGCTGGATGCGCTCCTGGCGTTAGTGTAAAGAGGCAGGCTTTCTATTGGCGCTTTAGCACACATTTTTAAAAACCACGTGAATGATTGAGATTGCTGCCGAAATAGACATAACCAAAATGTTGTTATTTTTCATGAAATGGCCATAAACATACTGCGGGAAAATTCTCGAAAGGTCTGGAACTCACCTTTCTGGTAAAAAATAGTTATAAATTGCTGGGGTGTACTCACTTTTGAGGACACAAGCTCAGGTACATATGTACAAATATTATGACAATTTCAAAAAGTGGGCAATAGAGCTTGAAATTACAAATGATTTCTAAATATAGTACAAATCGAATTATAACTATGAGATTTCACCTTTCTCATGGCTGTATAGTACATATGATTATACTTAGCGACAGTACAATATTGGCACCATTTCATATAACTTGCGACAGATACTTTTCTCCTAAACATCCACTGAGCGGCGCAAAGACACCATTCAAATGTCTGCGGACTCGTTACAACTTCAGCTTTAAGCACACGGGGATTTCATCCATCTGTGACCAAGAGAACAATGGTCTTGTTTCAATTCTATGAAATCATTTTGTATTTTTTCATGTTGAGATCTCGAAATCCGGCTGAGAATATCACAGCGAGCTGAAACCACAACTGATGGATTCGCTAGACTGTCGCCTTTCATATGCCGTTTCCTTAGGCTGAGCTCCTGCTTGATGCCAGCCAAAAATGACGGTGATAAGTGTAGCCTGGCAAAAGTAAACCCAGCACAGGACACAGAAATATCTTTGGAGTTGTTTATTCTGAAAACTGTCCCTGGTAATGGAAACGGAATCCATTGGAAAGTTATTTGAATCAGTTTTAAACAGACTACAATAATAAGGAATGACTTCAACGTCTCATCTAACCTGCTTACTGAATACGCTTGAATTATCAGAAACGAAAGTGCAATGAGTCAAATAAACTCTGGACCTTCTTCTTTATCCGTGAATCCAATCACTAAACAAAGTGTATCTAGCCAAAGTGCATAAAAAATGGTAGAGGCCTATTTCTGTAAAACAAGAAAACAAAACAAACCACAAACTAAGTTAGCCTTGTTAGTAGTTCACAATAACCTTGTCAAAGTTACATTCTTGCATGAAGTGAAAGAATACATCTCGTCTTTAAACAAGTTAACGATTACAACACTGTCCATGTGCTCCTACAGATGCACACGTTGGACAGGTCAACATCACGTTCTCCCCTCTAACATAAGGAAAACAATATACACCATGAATGTCATTATCACAGCAATGATAATAGTTTCCCTCAAAACTGAAGATCACTATGAATAAACATTCAATTTGAAATGTAATTCTCACTTTAGATATCTTGTTCAACTCCACAACGTGGTCCGACAGTAACTGGACGTAACAAGCAGTAGTTAGCCACCAACACCCAATTACAAATCTGCAAACATCAACAGTAAACGAATACAGCTAGGTGCTTTTACCACCAGACTACATAAAACTAGAAACACACAGAGAGAGAGAGAATAAATATCCCACATGAAAAAATACTATAGTTACTATAGAATACTATAGCAATGATTATAGAATGCTGTGGTAAACTGTAGTATACTATAGAATATTAAACTACACACTGTGGTATCTCTCGATCACGTGTGGACTCCCGAGTGGCGCAGCGGTCTAACACACTGCATCTCAGTGCAAGAGGCGTCACTACAGTCCCTGGTTTATTCCAGGCTGTATCACATCCGGCCTTGATTGGGAGTCCCATAGGGCTGCGCACAATTGGCCCAGCGTCGTCCGGGTTTGGCTGGGGTAGGCTGTCATTGTAAATAAGAATTTGTTCCTTACTGACTTGCTTAGTTAAGTAAAGTTTAAATAAAAAATAAAATAGTACCTACTATAGAATGCTGTAGAATACTATAATAAATACTTAATGATTATCTGCAAAAAAACACTATAGTAAATACTACACTATTTAATTTGCATATATCCTGCCCATTCCCCTCCCCCATATCCCAATTTGTGCCACCCATAAGTTAGAAACCTACATGCCAAGTATATACCATATTATCTTCCATTCGTGTTATAGAAAAGAGCTGAGTGCTGAACTACAGTATCTGTTCAGACTCCAGTCCTACATAGGTACCTACATGTAATGGGAAATTTGTTCTTTTAGTATTTCTCTAATAGGTTTACTCAAGGAGAAACCCTAAAGATAAACCACTATTATATTACAGTCTGCAAAAACACTGCTTCAGGACTTCTGTGGGAGTATAACCTAGGTTAAAGTAATTAAATTCATGGATAAGAAACTTGAGTTCTGTTATTTTTTATATTGATTGATTTTGGCCTTGAAGTGTTTCAGAATGGTTGACACTGGTACTTATTGAACCTCTGTATTGAACTGGCGGTAAACAGCTGCTGTCTAACAGCAGGAATACTGTAGTTGTCCATTTGGAAGATGAGTGTCACGCCCTGACCTTAGAGATCCTTTTTATGTCTCTATTTGGTTTGGTCAGGGTGTGATTTGGGGTGGGTATTCTATGTTCTATTATTTGTATTTCTATGTTTTGGCCGGGTAGGGTTCTCAATCAGGGACAGCTGTCTACCGTTGTCTCTGATTGAGAACCATACTTAGGTATCCCTTTTTCCCACCTGTCTTTGTGGGAAGTTGACTTTGTTTATGGCACATAGCCTTTAGCTTCACGGTTTGTTTTGTAGTGTTTATTGTTTTGTCGGCGTATTCACTTAAATAAAATAAGCTGCACCTTGGTCTACCTCATGCAACAGCCGTGACAATGAGGTAGAAAAAGTAGAAAAAGTTCAGGGGATTTACACTTACTCTGGACTGCATGAGTTGATATGCATAGTACAGAATCCCATTCTCTCCCACATGAAACATACTGTAGTATACTATGGTATGAAAGCTACAGTATTAATTTTAGTGTTTTGCAGACAATATTGTAGTATTTACTGTAGTATACTGTATTATTTACAGTTAACTATTGCTGTAGTAAAATAAAACTGTAGCATATACAATATTAATTAATGTAGTGTATTTGTTTATTGTAATATACTGTAGTATTTACTGTAGTGGTTTTGCAGAGATTACCGTAGTATTTACTTTACTACAGTGTTTTTGTTTATATTATCTTTGACATAGAAGTGGAGACTTTCTCCTTGAGGAATCCTACTGGAGAAATACACAAAGAGCAACTTTTTCATAACCTGTAGGTATGTAGGACTGTGGTCTGCCTTGGGCTTCCGTACACTCCTTTTCTAGCAACATGTGTCATGGGATCTTTAGCACATGCATTAATGAATGTGTCTGCCTGAAAACATGAGACTATGCCATCCATTTATCAATTGGACACTTGTACAAGGGACCTTCAGAATCTGTCAGGAGAAAAGCAAGATGGAGAAAGAGTGAGGAAGAGGAGGAGAGCGTGGATGTAAGAGAGATAAATAGAGACAGAAAAAGAGAGAGGGAGCGGGAGGGAATAAGTGAAGAGAGATGTTATAAATCTTATTCAGTCTAGGGTCTATTTCTCTCCATTTCCGCCTGACTGACATGGCCAAAGTAAACTGCCTGTTGCTCAGGCCCTGAAGCCAGGATATGCATATAATTGGTACATTTGGAAAGAAAACACTTGGAAAGAAATGTTAAAATAATGTAGGAGACTATAACACAATAGATATGGTAGGAGAAAATCCAATGAAAAACCAACGGATTCTTTTTTTTTTGAGAGCCCATGCTCGTCCATTAGAACGTATAGGGAAAAAATTTATCCAGCTCCCAGTATGCAATTCCTATGGCTTCCACTGGATGTCAGTAGTCTTTGTTCAAGGTTTCAGGCTTGTTTCTTCCCAAACGAGGAAGAATTATGAACGAGTGGATTACTCAAATCGATGGCGCCAACTAAATGGACTTTTGCGATTAAAAAGAAGGAATTTATCTAACAAAACGACACTACATGTTGTAGCTGGGACCCTTTGGATGACAAATCAGAGGAAGATTTTCAAAAAGTAAGTGAATATTTAATCGCTATTTGTGAATTTATGAAACCTGTGCTGGTGGAAAAATATTTTGATGTGGGGCGCCGTCCTCAAACAATGGCATGTCATGCTTTCGCTGTAAAGCCTATTGTAAATCGGACAGTGCAGTTAGATTAACAGGAATTTAAGATTTTAACTGATTTAAGGGTGTCAATAATTTCGGACCCCACTGTACACCGTGTTCGTGGTGACGCCTTCCTCGACAAGGACAAACATAACACGCAGCACCCCTTCTACAGGCATGTTGGGGGAAGGTTCTTGAAATGTAACATCCAATCAAAATGTAGATTCTGGGTTCGAGTCCAGGCTCTGTTGCAGCCGGCCACGACCGGGAGACACATGGGGCAGCGCACATTTGGCCCAGCATCCTCCGGGTTAGGGGAACTGTAACTGTGCTATTTCACAAAGGCTCCGCACCTATACACATTTCACAGATCCCGTATGCCCTACATTGTTTATCTTGTTATTAGTCCCACCCTTCAGCTCCACTCAACCCTTCCCATCTATCTTCCAACATCATCCATTTCGGATTTTTATTTGCCATATATTTTTCAACTGTGCTGTGATGCTTCACAAAAGATTTGAATCTTCCTATTCTCATAGCTTCCACGGATTGTAAATTAAAAATAAACATTTTTGCTAAAATAATTATTATATTATTGATTGATTGACTATGGCTTTTCAAATCCCCCAGTATTGCTATCTGTAGCGTTAGTTCTACGCAAATGTTGCAATTCTTCAACCATTCCTGGACCTGTGACCAAAAACGAGCTACATACGGACAATACCAAAATAAATGATCTAATGACTCTGCCTCCTCACAGCAGAATCTGCAGAGCTGGGAAGATTGTATCCCCCATATATATAACATTCTATTAGTTGCAAGAATTTTGTACAATAATTTAAATTGAAAAATTCGAAGTTTTGAATCCGGCGTTGTTTTGCGTATCAATTCATAAACCATGTGCCATGGAATGGGTACATCGAAAATCTCTTCCCAACTATTTTGCAATTTATATGGCACAGCTGTCAGTTTTTTGGTCCTTAAATTAAATTGGTATATGTTTTTATTTATCACACTTTTCTTTAACCATTTATGTTCTTTAATATATGGCCGACATACAAGTTCCTTACTTTTTTCCCCTTCTACTTGCCTCTTCCATTTTTGTGGTAATGCTGCAATTAATTGGTTGTAATTTTGGGTAGAGCAGACATTTCCATATGTCTGTGTTAGCTGCATGTGTGACATTACTCCACCAGTCCTATTTATGATATCATTCACAAAAATTATACTTTTTTAAACATTTCTTCGATAAATACAGTTTTTTTGGGGGAGAGATTTTAACTGATTTAAGGGTGTCAATAATTTCGGACCCCACTGTACACCGTGTTCGTGGTGACGCCTTCCTCGACAAGGACAAACATAACACGCAGCACCCCTTCTACAGGCATGTTGGGGGAAGGTTCTTGAAATGTAACATCCAATCAAAATGTAGATTCTGGGTTCGAGTCCAGGCTCTGTTGCAGCCGGCCACGACCGGGAGACACATGGGGCAGCGCACATTTGGCCCAGCATCCTCCGGGTTAGGGGAGGGTTTGGCCGGCAGGGATGTCCTTGCCATCACGCACTAGCGACTACTGTGGTGGGCGCAGCGCACGGTGTTTCCTCCGACACATTGGTGCGGCTGGCTTCCGGGTTAAGTGGGCATTGTGTCAAGAAGCAGTGCGGCTTGGTTGTGTTGTGTTTCAGAGGACGCACGGCTCTCGACCTTCGCCTCTCCCGAGTCCGTAAGGGAGTTGCAGCGATGAGACAAGACTGCAACTACCAATTGGGGAGAGAAAGTGGTAAAAGTAACAAAAAAATGAAAAATGAAATAAAACTTCTGGAGGACAATGATACAACTTCCCAAGAACATTAAGGGGACCATGACACAACATCCCAAGAAAGTCCTAAAAACATCCCTGGGACAAACCAGGAACTAGACAAAACCTCCAGGGGACAATGACACAACATCCCAAGAACATCCTGGGGATGTCTCCAGATGTCTTGAGATGTTGCTTCAATATATCCAGATAATTTTCCTCCCTCATGATGCCATCTATTTTGTGAAGTGCACCAGTCCCTCCTGCAGCAAAGCACCCCACAACATGATGCTGCTACTCCTGTGCTTCACGGTTGGAATGGTGTTCTTCGGCTTGCAAGCCTCTCCCTTTTTCCTCCAAACATAACGATGGTCATTATGACCAAACAGTTCTATTTTTGTTTCATCAAACCAGAGGACATATCTCCAAAAAATTACGATCTTTGTCCCCATGTGCAGTTGCAAACATGTGCAGTTGTTGTTGTTCTGGGATTGATTTGCACTTTTCGCACCACAGTACGTTCATCTCTAGGAGACAGAATGCGTCTCCTTCCTGAGCGGTATGATGGCTGCGTGGTCCCATGGTGTTTTTACTTGCGTACTATTGTTTGTACAGATGAACGTGGTACCTTCAGGCATTTGGAAATTGCTCCCAAGGATGAACCAGACTTGTGGAGGTGTAAAAA
This sequence comes from Salvelinus namaycush, assembly GCF_016432855.1. Taxonomy (NCBI): domain Eukaryota; kingdom Metazoa; phylum Chordata; class Actinopteri; order Salmoniformes; family Salmonidae; genus Salvelinus; species Salvelinus namaycush. The sequence continues at coordinate 38,654,450 of NC_052310.1, read as the reverse complement.
AAAATCAGAGGTCTTCACTGATTTCTTTTGATTTTCCCATGATGTCAAGCAAAGAGACACTGAGTTTGAAGGTTGGCCTTGAAATACATCCACAGGTATATCTCCAAAGTAGATGTCCTAACCAACTTGCCAATACTATTGTTTGTTAACGAGACATTTGTGGAGTGGTTGAAAAATTAGTTTTAATGACTCCAACCTAAGTGTATGTAAACTTCTGACTTCAACTGTATGTAAGAATGCTGTTAATTGACTACAGCTCAGCATTCAACACCATAGTACCCTCCAAGCTCATCATTAAGCTGTAGGCCCTGGGTCTCAACCCCACCCTGTGCAATTAGGTCCTGGGCTTTCTGATGGGCCACCCCAGGTGGTGAAGTTAGGAAACAACATCTCCACTTTGCTGACCCTCAACACTGGGGTCCCACATTGACTGCGTGGCAATGCATGCCTCCAGCTCATTCATCAAGTTTGCAGACGACACAACAGTAGTGGGCTGGATTACTGTCAACGACGAGACAGCCTACAGGGAGGAGATGAAGGCACTCGGAGTGTGGTGTCAGGAAAACAACCTCTCACTCGGCGTCAACAAAACAAAGGAGATGATCGTGGATTTCAGCAAACAGCAGAGGGAGCACCCCTCTATCCACATCAAAGGGACAGTAGTGGAGAAGGTGGAGTTCCTCGGCATACACATCATGGACAAACTGAAATGGTCCACCCACACAGACAGTGTGGTGAAGAAGGCGCAACAGCGAAGTGCCTCAGGAGCCTCAACCTCAGGAGGTTGAAGAAATTTGGTTTGTCACCTAAATCCCTGACAACCTTTTACAGATGCACAATCGAGAGCATCCTGTCGGGCTGTATTACGGCCTGGTATGACAACTGCACCTCCCTAAACTGCAAGGCTCTCCAGAGGGTGGTGCGGTCTGCACAATGCATCACCATGGGCAAACTACCTGCCCTCCATGACACCTACAGCACCCGATGTCACAGGAAGGCCAAAAAGATAATCAAGGACATCAACCACCCGATCCACTGCCTGTTCACCCCGCTACCATCCAGAAAGCGAGGTCAGTACAAGTGCATCAAAGCTGGGACCGAGAGACTGAAAAACATCTTCTATCTCAAGTCCATCCGACTGCTAAACAGCAATCACTAACTCAGAGAGGCTGCTGCCTACATAGACTCATATCACTGGCCACTTTAATAAATGGATCACTAGTCACTTTAAATTATGCCACTTTGGATTATGCCACCATCTCCACTAACTGAAACTAATTGTATGGATTTTTTCCCTAATAATAATGTAAAATTAACATCTGTACAGAAAGACTCATGTAAAGGCCTAATTACAGAGGAGGAACTACTTGAGGCAATTGGGGCCTTTAAGGATGGGAAAACTCCAGGACTGGATGGCATACCAGTGGAAGTATACAATTTTTTTTTTGATATACTCAAAGGACCATTATTAGCTTGTTTTAACCACTCCTATATAAATGATAGATTATCAGACACGCAACAAGAAGGTGTGATATCATTATTACTGAAACAGGACCCAAGTGGTATATATAAAGATCCAGTCCATTTAAAAAATTGGAGACCTCTTACACTTCAGTGTTGCGATGCAAAAATCCTAGCAAAATGCTTGGCGCATAGAATAAAAAAAGTTTTGTCAGATATTATTCATCCTAATCAGACAGGTTTTTTACATGGACGATACATTGGAGATAATATAAGGCAAGTACTGGAAACAATAGAACACTATGAAATATCCGGGACACCAGGCCTGGTTTTCATAGCTGATTTTGAAAAGGCTTTTGATAAAGTACGACTGGAGTTTATATATAAATGCCTAGAATATTTCAATTTTGGGGAATCTCTTATAAAATGGGTTAAAATTATGTATAGTAACCCTAGGTGTAAAATAGTAAATAATGGCTACATCTCAGAAAGTTTTAAACTATCTAGAGGAGTAAAACAAGGTTGTCCACTATCGGCATATCTATTTATTATTGCCATCGAAATGTTAGCTGTTAAAATTAGATCAAACATTAATATTAAGGGATTAGAAATCCAGGGCCTAAAAACTAAGGTGTCATTGTACGCTGATGATTCATGTTTTCTTTTAAAACCACAACTAGAGTCTCTCCACGGCCTCTTAGAGGATCTAGATACATTTGCTATCCTCTCTGGATTAAAACCAAATTATGATAAATGTACCATATTACGTATTGGATCACTAAAAAATACACATTTCACATTGCCATGTAGTTTACCAATTAAATGGTCTGACGGAGATGTGGACATACTCGGTATACAAATCCCAAAAGAAAGAAATGATCTCACTCCAATAAATTTTTATAGAAAGTTAGCAAAAATAGATAAGATCTTGCTATCATGGAAAGGAAAATACCTGTCTATTTGTGGGAAAATCACCCTGATTAACTCTTTAATCATATCACAGTTTACCTATTTGCTTATGGTTTTGCCTACACCTAGTGACCTGCTTTTTAAATTATATGAACAAAAAATATTCAATTTTATTTGGAACGGCAAGCCAGATAAAATTAAAAGGGCCTATTTATATAACGAATATGAATTCGGAGGGCAGAAATTATTAAATATTAAAGCATTAGACCTCTCACTAAAGGCATCAGTCATACAAAAGTTATACTTAAATCCAAACTGGTTCTCTAGTAGATTGGTACGAATGTCTCATCCTATGTTCAAGAAGGGCCTTTTTCCCTTTATTCAGATTACACCTGCTCACTTTCGGTTGTTTGAAAAGGAAATAATCTCCAAAATATCTTTATTTTTTAAACAAGCCTTAGAAAGTTGGTTGCAATTTCAGTTTAATCCACCTGAACAAATAGTACAACAAATATTGTGGTTAAATTCAAATATAGTAATTGATAAAAAAACTGTATTTATCGAAGAAATGTTTAAAAAAGGTATAATTTTTGTGAATGATATCATAAATAGGACTGGTGGAGTAATGTCACACATGCAGCTAACACAGACATATGGAAATGTCTGCTCTACCCAAAATTACAACCAATTAATTGCAGCATTACCACAAAAATGGAAGAGGCAAGTAGAAGGGGAAAAAAGTAAGGAACTTGTATGTCGGCCATATATTAAAGAACATAAATGGTTAAAGAAAAGTGTGATAAATAAAAACATATACCAATTTAATTTAAGGACCAAAAAACTGACAGCTGTGCCATATAAATTGCAAAATAGTTGGGAAGAGATTTTCGATGTACCCATTCCATGGCACATGGTTTATGAATTGATACGCAAAACAACGCCGGATTCAAAACTTCGAATTTTTCAATTTAAATTATTGTACAAAATTCTTGCAACTAATAGAATGTTATATATATGGGGGATACAATCTTCCCAGCTCTGCAGATTCTGCTGTGAGGAGGCAGAGTCATTAGATCATTTATTTTGGTATTGTCCGTATGTAGCTCGTTTTTGGTCACAGGTCCAGGAATGGTTGAAGAATTGCAACATTTGCGTAGAACTAACGCTACAGATAGCAATACTGGGGGATTTGAAAAGCCATAGTCAATCAATCAATAATATAATGATTATTTTAGCAAAAATGTTTATTTTTAATTTACAATCCGTGGAAGCTATGAGAATAGGAAGATTCAAATCTTTTGTGAAGCATCACAGCACAGTTGAAAAATATATGGCAAATAAAAATCCGAAATGGATGATGTTGGAAGATAGATGGGAAGGGTTGAGTGGAGCTGAAGGGTGGGACTAATAACAAGATAAACAATGTAGGGCATACGGGATCTGTGAAATGTGTATAGGTGCGGAGCCTTTGTGAAATAGCACAGTTACAAGTGGAAATCAAACTGGATGGACAACAGAAATAGAGGAAGGACTAAGAACAAACAAGAGAGAACTATTATAAAGTAGACTGTGTCTGTAAAATGTGTATAAGATGTATAAATTGAAGGTAAAAACAGAAATGTTTATCAGTTTACTCCAATTGGGGGATCGGTGGTAGGGTTTGCGGGGAATAATAATAAAGGTATACTCTTTAAAAAAGTATGTATGTCTATATAGGTATGTGTATGTATATATGTGTATATGTATGCATACGTGTATGGATATATATATTTACCCAAAAAAATATGGGGGATTGGAAATGATGCAGACAATTACATTGGAAGCAACATTCTTTCCGCAATATTAAGCTGATCCACCCCTAAAAAAAAAATTCCTCCCTTTAGATTTGTGTGTATTAGGTAGTTGTGGGGGAATTGTTAAATTACTTGTTAGATTTTACTGCACTGTCGGAACTAGAAGCACAAGCATTTCGCTACGCTCACATTAACATCTGCTAACCATGTGTATTTGACTAATAACATTTGATTTGATTTGGATGTCTCTCCAACCATTTCATTCGCTCTTCCTTCAGTCCATCAACTCTTGGCTGAGCCCTACTTCACAGCCACTGAAAGCACATTCCTGCAATCCTTACATAGTAGCGCAGCAGGAGAGAGTGGTTTCATCACTGTAGCACATTCAGAGATAGATGTATAGCCATTCATCGAAAATAATTAATAGATTTTAAACAAAAAACTGTTTCTGTTTGTCATAGAATGACAACATTAATATGAGATGAAAGGCGAGTTCCTAATGAGTTCAGGAGCTCTGTGAGATGTTCACAGTGATTGGGGCAGATTTTTTGATCAAGAGAGACCTTTAGAAAATATGCACATTTTCGATAACACCAAACATACAAATATGTGTTTTACAGCTATAAGGAAGGTGAAATCTTAATCATCATTAATCATTAATCGTTAATCATTTTATATTTTCATTATAATATATTTAGAAAACATACAAGTAATTTCAAGCCTCATTCATTCTATAGGAAATACATCATATAAAATTTCATATTTTCATATTTTTTAACATATTTGTACTGTGTACTTGAGTGACTACACATCATCAATTTATACACATTTTTTTACCAGAAAGGTGAGATTTGAACCTTTCTTGGAGTATGCAGCATTACTAGTTATTGTTTAATAAATTATTACTTTTGGGGATTACATAGATTACATTTTCGATTACATTTAGTTACATTCTTAAAATTAAGCACATATTTAACATCTTAACCAAGGGAAGCACTTGCTCCATTCGCTATTCGAGTGCAGGCTGTGGATGACATTTTACTTTAATTACACACATACAGTAACAGTCAAAAGTTTGGAAACACCTACTCATTCAACGGTTTTTCATTATTTTTACTATTTTCTACATTGTAGAATAGTAGTGAAGACATCAAACATATGAAATAACGTTCTAACCAAAAAAGTCTTAAACAAATAAAACTATACTTTATATTTGAGATTCTTCAAAGTAGCCACCCTTTGCTTTGATGACTGCTTTGCAAACTCTTGGCATTCTCTCAACATGCTTCATGAGGTAGTCACCTGGAATGCATGTGAATTAACAGGTGTACCTTGTTAAAAGTTTTGTGGAATTCAGTTCCTTCTTAATGTGTTTGAGCCAATCACTTGTGTTGTGACAAGGTAGGGGTGGCATACAGAAGACAGCCCTATTTGGTAAAAGACCAAGTCCATATTATGGCAAAAACAGCTCAAATAAGCAAAGAGAAATGACAGTCCATCATTACTTTAAGACATGGAGGTCAGTCAATTGGAAAATTTCAAGAACTTTGAATGCTTCTTCAAGTGCAGTTGCAAAAACCATCAAGCGCTATGATGAAACTGGCTCTCATAAGGACTGCCACAGGAAATGAAGACCCAGAGTTACCTCTGCTGCAGAGGATAAGTTCATTAGAGTTACCAGTCTCAGAAATTGCAGCCCTAATAAATGCTTCACAGAGTTCAAGTAACATCTCAACATCAACTGTTCAGAGGAGACTGCGTGAATCAGGCCTTCATGGTCGAATTGCTGCAAAGAAACCACTACTAAAGGATACCAATAATAAAAAGAGACTTGCTTGGGCCAACACGAGCCTTTGGTCTGATGAGTCCAAATTTGAGATTTTTGGTTCCAACCGCCGTGTCTTTGTGAGACACAGAGTAGGTGAACGGATGATCTCCGCATGTGTGGTTCCCACCATGAATCATGGAGGAGGAGGTGTGATGGTGTGGGGGTGCTTTGCTGGTGATACTGTCTGATTTATCTAGAATTCAAGGCACACTTAACCAACATGGCTACCACAGCCTTCTGCAGCAATACGCCATCCCATCTGCTTTGCGCTTAGTGGGACTACCATTTGTTTTTCAACAGGACAATGACCCAACACACTTCCAGGCTGTGTAAGGGCTATTTGACCAAGAAGGAGAGTGATGGAGTGCTGCATCAGATTATCTGGCCGCCACAATCACCCGACCTCAACCCAATTGAGATGGTTTGGGATGAGTTGGACCGCAGAGTGAAGGAAAAGCAGCCAACAAGTGCTCAGCGTATGTGGGAACTCCTTCAAGACTGTTGGAAAAGCATTCCAGGTGAAGCTGGTTGAGAGAATGCCAAGAGTGTGCAAAGCTGTCAACAAGGCAAAGTGTGGCTACTTGGAAGAATTTCAAATATAAAATATATTTAGATTTGCTTAACACTTTTTTGGTTACAACATGATTCCATATGTGTAATTTAATAGTGTTGATGTCTTCTATTATTCTACAATGTAGAAAATAGTAAAAAATAAAGAAAAACCATTGAATGAGTAGGTGTGTCCAAACTTTGACTGGTACTGTATATCAATCTAACAAACCAGGTAACTAAAAGCACCTCTCTAACCTATGTTATGGTTCGTTTCTAGTTTGTTAACGTTAAGTTAGCTGGCTAGCTAGTTCAAATAATGACCATATCATAGCTGACAACATCTTAACAGTTTTATTCATTATTACAGGAAAATAAACTCACAACAAGATCATTATTTACAAGTTAGTGGCGAGCTAATGACGGAAAATAGCTTATGGTTGTGAGTGTGAGGAAATAAAAGCAAGGAAATTTCCGGAGAATTTTAGAACTTGGACACTGTATCACTGGCCGAACAATATATCCTAATTTGACTTTGGTGCAGGTCATGTTGTTCTTTACATTACTGTCTCTGGTAAACACACACTATATCAGGGCTGCCTAACCCTCTTCCCGGAGATCTACCGTCCTGTGGGTTTTCAGTCCAACCCTAATTTAACACACTATATCAAATAAAAATAAAGTTTATTTGTCACATGCACTGGATACAGAAGGTGTAAACAGTGTATTAAAATGGTTACTTGCATAGTGGAGTAATTTGTTTAGACATGTAGCTAGCTAGCTAGATAGATAAACAATGAACAATAATCCCAACTCATAATGTTAATACCATGCATGAATCTGCAGGTACATAAAGCTAACCGACTAGGTTCAATGTTAGCTAGCTAGCTAACATTAGGCTTTAACTAGCAATGCAAATAGCTTTCTGAGATACGAATAATATTACCACACAGATCATACACGTAACATTAGCTAGCTAGCTAACAGTACGCTTTAACTTGCAATGAAAAATATAAACATATAATATCTGAAAATGTAGCTAGCTAGACTCTCTACCCTTATACATGGAGGAACACTCATCCTTCTCTGTCATGGATACCATGGTTGCTCTTAGTTTGAACATGGAATCCAGAGACATGCGTTTTATACAACAGCCTTCAGTGAGTTCTCTTTTCGACTCCCTCTGCATATTTGCATTCAATCTTCAGAATTTTCACCATCTCATTAACTATCATACTCTGCTTCCACCAGGCATTCCACTGATTTCAAAATCGGTCAACAACTTCTGTGACTACAACACTGTTGATCGTCATTCCAGAAGACTCTACAATGTCTGATTCAATTAAAATGTTTTTACCTAAATCTGAGATTTCCTCATTGTCTGATTCATTTTCAGAGTCAGAGAGAGTCAGCATGGCAGGATCGTTCTCCAGAAAGTGGAGAGCATTAAAAACACTTTTGTAATTCTTCGTGATATCTTTCAAAAAAAGTTGCGTTAGAAATAATTACCTACACATACTGAGCAGCTCATGTTATAAACAGAAGCATACTACATTGCAGACCAATCTGAACTCATCTCTTAGCTTGTCCAGCCCATCCATAATCTCAGCCAATCATGCCTAGCGGGAAGGTTCTGAGCTTTCCGAGGCTAAACCAACTAGACTCGTAATTTAGCAATTGTATTATAATTTACAGATGGCATGCAAATGTGTTATTGAGGCACATGAAATTTCACATGTTCCAGAAAGCATTACTGCAATAAAAAACACATTTTTTAATCAAAATGCATGTTTACGTTCAAATGCCTCTCCTGTGAAGTAGTGACGTGCGAGTCTGCAAAAAAAACTGCATCCAAGACAGCTTCAACTGCCAGTGGCTTATTCGAGCACTTCACCAAAGGCAAGATTGTGTTGGGCCTCACACTTGCCTCTGCTGTTCTTGGAGAGCTTGAATGTCTAAACATTTCACTGCAGAAGAAAACTCAGACTGTCTCTGGTATGCAGGCTGCAGTCGAGTGTGTGCGGTCATCTCTTAGGGGCAAGAGAAATGACGAAAGCTACCTTTGACTGTATGAGAAAGCAACAACATTGATTGACTCTATTGAATCCATTGAGACGCACTCAAGATGATTTGCTGGCAAAGCAGTGGATCACTATAGGGCAGAATTTTTTAAAGTGTTGGATGATGTGGAGGTCAGTTCGGCGACTGTTTTGACCAGGACAGTCTAAACGTCCTGCAGAAGTTGGAAAGAGCGTTTCTCACGGGGAGTAGGATGAGTCTCTAGATCAGTACCCAGAGGTGAACATAGATTCTCTTTCAGTGCAGATCCCTCTCTTTCACAACAAATACCCCTGTAGCAGCAGTGGAGAGGCAGCAGAGGTCCTCAGGATGCTTCCAGTGGAGGTGCGGGGGTTGTTTGACCAAGTTGAGGTGCTGATCAGAATTTTGTTTGTGGTGCCAGTGTCTTCATGTGAGGCTGAGAGGAGTTTCAGTGCACTCTGCAGGTTAAAGACTTGGCTACGGGCTAGCATGGGCCAAGAGAGACTGAACGGCGTAGTTGTCTGTAATGTACATAAAGACAGGCTGGACAGTCTCAAGAGGGAAAATATCTGCCAGCAATTTGTTGGATCCATTGAAACCCGCAAACATATGTTCGGTTCTTTTGTTCAGTAGTGTGTATAGCAGTTGTTCTCAACCTTTTTTGGGGTACTGGAACCCCTGCATATTTTGAGGCAAGGCAGGCAAGGTTTTGAGCGGTCCTCAGGGACCTCCACCCACTCTATATTATATGTAACGTTACTAGAAACCTTGTGGTGCTGAATACGTTCATTACACTTTCTTATTTCACGGACCCCTTGCAATTACACCAGGGACCTCTAGGGGTCCATGGACCCCTGTTTGAGAACCCCTGATGTATAGTATGATATTTGTTCTTTTGTTTAGTAGTTTTCAGTTTTTAGTACATGACAGTACACTTACTAATTATTTATTTAATGTTATTTGATTTAAAATTGCATACTTTGTGTGACATACTTGTCCATAGCTGCTGTTTGAAGAGTTGAGACACTGACTGAAGGATATTTTGGTTGATTTATTTGGGTTATTCATTGAAGTAGTTATTTTGCGTTTAGAACTGTACTTATTTGTATCTTTTTGTTCTTGTAAAGCTATTGTAGTAGACTCAGGCCAGTGGCACATATTTAATGACTATATTAATGTCTCAGAAAACGTCAAATTAAAAGGTCAATTCAATACGGAGACCAACTTTGTGATGGTTCTCAATGGAGATTATTTTAGACGAGATCACACCATGTTCATTTTATTTACGAAAACTGCACCCATACAGTGTACAGTACCATTGTCACCTACTGGCCTTTCTTGGTATTGCTGGTTGTAAATACAAATACCTGCATACATACTGGACTGATAAGGAACACTTCTATAACTGTTATTATTAGTAGTATTATAATGATTTAAACATTTGAACAAGTTGGGACAACCATTCAGTTAACTACTGTACCTATCAATTATCCAGTAGTAGTGATTATGTTTCCTCAATATACATTTAACATATTACAACGTAGGCTATGTGTTACAGAACTACTTTTGGTGTCCCCCTCAGGAATTGCTCTTGAGAAAATTTCATGTAATTGTCCCCTCCAAAGTTGATATCAGATTTTCGCCCCTGCGTGCGACATACACCTAGTTTCTTGAAACTAGTCATAAATGTGTGACTTCCACTAAGATTGAAACTGCGATGTTCGGAGCTGTAGTTTACGGCCTCTAGCCCTGCGTGCCTGGTCAGTATTTTGGCCATTATTATCAAATCAAATTTTATTGGTCGCATACACATATTTAGCAGATGTTATTGTGAGTGTAGCGAAATGCTTATGTTCCTAGCTCCAACAGTGCAGTAGTATCTAGCAATTCACAACAGTATATACCTATGAAATTAGTAAAACAGTATGTAAACATTATTAAAGTGACCAGTGTTCCATTACTAAAGTGACCAGCGATTCCATGTCTATGTACACAGGGCAGCAGTCTCTAAGGTGCAGAGTTGAGTAACCGAGTGGTATCCGGCTAGTGACAGTGATTAAGTTCAAGGCAGGGTACTGGATGGAGGCCGGCTAGTGATGGCTATTTAAGGTTTAATTAGCTGGCTAGACTACCTTACCTAGCATTCTAAAAATGTTTGCTGACATGGGCTAATTGAGTGACTGTCAGTTACTAACATAACAAGTGGAAAACTGCTGAGGCACTACCAAATCTCTACTTTTATAACTCAAAGGCTATGTCCCCAGGGCAACCTAGCAGCTGCCGGGCCCTATGCACAGTGCGTGGTCTGCGTATAGGCTCCAGGCGCATCATTCTAATAACGGCTTGACAGAGCATAATCCACTGGAGCTTGGGGCTGGAAAGAATACAATATTTCCACAAGTCAGAGAGGCGTGGAATGAGAAAAGCAATAGGAGTCAGTTGTAGCGCTGTGTTTAGTTACACCTGCTGCCTGTGTGAAAACACACAACCTCTCTGCAACCACGTGCTTTGCCATTAGTAAGTCCTATGTACCATAACAAAGTAAGCACAACATCGGTGTAGCCTGGTAGTTATCCAGTACGTATCTTTTCATGTGAGTGGATGGGCCAGCCCTGGGCACAATCAAGCATATGTAGATGAGAGAATTAACCCAGCCAACATTAGCTTGCGTAAAACCATTAATTAAGGTAAATGGCCTGATAATTATCGCTGTGAGACGAGAGTGGAGGAGTTTAAAACGGAGGGGATGGCTGCCATTTTTCAGGCTCCTAACCAACTGGGCTATTTTGTGTGTTTTTTCGCATTGTTTGTAAGTTATTTTGTGCATAATGCTGCTGCTTCCATCTGCTTCCATCTCAAAATGAGCTTTTGGATAACAGAACAGCAATTACTCACCTCAAACTGGATGAAGATTTTTTCTTTAATTTGTCCGACGCGAAGGATATACTGCTTCACCGAGACCAGGCCCAAATCCCTGTCATTCACCTGGAGAAAAGACGGAAATACAGGGGGCGGAGATCGGGGTGACTTGTGAGAATTCATCAGTAAGTGGGTAACCCGCCTCTACCATCCGTTCTATTGGCCAACATGCAATCACTGGAGAATAAACTGGATGATCTCCATTCGAGACTAAACCCAACCAACGGAACATTAAAAACTGTAATATCTTGTGTTTCACCTAGTCGTGGCTGAACAACGACACAGATAATATACAGTTGGCTGCTTTTTTGTGTGCATCGGCAGTACAGAACAGCTACGTCTGGTAAGATGAGGGGTGGTGGTGAGTGTCTGTTTGTCAATAACAGCTGGTGTGCAACGTCTAAGTCTTGAGGTATTGCTTGCCTGAGGTAGAGTATATCATGATAAGCTGTAGACCACACTATCTACCAAGAGAGATTGTCAATTTTTTGTAGCTGTCTATTTACCACCACAAACCGATGCTGGCATAAAGATCGTACTCAACGAGCTGTATAAGGTCATCAGCAAACAAGAAAATGCTCATCTAGAGGTGGCACTCCTAGTGGCCAGGGACTTTAATGCAGGGAAACTTAAATTTGTTTTACCTAATTTCTACCAGCATGTCACATGGAGGAAAAAAAACCTCTAGACAACCTTTACTTCTAATCTGACCATAATTCTGCTTAGAAGCAAAAACTAAAGCAGGAAGTACCAGTGACTCGCTCAATACAAAAGTGGTCAGATGACGCAGATACTACGCTACAGGACTGTTTTGCTAGCACAGATTGGAGTATGGTCCGGGATTCATCCAATGGCATTGAGGAGTATACCACCTCAGTCACTGGCTTCATCAATAAATTAATCTACGACGTCGTCCCCACAGTGACCATACGTATATATCCCAACCAGAAGCCATGGATTACAGGAAACATCCGTCCAGCGCTAAAGTCTGGAACTGCCGCTTTCAAGGAGTGGGACACTAATCCCGCAATGCCCTCAGACTAACCATCAAACAGGCAAAGTGTCAATACAGGACTAAGATTGAATCCTAGTACACCAGCTCTGACGCTCGTCGGATGTGGCAGGGCATGCAAACTATTACGGACTACAAAGGGAAACCCAGCTGTGAGTTGCCCAGCTACACAAGCCTACCAGACAAGCTAAATACCTTTTATGTTCGCTTCAAGGCATGCTACACAGAAGCATACATGAGAGCACCAGTTGTGCCGGACGACTGTGTGATCACGCTTTCCATAGCCGATGTGAGCAAGACCTTTAAACAGGTCAACATTCACAATGCTGCAGGGCCAGAGGGCCAGAGGGATTACCAGGACGTGTACTCAGAGCATGCTCAGACCAACTGGCAAGTGTCTTCACTGACCTTTTCAACCTCAACCTCTCTCTGTAATACCTACATGTTTCAAGCAGACCACCCCAGTCCCTGTACCCAAGAAAGCGAAGGTAACCTGCCTAAATGACTATGGCCCCGTAGCACTCACGTCGGTAGCCATGAAGTGCTTTGAAAGGCTGATCATGGCTCACATCAAAACCATCATCCCAGAAACTCTAGACCCACTCCAATTCGCATACCGCTCCAACAGATCCACAGATGACGCAATCTCAATCGCACTCCACACTGCCCGTTCCCACCTGGACAGAAGGAACACCTCTGTGAGAATGCTGTTACTTCAGTGTTCAACACCATAGTGCCCACAAAGCTCCTCACTAAGCTAAGTACCCTGGGACTAAACACCTCCCTCTGCAACTGGATCCTGGACTTCCTGACTGGACGCCCCCAGGTGGTAAGGGTCGGCAGCAACACATCTGCCATGCTGACCCTCAGGGGTGCGTGCTTAGTCCCCTCCTGTACTCCCTGTTCACCCACGACTGCGTGGCCAAGCACAACACCATCATTAAGTTTGCTGACGACACAACAGTGGTAGGCCTGATCACCAACAACAACGAGACAGCCTATAGTTAGGAGGTCAGAGACCTGGCAGTGTGGTGTCAGGACAACAACCTCTCCCTCAATGTGAGCAAGACAAAGGAGCTGATCATGGACTATAGGAAACGGAAGGACAAACACGCCCTCATTCACATCGACGGGGCTGTAGTGGAGCGGGTCATTAGTTTCAAGTTCCTTGGTCTCCACATCACCAACATGGTCCAAACACACCAAGATAGTTGTGAAGAGGGCACCACAACTCCTTTTCCCCCGCAGGAGAGTGTAAAGATTTGACATGGGTCCCGAGATCCTCACAAAGTGCTACAGCTGCACCATCAAGAGCATCCTGACCGGTTGCATCACCGCCTGGTATGGCAACTGCTCGGCATCCGACCGTAAGTCGCTACAGAAGGTACGGCAAGCGGTACTGGAGCGCCAAGTCTAGGTCCAAAAGGCTCCTTAACAGCTTCTACCCCAAGCCATAAGACCGCTGAACAATTAATCAAGTTGCCACCCGGACTATTTACATTGACACCCCCCCTTTATTTTTACACTGCTGCTTTTCGCTGTTTATTATCTATGCAGAGTCATTTTACCCCTACCTACATGAACAAATTACCTCAACTAACCTGTACCCCCACACATTGACTTTAGTTTATTTAGTAAATATGTTATTTTCTTAGCTCTATTTCTGAAACTGTGTTGTTGGTTAAGGGCTTGTAAGTAAGCATTTCGCGGTAAGGTCTACACGGCGAGTGTGACAATTAAAAAAGATCCTTTTAGTGTGTCTCCCTCACCCCTCCCAGTACCCATGGTGTCCCACGGGGGAATGGTGAGCCGCTCACCATTGAGACTTAATGCGGCCCACACATATGGTTGGTTGTGGACGGAGCAGAGAGGATAAGACAAAGAGGATCATTAATTAACACTCGATAATGCAACACTGGATACACCTCATCGCTCAAACAAATGAAGGAGAGAGAAATACAGAGATGCAAACAGAAAGAAGGGGGGGAAGGAGAGGTAGAGCAGGAGAGTAATCTATTGGGAGTTGCGATGCGTGACAGACAATGGACAGCGAGCACCATCAATCATTTACCTGAGCCTCCTTATGTTACACTCACATCTACATCAACCTCACTGAATTCTTATGCTGTTTATGTTTTATGCAAAAACAACTAGCAAGGTAAGACTCAATTGACAGGGTGAGGTTTCCTTTGTGTGTTTGTCCATGTCGCTATGTTATAATGTGACTACGAACAGGAGGGTATCAAATTGTTTTCGTGACCCGTGATGTGTTTGATTAATTTCTTTGTCACAAACATCAGGTGATCCTCTCAACAGCCAAGGCTTTATGTTCACCATTGATAAGCAATGAATAAACGATATGTGTGTACATGGGAGATGGGGAGAACTGCGTCATTGCTTTCTATGGTTGTCCTTGTTCAAACTCTGCTGCCTCACCCTCTGTGAAAAATTTATTTTTTATATGTTTGTTTGTTTTTTCAGACAGTAGCATGTATTATAAACTGGGTGGTTTGAGCCCTGAATGCTGATTGGCTGACATCCATGGTATATCAGACTGTATAGCACGGGTATGACAAAACATGTATTTTTACTGCTCTAATTACATTGATAACCAGTTTATAATAGCAATACAGAACCTCAAGGGCTTGTGGTATATGGTCAATATACCACGGCGTTGCGTCATGCTTAAGAACAGCCCATAGCCATTGTATATTGGTGTAACGGCTGTCGTCCTCCTCTTCTGACGAGGAGAAGCGAGAAGGATCGGAGGACCAATATGCAGCGTGGTAAGTGTCCATAATGTTTATTCAAAGACATAAACTAAACACTACAAAATACAAAACAATAAACGTGAAACGAACGAAACCGAAACAGTACCGTGTGGCGACAAACACTAACACGGAAACAAACACCCACAAACCAAAAGTGAAACCCAGGCTACCTAAGTATGATTCTCAATCAGGGACAACGATTGACAGCTGCCTCTGATTGAGAACCATACCAGGCCGAACTCAAAACCCCAACATAGAAAAACACACATAGACTGCCCACCCCAACTCACGCCCTGACCATACTAAATAAAGACAAAACAAAGGAAATAAAGGTCAGAACGTGACAATTGGACATATACCACACCCCCCCGTGCCTTATTGCTTAAATATACAGTGCATTTGGAAAGTATTCAGACCCCCTGCATTTTCCCACATTTTGTTACATTACCGTCTTATTTTCCCTCATCAATCTACACACAATACACCATAATGACAAAGCGAAAACTGATTTTAACATTTCCTCAGTCTGTGGGATATAAACTACTGTGGCTAGGTGGATGAAGATAGATTTCTGGACAGCACTTTCCTTCAGTAAGGTTTATTTGCCTTGCTGGCTCACCATAAAAAGGTAATACACTTTATTAAAGGGATGTTGCTGTCTAGAGAGAGCTCTTTCTTTATTTACCTAGCTAGCTACAGTAGTTTATAATCTGAGAACCCCTTCTCTAAACCTCACTGAGCATCTCAACTGCTGTTTGAAATGTCACAGCTCATCTTTGCTCAAATTCATGGCTTATCCATTGCACATATTTATGTACACATATTTGCTATCCCTCTGTGTAAACTTCACTTTTCCCATGCATAATTTATGCTTAATTGCAGGCATTTACAGCCTCCAACATTAAAACAGAACCCACTAAGGGAATATGACCTTCCTCTCATAAAAGTCTATGGGAACTGTGACCTAGAGTCGATTGACGCACCCGTGCATCACATGGTGAAATCATTTTGAATATTGAATAGCTCCCGTGTGTTTATGCTATAATTACAGTTTATTCTAGTGGCTGCAGCTCATGCTGCGTTCAAAACAACTGGGAACACCAACTTCCAACTACAGTGCATTCAAAACAACTGGGAACTCAAGAAAAAACTTTCTCAGACTGGGATAAAATCTTTTTTTTACTGGTCTTCCAACCATGTCGGAATCTCGGGCATCTTTCTAGAGCTCCGACTTTCCGACCTGAAGATCACTGACGTGATTTGACCTAATAGTTCCCATTTGTCTTGAAAATCCTGTCTTTCTGCCAAAATAAAGTTTGTGCCTATTCCATAACATGGGGCTTGTAAAAGCTGTCTTTTTCTACCCAAGATCATCTGGACAAGAAAATCTTGACAAAATTGTCTGGAAAACCCAAACCATGTGAGCTACAAACTAAGAAGCCACCATCGAAAGATGAGAATCTCACGAACACGACGGTGTTGGTTGTTTGGCTCTAGGACATGTACAAGCTTTACGGCAGTCGTCTGAACTCTCGCGTCGCTGACGTCCTCCTTTCGAAGAGGTCTTCTCACAAAACCGACTGTCCAGACCAAACCGTCGGAGCTATAAACTAATATGTCACCAATATCGAAAGGGGATACTCTCATGAACATGAAAGTGTTCTGCTCTAAACACACAAGTTTCATACAAGATTCTGAAGGTATCCTAGTACCGGGCTGTAAAAATGGCAAAAAGTGCCACAAATAACTGACCAAACATGGGTCTAATTATTACAGAAACTTCAAGACCGTATTCCTTAAGATTTATTTTTGGGCTGTCTGTTTTGCAATATACAAATGTGTTATTCAATTAGCTTCTATGGGCTATAGCTGTAAAGGGCAAATGTTATGTTTCCTCAAATACTGTTCATTAACACGGTACTTCATTTTGTTTATCTGTCGGCCCCAGCCTCGAACTCAGGCCCTGTGTGTAGCTAACTGACCCTCTCTGCCCATTCATCGCTATTTACCCTTTGTTGTTGTCTTAGCTGTTTACCCATTGTTGTCTCACCTGTTGTTGTCTTAGCTCTCCCAATCAATACCTGTGATTGCTTTATGCCTCTCTCTAATGTCAATATGCCTTGTATACTGTTGTTGATGGCAGCTCTCATTGTTTTATTTTACTGCGGAGCCCCTAGTCCTGCTCAACATGCCTCAGATAGCCCCCTTGTCCCACCCCCACACATGCGGAGACCGCACCTAGCTTAACTGGCGCCTCCAGAGATGCAACCTCTCTCATTGTCACTCAATGCCTAGGTTTACCCCCCACTGTACTCGCACCCGACCATACCCTTGTCTGTACACTATGCCCTGAATCTATCCTACCACACCCAGAAATCTGCTCCTTTTATTCTCTGTTCCCAAAGCACTAGACGATCAGTTCTTATAGCCTTTAGCCGTACCCTCATCCTACTACTCCTCTGTTCCTCTGGTGATGTAGAGGTTAACCCAGGCCCTGCAGCCTCCAGCATCACTCCCATTCCCCAGGCGCTCTCATTTGTTTACCTTATGCGACCGTAAAAGCCTTGGGTTCATGCATGTTAACATCAGAAGCCTCCCCCCTAAGTTTGCTTTATTCACTGCTTTAGCACACTCCACCAACCCTGATGTCTTAGCCGTGTCTGAATCCTGGCTTAGGAAGGCCACCAAAAATTCAGAGATTTCCATCCCCAATTACAACTTTTTCTGTCAAGACAGAACTGCTAAAGGGGGCAGAATTGCAATCTGTCATACTATCCAGGTCTATGCCCAAACAGTTACAGCTTCTACTTTTAAAGATCCATCTCTCCAGAAATAAGTCCCTCACTGTTTCCGATTGTTATAGAACCCCTTCAGCTCCCAACTGTGCCCTGGACACCATATGTGAATTGATTGCCCCCCATCTATCGTCAGAGTTCGTACTGCTAGGTGACCTAAATTGGGATATGCTTAACACCCCAGCCGTCCTACGATCTAAGCTAGATGCGCTCAATCTCACACAAATTATCAAGGAACCTACCAGGTAGAACCCCAAATCCGTAAACATGGGCACCCTCGTAGATATCATCCTGACCAACTTGCCCTCTAAATACACCTCAGCTGTTTTCAACCAGGATCTCAGCGATCACTGCCTCATTGCCTGCGTCCATTATGGGTCTGAGGTAAAATGACCACCCCTCATCACTGTCCAACGCTCCCTAAAACACTTCTGCGAGCAGGCCTTTCTAATCGACCTGGCCCGGGTATCCTGGAAGGATATTGACCTCATCCCGTCAGTAGAGGATGCCTGGTTGTTCTTTTAAACTGCTTTCCTCGCCTTCTTAAATAAGCATTCCCCTTTCAAAAAATGTAGAACTAAGAACAGATATAGCCCTTGGTTCACTCCAGACTTGACTGCCCTTGACCAGCAGAAAAACACCCTGTGGCGTACTGCACTAGCATTGAATAGTCCCCGCGATATGCAACTTTTCAGGGAAGTCAGGAACCAATACACACAGTCAGTTAGTTTCTGTTTTTCAAACAGAAATTTGCATCCTGCAGCACTAATTCCAAAAAGTTTTGGGACACTGTAAAGTCCATGGAGAATAAGAGTACCTCCACCCAGCTGCCCACTGAGACTAGGAAACACTGTCACCACGGATAAATCCACAATAATTGAGAATTTCAAAAACCATTTCTCTACGGCTGGCCATGCTTTCCACCTGGCTACCCCAACCCTGGCAAACAGCTCTGCACCCCCCCGCAGCAAATCCAGACAGCTGATATTCTGAAAGAGCTGCAAAATCTGGATCCCTACAAATCAGCTGGGCTAGACAATCTAGACCCTCTTCCTAAAATTATCCGCCGCCATTGTTGCAACCCCTATTACTAGTCTATTCAACCTCTCTTTCGTATCGTCTGAGATTCCTAAAGATTGGAAAGCGGCTGCGGTCATCCCCCTCTTAAAAGGGGGAGACACTCTACACCCAAACTGTTACAGACCTATATCAATCCTTCCCTGCCTTTCTAAAGTCTTTGAATTTCAAGTGAACAAACAGCTCACTGACCATTTCGAATCCCACCGTACCTTCTCCGCTATGCAATCTGGTTTCCGAGCTGGTCACGGGTGCACCTCAGCCACGCTCAAGGTCCTAAATGATATTATAACCGCCATTGATAAAAGACAGTACTGTGCAGCCGTCTTCATCAACCTGGCCAAGGCTTTCGACTATGTCAATCACCGTATTCTTATTGGCAGACTCAACAGCCTTGGTTTCTCTAACGACTGCCTCGTCTGGTTCATCAACTACTTCTCAGATAGAGTTCAGTGTGTCAAATCGGAGGGCCTGTTGTTTGGACCTCTGGCAGTCTCTATGGGGGTGCCACAGGGTTCAATTCTCGGGCCGACTCTTTTCTCTGTATTATCAATGATGTCGCTCTTGCTGCGGGCGATTTTTTTTTATCCCCCTCTACGCAGATAACACCATTCTGTATACATCTGGCCCTTCTTAGAACACTGTGTTAACAAACCTCCAAAACGAGCTTCAACGCCATACAACACTCCTTCTGTGGACTCCAACTGCTCTTAAATGCTAGTTAAATGAAATGCATGCTCTTCAATCGATTGCTGCCTGCATCCGCCCGGGCGGGTCACTACTCTGGACAGTTCTGACTTAGAATATGTGGACAACTATAAATACCTAGGTGTCTAGCTAGACTGTAAACTCTCCTTTCAGACTCACATTAAGCATCTCCAATCCAAAGTTAAATCTAGAATCGGCTTCCTATTTCGCAACAAAGCCTCCTTCACTTATGCTGCCAAACATACCCTTGTAAAACTGACTATCCTACCGATCCTTGACTTGGGCAATTTTTACAAAATAGCCTCCAACACTCTACTCAGCAAATTGGATGCAGTCTATCACAGTGCCATCCCATTTTGTCACCAAAGCCCCATATACTACCCACCACTGCGAACTGTATGCTCTCGTTGGCTGGTCCTCGCTACATATTCGTCGCCAAACCCACTGGCTCCAGGTCATCTATAATCTTTGCTAGGTAAAGCTCCGCCTTATCTCAGCTCACTGGTCACCATAGCAACACCCACCCATAGCACGCGCTCCAGCAGGTATATTTCACTGGTCATCCCCAAAGCCAACACCTCCTTTGGCCGCCTTTCTTTCCAATTCTCTGGGGCCAATGACTGGAACGAATTGCAAAAATCACTGAAGTTGGAGACTTATATCTCCCTCACTAAGTTTAAGCGTCAGCTGTCAGAGAAGCTTATCGATGTAAATATCCCATCCAACTACCTACCTCATCCCTATATTTGTTTTTGTTTTTCTACAAAAGCACACCAGTATTTCTACTTGCACATCCTCATCTGCACATATGTCACTCCAGTGTAAATTGATCAATTGTAATTACTTTGCCACTATTGGCCTATTTATTGCCGAACCTCGTTACTTCATTTACACACACTGTATGTAGATTTTTCTATTGTGTTATTAACTGTACGTTTGTTTATCCCATGTGTAACTCTGTGTTATTGTTTTTGTCGCACTGCTTTGCTTTATCTTGGCCAGGATGCAGTTGTAAATAAATTGGTTAAATAAAGGTAAAATAAATTATTCACAGGCCAGTAATGAGATGAGCAATTAGCCTGTGTGGTCCCAACTGGAAAAGAGAGTGGTGGTGGTGGTTTGGCGACAGGGGGATTCCCTCCTGGCTCAGAGTCACTGATCGGTGACATGCTGTTTTCACGGGGTTGGTAACCATGACACTGGACTGGCCAGTAGAAGACAGGCATCAGCCATCTTGGTGTCACTGTAGCAATGGACACTATTATCTTTGTGAGGTTTTGCCTTTATGTAAAGGTAAGGGTGTCCCTTTACATCAGAAAGAAGAGGGTTGCCACAAATATCCTCATTGCTATGAGCACTCTGGCAGAGTTCATCATCACAGATATTGTACTGTGTTTTTCTAGGACTATGTTTCAATGACACTATAATTTAGAATATCATTTTACAATGTATGCCATTTAGCAGATGCTTTGATACAGTGACTTGTGTGCATATATTTTACGTATAGGTGGTCAAGGAAAACAAACCCACTCTCCTGGTGTTGCAAGTGCCATGCTCTCCCAAATACCACGTATGTTGTTACTGTAACGGGAGATACCTAGTCAGTCGTACAACTGAATGCATCTTGCACATTTAACCTAACCCCTCTGAATCAGAGAGGTGCGGGGGGCTGCCATAATCGACATCCACGTCTTCGATGCCCAGGGAACAGCGGGTTAACTGCCTTGCTCAGGGGCAGAATGACAGATTTTGACCTTGTCAGCTCGGGGATTCGATCCAGCAACCTTTCAGTTACTGGCCCACCACTCTAACCACTAGGCTACCTGCCACCTCTAGTATGATCCCAACTTCAGTTTTAAGATGTGTCATGAAGTGTTGCTTTATATTTCTCCAAACCCTTTTCTCAGATGAGTGATGGCGAAACAGACAGATTGCATCCCAAATCTATCCAGGTATAGAGACTGATGGAATGCAGTCCTCTCAGGGAGCATTGAGCCACCACTCCTTCCAGATCACCACAGTTATGACAGAGACAGACCTCCTGTGTGGATGACAAACATCCGGCCATCAGTGACTGACTGTGTGTGTCTCTGTCTCTAAAAGTAAGTCATCATCAGACTCAGAGAGAGGGGGAGTGAGGGGGAATGAGAGGGAGTGTGCCCTTTCCTCTCAGACTCCTACAGGGTCAGTCTATTTCTGTGTTTTTGGATGCCTCTCACCGCCTGTCAATGCCATCCATAATGTGGTATCCTGCTGTATTCATCTGAACCAGATCAGGCCTGATGATGAACCCACTCCCAGCACTTCAGCCTGGCTACACACAGTCCTGCTACAGAAGAGGTGCTGCCAACACACTAGAGCTCTGCTACCTGACCCGAGCCCGAGGGACCCCGAGATTATACATTGGGTTAGGGCCGGGTAGGGCCTGTTTTTTCATAAATACCTAAGGTTCGGGTAAGGGCTCGGACATCACTAAATTGATCATTAACATTTTAAAGCTGAGCCATTTGCTTGTGCTCTGCTGTGCAGTGCATATCGTGGTGTCAGAAGTGCTTCAACCTCGAATATAAGACCAGAACATTGTCCGAGTCCACAGGAGAGATTGTTTTACAGAAAATAATAATGTTCCTTGAGTTTAAAGTGACAACAAATAGCTTGTTTACAGCTGACTGCTCTCTGTCTCATCATTGAGCAGAACAGCAAGCAGAGGCATTACTATGAGCAGCGCAGGGAGCGAGAGACAGACAGACGAGTAGCTAATGGTGACTAACGGAGGACGTTATTTCTGATTTCGGACAGGGCCTTAAATTTGGCAGAAGCAATCGGACCTGGGAAGGGTAGGGCCTGAATGCCGCAGGCATGGGTAGGGCTTGGGCTTAAAGTCCCCCCAATACTGAGCAGCACCTAACCCAAACCCTTAACCTACCCCTTACCCTAAAACGGGTTAATATACTAACCCCAAACCCCACCCCTTACCCTAAATCAGGTTTGTATCCAAATCCCAACCCTTACCCTCCCATACACTGATTACATCACACCATTTCCTTCTTTGAGCCCGCCCCTCTCTTTGCTCATGTTTTTGTTTAGTCTGATAAGTTGTTTTGACTCCTGTCTTTTTCTTTTTCTTTTCATTTCTACAATTATAAAGCGACTTTGGGTCCTATTTATTTATGGAAGAAAAATGGACGTTTGTTTCTCCTATTCATGCACCGTGGTTGGGCTCATGGACTGCGAGGTAGAGACTGTATACTTTTCCCTCGGGCACTGATAACTTAGGTTGGACAGTTTGTTGTTCAGTATTCCGGCCTCCAAGGTTAAACCCTGAACGTCTCACCACCATATCTCCCTGAGGGACTTTGTCCCAGACTTATAACCTTCTGATGCAGCCCAATAAGACAGAGACGTGCTCCCAAGGCAGGGGTTACTGAGCCACAGGCAGGTGTGATGGCCCCTGGGGGACTGGAGGTGACAGCAGAGTCAATAGTTGCAGACAACAGTACACCTCATTCTCTCTCTTTCTTTGTATCGCTCTTTCTCTCTACTTTGTTGGATGCTACCTATTTGTGTCTACATGTACTGTATGTGCCAGCCTCCTGGGCACACCATGTCATTTCAACGTGGATAATTGGGTAATATTTGGTTGAGACTTTGCTCACTGAGATTACAACCTATATTCACCCACTCAAAAAGACAGCCAAAATGTCTGATGTGTTATCACTAAGCTTTCAACCATCTAAAAGCAAAACCAAATTCCAATGGAAAAACAATGTCTGGTTTTTGGTTTAGTTGTCATCCAAATGTTTATCACTGTGCTTTCAACCATTTAAAAGCACAGCAAAGTTCAAATGGGAATACAACGTCAGATATTTTGTTTATTTACAGTTTACAACAGATTGATGTGGTATCACTGTGCTTCATCTAATAGCAGAACCAAATGACCTGGATTGCAGTTGAGATTACATTAAAAGTACGTGGTGCAAGTGATCAATGCCGTTCGAGATTCTGCACAGATTATTGCAGCAATTGTGACGATTTACACAGACCAGCGACAACCAATGCGCATGCTATCTTGAACATGCACACTTGATATGATTACATAAGTAGAAATGTTTACTTACAGTAACCTCAAAATGTGTCCATGGATGTGTTACTAATTTTAAGGTTGAATGTTACATTCGTAATTTTTTATCTATTTACTATTTTACATAAGTCATATTAAATTGTGTTTGGTTGACAAATCAACCAAATATTATCTATTTTTTCTTTACTAAAACAACAACAATAGAACAAATTACAACACAAAGACAATACGAATGGCCGCTCCCATTGGTCAGTGGGTACGCTTGGCTCCACTCGCCCCAAGACGGCGACAGGAGATGTATCTACTGCTATGGTTGGTTCCATCTGGACCACTGGCTGAATCTTCTTTAACCTTTATTTTTGGTTGGAGTTGGAGACGTGAATCCAACATATAATTTGTTAAATTGTTGACAAGTTAATAGGCAATTTATTGCATTTCAAAAGTGATGTTGAATTGTGTTTGGTTGCCAACGCAACCAAATATCAACATTTCAAGGAGGTATAGTTCTATCAGTGCCACTGATCCAAGTTTAAGATTAGGACTAAATCAAATTTTAAATAAAGTCCTATTCCTGAACTTTTTCTTGAGTTGGAGATGTGAATCCCACAATTTATTTAACTAAGCAAGTCAGTTAGGAAAAAATACTTAGTTACAATGACAGCCTACCAGGGAACAGTAGGTTAACTGCCTAATGTCCTTGTCCCATTGGACACTGGTGACTCCTGTGGTGGGCCGGCCACAGTACATGCTGAAACTGTTGCCAGGTCTACACTGTTTCCTCTGACACATTGGTGTGGCTGGCTTCTGTGTTAATTGGGCATTGTCAAAGAAGCAGTGTCTTGTGTTTTGGTGGATGCACAGCTCTTGACCTTTGCCTCTCTTGAGTCTGTTGGATACCATGAGAAAGGGGGGGAGAGTTTATGTTGATGGCGTTTAAAAAATCCAATGTAGATTCCACTTCACATTACGTTGAAACAACACTGGTTCAACCAGTTTGTGCCTAGTTTGTGCTGAGCAATGAACCAAAATGTCAGTTTTGAACCAACATTGGTTCAATTATTTGAATTTAATTTCATTCTGTCATTTCATTTCATTCTGTCTGCACATTACGCAGTTTCTGCACATTACGCAGTTTCTCTACAGATAAATCAGATCAAGCCCGAACTGTGCGATGTAGTAGGGAGTTGTAGTTTCCAACAGGCCAATATTCTACATAGTTAACCCTCCTGTTGTGTTCGTTTCATGTTAATTAATTCTGTGTTCCCGGTCCAAAATGACTGCCCCATTTTATAGCTGATTATAAATCCATGATAATACATGCAGTTGAAGTTGGAAGTTTACATACACTTAGGTTAGAGTCATTAAAACTTGTTTTTCAGCCACTCCACACATTTCTTGTTAACAAACTATAGTTTCGGCAAGTTTTCCAACAATTGTTTACACACAGATTATTTCACCTATAATTCACTGTATCACAATTCCAGTGGGTCAGAAGTTACCATACACTAAGTTGACTGTGCCTTTAAACAGCTTGGAAAATTCCAGAAAATTATGTCATGGCTTTAGAAGCTTCTGATAGGCTAATTGACATCATTTCAGTCATTTGGAGATTTACCTGTGGATGTATTTCAAGGCCTACCTTCAAACTCAGTGCCTCTTTGCTTGACATCATGGGCAAATAAAAACAAATCAGCCAAGACCTCAGAAAACAAATTGTAGACCTCCACAAGTCTGGTTCATCCTTGGGAGCAATTTCCAAATGCCTGAAGGTACCACAATCATCTGTACAAACAATAGTACGCAAGTATAAACACCATGGGACCACACAGCCGTCATACCACTCAGGAAGGAGAAACGTTCTGTCTCCTGGGGGTGAACATACTTTGTTGTGAAAAGTGGAAATCAATCCCAGAACAACCCCAAAATACCTTGTGAAGATGATGGAGGAAACAGGTACCAAGTATCTATATCCACAGTAAAACAAGTCCTATATTGACCTAACCTGAAAGGCTACTCAGCAAGGAAGAAGCCACAGCTCCAAAACCGCCATTAAATAGCCAGACTACGGTTTGCAACTGCACATGGGGACAAAGATTGTACTTTTGGAGAAATGTCCTCTGGTCTGATGAAACAAAATACAACTGTTTGGCCATAATGACCATCGTTATGTTTGGAGGAAAAAGGGGGAGGCTTGCAAGCCGAAGAACACTATCCCAACCGTGAAGCACGGGAGTGGCAGCATCATGTTGTGGGGGTGCTTTGCTGCAGGAGGGACTGGTGCACTTCACAAAATAGATGGCATCATGAGGGAGGAAATGTATGTGGATATATTGAAGCAACATCTCAACACATCAGTCAAAAAGTTAAAGCTTGGTTGGAAATGGGTCTTCCAAATGGACAATGACCCCAAGCATACTTCCAAAGTTGTGGCAAAATGGCTTAAGGACAACAAAGTCAAGGTATTGGAGTGGCCATCACAAAGCCCTGACCTCAATCCTATAGAACATTTGTGGGCAGAACTGAAGAAGCGTGTGCAAGCATGGAGGCCTACAAACCTGACTCAGTTACACCAGCTCTGTCAGGAGGAATGGGCCAACATTCACCCAACTTATTGTGGGAAGCTTGTGGAAGGCTACCCGAAATGTTTGAAACAAGTTAAACAATTTACAGGCAATGCTACCAAATACTAATTGAGTGTATGCAAACTTCTGACCCACTGGGAATGTGATGAAAGGAATAAAATCTGAAATAAATCATTCTCTCTACTATTATTCTGACATTTCACATTCTTAAAATAAAGTGGTGATCCTAACAGACCTAAGACAGATAATTTTTACTAGGATTAAATGTCAGGAATTGTGAAAAACTGAGTTTAAATGTATTTGGCTAAGGTGTATGTAAACTTCTGACTTCAACTGTATGATCTAATTGATTTATAGTTGGTATTCAGCAGTCATAAAAGTATCCCTTTATTTTCTTTGAAGATCTACTAAAATAATGATTTTGTCAGATAGCAAAGGCAGCAGCTCAATAGAGATGAGATGATGACTTTGAATGAAATAATAGTCATCAAATAAAACAAACGTCATATACACAACAAATTCAATATTTTATTAAAGTAATGTAAATGAATGGTTATTAAAGTGATAAGACAGTCACTACTATCATGGGACTTGTATGGATTGTTTTTTTCTGTGTTGTTACAGCATTCAACCCACATAATGCATAATGAATTTAATGTTTAAAAAGAGAATTGACATATTTTTTGGTAATCGAACCCAAAACCGAATTAAACTCACAAAGCACTAATCACTCAGCACTAGTCCAATAGAATCTGCGTCTCAGCTGTTCTGGCTACAGTATGTGCTAAAAAGGTTATGTGTCTAAATTGTTCCCAAAACAACAACAAGCCACTATAAGGGAGAGTGGAGTAAGTTGAGTCAAAGGGTTAGTTGTGCCACTCACCCTCTTTCTAGGAAAACATACACAAAACGAGTCATGTGACCAAATAATTAAGAGGTCATAATTTCATGGAGTCTGTGAAGGAAGAAACCACATGGAAAAAGTGGTAAGCAAGTTAGTTTGTGTTATAGATTTCCTAATGCTTGTATCTAAACCAAAGTAGATTGTTTTATACATCAGAGATATACAATATACCACACCCCCATTCCATGAATTAAACTTTGAGCTACCAGCATCATCACCCAGTGTCACAGGACACCATCACCCAATTACCACAAGGCGGCTCAACTTACCCTGTCCCGATGCTCAATTTACCCCATTTATCCCCCCCCGTAAGTTGTGCCAAGAGACCACTTTCTTTGGACAAACCATGTTTTCAAAACTGTCATGTTGATGTGAATTCTGAATATTTCCATGGATACACATCATCCTGAAATATATGTATAAAGCTTTGTTAGAAATACTACTATATTTCCCTTGACGTACCCCAATCTTCCATAATTAGCTAACCCAATGCGAACTGGCTAATTACAACGACCAATCGCTCACTGTTTACTAATTAGCAGTGTCTCTTTATGTTTACAATTGAATTGAATGACCTGTATTGGTCATGATTTCCTGGCACCAACCTAATTGGATCCTCAATCAGGCATCTCTGCCTTTCAGTAACTATAGAAACACCATTCCATCTAACTAACATAACAATCCAAATGCTTCCCTGTTAATTGTTCAAATTGTTACAAGTTGATGTTTGGTCAGCGTTCTGGCACAAAAAATGTTCACCATGCATCACCCAGATGGGTACTGCACATTGGTGGTGGATGAGGTGAGTTTCCCCCTTACTATGTAAAGCGCTTTGAGTACCTTGAGATATCAGCTGATGTAAGAAGGACCATATAAATACATTTGATTTGATTTGATACCTCAATTGGTAGAAAAGCGTTATATAAATGCAATAAATTATTATTATTACCACAATAATTGTTGGCAATGTTTCTCAACATATAACTGTGGCCGCATGGTTATTTGTACAGCGGGCATGTCCTTTGATTCAACCTTTTGAATAGTAAGTTGTCCTATTTTCTAAACCTGTCTGTATTCATCTGTCTTTTTCACTTGATTCTGGCACAAAATCAACATACCTTTTTTTGTAGACAGTAAGATATTGTATACCTGTCAGTGGATGTCAAATGACTCAAGTTTTGACCTGGCAAAGAAACTAACACAAAGCCACAATGGAGTTACAGTGTCATGTACTGTAATTTCCCACTGGGCACACACTGGTTGAATGAACGTCATTCCACGTCATTTCATTGAAACGTTAAACCAATGTGGAATAGACGTTAAATTGATGTCTGTGCCCAGTGGGTTTTCTCATCCTCTCTTGTCGTCAAACTGCAGTATTTTGTCTGAGGCATTTACTTCTGTGCTCGCTTCGAGGCAAGCAACACTGAAGCCTGCATGAATGAGAGCATCAGCTGTTCTGGACGACTGTGTGATCACACTCTCCGTAGCCGATGTGAGTAAGACCTTTAAACAGGTTAACATTCACAGACAGATTTACCAGGACGTGCACTCTGTGCATGCGCTGACCAACTAGCAAGTGTCTTCGTTGATATTTTCAACCTGTCCCTGACTGTTCACTCTGTACTTCCTGTTCACTCATGACTGCATGGCCAGGCACAACTCCAACACCATCATTAAGTTTGCCGACAACACAACAGTGGTAGGCCTGATCACTGACAACGATGAGACAGCCTATAAGGAGGAGGTCAGCGACCTGGCTGTGTGGTGCAAGGACAACAACTTCTCCCTCAATGTGATCAAGACAAAGGAGCTGCATTTGGACTACAGGAAAAGGAGGACCGAGCACGCCCCCATTCTCATCGTAGGGGCTGTAGTGGAGCAGGTTGAGAGCTTCAAGGTCCTTGGCGTTCACATCACCAACAAACTATTCTGGTCCAAACAGACCAACACAGTCATGAAGAGGGCACGAGAAAGCCTATTCCCCTTCAGGAGACTGAAAACATCAGATCCTAAAAAAAGTTCTACAGCTGCACCATCGAGAGCATCCTGACTGGTTGCATCACTGCCTGGTATGGCAACTGCTCGGCCTCCAATCGCAAGGCACTACAGAGGGTAGTGCGTATGGCCCAGTACATCACTGGAGCCAAGCTTCCTGCCATCCAGGACCTTTATACCAGGCGGTGTCAGAGGACGGCCCTAAAAATTGTCAAAGACTCCAGCCACCCTAGTCATTGACTGTTCTCTCTGCTACCGCATGGCAAGCGGTACCGGAGCGTCAAGTCTAGGTCCAAAAGGCTTCTTAACAGCTTCTACCCCCAGGCCATAAGACTCCTGAACAGCTACCCAGACTATTTGCATTGTCCCCGCCCCCCTCTCTTTTACGCTGCTGCTACTCTCTGTTTATTATCTATGCATAGTCACTTTAACTCTACCTACATGTACATATTACCTCAACTACCTCGACTAACCTGTGCCCCCACACATTGACTCTGCACCGGTACCCCCTGTACATAGCCTCGCTACTGCTTTTTAACTGCTGCTCTTTAATTATTTGTTATTTAAATGTTTTACTTATCTATTTTTTACTTCACCAACAATGCAGTTTTAAGAAAAATAAGTGTTAGGGGCTTGTAAGTAAGCATTTCACTGTAAGTTCTACAACTGTTGCATTCGGCGCATGTGACAAATACAATTTGATTTGATTTAAACAGCGCTCTCTTCCACCTTTTCATTTTCACTCTCTCAATCTACTCTAGTTTATCTGTGGAGCTTCAATGATGAAAGCCATTCAATCAGTTACAGCAGACATGTGGTTCTCAGATCCATTTGGACAGAAGAAGGCTTTCACATCTGGTTTTGTTAGGTCAGTTTCCTTTCTTTCCGTCAGTCACACACAGGATCCCTGGGGACCGGAGCCACCAAGGGTGACGCTGAGCATGATTGGCCTTTCACCTGCTATCCAGCAGGGGCTCCATCAACGGGACAGAAATAACCAGGTCTGTAACCTCCATTTATTACATAATTCACTCTCTAGGAGGCATCTGGTTGGCTGGCTGGTTGGAGAGAGAGAGGGAGAGATGGAGAGAGGGATAGAAAGAGTCTGTGTGTGTTTGTACTGTATGTACACATGTAGTAGACTCTTTCTACTACATGTGGCCACATGTATGCCCCCTATGCCCTTGTGAGGACAAAAGACACTCAGATACATTAACACTCTCTGAGCGGTGTTACGACCCCAACAGTGGCTCATCTATCAATGTATCTCCTTGTATTATATATCCACTAACACTTGTTTTCTGTATCCCGGCCTTGAAATATCATGTTCCCAAATGGATCTGTTGCTTTTCCCAAAGGTGCTCTCCTCTCTACATTGGCCAGGGTTACTGGTTTATTTTAATTTCATACATGGAATAGTGTCCACATTCACTGTCCATGATACACAGCATCACTTTGAGCTGTTTCTCACATTCTGTATGCACAGTGCATTTGGAAAGTATTCAGACCCCTTGACTTTTTCCACATTTTGTTATGTTACAGCCTTATTCTCAAATGGATTACATCGTTTTTTCCTTCATCAATCTACACACAATGCCCCACAATGACAAAGCAAAAACAGGTTTTTTGAAACCTAGTCTCCCAGTCCCTACTACTGAAAAACACAGAGCAGGGTGCCTCGTAAGGATCCGCAGAAGGCTAGTGGGAAAGCTGCCGTTACCGTCAATATTATTCACCAACGTGCAATCATTGGACAATAAATTAGACAAGGTACGATCACGAATATCCTACCAACGGGACATAAAAAACTGTAGTATCTTATGTTTCAAGGAATCGTGGCTGAATGATGACATGAATATTCCGCTAGCGGGATATACGCTGCACTGGCAAGATAGGACAGCACACTCCAAGACGAGGGGGGTGGGTTCACGAAATCTTGTGATAAAATGCAGACCACACTATTTGCCTAGAGAGTTTTCATCTATACTTTTCGTGGCTGTTTATTTACCACCACAGATGGATGCTGGAACTAAGACCGCACTCAGTCAGCTGTATAAGGAAATAAGCAAATAGGAAACCGTTCACCCAGAGTCGGCACTCCTAGTGGCCGGAGACTTTAATGCAGGGAAACTTAAATCAGTTCTACCTAATTTCTATCAACATGTTAAATGTGCAACCAGAGGGGGAAAAAATTCTAGATCACCTGTACTCCACACACAGAGACGTGTACAAAGCTCTCCCTCGCCCTCCATTTGGTAAATCCAACCATAATTATATCCTCCTTATTCCTGTTTACAAGCAAAAATGAAAGCTGAAAGCACCAGTGACTCGGTCTATAAAAAAGTGGTCAGATGAAGCAGATGCTAAACTACAGGACTGTTTTGCTAGCACAGACTGGAACGTGTTCCGGGATTCTTCCGATGGCATTAATTAAGGAGTACACCACATCAATCACTGGCTTTATCAATAAGTGCATCGAGGACGTCGTCCCCACAGTGACTCTATATACATACCCAACCAGTAGCAATGGATTACAGGCAACATTCGCACTGAGCTAAAGGGTAGAGCTGCCGCTTTCAAGGTGCGGAACTCTAACCCGGAAGCTTATAAGAAATCCTGTTATGCCCTCCGACGAACCATCAAACAGGCAAAGCATCAACACATGGCTAAGATTGAATCGTACTACACCAGCTCCATCCATTGCTCGTCTTATGTGGCAGGGCTTGCAAACTATTACAGACTACAAAGGGAAGCACAGCCACGAGCTGCCCAGTGACACGAGTCTACCAGACAAGCTAAATCACTTCAATTCTATGCTCGCTTCGAGTCAAGCAAAACTGAGACATGCATGAGAGCATCAGCTGTTCCGGACGACTGTGTGATCACACTCTCCATAGCCGACTTGAGAAAGGCCTTTAAACAGGTCAACATTCACAAGGCTGCGGGGCCAGACGGATTACCAGGACGTGTGCTCCGGGCATGTGCTGACCAACGGGCAGGTGTCTTCACTGACATTTTCAACATGTCCCTGATTGAGTCTGTAATACCAACATGTTTCAAGCAGACCACCATAGTCCCTGTGCCCAAGAACACCAAGGTAACCTGCCTAAATGACTATGGACATGTAGCTCTCACGTCCGTAGCCTTGAAGTGCTTTGAAAGGCTGGTAATTTTGCTAAGGTGTATGTAAACTTCCGACTTCAACTGTAGGTTTTCCTTTTGTCCAGGTGGGAAAGGGCAGTGTGGAGTGCAATAGAGATTACATCATCTGTGGATCTGTTTGGGCGGTATGCAAATTGGAGTGGGTCTAGGGTTTCTGGGATAATGGTGTTGATGTGAGCCATTAGCAGCCTTTCAAAGCACTTCATGGCTACGGACGTGAGTGCTACAGGTCTGTAGTCATTTAGGCAGGTTGCCTTCATGTTCTTGGGCACAGGGATTATGGTGGTCTGCTTGAAACATGTTGGTATTACAGACTCAATCAGGGACATTCCAGCTAGATATCTTATAACTATTAAGTTAACCGTCTAAAATTTGCTAAATGCTCTGCAGTTGTACATTTGGTTTGCTAACTTAGTAGCTACCTAGCTAAGTGGTTAGCTTCTTGCAAAATCAAGCTTCTCTTGAGAACAGCAGAGAATCCCCTCCTGGATCAAGAGCCTTGCTGATTAATATTGGTGTTGTGCTTGCAAAAGACTGTGAGTAGCATTTAAAACTTTTATAACTTTATGAGCTGGGATGTCTGTCCTGCAAATCATTTATGTCAGAGATTGTATTAAATGTTTGCATCCTCTCATTACCATTTAGCTAGCATTCACTATGGAGTTGTACATGTTGTTGTTAGCATTGCTAACCTTTGGATTCCAGAGGCTCAGTGGGGTTTGAAAATAGCGCCCTTGTGTTCAGTGCTGGTATTACCAGATATCCTGTGATGGCACAAAATTCGGTATGACAATCTGGATACCACCCTAGCTTAATGGAGACATGAGTACAATTATTAATTTGTAAACAAACTGGACACTGAATTGTGTTTGGTTGTCAACACAACCAAATAAGGAGATGTATCTTCTGCTTTTATAGTTCCACCTCTGCCACTAACTTAATCTGGCTTGATACCTGTATATCTCCTTAAAATACAGATATTGATTACGTTACCAACCAAACACCATTCAATATTAGTTTTGTGATACAGTAAATATCTTACAAACTAATGTAAAAGTATTTATTCAACCTTTAAATGAGTAACACACCCATGGCCACATTTTGAGTTTACCATTACTAAATGCATTCTTATGTAATCATAGAAAGCGTGCATTTTAAAGATTGCATGCAAAGGTCGCAGGTCTGTGGAGACCTTCACAATTGCTGTAATAATCTGCAAAGGATCTCAAACATCATCGAATCCAGGTCATTTGGTTGTGCTATTAGGTGAAGCACAGTGATAACAATTAAGTTGTTGTATACAAAATATCTGACATTGTATTCCTATTTGAACTTTTCTGGGCTTTTAAATGGTTGAAAGTGATCACACTTTTTGATGACAAATAAACCAAACATCAGGAGTTGTTTTTCCACTGAAATTTGGTTGTGCTTTTAGATGGTTGAAATTCAACAAACTTCTGTCTATCTTTTTGAGTGGTTGAATAAAGGTTGAAAAATCATTAATGAACGTCTGAACATCAGGAGTTTGTATGTGGCCATATCACCTCCACCCTACCTGACACCCTAGACCCACTCCAATTTGCTTACCGACCCAATAGGTCCACAGACGACGCAATCGCAACCACACTGCACACTGCCCTAACCCATCTGGACAAGAGGAATACCTATGTGAAAATGCTGTTCATCGACTACAGCTCAGCATTTAACACCATAGTACCCTCCAAACCCTCCATAGTACCCTCTCGACCCCGCCCTGTGCAACTGGGTACTGGACTTCCTGACGGGCCGGCCCCAGGTGGTGAGGGTAGGTAACAACATCTCCACCCCGCTGATCCTCAACACTGGGGCCCCACAAGGGTGCGTTCTGAGCCCTCTCCTGTACTCCCTGTTCACCCACGACTTCGTGGCAATGCACGCCTCCAACTCAATCATCAAGTTTGCGGACGACACTACAGTGGTAGGCTTGATTACCAACAACGACGAGACGGCCTACAGGGAGGAGGTGAGGGCTCTCGGAGTGTGGTGTCAGGAAAATAACCTCACACTCAACGTCAACAAAACAAAGGAGATGATTGTGGACTTCAGGAAACAGCAGAGGGAGCACCCCCCTATCCACATCGACGGGACAGTAGTGGAGAGGGTAGTAAGTTTTAAGTTCCTCGGCGTACACATCACGGACAAACTGAATTGGTCCACCCACACAGACAGCGTTGTGAAGAAGGCGCTGCTGAATTTCTTCAACCTCAGGAGGCTGAAGAAATTCGGCTTGTCACCAAAAGCACTCACAAACTTCTACAGATGCACAATCGAGAGCATCCTGTCGGGCTGTATCACCGCCTGGTACGACAACTGCTCCGCCCACAACCGTAAGGCTCTCCAGAGGGTAGTGAGGTCTGCACAACGCATCACCGGGGGCAAACTACCTGCCCTCCAGGACACCTACACCACCCGATGTCACAGGAAGGCCATAAAGATCATCAAGGACAACAACCACACGAGCCACTGCCTGTTCACCCCGCTATCATCCAGAAGGCGAGGTCAGTACAGGTGCATCAAAGCAGGGTCCGAGAGACTGAAAAACAGCTTCTATCTCAAGGCCATCAGACTGTTAAACAGCCACCACTAACATTTAGTGGCTGCTGCCAACATACTGACTCAACTCCAGCCACTTTAATAATGGGAATTGATTGAAATTTATGTAAAAATGTATCACTAGCCACTTCAAACAATGCCACTTAATATAATGTTTACATACCCTACATTACTCATCTCATATGTATATGTATATATTGTACTCTATATCATCTACTACATCTTGCCATCTTTATGTAATACATGTATCACTAGCCACTTTAAACTATGCCACTTTATGTTTATATACCCTACATTACTCATCTCATATGTATATACTGTACTCTATATCTACTGCATCTTGCCTATGCCGTTCTGTACCATCACTCATTCATATATCTTTATGTACATATTCTTTATCCCTTTACACTTGTGTGTATAAGGTAGTAGTTGTGGAATTGTTAGGTTAGATTACTCGTTGGTTATTACTGCATTGTCGGAACTAGAAGCACAAGCATTTTGCTACACTCGCATTAACATCTGCTAATCATGTGTATGTGACAAATACAATTTGCTTTGATTTGATTTGAACCAGATATTACCTAAGTTTGTTAAAATGGCGTGGGGTATCCAGTGGGTTGTCTAGTCAATGCATTTGAGGTGGTGTGCTTGTCCTATTTCAACCCATTGCAAATGCTCTTTCTTTTGTTCTTTCTTTCTTTCTCTATCTCTCTCCCCTCCCTCTGTCTGTCTTTATCCACCTATTTTTATCCCAGTCTCCTTCTCTTTCTCTGTCTGTCATCCCAGGCTCCCAGCGGTGTATCTGATCATTTATGGATGAGTGTGTGGGTGTTGGGCAGAGGACTTTCCCCCTCTGTGATGTGTGCATGGGAGTGTGGATTATTGAGTGGAGTGTGGAGAGCGAGTGGGAGAGGAGTCCCCCCCCCCCCCTCTGCTGTACACGTGCTGGGATTCTCCTCCACCTGCGGGGAAACCCACCAGACAGATACTCCCCTCACACCCTTCTCTAACCATATGCAACAACAACAAACGCAACCTGTCTGAAAATCACACATGCAACGTGTGTGTGTGTGTGTGTGCGAGGGCAGACGCTCCTGTCTGACAATGCCCAAAAGGAGGAAATTGTAAGACAGAGGTATATGGATGTACTTACACTATTTGTTTGGAGCAGAGGCGGTGGCACATAATGTACGTCAGGAGTCTACTACTGATTGATTAGAGCGGGTGTTCTGACACCCAAAAGCAGCACTGGAAAGCATGCCTCCTGCTCTTTCAAAGGGCCTCTCTCTCTCTCTCTCTCTCTCTCTCTCTCTCTCTCTCTCTCTCTCTCTCTCTCTCTCTCTCTCTCTCTCTCTCTCTCTCTCTCTCTCTCTCTCTCTCTCTCTCTCTCTCTCTCACAGTCCATCTTTCTACCTCCATCAACCTCTGATCTTATCAACAGATGCCGTTTAGACGTGGACACATTTAACGACTCCTCTTCAACTAGAAGTACACAACTAGAAGTACACAACTAGAAGTACACAACTAGAAGTACACAACTAGAAGTACACAAACTCAATTGAACAAGACAACGTGGCTATTTGATCGATGGCTTTATAGCTTCCTTTCTATATGAGTTGTCCACTGCCAGCCCCTCTCTCTCTTTCTATCTCTCCTTTTCTCTTCTCACTCTACTCTCTCTCCATGTGGAAGCTGAGGGAGAAAGAAAGAGAATAAAGAAGTGAAACAAGATGTTTATGCAGAAGGATGATGAAACAGTCCTTTTCCCTCTCCAGACAGACTCCATCATTATTCCCCTCTTCACAGTCCAGAGAGCTCTCTCTTCTTTCTATCTCCTTTTTTTTCTTTCTCTCACTGTGTCCCAACCATAATGATGCCGAGGCGCAACCGGGCTGTCATCCATAGCCTATTCTGGAGGCCAAATAAGTTAGCAATTTTTTATCATCATCGCCAGGGCTCTAAAGTGCGACAATATGCTCCTAGATATTTTGCTATGCGACCTGACATTTTATTTTGGGAGCACCAGTGCAACCAGGAAAAAACAAATACCCAGATAATAATTATTGTAATGATAGGCTTCACTGTACAGTTGTTTCCAAGTGCACTAGAGAAAGAAGTGAGCGTAGATTCGTTCAATCCAAAGCCAAAGAATGCATCGGTGATTTGTATTTTATGCAACTTTCGGAAGACATAGCAGCATGTGAATGCCTGTGTCTACCACGGTGTGTATAGCCATGCCGAAACAGTCATTGCTAAAGGCTTTCCAATAAAATGTTGCAAATTAAATGTTAACTGCAAAGTAAGCTTACCTTGCAGAATGATATCATATGATGGTTTGTATCATTCCGGTGGTCTTTTTGTTTTGAAAACTGCTTTTGAGCAGTCTCTTGAGGTGGGCAATTAAAATTAAAGGGCAACTATACCCTCCAAAATATTGTTTTCCTTTTATTCCCCAGACCTCAAAGGTGGTCTCCTGATGTTAAGCATTGTTGTGGACTTAGAACATCCACCTTATTTTTGTTTTTTATTTTTGTGTGATTTTGAGAGTGAAAAACCTGAAATAAAAGCTGGGGAAATCAGAAACCTGGAAAAACTAAATCGATAATTTTTTGTGTTTTTTTGTGTGTTATTATGGTGAATAAATAAATTGACTGGTAAGAGTTTTGAGTGGCTGGTAGATTTTTTCATCCACCTGCCACAGTGGCTAGTGCACCAAAAATGTTGTTTTAAGTTCATAAACTATTGTCGCAGGTCGTTCCAAAACCACTCAAGGGCATTTGTTTATGCCAGTGCTCCCCACACATTGGCTAACTGGGCTATCTGCATTGTGTCCCACCCACCACCCGCCAACCCCTCTTTTACGCTACTGCTACTCTCTGTTCATCATACTGTATATGCATAGTCACTTTAACCATACAGTGGGGCAAAAAAGTATTTAGTCAGCCACCAATTGTGCAAGTTCTCCCACTTAAAAAGATGAGAGAGGCCTGTAATTTTCATCATAGGTACACTTCAACTATGACAGACAAAATGAGAAAGAAAAATCCAGAAAATCACATTGTAGGATTTTTTATGAATTTATTTGCAAATTATGGTGGAAAATAAGTATTTGGTCAATAACAAAAGTTTATCTCAATACTTTGTTATATACCCTTTGTTGGCAATGACAGAGGTCAAAAAATACTTTTTTGCCCCACTGTATCTACATGTACATACTACCTCAATCAACCTGACTAACCGGTGTCTGTATGTAGCCTCGCTACTTTATAGCCTCGCTACTGTATATAGCCTGTCTTTTTACTGTTGTTTTATTTCTTTACCAACTTATTGTTCACCTAATACCTTTTTTGCACTATTGGTTAATAATCATTTCACTGTTGTATTAGGCGCACGTGACAAATACACTTTGATTTGATTTGACCCTCTGGGAAGAATTCAACTTGGTTAAGCTTTCATAGTGTCCGTAGAGTTTTTTACTCTGAGAATTAGAACCTAACACAAGTCAGATAATAAGTTGCATGGACTAACTCTGTGTCAATAATGGTGTATAACGTGATTTTATAATGACTAACCCATCTCTTTACCCCATACAAACAATTATCTGTAAGGTCCCTCAGTCGAGCAGTGAATTTCAAGCACAGATTCAACGACAAAGACCAGGGTTTTCCAATACATAAAAAAAAGTATCCAAGCATAAAAATGAATTAAATACATTTTAATCCCACTTTTTAACACAACAAATGTGGAAAAAGTCATGGGGTGTGAATATTTTCTGAAGGCACTCTACATGTCGTGTATTTCTTACATCAGCCGCATGCATTTGCCTTTTTTCTGCTCTTTGATGAATCCCGGCTGTTGAACGTGTGGGTCATACAATTGTCTCTTCCTGTCCCTCAATGGATTCAGACCCCTTGACTTTTTCCACATTTTGTTAGGTTACAGCCTTATTCTAAAATTGATTAACCCGAATATTCCCCTCATCAATCTGCACACAATACCGCATAATGACAAAGCAAAAATAGGTTTTTAGAATTTTTTGCTAATTAAAAAATTGTAATTAAAAATGTCACATTTACATAAGTATTTAGGGCCTTTACTCAGTACTTTGTTGAAGCACCTTTGGCAGCGATTACAGCCTCGAGTCTTCTTAGGTATGACGCTACAAGCTTGGCACACCTGTATTTGTGGGTTTCTCCCATTTATTCTGCAGATCCTCTTAAGCTCTGTCAGGTTGGATGGGGAGCGTCTCTGCACAGCTATTTTCAGGTCTCTCCAGAGATGTTAGATCGGGTTCAAGTCCAGGCTCTGGCTGGGCCACTCAAGGACATTCAGAGACATGTCCCGAGCTACTCTTGCGTTGTCATGGCTGTATGCTTAGGGTCGTTGTCCTGTTGGAAGGTGAACCTTCGCCCCAGTCTGAGGTCCTGAGCGCTCTGGAGCATGTTTTCATCAAGGATCTCTCTGTGCGTTGCTCTGTTAATCTTTGCCTCGATCCTGACTAATCTCCCAGTCCCTGCAGCTGAAAAACACCCCCACAGCTTGATGCAGCTACCACCATGCTTCACTGTAGGGATGGTGCCAGGTTTCCTCCAGACGTGATGCTTGGCTTTCAGGCCAAAGAGTTTAATCTTGGTTTCATCAGACCAGAGAATCTTGTTTCTCATGGTCTGAGAGTCTTTAGGTGCCTTTTGGCAAACTCCAAGTGGGCTGTCATGTGCCTTTCACTGAGAAGTGGCTTCCGTCTGGCCACTAGCATAAAGGCCTGATTGGTGGAGTGCTGCAGAGATGGTTGTCCTTCTGGAAGGTTCACCCATCTTCACAGAGGAACTCTGGAGCTCTGTCAGAGTGACCATCGGGTTCTTGGTCACCTCCCTGACCAAGGCCCTTCTCCCCCGATTGCTCAGTTTGCCAGGCGGTCAGCTCTAGGAAGAGTCTTGGTGGGTCCAAACTTCTTCCATTTAATAATAATGGAGGCCACTGTTCTTGGGGACCTTCAATACTGTAGAAATGTTTTGATACTCTTCCCAAGATCTGTGACTCAACACAATCCTGTCTCGGAGCTCTACGGACAATTCCTTCGACCGCATGTCTTGGTTTTTGCTCTGATGTGTACTGTCAACTGTGGGACATTATATAGACAGGTGTGTGCCTTTCCATATCATGTCGAACCAATTGAATTTACCACAGGTGGACTCAAATCAGGTTGTAAAAACATTTCAAGGATGATCAATGGAAACAGAATGCACCTGAGCTAAATTTCGAGTCTCATAGCAAAGGGTCTGAATACTTATGTAAATAAGGTATTTCATTTTTATTTTTTAAATTTGCAAACATTTCTCAAAACCTGTTTTTGCTTTGTCATTATGAGGTATTGTGTGTAGATTGCTGAGGAAAAACATTTATTTAATCAATTTTAGAATAAGGCTGTAACATAACAAAATGTGGAAAAAGTCAAGGTGTCTGAATACTTTCAGAAGGCATTGTATTACTTTTTAAAAATAACTAATCCCGACACTGCGCTTACGTTACACATCAGCAGCATAGAGAGGCCGTCTCCACCTTAGCAGCTGCCAATTTCTTAACCAAATCACAAAAATCCTCGTTAAAAGGACACACGAGGCAGAAATAGACAGCTCTCAGTGTCTCTCTTTATCTCCTGGATTCAAGTTATAATTCATTTTGTTGGGATGGCGAGAGAATTGTGAATTGTGTTTAACTTCCATGTACTTGTTGTGGGGTTAAAGAAGGTGGTAGGAATATGATTCATCACTTAATCATGATTAAAATTAGGAAACAATATTTTGGCACGATTCTCGCCTTTCATTTCATGAGCGTGTCCGGTCTGATGAAGTCACTTATCCCCTGG
The DNA here is from genome assembly GCF_016432855.1 of Salvelinus namaycush. Lineage (NCBI taxonomy): Eukaryota > Metazoa > Chordata > Actinopteri > Salmoniformes > Salmonidae > Salvelinus > Salvelinus namaycush. Next base: position 38,613,403 of record NC_052310.1, on the reverse strand, counting down.
TGTAGTACTGCCTTTGAAGTTAAAAAGCAAGACATCAAAAACACAATAAAATAAATATGTTTTCATTGCAATAAGCTGCATTTTCAACCAGAACAGATCTCATTTGTACTATGTGTTGTATTTTCCCTCTGGTAACATGATTCAATCAAACAAGCTTTAAGTGGGATTAAAACACAAACTGTGGATGTTGTGATAGTGTATAAGTGGATTTGAGAGCTCTGTAAAAATGGGTGCAGGGTACAGTATTCAATCACAATCGATATAAGAAACATGAGCTTTGCACTCAAGTACAATTCCAGAGAGATAAAGCATGGAGTGTTGAGAAAATTAGGATGGCAGAGGAAATGACTTTGGGGACTGCTGTGTGAGTAATGGCTCGATGTTGCCCTTAGGCATTGATCTAGGATCAACTCACCTTCCCCAAATCTTCTGCTTAACCATTAGTGGGGAAAACACAAAACTGAGAGACCCTAGAGTTTGAGGGCAACTTTCACTCAGTGTGAATACTATGGTGTCAACTCACTTTCCAGGTGGTGTGAACTATGGAGGGATTGTGGAGCAATCACGTTTCCTGTAACCCAGCAACTATGGTCATCATGGTTTCACCTCACGTCTGAGGGCCTTGTTCAGGGTTGTCTGTCAGCCCCATTATCCTGTCAGCCCCATCTGATGTACCTGCCTCTCATTGGACCTTGGGTTTTCTTTCTCTCCAAGCCTTATCCAATCTACAATCCTCATTCGATATAGCCATGGATACAAAGTTACTTGATACTTTGACTTTTGTTTGGCTAATGGTAGCTTACGATATCCAAACGTCATATTTTGCATTTGAATATTGCATCTTTTGCAGACCTTTTCAGTCTGTTTTACAACCTCCTCAGAGCCAGTTCAACCCACCTGTCCAACTCACCACAGTGCATCTGGGACCATTCTAGTGTACCTTCTTATGAATAATCCAGGACATGCAGCCCACCGCAGGAAGTCAACACGGACCCCTTCTGATGAAGGTGACGTGAACTCTGAAGGAGAGTATTTTTCATTGTTACTCTGAAGACTCCATACCTCTCCTGCCAGAATAAAGTGTGCCACTTTATATCCTGCTACTAAGGAACAGGGCAGAGGGAGGGAGCAAGGTTTCAGAACTGTATAGCCTCATAGTGGGGTGCTCTGCTTATTTGACTGCTACCTACTGTATATTGGCTTGTGCTTTTTATGTGTCTTTGAAGTTATTCTGCTTTTCTAAGTTGTTCGTAGAGGAATATTGGTGGGAGACACACACACACACACACACATACACACACACACACACACACACACGTGTTTCAATTATCCATCGTCTTGTGAATGTGAAAATTAAATCAGGCCTTTTCTGCTTAACTGCGTCCGATCCATTGATCTGGCTGTCTGAGGAGATGTACTGGGACTGTCAGGAAACCCCTGAATAGACAGGAAACCTCTGAATAGACAGGACATCCCTGGATCAGCTCCTTCTGCGAGTGACATTTATGTAATGTAACAGAGGGGGAAAAGGGCAACCACAGGGTATGCTCTGAAATGGCAATGATTGGCTCTTGTGAAATAGAGCAGAATACCCTATGAAAGTCCTGCCTACTTCCTGGTTCAAGTCCCGTATTGATTTTGAATAGGATGGTAGCTATTATCATCAAATTCATGAAATGGGGGTCATTTAAAGGATATGTAGCATAAACGTAACCACATGTAACATATGTATTAGCATTAGTGTACGCATCAAAAGTCCAAATACAAATTTACACCTCACTTTTCTATTTTTAGAGTTAATACATAAAACCGATCAGAATTCAAAAGAATGCCACGAAGGAGAGGTTTACAGACACTTGGAAACGTCCCGTGACCACACCTGACACCACCTACTAAAACACCTGCCCATTTCTAGTTGTTAGGTCTATCAATCCCATTTTTTTAATGATGTTGTTCACATGTTGTGGAAGCCATCTAATGTGTTTCCAGCTCTGGGAATCAATAATTCATTTATAGCTTGTCAATGAAAGATGACTAAACAACATTTTTTTAAATGTCAATGTTATTTTGTGTGTGCTTGATCTTGTGTATTATGAACTATGTAAGTCCTATTTATCTTCTGATTATTTCCTCAATCTCCCAGATGTTTTCTTTCCAAATATACCATATACCATTACACATGAATAGCAGTTACTTTTGGGTACGTCTATTTAGGCAAAAATCAAAATTTTGCCATTACATTTAAGAGGTTAAATGGACGGTTGTTTCTCTTTGCTTATTTGAGCTGTTCTCGACATAATACGGACTTGGTTTTTTACCAAATAGGGCTATCTTCTGTATACCACCCATACCTTGTCACAACACAGCTGATTGGCTCAAACGCATTAAGAAGGAAAGAAATTCCACAAATTAACTTTTAACAAGGCACATCTTTTAATTGAAATGTATTCCAGGTGACTAACTCATGAAGCTGGTTGAGAGAATGCCAAGAGTGTGCAAAGCTGTCATCAAGGCAAAGGGTGGCTACTTTAAAGAATCTCAGATATAAAATATATTTTGATTTGTTTAACACTTTTTTGGTTACTTCATGATTCCGTATGTGTTGTTTTATAGTTTTGATGTCTTCACTATTGTAGTGCAATGTAGATAATTGTAAAAATAAAGAAAAACCCTTGAATGAGTAGGTGTGTTCAAACGTTTGACTGGTACTGTATCTTAAATAACCACGTTTTCATGAATTTCATTAGATAAGCTTGATGCCCATTCAAAAATTAAACCAGGAAATAGTCGGGACATATCAGGTGGTCTGAACTCAGCTGGGAGACGGTAAAGACCAGCTGGGCCCACTCCACAGAGATGTGGCCTTTTAACAGTAATTATGGAGGGATTGTGGAGAAATTACGTTTCCTGGAACCCAGCAGCCATGGTCGTCATGGTTTCACCTCACATCTGAGAGCCTTCTTCTGCCTGCCTCTCATTGGATCATGGCTCCATGGCTTGTCCAATCTACGATCCTCATTCGATATGGGCGATATTTCTGGTTCGAAGTAAACAAACGGTTTCTTCATTCATTCATGAAGAGCTTGCCAAACTTATAATGATGTGGGAACACAACCTGACGAGAGTCAAAAAGGGTAATATTAGCCTACCTTTACCCTCCGTAATTGACGGTTTGGTGAAGCAGACGTGAAGAAGTGGCCTCGTACAGTAGCATATTTACTTACTTTGTTGAATCCGTAGCTTGCGATGGTAAGGTGCCTTGCAACTTTAAATGTTTTGAGGCGTACCAATACCTACACAGTAACAAAGTCGGTCGGCTGTTATTGAAGGATGTTAGAGATGACCTTGTCTACCTAAAAGCAGACATAGAGCTGAGTCAGAGCCTGCACGCATCTCATCACAAGGCTTGGGTACTAGCATCAACGACAGGTGTCATACAGACAGCGGGTTGCTCATGTATTGCAGGGCCAGGACGCTCTTGTAGTCATGCTGCAGCAATTCTGTGGAAGGTCAGTAAAGTAACGACCAAAAATGACACGAAAGTGCAGGACAACGGGTACTCCAGGAGAGGTTTGGGAAACACTGGGTTAGATAACTAAAAATATTTTCTTCAATGTAGGTTGAGAGTGCAGTCAGGCAAGGAAGTGGAACTCAGGTGTGAGGAAGAATGAAGGGCTGAGGAAGGCGAAACACATTAAACACCACAGACCCCACCACACACATCCAGGCCCATCAACGTCGTCACAGGACGATTCCACAACCTCCCCCCGACTTTTTAGGAACCATGCAGAGTTCACAAGCCACATCAACTCCTCGGTAATGGCTCCACTATTTCGGCTCCAGACAAATGGTCTTCTTCAGCTAAGTTACAGAGCAGATGTAGACAGCAGCAGCAAGGCAGGCCCAAGTCAACATGATTCAGCCCACACAAACAAACTGTGTCACACTGAACACATCACAACACTAGGAAGTGCACAGTGTTTTATGAGGCTTACATCAAATTATTCCCTGTACAAACAGCTACATTGATGGAAGAAACAAAGATCCAAAGTGCTTCACAGCTATGCCATGATGCTAGGAAGCTGCGTCTAACAGCCAGCACAGCGAAACGAGTCCCCAAACAAAACTACACAGATCCCAGAAAATGTGTAAATTACCATTTGTACCCAACCTTCACTAGCAATACAGCAACGAAGCATGGCAAAGAAAATGAGGTCAATGTCATTACACTCCTGGAGAGCAGAGGGCATGTTGTGGAGAACAGAGGCCTGGTGGCGCACCCTGACTATTCTTGATTGGGAGCCAGCCCAGATGGGATCCTTGATGCAACACAGCTCCTTGAGATCAAGTGCCCTTTCAAGAGTTCCACGTCTCTGAGTCAACCAAATGGTGACATCAAAAGCTTGGATGATGGACAGTACCTAATTAGTCCCAATGGAAAAGATGGATACTACCTTCACGTGGGTACATTTTTTTTCAAGAAAATAGATGATTAGCTATAGTATTACAAGTATTGAACATTGTATTGTAAACTCATACTAATCAGAATGTTGTGGCAATGTGCTTTCTTATTCCTTCGTTCAGACAAGTGACCATGACGTGCCCGGGCCTACACAGCTGCATGCTGGTCGTCTGGACACCAAGCGAACACATAGAGTGGACATTCCATTTGATAAAGACCACACAGATGCAACAGCTGCAGGAGTTCTACTTTTTACACATGCTACCCAGGTTGGCTGATGATATGGCTGACAAGAAGATACATCTCTGCCCAAAGTACCTGGAGCTCTTTAAGTAAATGGGAGTGAGCAGTAGATTAAATATGCTGGGCATACACAATTCAATTCGTTTGAGTGTGCACTTACTTCATGAAGTACTGTTTTAATAAATGTATATATTAAATAATACACAATATACTAATATATTAGATAATCAATTGATTGAGAGATATACCTACACAAACACAGTGTAATGATCTCTCACCAGTTTATTTTTCATAGGCCAAAGTCCATTTTTCATAGGTCAGAACCAGTTAAAATAGGCAAGTTGGTACCGGCAGTTGTGTGAGCTGACAAAACAATGATTTAAAACAAACACAGCTAACAGTTGGAATAAAAAAATGTTACAAATGCTGACAATGTTTTGCAGTTCATTAATAATAGAGTAAAGTGATGTACATTTTTGGAATACATAAACGATCAGTGCTGTTAGCCATGTTGATTGTGTGCGACATTGTGTCCTAGAAATAAGCTCTCCTCTCAGACTTACAAGAGCTGCACACATTTGAAGTATGTTGTCAATTTTAGGGACCAAACTAATAGCCACAGTTTGAGAGAGAATCTTGGACACCTTAAGACGCCTTATTGCTCGTTCCACATGAATACGGACATTAGCAATGCGTCGTGTGCGAGAGACCTGCTCATTTGTCAACTGGCATTGCTTGCGTGTAAATGCTGCTCAGACCAAGCGTACATTCCGTTCCTCTAGCAAGTCCCTAATTGTGAAGCCTGGGTCTCCCATCACCTCATCTCCAGCACGCAAATGGTCGAGAAACCCTGAGTTCTGTGTTATGAACCTATCGCTACATTTCCCACCATAAGCCTCTGAAATGAACAAAACCATTCCTGATGGAGCAGTTGCAACTAGATATTTTACAGTATTACTGGCATAGTAGTGACTAAGATTCAGTTCGTGAGTCCAGATTTTTAGCCTTCTGCAAAACACTTTCTGTGCAGTCAATAACACAAGTTGTGTTTGAAAAATGATCCTGAAAAACATGTGGCATAGTAGCCTTTATCGTCTCGCGAGGCAGCCATGGAATGAGACCCTTGGTGTGCTCAGTAATGAATTTCAATGTTTTACTGACCTGACCGGGTGACCTTTCGAAGCGTCTTGCTAAATCAGCTATAACAAAGTTCTGTCGAAGTTTCATTAGTGTCAACGGAATTTTGGTCTACAACCGGGAATTGTTGATGTGGGGGCAAAACCTTGTAAGCAATAGTGGAATCCCTGTGTACAGCAGACAGTCTGCATCATCTTTCAATGTAACATCTGCAAAAGACAGTGACCTCTCAGGGGCTGGTGCAGTTGTCATGCCACATGTGATGATAGGTCCTTTGGAGTAGGTGTGGTCCTCCATGGCTGGGTCTGACCGCTGTGTTTGGGCATCATGGAAGGTCTTTGAAATAGGACCTGGCTCCTCAGAAACCTCCACCACACCTGGCTCATCTGCAGGTGATGATTAGTTGAATAGTAATATGAATATAGATGATTAGTTCATGAGATTATTTGGTAAGGATCTGGAAAAGCAAATACACTAATTAGGGATACTTTAAAAAACATTTTAAACTCCCTGTTTCTTACTTATAGCTTTTATCAGACAGTTCGCTACTGCAAATAAGCACTCTAAACCCAGTGGGATACAGTTGAAGTCGGAAGTATACATATGCTTAGGTTGGAGTCATTAAAACTCGTTTTTCAACCACTCAACAAATGTCTTGTTAACCAACTATAGTTTTGGCAAGTCGGTTAGGACATCTGCTTTGTGCATGTGTTGGTTCCGTTTGTCTGTGCTCCGTTTTATTTACTTAACAAATAAGGAACACTCAAAATGTGCACTTATAAATCATAACAATTTTAATCAAAATACAGCTGTAGACAGGAGTCAAAGATCAAACATCACACATACAACTGATGTCTCTCATGAGTTCTGCCCCATAGGAAAAGTCCCAAGTTATTTTATTAATAACCTCTTGGCAATAGGGGGTGCTATTTGCACTTTGTAATAATTTCGTTTCCAAATTAAACTGCCTCGTACTCAATTCTTGCTCGTACAATATGCATATTATTATTACTATTGGATAGAAAACACTCTCTAGTTTCTAAAACCGTTTGAATTATATCTGTGAGTGAAACAGAACTCGAGTTAGAGCATTTTTCCTATGAGGATGTGAGAATGCAGAAATCTGCTTGCTGTTCTGAGATCTGTTTATAAATCTGCCTGTCTTCTATTGGTTGAGATGCACTGCATACGTCTTCCCCTGGGTGTCAGCGAATAGTGAGAGTTGAAATGGGGTTGCTAGGCAGAACTGGGAGGTTATAAAACACCTCGGAACAAAGTGTCCGGCCATTTTTCACTTCGCTCTGACGCATGGAGGACATTTGGCTGTTTCTCTAGAACGCTCCGGTTATAGGCCTTAGATATTTCCGGTCATGTTTTTATTCGTTATAGGTGTTAAAGACATCATAAGGTAGTTAACCTGTTTGGGCTGCAAGGGGCAGTATTGAGTAGCCAGATAAATCGTGCCCATTTCAAACGGCCTCGTACTCAATTCTTGCTCGTACAATATGCATATTATTATTACTATTGGATAGAAAACACTCTCTAGTTTCTAAAACCGTTTGAATTATTTCTCTGAGTGAAACAGAAGTCATTCTGCAGCACACTTCCTGACCAGGAAGTGGAATGTCTGAAACCGAGGCTCTGTTCTACTTTCTGCCTATACATGGGCATGATACGTAAGAGTCTACGTGCACTTCATACACCTTCCCCTGGGTGTCAAGAGGCGGTGAGAGAAGACATTTCGTGTTTATCTTGGTCTGAGGTGGAATAAAACCTCTTTGTATGACGTGACCGTCCATTTTCTGTTTTCTGGAGCGCGCGAAAGGGGACATGGATTTGCCTTCTGTTTAGCTGTCGTTATGGACGACTAACATCTCCGGCTATGATTTTATTTGATACATGTGACCATATCATCGTAAAGTATGTTTTTAATATAGTTTCATCAGATTATTGAAAATTTTTCGGGAGTTTTGCCGTGTTCCGTTCTCTGACTTTGTTGACGTTGGAGAGATCCGTGTCACTTGGCTAGTGCGCGTGCTAATTCAAGAGGGAAAGAGTCCGTTCTAATTCCAAACAACGACTGTTCTGGACAAAGGACACCTTGTCCAACATTCTGATGAAAGATCAGCAAAAGTAAGAAACATTTTATGATGCTATTTCATATATCTGTCGAACTGTGTACTAGTCGTGGGCGTCCAACGTTTTGGGTACTCTAGCTATACCGAAGCTGCATATCGTAATGAAGTTATTTTTAGAATTCTAACACTGCGATTTCATTAAGAACTAATGGATCTATCATTTCCTATACAACATGTATTTTTTAGTTATGTTTATGAATAGCTATTTGGTCAGAATATGTGTGTCAGAAAAAGTGTCAGGAAAAATCCGGACGTAGTGGGAAAAAGTAGCTAAGTTAGCACAATGTGTAACCATTGATTTCAGCTCTAAATATGCACATTTTCGAACAAAACATAAGTGTATGTATAACCTGATGTTATAGGACTGTCATCTGAGGAAGAAAATCAAGGTTAGTCAAAAATTATATATCTTTTGCCTGTTTGTTACGATCGCTTACTTTTGCTACTGGGAAATTGCTTGTGTTTTTGGCTATTGTGGCTACGCTAATATAACGCTATATTGTGTTTTCGCTGTAAAACACTTGATAAATCGGAAATATTGTCTGGAATCACAAGATGCCTGTCTTTCAATTGCTGTACACTATGTATTTTTCAGAAATGTTTTATGATGAGTATTTAGTTATTTGGCGTTGGTGTCTGTAATTATTCTGTCTGCTTTCGGTGCAATTTCTGATTGTAGCTGCAATGTAAACTATGATTTATACCTGAAATATGCAAATTTTTCTAACAAAACATATGCTATACAATAAATATGTTATCAGACTGTCATCTGATGAAGTTGTTTCTTGGTTAGTGGCTATTTATATCTTTATTTGGTCGAATTTGTGATAGCTACTGATGGAGTAAAAAACTGATGGAGTAAAAAAAGTGGTGTCTTTTGCTAACGTGGTTAGCTAATAGATTTACATATTGTGTCTTCCCTGTAAAACATTTTAAAAATCGGACATGTTGGCTGGATTCACAAGATGTGTACCTTTCATATGCTGTATTGGACTTGTTAATGTGTGAAAGTTAAATATTTAAAAAATATATATTTTGAATTTCGCGCCCTGCACTTTGAGCTGGCTGTTGTCATAAGTGTACCGGTGTCGGGCTGCAGCCATAAGAAGTTAATTTAAACCGACTTATAGCAGTTTATATCAGTTTATTGCGATTTTCTGGTATTACTGTGTCACGCGCTACCACGAGTTGGGCACCTCTCCGGTACATAGCTAGCGTTTAGCTGCTAAATCTACAGGAGAAGAGGACATCTTTCAACCAAAAGACGATTGTTCTGGAGAAAGGACACCTTGCCCAAGATTCTGATGGAAGCTCGTCAAATAGTAAGAAGTCTTTATGCTGTTAATTCGTATTTATGTTGAGAAATGTTAAACAATAATTCCGCCATGAATTTCGGTGCGGTCTTGCTTTAGCGCACGCTGTATGTAGCAGTAACGTTAATTTTAAAAATCTAACACAGCGATTGCATTAAGAACTAATTTATCTTTCATTTGCTGTCCAATCTGTATTTTTTAGTCAAGTTTCTGATTACTTATCGATTAGAATAGGTGCCTTTCCCAAGATTTCTCCTGACATTTTCTTTGCAGCTTGGCTACTTTTCTCATTGTATAACCACGATTTGTGCCGCTAAATATGCACATTTTCGAACAAACTCTACATGCATTGTGTAATATGATGTTATAGGACTGTCATCTGAAGAATTCTGAGCAGGTCAGTGAAAAAAATAATATATTTTGCTGGGTTATACGTTATCGCTATTTTTGGCTTGAATCAATGCTGTTGTGTTTCTGGCTATTGTGGTAAGCTAATATAATGCTATATTGTGTTTTCGCTGTAAAACACTTAAAAAATCTGAAATATTGGCTGGATTCACAAGATCTGTGTCTTTCATTTGCTGTACGCTGTGTATTTTTAAGAAATGTTTTATGATGAGTAATTAGGTAATACACGTTGCTCTCTGTAGTTATTCTAGTCGCTTTGGTGAGAGTTGTGATGGTGGCTGCAATGGTAAACTATGATTTATACCTGAAATATGCACATTTTTCTAACAAAACATATGCTATACAATAAATATGTTATCAGACTGTCATCTGATGAAGTTGTTTCTTTATATCTTTATATCTTTATTTGGTCGAATTTGTGATAGCTACTGATGGAGTAAAAAACTGGTGGAGTAAAAAAAGTGGTGTCTTTTGCTAACGTGGTTAGCTAATAGATTTACATATTGTGTCTTCCCTGTAAAACATTTTAAAAATCAGAAATGATGGCTGGATTCACAAGATGTGTATCTTTCATCTGGTGTCTTGGACTTGTGATTTAATGATATTTAGATGCTAGTATTTACTTGTGACGCTATGCTAGGCTATGCTAGTCAGCTTTTTTACTGATGGGGGTGCTCCCGGATCCGGGTTTGGGAGGAATTAGAGTTTAAGCCCGATAGTGATGTCATTGCATATGTCATTACCTGCTACTCATCAGACCAAGCCCATGCATACACAGCTACACAAACTTGCAAGAGATACAATAGTTCCAGTGTTTTCTAAGGCCTCAGCAGTAAATGTCCACTCCCCCAAGTTGATTTATAGAGGAATGTCTGACTAGCCTCTTATCTCTTCTACTCCCCTGCAAGACTCTATGTTTATCTTTGAAGGGCTTTCTCACAGACCCCATGCAATAATTCACACATTTCTCAGACCATTTCTTGATAAGAGGCAGAGACTTAGAAAAGACTGAGGAACAATTCTAAAACATTTGAATGAATATATATATATTGTCAATCTGTAGTCTAGGACCCTATAAATGTAGAGGAAGAGGGGTCCCATAGCTTCCTTCTTGTGACCACCCCAAATCCCCAATTGTTAAACAGTCTTTTTAGCCAAGCACTTTATTATACAGAAAGCAACAGCAAAGCACAGTAGTCCTACCAGAAGTGGAACAATCATGGCAGACATAAACATCATTACCTTACCCATCACGTGAAAATACACCCAGTGTCTAATTTGGTCAAAGATGGTGTTGTCAGCTTTTCCCAGAGGACAACCTAATTTAGCCAGGTCAGTAATAATAGCTGTCATGTTGTCAAAGGAGTCAGGAAGCAACATGACACAGTAATCCCCATCGTCTATTCCAAGGACCTGTAGGCACCTCTGTCTTTAGCCAATATGTGCCATTTCGTCTCTGGTCACGACTGCCTACCAATTCTGCACATTTCGTGACAACTGAGTAAAACCCTGTACTATCAAATTAGTAAAGGCCTGCATGGAATATGTCAAATTGTTAATCCCCTTACCCTTTACTACAACTCCTGCACCTGAGAAGATTCCTAGGGCTGCCATCTCTACCTGAGACAGCACATTGTTATTTTGAGCCTATGCTTTTTTAGCTCTGCCATTCAATCTGAAACTAATTTGCAAAGAACTGTTCAGCAGCTCAGAAGCATGTAATGTTGCTGCTGTCAGTTCAGTTTTTCCCAGATAACAACACCCTTTCCATCCCATGGGAAAGGAAATGTAGCCATTACCCCCACAGCTCCAGAGATGATCCGGAGGTGTCCCCATGCCTTTGCCTATGTTTGACATATTTATCCTAGTTATCAATTGTTGACCATCCAGCACATCAAAACTACTGGTATCCATTTTTAGGCCTGTGTAAGACAGGCAATTAGTGGTGTTTCCTACATCCACATTCCCTGAGTTGCAGATACAAACAGGGAGTGTGGAGGTATTGTGGGTTTTAATCCTTTCAACACATCATCTACTACCCGTCAGATACTCCATTGTACTTTTGGACGTCCTATGCATATAATCAGCTGGGAAATTTTACCTGGTTGTACGCTAGGAACCTTCTTCCACCTTGGCCATTTAGTCTCAATGGACCCACCCTCCTTACATTTTTTAGCTGCATCTGAACTATTACCTATTGTCTTATTGGATAATCCACCTTCCCATGCTGCTTCCTTCACCCTAGTGACCAACATCAGAATAGTATAATTCCTGTTTCTTTGTCGAACCCTGGTATTGTTCCTTAAAATGGAGTAATCCACATCCAAAATCATTCTTTCCAATTGGTACTGCCTGGGTTCCCCACAGAAAAGCTGTGGAGGTGGGTTTCTGGAAAATCATTATCCGTGTGCCAGATGTGTTCCCCTTCTCCTGTAATCCCATGTATGTCACTGTTACGCACGCCTCTAAAAAGAGGGAACGCAACTCCCTGCTGCAACTCAACTCTCCGTGAAGCGAAAGAGGTATGGACCGTAGGTGCGAGAAAGGACGACAAAGGCAGAATTTACCGTTACTAGGATTTATTTCCTTAAACGGTAATATGGGGAAAAGGGGCTGGACGGAACCAAAGCAAAGAAAGTAAATATCAAAGCTCCCCCTCTCCTATCTAACCTGCCTACCCACTTAACTTACCTAACTTGCACCACCTGGTGCCCTAACCAAAATACAGGGGGTGGTCCGCCCAGGTCTTACCTAGTGTGCCTAGACATTGAATATACTACGGGTATATGTATGCCCTCGGGCCTCTTGCCTAAGCACCTTCCCCTTCCCCCCTGGGAACAAATGAAACAGAATAATTATTAACAATTTCACAAACACTTTACAACAAAACTGAGTAAACTAACTCAGGCCACTAAAGAAGCTTTTACAAAGCAACAAACACAGAACATATCAAAGCTGCTACCAACAACAACTAACACATTACATACCACACTTTCTGTTAAACAACCAACACTATATCACAATCTAATTCTCCAGCAAAAAAATCTCTCTCTCTCTAATCTTTCTCATGATCTCCCTTCTTCTGAACAGAACACTGGCTTTTATATCTTCTGGTGGCAATGGCGATTAGAGTCAGCTGCTTCTTGACGAGGGGGCGGGGTCAGCTCCAATCATCAATTAGCCTGGGGTCGACCAATCAGCTGCTTGGGGAGTTACAGGAATTCCTCCTGAAACACACACACTCAAATACAAACCAGAAACTGGGGAACGTAACAGTCACTGCTTTCACCCATTTATTATTCTCCACATCCCCATCCACAAAGGGAACGAGTAGGATTTGGAGAGCAATAAATACCCTGCATGTGTTTTTCCATGGTTGCATTTTTCTTGTTTCACAACCATAGTGTGTGTGTATGATGGTGTCCTCGGCATCTGATGACTCTTCAGGTTCTGTGGCTGAACCCTCTGTTGGTTCTTCTGGCCTTTGGTCTCGGCCCTCTGGCTGTGGTCTTTCCCGTTTCTCCTCTGGCCCCTCCTCATCAGTGGATCTCAGCCTCTTCCCTCCTCTGTGTCCTAAAGCAGGATGGTTGCCAACCTGGGAGAAGCCTGGAATGGGAGAGATGGTACCATCTGGACCTCTGTGATTGGTTCTGCTCACCCCTGGGGTGTTCATTGGTCGTCTTGTTAACATCTCATAAGGTGTACACCCAATACCTTTGTTAAGGCTGCTGCGCATTTTCATGAGGACAAGGGCAAGCATTCCACCCAGCTCATTTTTGTGGAATGGCAGGCTTTTGCAAGCCGCCCTTTGATCACTTAATTAGCCCTCTCTGTAATCCCGTTACTCCACGAGTGATAGATGGACATAAACTTCTGGTCAACACCCATCATTTTGGCCACTTGGGCAACCACATCTCCTATGAGATGGGTCCCATTGTCTGCAGACAAACCTCAGACACTCCGAACCTGAGTATAATTTCCCTAACTAGCAATTTGGCAACTGTTCGCGCAACGCAGTTGGTGGTGGAAAATGTTTCCACCCACCTGGTGAATCTGTAGATAGTCACCAGGCAGTTTCTCTTTCTTTATTTTCGCTCTACCATGTCTATGAAATCCATAGCAAGGTGGACAAAAAGGTACTTTTGGAGTGGGGAACTTCCCTGGTTGCAGTGGAGTTCCCTTGTCTATGTTATATAACAAACATGTCGCGCAACGATAATATATATATATTTTTTTAACGTGCTGATTCAACTTTTGCAAAAACATTGGGCCTAAGTCTTCTCCTCCTAAATCTTCTCCTCCTAAATCTTCTCCTCTTCCTAAATCCCCCCTTTGATGAATGGCTCAATCCGTGAGCCAATCGGCAAATATTAAAGATCACGGTTGATGGTGAACAGGGCATGCCAGACAAAAGATGTAGCCATAAGCCAGACCTCGGACAGAGAGCACACCCTCTCGCCACACTTGGTGATTGAGATTATCAGCCTGCTGCTTTTTCTCAAGATCAGTAGTTTCAAATTATACAAACGACAAAAAATAAAATGTATGTGTGTGACAACGGGAAACAGCCGTCTTGCCCACCTCATCAGCTATGCTGTTATCAATTCTGGCATAATCACACCGACCCGTGTGTGCCTCAACCTTAACAATAGCCAATGTGTTAGGTTTTCACATAGCTTCAATCAACTGTTCAACATAAGGTCTGTTTTTAATAGGTGTGCCTGTGGAATTAGTAAACCCTCTTGCTCTCTAAACCCCACGAGCAAGTAAGGGCCTTCCCTTCCCCCAATTCACAAGCTGTGTTCAGCTAATAAATCTGTCTGTTGCTCTGATAAATGGTGTGGTAGTGGCCGTATAACCTCAATATCACCTTCCACATCTACTACAGCTAATCCTACACGTTTTCCTCCCTGTGCTTTGATCTACATAGGCAGAACCATCAACGAACAGCACCATGTCAGAGTCAAGCAGAGGTTCATCAAACAATTCTTTGTCCAGTACACATTCCTAGGCTGTCCCGATGTCCCTGTTGTTGTTCATGATGATTTGCTCAGGGAAGCCCAAACAACTTGTCCAGGTTTGTCTAAACAGGAACAGTGAGCTATAATGTCTGTCAGAAATGGTAGGGCATGTCCGTTAACATTAAGAGTAACCATTGGCTCTTCTCTTCCATCGTTGAATTCATATTGGAGCAGGGGAAGTCGGGCGCCTTCATTGTTGATTCTGCGGGAAAGAATAACTGCTGGTGTTCTGATTTCCCATTGGCCATGGCTGTCCTCTGGCATTAACTTGTCCTCCTTGTCCATAGGGCATAAGTGGCCACCATCATTCCAATCACAGTTTCTGATACAAGGGCACTTCTCTTTATCCCCTTCTCCTTGTCCATTCTTCCTGTCTGAATTATCTCCTTGACTAAATCCAACCTAGTCTCGTTGAATGAACCAGCCATTGGATACCTATTTTCTCCTGCCATCTCTGTCCAGACATGCCATTTCTTAAAAGTGAATGTAAATTCCACAGCAGGAAACTTATTTTGCATATATTCAACAGGCGTGACAGGCTTCCTTGCTCCTATCTCCTCATTCTGGTTTGACCGTGCCATGGTGCTCTGGTTTTTTATTTAGATAGTCTGCGTGTAATGTGTTTTCCAATTTCTATAGGGTTATCCTAAAGTGGGTGTAATATGTATGAATAGGCCTATATAAATTCTTCTCTACCTCCTTTCAGTGTGTGTTAAACAACAGTGGGTGATACTGAAATCCTAATTCTACTCTCACTTACTCCAGGCTATAGTAAATGGTTCTACTAAACTTAAATATATTTCACACATGGGCCTGAGACAACCGCATGCTAGACTTCAATTCCTAATATCATATCTTAAAGGGGTAGAGTATCAGTAATATTTTATTCACCAGTTCCCCCTGGTGATAGCGTCACAATTCATTTTCTATGGAGATCTCTACAGAACTCAACTTCCTTGTAATAATTGTATTGGTATGGTAGGAAAGTGTCACTAACAAATATGTTCAACCTTTTATTCAAATAACGTCTGTCCTTTTATTCCACCATTGGGCCATTACCTAATAAAAACCCTTTCACAGGCCTTTGCAGACATGGTGAGCGTCTGTTTGGTTTTATTGCCAGTCAGCCGTGTAATGATGATGGTGTAGGTGCCCTATGTTAGCCTTTCCTACCTATTATCTAACTTGTAATAATGTCAGTGGGTGTTGTATCAGTTTTAACTCTATTTCATCCACTGTCTTCTCATATGCCCATAAAACACGACCTCCTCTCCACCAATTCCACTTAAAAGGCTCCTTAACTATCCTTCTACAAGTAATTATAGGTCGTATGTCAACTAATACAAAATATGTTGAGGGTATTACTAGTTCCTCAGGGTAATATACGTCTTATAGGTATTATCTTTATCTAACCCACCTTTTATCTAACCCACCTTTTGACAATGACAGAACTCCTTCCAGCCGTCCTCACTTCCAAAAATCCCTTTCTTATATTATTCCAATTTAAAATGCCTGTATCTATATACTGTTCCTCGTCCTCCTCCTTATCAAAAATCCACTTATGAACGGCTCTCAGTCCTCAGACCAAATAACCAATTCTCGATTTGTTTATCTCCCAACCCACTGCGTATTTCACTCACACCAAACAAACACATAAGGAC
This sequence comes from Salvelinus namaycush, assembly GCF_016432855.1. Taxonomy (NCBI): domain Eukaryota; kingdom Metazoa; phylum Chordata; class Actinopteri; order Salmoniformes; family Salmonidae; genus Salvelinus; species Salvelinus namaycush. The sequence goes on along the minus strand of NC_052310.1, from coordinate 38,597,020 downwards.
AGACAACATATTATTTCTATCTTCCAGGTGCCCCATAGGTTATCGCCTGTTTCAGAACTCTCACTCAGATACAGCTTCTGCTCCCTAACTAAACAATCTATCTTCCAGGTGCCCCATAGGTCATCGCCTGTTTCAGAACTCTCACTCAGATACAGCTTCCGTCCCTAACTCAACAATCTATCTTCCAGGTGCCCCCTAGGTCATCGCCTGTTTCAGAACTCTCACTCAGATAAAGCTTCTGCTCCTAACTACTCTCGAGTACCCTTCCGGAAGCACTGCCAACACGCTAGAAGGCGAGCTACTGTTCTTAATACATATAACATGTAACACACATTGACATACAACAATTACCACACATTCATTGACTTATACATGCACATTTTAGGTTCCTTTGATTTTACAATTACAAGAGGGAGGTGGAGCTTTTACATACCAGCGAAACACTGAACACCCACTTCTTCTAAATTACAGACTTCTATATAACAGGTGTCCGCTTACCTTACAATTTGGTGATCACAGAAGGGGGTTCAGGTTCCGTCCAGTAGCGTTGCACTCACTCCCTCCTGGCAAGCTCGCCAAATGTTGGTTCCGTTTTTCTGTGCTCCATTTTATTTACTTAACAAATAAGGAACACTCAAAATGTCCACTTATAAATCATAACAATTTTAATCAAAATACAGCTGTAGACAGAAGTCAAAGATCAAACATCACACATACAACTGATGTCTCTCATCAGTTCTGCCCCATAGGAAAAGTCCCAAGTTATTTTATTAAGCCCGAAGTCCAGCCCTAGTGATGTCATTGAATATGTCATTACCTGCTACTCCTCAGACCAAGCCCATGCATACACAGCTACACAAACTTGCAAGTGATACACTAGTTCCAGTGTTTTCTAAGGCCTCAGCAGTAAATGTCCACTCCCCCAAGTTGATTTATAGAGGAATGTCTGACTAGCCTCTTATCTCTTCTACTCCCCTGCAATACTCTATGTTTATCTTTGAAGGGCTTTCTCACAGACCCCATGCAATAATTCACACATTTCTCAGACCATTTCTTTATAAGAGGCAGAGACTTAGAAAAGACTGTGGAACAATTCTAAAACCTTATAATGAATATATATATATATTGTTAATCTGTAGTCCAGGATAGAGGTCGACCGATTATGATTTTTCAACACCGATACCAATTATTGGAGGACCAAAAAAAGCCGATACCGATTAATCGGCCGATTTTTTTTATTTTTTAAAATGTATTTGTAATGATGACAATTACAACAATACTGAATGAACACTTTCATTTAAATTTAATATAATACATCAATAAAATCAATTTAGCCTCAATAAATAATGAAACATGTTCAATTTGGTTTAAATAATGCAAAACCAAAGTCTTGGAGAAGAAAGTAAAAGTGCAATATGTGCCATGTAAAAAAGCTAATGTTTAAGTTCCTTGCTCAGAACATGAGAACATATGAAAGCTGGTGGTTCCTTTAAACATGAGTCTTCAATATTCCCAGGTAAGAAGTTTTAGGTTGTAGTTATTATAGGAATTATAAGACTATTTCTCTCTATACCATTTGTATTTCAAATACCTTTGACTATTGGATGTTCTTATAGGCACTTTAGTATTGCCAGTGTAACAGTATAGCTTCCGACAGCAGCCACCCTCGAAGCATCGTTACCCATCGCTCCACAAAAGCATACGAGCCTGCTGCTGCCTACCACCACTCAGTCAGACTGCTCTATCAACTATCAAATCATAGACTTAATTCTAATATAATAACACACAGAAATACGAGCCTTAGGTCATTAATATGGTCAAATCCGGAAACTATAATTTCGAAAACAAAACGTTTATTCTTTCAGTGAAATACGGAACCGTCCCATATTTTATCTAACGGGTGGCATCCATAGGTCAAAATATTCCTGTTACATTGCACAACCTTCCATGTTATGTCATAATTACGTAAAATTCTGGCAAATTAGTTTGCAACGAGCCAGGCGGCCCAAACTGTTGTATATACTATGACTCTGAGTGCAATGAACACAAGAGAAGAGACACAATATCCCTATTTTAATATTGCCTGCTAACCTGGATTTCTTTTAACTAAATATGCAGGTTTAAAAAAGGCATTGATGTTTATGCTTTTTTCGCAAATGCGCTTTTGTTAAGTCATCCCCCGTTTGGCGAAGTTGGCTGTCTTTGTTAGGAAGAAATGGTTTTCACACAGTTCGCAACGAGCCAGGCGGCCCAAATGGCTGCATATACCCTGACTCTGTTGCACAGAACGCAAGAGAAGTGACACAATTTCCCTAGTTAAAAGAAATTCATGTTAGCAGGCAATATTAACTAAATATGCAGGTTTAAAAATATATACTTGTGTATTGATTTTAAGAAAGGCGTTGATGTTTATGGTTAGGTACACATTGGTGCAACGACAGTGCTTTTTTCGCGAATGGGATTGTTAAATCACCCGTTTGGCGAAATAGGCTATGATTCAATAATAAATTAACAGGCACCGCATCGATTAAATGCAACGCAGGACAAGCTGGATAAACTAGTAATATCATCAACCATGTGTAGTTAACTAGTGATTATGTTAAGATTGATTGATTTTTATAAGATACGTTAAATTCTAGCTAGCACCTTACCTTGCTGCACTCACATAACAGGTAGTCAGCCTGCCACGCAGTCTCCTCGTGGAGTGCAATGTAATCGGCCATGATCGGTGTCCAAAAAGGCCGATTACCGATTGTTATGAAAACTTGAAATCGGCCCTAATTAATCGGCCATTCCGATTAATCGGTCGACCTCTAGTCCAGGACCCTATAAATGTAGAGGAGGGGTCCCATAGCCCCTCCCCTTCTATTAATACAACATAAGCATAATCAGTTATTATAATACATCACATGACACAAGTAATTTTTCCAACAATTGTTTACAGACAGATTATTTCACTGTATCACAATTCCAGTGGGTCAGAAGTTTACATACACTAAGTTGACTGTGCCTTTAAACAGCTTGGAAAATTCCAGAAAATTATGTCATGCTTTAGAAGCTTCTGATAGGCTACTTGACATCATTTGAGTCAATTGGAGGTGTACCTGTGGATGTATTTCAAGGCCTACCTTCAAAATCAGTGCCTCTTTGCATGACATCATGGGCAAATCAAACGAAATCAGCCAAGACCTCAGAAAAAAATTGTAGAGCTCCACAAGTCTGGTTCATCCTTGGGAGAAATTTCCAAACGCCTGAAGGTACCACGTTCATCTGTACAAACAATAGTATGCAAGTAAAAACACCATGGGACCACGCAGCTGGCATACCGCTCAGGAAGGAGATGCGTTCTGTCTCCTAGAGATTAACGTACTTTGGTGTGAGTAGTGCAAATCAATCCCAGAACAACACCAAAGGACCTTGTGAAGATGCTGGAGTAAATAGGTACAAAAGTATCTATATCCACAGTAAGATGAGTCCTATATCGACACAACCTGAAAGGCCACTCAGCAAGGAGGAAGCCACAGCTCCAAAACCGCCATAAAACAAAACAGACTACGGTTTGCAACTGCACATGGGGACAAAGATCGTACTTTTTGGAGAAATGTCCTCTGGTCTGATGAAACAAACATAGAACTGTTTGGCCATAATGACCATTGTTATTGTAATAGCTTCCGTCGGTAGAAGGAGAGGAGGACCAAAGCGCAGTCTGGTATGTATCCATATTTATTAGAATATTTTTTCAATACGAACAAAAACAATAAACAGACGAAAACCCAACGAAGCTACAGTCCCGAACTAGAGAACACAAAAACAGATGAACGCTAGAACAGGAACAATCACCCACAAACCAACAGTGAAAACAGGCTACCTTAATATGGTTCCCAATCAGAGACAATGCAAAACACCTGCCTCTGAGAACCATATCAGGCCAATCAGACAAACCTAACATAGAAACATAGAACATAGACTATACCCACCCAGCTCACGTCCTGACAACCTAAATAAAGACAAAACAAAGGAAATAAGGTCAGGAACGTGACAGTTATGTTTGGAGGAAAAGGGGGGATGCTTGCAAGCTGAAGAACTCCATCCCATCCGTGAAGCACGGGGGTGGCAGCATCATGTTGTGGTGGTCCTTTGCTGCAGGAGGGACTGGTGCACTTCACAAAATAGATGGCATCATGAGGAAGGAAAATTATGTGGATATATTGAAGCAACATCTCAAGACATCAGTCAGGAAGTTAAAGCTTGGTCGCAAATGTATCTTCCAAATGGACAATGACCCCAAGCATACTTCCAAAGTTGTGGCAAAATGGCTTAAGGACAACAAAGTCAAGGTATTGGAGTGGCCGTCACAAAGCCCTGACCTCAATCTTATAGAAAATGTGTGGGCAGAACTGATAAAGCATGTGCGAGCAAGGATGCCTACAAACCTGACTCAGTTACACCAGCTCTGTCAGGAGGAATGGGCCAAAATTCACCCAACTTATTGTGGGAAGCTTGTGGAAGGCTACCTGAAACGTTTGACCCAAGTTAAACAATTTAAAGGCAATGCTACCAAATACTAATGTGAGTGTATGTAAACGTCTGACTCACTGGGAATGCGATGAAAGAAATTAAAGCTGAAACAAATGATTCTCTACTATTATTCTGACATTTCACATTCATAATAAAGTAAAGTGGTGATATTAACTGACCTAAGACAGGGCATTTTTACTAGGATTAAAAGTCAGGAATTGTGAAAAACTGAGTTTTAATGTATTTCGCTAAGGTGTATGTAAACTTCCGACTTCAACTGTAAGTTTTCAGACCCTTTGCTATGAACTCGAAATTGCGCTCAGGTGCGTCCTGTTTCCATTGGTCATCCTTGAGATGTTTCTACAATTTGATTGGAGTCCACCTGTGGTATATTCAATTGATTGGACATGATATGGGCCCACAGTTGATGGTGCAAGTCAGAGCAAAAACCAAGCCGAAGGAATTGTCCGTAGATCTCTGAAACAGGACTGTGTCGAGGCACAGATCTGGGGAAGGCTACCAAAACATTTCTGAAGTGAACAGTGAAGACAGAGATGTGTAAATAAAAAGTTACTTCACAGGCTGGTCATAAATCCACAATTCGTATGCTTGCCTATGTTAGGCCTAATTTAGACGACCACCACCTGTGCTATGCAAGACAGATACAAACAAATTGAACATCGGCGAATGCGTCAGTTTGATTAAATGTGCAATACAATATAGTTCCTAGGCCTATTTAATGAAACCCTGGCTGTTGCGGTAGGCAACAGGTTGCAAAACAAAGAATCTCTGATTCCCCACTGAGCTCCTTTTTGGAAACGGCAAGTTCACTTTCTCATCCATAAACGCATATCAAGTGCAACTACGCTGCCCGGCAGCTCACATCAGCAGGATGGGAGGTCTTTTCATTCGGAGGGACGTCTAACGTGGATCGGTAAAATAATGGTTAGGCTATGATCACATTTACTCAATTTAAATATTAGGCCTATGGCCGGGGAAACCTATACAGTTGGCAGCCAAGCAGGAGTGATCAATCTAGCCTGTTATCGTCTAGACTTTTAGTGTGTGTGTCACGATCGTCGTATGGTGGAAGAGAGGAGGACCAAGGCGCAGTGTGATAACAATACATCTTCTTTTATTGAAGACGAAAAATGAAGAACACTATACAAACTATACAAAACAATAAAACGACGAACGTGAAGCTATAGAAACAATGTGCTAACATGCAACATAGACATAGACAATCACCCACGAACTACCTAATGAATATGGCTGCCTAAATATGGTTCCCAATCAGAGACAACGATAGACAGCTGTCTCTAATTGAGAACCAATCTAGGCAACCATAGACATATTTACACCTAGACTAGACACTGCCCCATAAACATACAAAACCTTAGACAATACAAAACACATACATCCCCCATGTCAAACCCTGACCTAACTAAAATAATAAAGAAAACAAAGATAACTAAGGCCAGAGCGTGACAGTGTGCATGTGTGAGTTCGCTAATTCTCTCTATGGCAATTCAGAATTTTTCCTAAAGTATCCTGCCTGGACTCCATCAATTAATAAGAGGAACAAATAATATAACTGAACCACGTGATCCATAAAGTTGTCATGGAAAATATTTATGTTGTTTCCAACTACCAATTAACAACTGCGCTGTAACGCTGAGATTGCTGAAGGGCCAGTCTCTTAGCCAGACTAAAGGACCATAGCTTGCAATACAACAAAAAAAGACAATGGGCAAGTTGTATTTAGCTATAATTACCTTTCAAGGCATTATATTTCTTCGTAGTCAGGGGCTGTTTCTAATGTGGGGCAGGCTTTTCCCTCCAGGCTCCTGGTGCTGAGGGTTGCTGAAAGCTAGATTGACACAGCTAATTATTTCACAAACATGGAATCTCTCTGATTTGCAGATTTTTTTCTTCCAATATAGATCTGTAAAACATAATCATATAGGTTTAAACTAGGTTTAAACACTTGGCACAGACTTCAGTTCAACATGTAGTTTTGATTTACATTTGGTTGAAATGTCAACTAATGTGAATTCAATGTGAAATCAACAAAAACATAGGTTAAATAGGTTCAAAGTTGGGTGAAAAAAATACTAAATGCCGTTATGTTGGTGACTTTTTGCAAATCCTTCTAGTTTTCCACATTGATTCAATGTCATCACATAGATTGTTGGGGTTGAAATGACGTGGAAACAACATTGATTCAACCAGTTTTTGCCCATTGGGCCAGTCCCTTCATTAGGATAACCCTGACATCCTCTCCTGGACTCACCTGTACTGTATGCCAAGTAACCCAACCTGGTCTCAGAGCATTTCGTATTATTCTGTACGTAAATCCACCACACTCCATTTAGTACGATATGTTACGTTTCGTATGGTATGGATTAATTTGTGAATTAATTTGTATTATAGGTAACAAATTAGAAAAAAGTACAATATGTTTAGAATTCGCAAAACATACTATACATTATGAATTTGATATGTTACAAATGCTAACGAGGTTGCTAACGTTAGGGTTAAGTTAGGAGTTAGATTAAAGGGTTAGGGTTAGCTAAAAGGGTTAACTAACATGCTAAGTAGTTGCAAAGTAGCGAAATAGTAGTAAGTAGTAGAAAATGCTAAAGTTGCCGTGATAAGACTCAAAGTCACAACCTTTGAGTTGCTAGACGTTCGTGTTATATGGCCGACCAACCCCCCTACTTTCGTGTTTGCTTTAATCGGGATCGATTTGACAACATCCGGTAAATTGCAGAGCGCGAAATTCAAAAACACTAACTTCATAATATTAAACATTCATGACGATACAAGTGTCTTACATCATTTAAAAGATAAACTTCTTGTTAATCCAGCCAATTTGCCAGATTTCAAAAAGGCTTTACGGCGCTAGCATACCATACGATTATCTGAGGACAGCGCCCCGCATACAAAAGCATGAAAACCATTTTCCAACCAAACAGATTCATAACGAAAGTCAGAAATAGCGATGAAATAAATCGCTTAACTTTGAAGATCTTCCACTTTTTGCAATCCCAAAGGTCTCAGTTACACAATGAATGGACGTTTTGTTCGATAAAATCCTTCTTTATGTCCCAAAAATGTCAGTTTATTTGGCGCGTTTGATGCGTTAGATTCATGCCTACTGTAACGTCCTGACCAGAGTTCTTATGTGTTTTGCTTGTTTAGTGTTGGTCAGGACGTGAGCTGGGTGGGAATTCTATGTTGTGTGTCTAGTTCGTCTGTTTCTATGTTCAGCCTGATATGGTTCTCAATCAGAGACAGCTGTCAATCGTTGTCCCTGATTGAGAATCATATATAGGTGGCTTGTTTTGTGTTGGGGATTGTGGGTGGTTATTTCCTGTCTCTGTGTTTGTGTTCTGCACCAGCTAGGACTGTGACAGTATGTTCTTTTGTTATTTTGTATAGTGTATTGTTTTGTGTTGATTAAATTCATTATGGAAAATTACCACGCTGCGTATTGGTCCTCTGATCCTTCTCGCCTCTCCTCGTCTGAGGAGGAGGACGACTTAGACTGCCGTTACAGAACCACCCACCAAACAAGGATCAAGCAGCGTGGCAACGGGCAGCAGCGACAGCAGCAGCGGTACCAGGAGGAATGGTCATGGGAGCAAATATTTAACGGAGAAGGACCCTGGGCTAAGGTTGGAGAATATCGCCGCTCTCGGGAAGAGATGGAGGCAGCTAAAGCCCAGGAGCGGTGGTCTGAGGAGGCAGCACGGAAGCGGGGCTGGAAGCCCGTGAAGAAACCCCAAACATTTCTTGGGGGGGGGCTAAAGGGTAGTGTGGCGAGGGCAGGTAGAAAACCTGCGCCCACTTCCCATGCTTACCGTGGAGAGCAGGAGTACGGGCAGACACCGTGTTATGCGGAAGAGCGCACGGTGTCTCCTGTACGGGTGCATAGCCCGGTGCGGGTTATTCCACCTCCCCGCACTGGGCGGGCTAGAGTGAGCATTGAGCCAAGTGCCATGAAGCCGGCTCTACAGATCTGGCCTCCAGTACGTCTCCTCGGGCCGGTGTACATGGCACCAGCCTTACGCATGGTGTCCCCGGTTCGCCAACACAGCCCAGGGCGGGTTATTCCACCTCCCCGCACTGGACGGGCTACGGGGAGCATGCAACCAGGTAAGGTTGGGCAGGCTCAGTGCTCAAGGGAGCCAGTACGCCTGCACGGTCCGGTATATCCGGCGCTACCTTCCCGCTCCAGCCCAGTACCACCAGTGCCTACACCACGCACCAGGCTTCCAGTGCGTCTCCAGAGCCCTGGTCCTCCTCCACGCACTCTCCCTGTGCTGCGTAATCTCCAGCTCGGTACCACCAGTTCCGGCACCACGCACCAAGCCTCCTGTGCGTCTCCAGAGCCCTGTACGCACTGTTCCTTCTCCCCGCACTCGCCCTGAGGTGCGTGCCCTCAGCCCGGTACCTCCAGTTCCGGTACCACGCACCAGGCCTATAGTGCGCCTCGAGAGTCCAGTGTGCCCTGTTCCTGCTCCCCGCACTCGCCCTGAGGTGCGTCCCCTCAGCCCGGTACCTCCAGTTCCGGTACCACGCACCAGGCCTATAGTGCGCATCGAGAGTCCAGTGTGCCCTGTTCCTGCTCCCTGCACTAGCCTTGAGGTGCGTGTCTCCAGTCCGGTACCACCAGTTCCGGCACCACGCACCAGGCCTACTGTGCGCCTCAGCAGGTCAGAGTCGGCCGTCTGCCCAGCACCGTCTGAGCTGCCTGCACTGCTCGTCTGCCCAGCACCGTCTGAGCCATCCGTCTGCCCAGCGCCGTCTGAGCCATCCGTCTGCCCAGCGCCGTCTGAGCCATCCGTCTGCCCAGCGCCGTCTGAGCCATCCGTCTGCCCAGCGCCGTCTGAGCCATCCGTCTGCCCAGCGCCGTCTGAGCCATCCGTCTGCCCAGCGCCGTCTGAGTCATCTGTCTGCCCAGTGCCATCTGAGCCATCTGTCTGCCCAGCGCTATCTGAGCCATCCGTCTGCCACGAGCCATTAGAGCCGCCCGTCTGTCCCGAGCCATTAGAGCCGTCCGTCAGTCAGGAGCCGCTAGAGCCGTCCGTCAGTCAGGAGCCGCCAGAGCCGCCAGCCAGTCAGGAGCCGCCAGAGACGCCAGCCAGTCAGGAGCTGCCAGAGACGCCAGCCAGTCAGGAGCTGCCAGAGACGCCAGCCAGTCAGGAGCTGCCAGAGACGCCAGCCAGTCAGGAGCTGCCAGAGCCGCCAGCCAGTCAGGAGCTGCCAGAGCCGCCAGCCAGTCAGGAGCTGCCAGAGCCGCCAGCCAGTCAGGAGCTGCCAGAGCCGCCAGCCAGTCAGGAGCTGCCAGAGCCGCCAGCCAGTCAGGAGCTGCCAGAGCTGCCCTACAGTCATGAGCTGCCCTCCAGTCATGAGCTGCCCTCCAGTCATGAGCTGCCCTACAGTCATGAGCTGCCCTCCAGTCATGAGCTGCCCTCCAGTCATGAGCTGCCCTCCAGTCATGAGCTGCCCTCCAGTCATGAGCTGCCCTCCAGTCATGAGCTGCCCTACAGTCATGAGCTGCCCTACAGTCATGAGCTGCCACCCAGTCATGAGCTGCCACCCAGTCATGAGCTGCCACCCAGTCCGGAGCTGCCACTCAGTCCGGAGCTGCCATTCAGTCCGGAGCTGCCATTCAGTCCGGAGCTGCCATTCAGTCCGGAGCTGCCATTCAGTCCGGAGCTGCCATTCAGTCCGGAGCTGCCATTCGTCCTGAGCTGCCTCTCTGTCCTGAGCTACCTCTCTGTCCTGAGCTACCTCTCTGTCCTGAGCTACCTCTCTGTCCTGAGCTACCTCTCTGTCCTGAGCTACCTCTCTGTCCTGAGCTACCTCTCTGTCCTGAGCTACCTCCTAAATCATGTGGGGGCCTTGGGGAGGATTCTTAGGCCAAGGTCGTGGGCGAGGGTCGCCACTCAAAGGACGCTAAGGAGGGGGACAAAGACAGTGGTGGAGTGGTGTCCTCGTCCACCGCCGGAGCCGCCACCGCGGACAGATGCCCACCCAGACCCTCCCCTTGAGTTTTAGGGGTGCGTTCGGAGTCCGCACCTCAGGGGGGGGGGGGGGGTACTGTAACGTCCTGACCAGAGTTCTTATGTGTTTTGCTTGTTTAGTGTTGGTCAGGACGTGAGCTGGGTGGGAATTCTATGTTGTGTGTCTAGTTCGTCTGTTTCTATGTTCAGCCTGATATGGTTCTCAATCAGAGACAGCTGTCAATCGTTGTCCCTGATTGAGAATCATATATAGGTGGCTTGTTTTGTGTTGGGGATTGTGGATGGTTATTTCCTGTCTCTGTGTTTGTGTTCTGCACCAGCTAGGACTGTGACGGTATGTTATTTTGTTATTTTGTATAGTGTATTGTTTTGTGTTGATTAAATTCATTATGGAAAATTACCACGCTGCGTATTGGTCCTCTGATCCTTCTCGCCTCTCCTCGTCTGAGGAGGAGGACGACTTAGACTGCCGTTACACCTACAAAGGATATAATAAGTTACCTAGAAACTTGGTCCAAACATTTCAAACAACGTTTCTAATCCAACCTCAGTGGATTGTAAATAATTGTAAACAATCGATCAAATTTAAGACGGAATAAACTGTTTCCAATTCCGGAGAAAAACAACACCGAGCGCGCTCTCTTTCACGCGCACCAAAAGACTAGAGTCCACCTGAGTGACACTTACAAAGAAGACGAATAATTCTTCATTTTTGAAAAAAAATAATAATAACAATTTCTAAAGACTGTTGACATCTAGTGGAAGCCATAGGAAGTGCAATCTGGGTCCTAATAAATCACGTTTCCCATAGAAAAGCATTGGAAAATCCAATGACCTCAAAAAAGTTTTTCCCTGGATGGATTGTCCTCGGGGTTTCGCCTGCCAAATCAGTTCTGTTATACTCACAGACATTATTTTAACAGTTTTAGAAACTTTAGAGTGATTTCTATCCAATACTACAATGCATATGCATATCGTTGCTTCTGGGCCTGAGTAACAGGCAGTTTACTTTGGGCACCTCAGTCATCCAAACTTCCGAATACTGCCCCCTAGCCTTAATTAAGTAACCATCTGTCATATGTAACCATATCAAACTTAACATATCATACTCATTTCAGTGTCCCGGATTAACGTTTACTATGTTACATCTAGTCTATGAGACCAGGCGGAGTAACCCTGCCTTCCAAGACTCACCTGTACTGTCTGCCAAGTTACAGTAAGCCTGCCTTCCGCTCCAAAACTCACATGTAATCTATGCCAAGTAACCCTACCCTCCTCTCCAAGACTGTTTGCCAGCATGTACAATGCAGTCAACATTCACTCAAGCATCAAGTGGCTAATTTGACATCTAAGATTAATAGCCACAACAATCAGACTTGGAAATATTTTTGTAAACAACAGAAAACCTAGACTATAATAATAGAATACCTTATCACCCAGGTGGTCTCTTCCGGGTGTGGCCAGGTGGTCTCTTCTGTGTGTGGCAAGGGGCTGCAGCAGGGCCAAGGTCCTGGGACCTACTATTGATAGAGAAGTAAAAGTAAAGTATTGTAGTATATTTGACATTCATCTTGATGAAAACATTTAAGTTTGACTTTATTGTTGAAAAGAGGATATTCTGAGAGTCGCAATTATATTTATAATTATAAACAATTCTAATTATTTGCAACATGTGTATGAACTCTTTATTGAGCGCAACAGTGCGCTAGTTATAACGGAAGTAGCTAGCTAATGTTATAACTGATCAGATGTTAAGAGAAAGTCAACCCTGACGTTTGTGGACTACTGTAGCTAGCTTCTTAAGGATAGGCACCTTTTTTTCAATTTTCGCCTAAAATTATATACCTAAATCTAACTGCCTGTAGCTGAGGACCTGAAGTAAGGATATGCATATTCTCGATACAATTTGAAAGGAAACACTTTGAAGTTTGTGGAAATGTGAAATTAATGTAGGAGAATATAACACATTACATCCGGTGAAAGATAATACAAAGAAAAAACATGTTTTTTTGTATTTCTTTTGTACCATCATCTTTGAAATGCAAGAGAAAGGCCATACTGTATTATTCCAGCCCAGGCGCAATTTAGAGTGTATGTGCAAAGTTTTAGACTGATCCAATGAACCATTAAATTTCTGTTCAAAATGTTGTATCAAGACTGCCTAAATGTGCCTAATTGGTTTATTAATAACTTTTCAAGTTCATAACTGTGTACTCTCCTCAAACAATAGCATAGCATCATTTCACTGTAATAGCTACTGTAAATTGGACAGTGCAGTTAGATTAACAAGAATTTAAGCTTTCTGCCAATATCAGATATGTCTATGTCCTGGGAAATGTTCTTGTTACTTACAACCTCATGTTAATCACATTAGCCTACTTTAGCTCAACCATCCCGTGGGGGACCCACCGATTCTGTAGAGGCTAGCTAACTAAGTACTGCAAGACATGTTTGTAAATGTGGTATAACTTGTAACGTTAGCTAGCTTGCTACCCAATTATACTAGCTAGCTAGCTAATATTAGCTGATAAGTAATCTTGACAAGCGACTAGTTAAAATGAAAGAGTAGGTCACATACATCACAGGTCACTATAGCTAGCTAACTAATGTTAATCACTTGCTCCAGCCACACTCAGCTAGCAAAATAACTTAGCAAGCTAGCTAGTGTAACGGTGTAATTAAGTTGTTAAATTCCTGCCTAAAATGGGTATTATGCCACCTCCTGGTGGATTAGTGTGTTTACATTGTCTAATACACTCAGTGATAAAGGTATGGGATTCTGGGCAATCTACAGCAGATCTATGGAGAATTGTTGTGGGTGAGTTGAAAATTGAATGGTCCTGGGATAGAAATGTATAAAGTTGACGTTACATCATAAAATCCACCTTTTACATCGTACATTAGCAATTTCTGTTATTAGTAACTAATGTTGTTGGTTTGGCATCAAATAAGCCACTATTTATATGTTATTTGCCGAATCTTAGTTTGCCATGTGGATTTTATGCTAGCTAAAGGTCCCTCTTTGAAGTTGGTAGCTAACTTGAAAATGCATCTTCTTTATGAGTGCTATTTATATCCCATCGACTGATCATCATTCATCCATACTGTGTGTGTCCCATGATTGCAGGTAATTTATGACAAACGTATAAAGTATATGTTTTATACATTTATGAGCACCAGCTAGCAGCGTATTAGCCTGGTTTTGTTAGCGTAGGAAAATATGGGGTACATTCTAGGTGTATTATATTTCTTCGCCACGAGTGTGACGTTGAGTAAATTTTCATTGTCATTTGATATATTTTGAATACTAAAATGGATGATAGTTTATTCTGATGTGAATTTGAGATTACACATGGAAACAATATATTTTTATTAAAGTAAATTAGGATTATTAGAAATGGTTAAATCCACTATACGATCACAATGACTTTATAGACATTTCAATTGTTCTTCTGTTAGTATATTATACAGCAGATCTATGGAGAATTGCTGTGGGAGTGCTATTTCTATCCCGTCCTACTCATCATTCATCCATACTGTGTGGGTCCCATGATTGCAGCTTGGAAGTAAATGAACTATCCATCCATTACTCCTTCCTGTGTTGACTCACTGACTTGAGAGACGGGACCAGGAAGGTCACACTAGGAGCCAGAAATATTTCTGAACGTTAGCTAGCTAACTTACAGTAGCTAGCTAAATAATCTAAAGGTTACTCACCTTTCATGAATAGGATGTGTCCTGGCTTTGTAGTAAATTGGCATCTCCATATTGCATGGATCAAAGTCTTCAAGCTACATTTTTGATGTAGCATATTTTTATCTTTCTATGTCTTCATAATAATCGACATAAGCATACATTGCTAACGTTTGCTAGCAAAATAATAAAATAGCTACATTATCTGAAGAATCAGTAGTGAAGTGACAGTTTGAAGTGACTGCTAGCTGTTGCAGACAGAGACTGCGTTCACACCAATGACGTTTATAAACCCTGGATGACTGACAGGGGGCGCTGTATTGAAGCCTCCGCGCAGCCATCTTGGTACTCCTCAATTTAAAAAAATATCTTGGAAGCTGTATAAATGTTTTTATTAATGTCTACATTCGTTTTTGACATGAGTATTCTATTACAGCCACCTTAATGCATATTTGTACATGTTATTATGTGAGCTAAACATAACAAATTACAAAAATATATAAAAACATTTTCCTTTAAGTATTTTTTTAGAGATTACTAATGTTGCTGTCCCCACTATAACAACAACATACTTAAATACATGTCATTTTGTCCTTGAAACATTTAATTGAAATACTGTAGAAATCCATTAATTTCTATGGAGGTGCCAAAACGGCCGATCGGTGGCTTCAAAGACTCTCAATGGCCAATACATAGCATCAGCAATCCAGGGTTTATTTACATCATTGGTTCACAGCTGATTAAATAGAAGCAATATGAAGAAAAAAATAGGCTCTATATGTGATATCAGGATTAAACATGAGCTCCATTCAACTTGCCATTCAACAGCTTTTCAATAATGTCAAAATACTTCCGTTACTCACCAAATACACGGTTACCAAAACGTCACACCAGGGTAAGCCTACACGAAACACAGCCCTTATTTTAAGTGTTTCTAAAATCCCCTATGGAAAAAAATAATGGTGGGAAAATGATTGAACCATTTCCCTGTTTGACCACTAGGTTTTATGGGTTTTATGACTCAGACTGTGGTACTCAATATAGTTTTGATTAGTAAATATGATAATTTACTGCCATCACGGCCGGTATATGTATAAATAAAAAGTTACATGCAACCAAAAAAATGCCTATTTGGCACCTTCAATGTATTGAGCTGTTGTAGACAATTTTCAGTTGCTTGTAAAACATTTTTTTATTTTTTTGGAAGTTGAATGGCTGCTTCCTGTGCTTAAAGAAGATTCCCCATATTAACATCTCCTGTAAGGTCAGATTCTGGTTCAGGGTATACCAGGCCTGAATGTAAGCACCCCAAACATTCTCAAACAGAACTGATTGTCACAGGGAATCATAATGTGTGCCCCACACCATCAAAGCACTCTGACCAAGCTGGTCAAACAAGTCAACAAGAATGACCAAGCTGGTCAACCAGCTCAGCAAACACGACCAGTTTGACGAAGCTGGTCAACCAGCTTATGACCATCTTGACCAAGCTGGTGAACCAGCTCGACCAGCTCATGACCAGCTCAAAATCCAAGCTGGTCTAAACTGGATTTTTTTAAGCAGGGCCTAAATAGATTGTTTGGTTAGAAAAGTAATTTGCATGGTGTATGTCAAACAGAAAAAAATTGACATGAAATTGATAAACTGCAGAAGAAACATCTGCTGAAAGGAAAAATGCAATGCAAGAAATGTGGACAGACGATGCACAGACAACTTAATCTGTTAAGTCATAGTTAGCCAGCATTAGCTATATGGATCAACTGGAAGTAAGTGATATTTTTTTTTTTTTTTTTTAGAAACGATGCTTAATTCAAAAATGTAATATGGCAGTAGCGGCTGTTTCTGTACTGAGTAACCGATAGTTCTCATTCCTATGTTGTTGTCTAGCCTACTAGGACCAGGGTTGCCAGGTCAGGAGACAAACCCCATTTTCTGGGTGTAACATTATTGTATGAGATCAGCATGGGTTGTTGATGTGCAGGCTTTTAGTTTATACAATAAGGCTAGATTTAGAAGTGTAGTGCAGTGGTCTGTCATGGTAGCCCATCATTATTTTTTAGCCAACCATAAACAAGCTAATATCTGAATAAGCCATCGTGGAGGTGTGTTTCTGAGTCTATTAGAGATATGAACTTTGAATCTCTTTGGAGAAATGAAAGACTCTTTCTGTGGCAGAGCTCTCCATGGTTCTGCAGTTGCCAATGAATGTGAATATGTAGAACACTGGAATATGTGGCTCTGACCTTGGCCCTTGACCACTGTTTCTATATGGTCTCCACTGCATAGATGACACCACTATGTATAATCACACTAAATGGTAGAAAGTGGATCTTTATCCCCTCTTTTGAAGTAGGCTTATTTGCACTCCTATTTATGAAAACTGGGACTGGCTTCACATTTCAGACTTTTTAATACAGATACAGCAAAATAGGACCTGCAATCCTGTTTAGTTATGAATAGTGTAATATAATGTGTGTTGTTTGATGATGCATTTCATAAACAGAATATTTTATTCCCTGGGAATGCCGCCTAACGCAATGCCGCCGAACGCCATGCAGGAGCGTGAGTACATTATTTACAGGTCCCACTCCAGCCTTTCATGTGGATGCAATACAGACACAGGTAGGCTACCCTCTGCACTTTTAAAGGGAAACTGCACCAACTGATTTGGCCCTGTTTTTTTGGCTTGTTCCTCAAGAAATGCTGATGGCCATGACAGAAGCCAAATGTGAATCGGCTTGGGGGTGTGATTTGATGTGGGTGTTTTTTGGGTGTGACCTTGCCACCACCAAGACACACCCATTTATCAGAACCTTGCCTGCAGCTGATTCCCCCCACACAATCACAACAAACAAACTGATACCATTCAATTCAATAACTAAAAAGACATTACAAGTAAAAGTTGTGTCTAGTAAAAATGTTATGCCGAAGGTTGCTTTCCATTTAGAGACATCAGTATCAAGTCCGTCTGTTATTCTGGACTTCATCAAATTATCTTGCAAGTCTCCATGTGCTGGCTCCATACATGTTTATGCGAACACATACACACACAGTCCTTGTTCTATTACCAATGGCAGTTAGGATATGTAATATCTGACACACAAACAGGTACTATGTTGAAGTTTGAACAGGTCAGATAAAATCTACCCAATTATGGTCTCCCCATCAAACGATGAGGCCTGCTTGTGGCATCTACAGTCCTCTCCATCTGTAGAAATAGGCAGAGTTACGCAAGAGTTCATCAGTGACACATGGAATGAAAAGGGTGTTGCAAATACTGGACATTTCTGATGTACTGTATTATTAGTAAATAGCTTTAGTTCCACATTGTGGATGTGTTGAGTGCCAGGTGTTTCTCCATTCAAAGACGTCAGTGTCAAGTCTGTCTGTTGGTCAGGGTTCCATCATCTTGCAGGTCTCCAAGTATTGGCTCCATAGATGCATCTGTGAACACATACACAGTCACTGTCCTATTATCAATGGCAGTTAGGATAGGTGATATCTGACAAACAAACGTATGCTAAGTTGCAGTTTGAACAGGTCAGACTAAACCTGCCTAATTCTGGTCTCCCCATCAACGACCGTTGGTGAGCAGGCCAGAGGTGAGGTTGGAGGTGAGGTCTTTGCCAGTGCCCCATTGATGGCATGGCAGTGTACAGTGGTGGCCAAAAGTTTTGAGAATGACACAAATATTAATTTTCACAAAGTCTGCTGCCTCAGTTTGTATGATGGCAATTTGCATATACTCCAGAATGTTATGAAGAGTGATCAGATGAATTGCAATTAATTGCAAAGTCTCTCTTTGCCATGCAAATGAACTGAATCCCCAAAAAACATTTCCACTGCATTTCAGCCCTGCCACAAAGGACCAGCTGACATCATGTCAGTGATTCTCTCGTTAACACAGGTGTGAGTGTTGACGAGGACAAGGCTGGAGATCACTCTGCCATGCTGTTTGAATTTAAATAACAGACTGGAAGCTCATTGTTCTTCCTCTGTCAACCATGGTTACCTGCAAGGAAACACGTGCCGTCATCATTGCTTTGCACAAAAAGGGCTTCACAGGCAAGGATATTGCTGCCAGTAAGATTGCACCTAAATCAACCATTTATCGGATCATCAAGAACTTCAAGGAGAGTGGTTCAATTGTTGTGGAGAAGGCTTCAGGGCGCCCAAGAAAGTCCAGCAAGCGCCAGGATCGTCTCGTAAAGTTGATTCAGATGCGGGATCGGGGCACCACCAGTACAGAGCTTGCTCAGGAATGGCAGCAGGCAGGTGTGAGTGCATCTGCACGCACAGTGAGGCGAAGACTTTTGGAGGATGGCCTGGTATCAAGAAAGGGAACACAGAAGCCACTTCTCTCAGAGAAAAACATCAGGGATAGACTGATCTTCTGCAAAAGGTACAGGGATTGGACTTCTGAGGACTGGGGTAAAGTAATTTTCTCGGATGAATCCCCTTTCCGATTGTTTGGGGCATCCAGAAAAAAGCTTGTCCGGAGAAGACAAGGTGAGCGCTACCATCAGTCCTGTGTCATGCCAACAGTAAAGTATCCTGAGACCATTCATGTGTGGGGTTGCTTCTCAGCTAAGGGAGTGGGCTCACTCCCAATTTTGCCAAAGAACACAGCCATGAATAAAGAATGGTACCAACACATCCTCCGAGAGCAACTTCTCCCTACCATCCAGGAACAGTTTGGTGATGAACAATGCCTTTTCCAGCATTATGGAGCACCTTGCCATAAGGCAAAAGTGATAACTAAGTGGCTCGGGGAACAAAACATTGATATTTTGGGTCCATGGCCAGGAAACTCCCCAGACCTTAATCCCATTGAGAATTTGTGGTCAATCCTCAAGAGGTGGGTGTACAAACAAAAACCCACAAATTCTGACAAGTTCCAAGCATTGGTTATGCAAGAATGGGCTGCCATCAGTCAGGATGTGGCCCAGAAGTTAATTAATAGCATGCCAGGGCAGATTGCAGAGGTCTTGAAAAAGAAGGGTCAACACGGCAAATATTGACTCTTTGCATCAACTTCATGTAATTGTCAATAAAAGCCTTTGATACTTATGAAATGCTTGTAATTATACTTCAGTATTCCATAGTAACATCTGACAAAAATATCTAAAGACACTGAAGCAGCAAACTTTGTGGAAATGTATATTTGTGTCATTCTCAAAACTTTTAGCCACGACTGTAGATCATCTCCTGGCCCCTCATCAAAGATACTGGTCGGTCACACACAAACAGAGAACTGATTACATTATCAATGGGGGTTTTGATTAGCCTGGTGGAACTAACCTGATCAGTGCATTCACTTTTCTATTTCACTTCTGATATCATGACATGTGAAGTGAAATACAATGGTAAACACAGTGATCAGGCTGGTTCCAACAGGCTATGTTATGAAGGTGAATTGGGACAAAACTCAAAACTGTTTTGACCTTTGACCAGGTCAAATGTAACCAACCTGATTCAAGTGTCCTCCCTGTTCCATTTATAAGATTGCTTACAGCGAGGGTATGTCTATGTGATGTTGAGGGTACCCTTGCTGGTCTTTTCTAAAATTGCACGTTAGGCAATCTCTCGAACAACTGCAGCAGGCAATCCTCATACACAATGTACTTCCTCATATTATGAGGTGGTGTTGACTGGGAGGGCCTGAGACAGGGAGATAAAATAGACACCCAAGTGGTAAATTGCATTTTGTTGTAAAGGACAAAGCTTTTTGATAATGCACTTCACATCCAAAATGACTATACTACTTGTATCTGCTTGGCTGGGCAATTAACCTACTAGTTTATCTAACAGTTTTTTTTTATGTATAACTTTTCACATAACACACATTACCGTTGTAGATGAAGCTGTTTGTGTCATAAGGGCAGTAACACGGGTCAAGCTATTTCTAGGTTTTCACTAGTTACCAAAGCCACAAAGTCATAAAGACCTCCTATTTCTACAATTTCTCTTCTTAAAATGTGATTTTAAACATAACCCTAACCACACTGCTAACATTAGGCCTAACCTTAAATTAAGACCAAAAAGCAAATATTTACGATGTGACCGACCGCCTTGATTATGTAGCAACATTTTTAATTAATTGTGTTTTTTACATTGGATAAAAGCAGAGACACAGAGCGACAACATATTTATTATACACTGCATTTGAGGAACAATGGGAAAGTAATTCTACTTTGAAAGTTGATAATTGTAGCATTTCGCTACACTCGCATTAACATCTGCTAACCATGTGTATGTGACAAATAAAATTTGATTTGATTTGAACTTGTAACCTCACTTTTGAGAAAATGGCCTTTGAATGTTTTGGTACCTAGTGGAGAGCTCTTCTTTGACAACACCCATTCAGCATCGTTCACACTCTCTTAAACTTTAGCCCCACCCATCTCTTTAAGGGTTGATCGAGTGTTCTCAACAGCAGTCAAGCACCCAAGCTAACTGGCAAATGTTGGTTAGCTTCTTAGCTACTTCCAGACACAAATGAGAGAACAGCTCACTGACCATTTTATTCGCCCTAGCAGAGCTGGTTAGTCCATTTTTATGTTTTACAGAGTGTTGGTGACTGCAACTGTGCACCGTAAAAAAATAAATCCTGTTCATTTACAGTAAAAGTCTGGCAGCAGGGTCCCAGAAATAGACAAAAAATGTATATAAATTATCTGTATAAAAACTGTGATTTACTTTCAATCAAATGAAGTACACTGCTCAAAAAAATAAAGGGAACACTTAAACAACACAATGTAACTCCAAGTCAATCACACTTCTGTGAAATCAAACTGTCCACTTAGGAAGCAACACTGATTGACAATAAATTGCACATGCTGTTGTGCAAATGGAATAGACAACAGGTGGAAATTATAGGCAATTAGCAAGACACCCCCAATAAAGGAGTGGTTCTGCAGGTGGTGAACACAGACCACTTCTCAGTTCCTATGCTTCCTGGCTGATGTTTTGGTCACTTTTGAATGCTGGCGGTGCTTTCACTCTAGTGGTAGCATGAGACGGAGTCTACAACCCACACAAGTGGCTCAGGTAGTGCAGCTCATCCAGGATGGCACATCAATGCGAGCTGTGGCAAGAAGGTTTGCTGTGTCTGTCAGCGTAGTGTCCAGAGCATGGAGGCGCTACCAGGAGACAGGCCAGTACATCAGGAGACGTAGAGGAGGCCGTAGGAGGGCAACAACCCAGCAGCAGGACCGCTACCTCCGCCTTTGTGCAAGGAGGAGCACTGCCAGAGCCCTGCAAAATGACCTCCAGCAGGCCACAAATGTGCATGTGTCTGCTCAAACAGTCAGAAACAGACTCCATGAGGGTGGTATGAGGGCCACCGTGCAGGACGTTTGGCATTTGCCAGAGAACACCAAGATTGGCAAAATCGCCACTGGCGCCCTGTGCTCTTCACAGATGAAAGCAGCATCCTCCTGCATGACCGGTTTAGCGGTGGGTCAGTCATGTTGTGTGGTGGCATTTATTTGGGGGGCCGCACAGCCCTCCATGTGCTCACCAGAGGTAGCCTGACTGCCATTAGGTACCGAGATGAGATCCTCAGACCCCTTGAGACCATATGCTGGTGCGGTTGGCCCTGGGTTTCTCCTAATGCAAGACAATGCTAGACTTCATGTGGCTGGAGTGTGTCAGCAGTTCCTGCAAGAGGAAGGCATTGATGCTATGGACTGGCCCGCCCATTCCCCAGACCTGAATCCAATTGAGCACATCTGGGACATCATGTCTCGCTCCATCCACCAACGCCATGTTGCACCACAGACTGTCCAGGAGTTGGCGGATGCTTTAGTCCAGGTCTGGGAGGAGATCCCTCAGGAGACCATCCGCCACCTCATCAGGAGCATGCCCAGGCGTTGTAGGGAGGTCATACAGGCACGTGGAGGCCACACACACTACTGAGCCTCATTTTGACTTGTTTTAAGGACATTACATCAAAGTTGGATCAGCCTGTAGTGTGGTTTTCCACTTTAATTTTGAGTGTGACTCCAAATCCAGACCTCCATGGGTTGATACATTTGATTTACATTGATCATTTTTGTGTGATCTTGTTGTCAGCACATTCAACTATGTAAAGAAAAAAGTATTTAATAAGAATATTTCATTCAGATCTAGGATGTGTTATTTTAGTGTTCCCTTTATTTTTTTGAGCAGTGTATATTACTGCAATTTTACAATATTAACTCCTACTTTTACCTGGAATCCTCTTTTTTTGGCTGGCATTGGTTGTGAAAATAAAGTATTGACCAGCTAAAAAAACAAAATAACTCCTTAATTGATGACAAAATATAGCTAGATGTCACGATCGTCAAAGGGACTGAGAGAGGACCAAGGCGCAGCGCGTGGAAAGTACATCTTTTATTTTAAAGAAGGAAACAACAAAACAAACCAACAAAACAGACGACCGTGAAGCTAAATAACGTAAGTGCACAGACAAGCAACAAACGTTCAACATAGGCTTTAGCTGTTTGTGGGGAATTGTCTATGGTTGCCTTAAATATGGCTCCCAATCAGAGACAACAATAACCAGCTGTCTCTAATTGAGACCCAATTCAGGCAACCATAGACTTTCCTAGATACCTACACTCAACCATAGACACAGCTAGACTTCTATACTAAACATAAACCCAACTACTCTAATAAACCCCCTAAACCTTACAACCACCCTAGACACTACAAAAAACACATACATTCCCCATGTCACACCCTGACCTAACTAAAATAATTAAGAAAACAAAGAATACTAAGGCCAGGGCGTGACATAACCCCCCCCTTAAGGTGCGAACTCCGGGCGCACCAGCACATAGTCTAGGGGAGGGTCTGGGTGGGCGTCCGTCCACGGCGGCGGCTCCGGCACTGGTCGTGGTCCCCACCCCACCATAGTCACTACCCGCTTACGTAGCCTCCTCCAAATGGCCACCCTCCACATTAACCCCACTGGATTAAGGGGCAGCACCGGACTAAGGGGCAGCACCGGACTAAGGGGCAGCACCGGACTAAGGGGCAGCACCGGACTAAGGGGCAGCACCGGACTAAGGGGCAGCACCGGACTAAGGGGCAGCACCGGACTAAGGGGCAGCACCGGGATAAGGGGCAGCACCGGGATAAGGGGCAGCACCAGGATAAGGGGCAGCACCAGGATAAGGGGCAGCTCCGGACTGAGGGACGGCAGCTCCGGACTGAGGGACGGATCCTGGCTGGATGACTGCTCTGGCGGATCTTGGCTGGACGGCTCTGGCGGATCCTGGCTGGATGGCTCAGACGGCACTGGGCAGACGGATGGCTCAGATGGCGCTGGGGAGACGGATGGCTCAGATGGCGCTGGGGAGACGGATGGCTCAGATGGCGCTGGGGAGACGGATGGCTCAGATGGCGCTGGGGAGACGGATGGCTCAGATGGCGCTGGGGAGACGGATGGCTCAGATGGCGCTGGGGAGACGGATGGCTCAGATGGCGCTGGGCAGACGGATGGCTCAGATGGCACTGGGCAGACGGATGGCTCTGGCCGGAATAGGCGCACTGTAGGCCTGGTGCGTGGTGCCGGAACTGGAGGCACCGGGCTAAGGACACGCACCTTCAGGCTAGTGCGGGGAGAAGGAACAGGGCATACTGGACCCTGGGGACGCACATTAGGCCTAGTGCGTGGTGCCGGAACTGGTGGTACCGGGCTGGGGACACGCATCTCAGGGCTAATGCGGGGAGCAGCAACAGGATGCACAGGACTCTGGAGACGCACAGGAGGCTTGGTGCGTGGTGCCGGAATTGGTGGTACCGGGCTGGAGACACGCACCATAGGACGAGTGCGTGGAGGAGGAACAGGGCTCTGGAGACACACTGGAAGCCTGGTGCGTGGTGTAGGCACTGGTGGAACTGGACTGGGGCGGGGAGGTGGCGCCGGAAATACCGGACTGTGCAGGCATACTGGTTCCCTTGAGCACCGAGCCTGCCCAACCTTACCTGGTTGAATGCTCCCCGTCGCCCTACCCGTGCGGGGAGGTGGAATAACCCGCACCGGGCTATGTAGGCGAACCGGGGACACCATGCGTAAGGCTGGTGCCATGTATGCCGGCCCGAGGAGACGCACTGGAGACCAGACGCGTTGAGCCAGCTTCATGACACCTGGCTCAATGCCCAATCTAGCCCTACCAGTGCGGGGAGGTAGAATAACCCGCACCGGGCTATGAACACGTACAGGAGACACCGTGCGCTCTACTGCGTAACACGGTGTTCTCCCGCTCTCCACGGTTAGCCTGGGAAGTGGGCGCAGGTCTCCTACCTGCCCTCAGCCCACTACCTCTAAGCCCCCCCCAAGACATTTTTTGGGCTGACTCACAGGCTTCCTACCGCGTCGTCGTGCTGCCTCCATTCGCCGGTATCCCTCACACTGCCAGAGAATCCCAGGCTGGCTCCGGCACTCGCCCTGGGTCTATCGCCCACCTGTCGATCTCCTCCCACTTAGTGTAGTCCATATTACGCTCCCATTTCCATTCCTCCTTGCGCTGCTCCTGTTGCCGCTTTTCACGCTGCTTGATCCCGCATTGGTGGGGAATTCTGTCACGATCGTCAAAGGGACTGAGAGAGGACCAAGGCGCAGCACGTGGAAAGTACATCTTCTTTTATTTTAAAGAAGGAAACAACAAAACAAACCAACAAAACAGACGACCGTGAAGCTAAATAACGTAAGTGCACAGACAAGCAACAAACGTTCAACATAGACAATTCCCCACAAACAGCTAAAGCCTATGGTTGCCTTAAATATGGCTCCCAATCAGAGACAACAATAACCAGCTGTCTCTAATTGAGACCCAATTCAGGCAACCATAGACTTTCCTAGATACCCACACTCAACCATAGACACAGCTAGACTTCTATACTAAACATAAACCCAACTACTCTAATAAACCCCCTAAACCTTACAACCACCCTAGACACTACAAAAAACACATACATTCCCCATGTCACACCCTGACCTAACTAAAATAATTAAGAAAACAAAGAATACTAAGGCCAGGGCGTGACACTAGAACACAGATTATAATCATATGATAAAAAACGACTCTCAATTCAACTGGTATCAGTTGTGAAAATAAAGTATTGGCCAGCTAAAAAAAACTAAAGAATTGATGACAAAATAAAGCTAGAAAACAGATAATTAGCATAATATTACAAAAACCTACTCTCAATGTAACTATTATTGGTTGTGAAAATAAATAATTATCCAGCAAAGATATATATTTTTTATTAATTCAATTAATAACAGACATTACACGGATTTCCTTATATATATATATATATATACAAGATTTATTATGTATATTCAGTTATTTGATACACGTTCAAACCTGTGCGTGCAGTGGCATAGTAGAGAGGTTTAGGGGTAGAAAGGGAGGGATGGGAGGGGTGTGTTAAGAAGAGGTTATCTCAGTGTACAAACATTTCTGGAACTATACACTTGATAGTTACGGATAGGAAATTGAATTAAAGCATTTTCTTTCTTTTTTTATATCAGTATTTTGACATTTTGGTAAAAAAATGTAAGTCAAGTTATTATTATGTCGTCCTAACCCACAACAATATGGGGGGGGGGGGGGGGGGGGGTGGTTTAGGACGAGGTATGTCGATCCTAGTGCAAAAACATTTCTTGAACTCAAACTTTACATATACTGTGTCAAACATTCACTTAAAAGCAACTTGCAACATGCTAATGTGAAAACATTCAGTTCTAACATTTTGGTCAAGTGTTTTTTTTATCATCTGCCTGCTTCTTGACTGCGTGCTGCAGTCGGTGGATTTACGCGCTTGTATGTATGCGTGCGCAAGGCTACTCCCTCCATTCGTAGTTTGAAATCTTTGAGATCAGAGAAATAACTTTTGG
Source organism: Salvelinus namaycush (assembly GCF_016432855.1). Lineage (NCBI taxonomy): Eukaryota > Metazoa > Chordata > Actinopteri > Salmoniformes > Salmonidae > Salvelinus > Salvelinus namaycush. The sequence goes on along the minus strand of NC_052310.1, from coordinate 38,570,881 downwards.
ATTGATTGCATGCTGCTTTCTTGAGTTCTTCTCCACTTTGGACCCCTTATCTGGGTTGATCTTGAATAGGCACCTGCGTTGGATGAAATAACATAAATAATGTCATTCTATACTAGTGTGTCCGCTATTCTTCAGATACAATAACGTGATTTGTTGTCTAACAAAAATGCACCTGCAAAAATCAATGTATCTAATTTAAGGGGCTACATGTAGGATGTTTGCGATGTAATATTAGAAAATGTCTATGATACAGTTAAAGTAACAGTGGAACGAAAATGTTTCAATGTTTTTTCACAAGAAAGGATATTGGGTGCATAGAAAGTGTATCCTGAAATGCTACATTTCTATTGGCCAACAAGGGACTGTTGTGGTTCTGTTTTGAAATTGAAAGTTGCAGTTAACAGTAAGGCATCCTAGATGACAACACCAGACTAGAGTTAGTTATAACGTGTGCAAAGAAAGTAATGTCTATTGCAATAGGTGCGCAATATAACGTTACACGCCACTTTCCCAAGTGCTACAAAGAAATCCTGGAAGAACTATACAGTCAGTCACTTCAAATGAAATTGTAGTGGGCAATAAGGGATGAATTCATACCTCTGCAGGAACTCCAATGTTGCTGCCAGGTCAGAGGCGTAATTTATGTTAAAGAAACAATATGCCACAAACATCATTACCAGGGCATCGTTGAAGGTAAGAAAGCCATTCAGGACGATCTGGTCCACAGAAACCATGAAGTTTTCAGCAGTCAGAGGAGAACTCCCTATGGTAATAACAGACAAGGGGTGAAATGTTTTACCACTGTTTATCTTCCATGCAAACTCTTCCTCTCTTTACCCATCTCTCTCATTACCTCCTGCAACCTCACCCACTTCATCTCCCTCTTTTGTTTCTGCTCCATCCCTCTTCCTCAAACTCCCATTCTATCTCCCTCACACACACCCACACAGGTCTGACACATTGTTACCCAAGCGAAAAAAGCTGTATACTTGTATTATTTTGGAACCACTTAAGTTGTACATTAGAACACTATATAGTATTATTAAAATAGTATTTAATGCTATTTAAATATGAATAAGTAGTGATGGGAAGAATATAAAAAACAAGCTCTGATGCCCAGTTCAGTTTTCAAAGAGCTACCAATTCAATGCAGTAAACCAGAAGCTTGTTGTCAAAGTTACAACACCACGTGTCTAATGATGTTCGAAGCTTCGGGCCTCACACAACAACATGACAGGAGTCGGACTCCTCTCCTCCTATTCATCAGTATAGCTTCTGTTAAGTCTCCTTTTTGTTCCTTAGAGTGCATATTGGTTTACTGTTTATTTTATTTCCCTTAATGGGCAGAGAGATAAATCGACTTGTTTATTTGGAAATTAAACGCCTTGTTTATTTAATTTAAAACACTTTAAAATTGCTCTTAGTTCTTTATGTCTTGTTCATTTCCCACTTGTCCTGCTTTATTGTTATGCAGGACCAGTCACAATACGTTTAATACAGGATTACAAATAGCATTTCGGTACACTTAAAATAAGCTATCCGTTTAAATTAGGAATATATTTTATGTATTTAAATGCTATGTTCAATCCTGTATTATAAGCATACTAGGGTAAAAAAATATATATTTATTTTTAACACACTTACATATAATGATTACTTTTAATACTATTCAGTGTACTAAAGTAAAACTTCTGTGGTTCCAAAATAATACACTTTAGGAAAACCGCTGATTTCGCTTGGGTATGTAAAGTGAAAACGTAGAAAATGTCTTATCACAAACAACAATGCATGGTGTGCTTGGCAGCTTAGCACAGCCATTTTCCGATGGAAGGCAAGTTTCATCAACACCGAGGAACATCTTGTTCTCATCTTCATTGAAGAAGTTAAGTAGCGGCAAAACAGACCCAGGTAGGTTGGCTTCTGGCTTCTCTTTGACAGTTTCTATATCTGACAGTGTCTTGGCAATCTTGCTCCTCTACTCACGAGGGAGAGATTTGAAGTAGAACACAATTCTCACACATTTGCTCACCATCGCTTCCTCATGCTCTTCGTTGAGATCAACACCAGTAAGTTCTCTGAAATGAGTCTTGATGCCAGGGGTCTCGTGTAGATATGGCCATTATTTGGCAATGTCAGAGGTCTCCATACCACAAATGATGTCTTTCCTCTGGGAGTAGAAGGTTGCTGCCATTTTCTTTGCAATACTCTTGTTGTCTTTGCTTCTGTTTTTGTACATCTTCTTGTGTATTTTTCTGTGTTTCTGTAGTTTCATTGGCTGGTAGCCGTCCTGGTCGCCAGTTGATACAGCCGTAAGAATCTAGGCATATCCTCTTGGATGGTGGATCCTCAGAATCACTTGACTGTCTTGGTGGTGTTCCCTCGCTTCAAGTTATCAACTTGGCTCTGCAGCTGCTTAGTCAGGGAGTCGTGTCCACTACCAACAATTTCACCTTCGATAACATCTTGGAATGCCTTAGGATAAGTCAGCACCATCTTTCTGGCTACTTCACTCAAATGCTTATTTCCTGGTATTGGACAAACACTAAGGATGTCACCTACAATCAGGCGAATAACTTCATGTTACTCTCCCTTCCAGTTGGGTGCTCCTGGTTCTCCAGCTTTCTTGTAACCTCAGATGGCATTCGATTCCAAGGAATTACAAAACTGAAGCGACAGTTATTGTCCACTGCTGTCCGTCTACTGGGGCTGGAGAATGCGCTTGAACTTGAGCTAGCCGGTGGTGAGTTTGTGCTTTCAGTGTTGTATCTACCACCTGTGAAAGTACACAGAAAATCTTAAATAATTGGATGGTGAAACCAGAAAAGCAAGGCAAATCAATTCAGCCATTCTTGAAAATCAGGTCAAGAATCCTGCAAAGAAACATCGTTTTTATAGTTTAATGTAATTTTTTTGTTGCATTCAGTAAGCATTTAGAAGAGTGGAGGCTGTTATAGCAGCAAAGGGGGGGCCCACTCCATATTAATGCCCATGATTTTGGAAGGAGATATTCAACGAGCAGGTGTCCACATACTTTTGGTCATGTAGCGGATATATTTTTTACACATATTTAACCCCTTATTTTTGTTGGCACAAAACTACCTCCATACTTCCCATAATTTGTATGTTTTACCTTTAGATAAGTCCAGTGACACTTGTGGGGGTCATAGAGCAACACCAATGTGTTCGTGAGAGTCTCCCCTTTCTACACTGGGGTCATATTAATTTGTAGCCCAAACGGTACAGCCAAAAATTGGCAGATTGGCGGTATCGACTTCAGACAAGTCCCCAGACACTTGTGGGCGTCGTAGAGCAAACGCCATCGTGTTCGTGAGAGTCTCCCCTCTGTTCGGATGCTACAGACGGTTTCATAATAAGACTGATTTTCAGGATGTCTCCTGGTCTAACAAACAACGCTTTAGGCTTTAGGCCCAGGACCGAGTTTGGGAAACCCTGTTCTATAATCACATAAGAAAACGTTTATAGTTCCAGTAGGCTAGTAGGCAAACCTCAAAGTGGCCATGGGTGTGTTACTTATTTTAAGGTTGAGTAAAATACTGGTACATTAGTATTAGAGAAGTATTATTGAATTGTGTTTGGTTGTCATCTCAACCAAATATCAACATTGAAATTATATCACATGCTTGGATAGTTTCATCTGAGCCACTGGCTGAAGCCTATTATTTAACTTTTGTTTTTGTTGGAGACATGAATCCAACATATAATTTGTTAACAAGTTAATAAGCTATTTACTGTATTCCAAAAGTGATATTGAATTGTGTTGTCAATGCAACCAAATATCAACATTTGAGGGAGGTGTGTCTTTTGTGCCATTAATTTACTGTAGTCTGACTCTAATTCCAGTTTGTTTACAAATTAATAATTGATATGTGGGATTCGCGTCTCTATCTCAACCAATAATCAAAGTTAAAGAATAGGACAAAATCAAATCAAACTATTTTAATTAAGTGCATTTAATGTTTGATTTGATTTAGTCTTATTCTTTACCTGTTTGGTTGAGATTGAGACATTAATCCAACATATCAAATATTTATTTGTAGACAAACTGGAATTAAAGCCAGACTAAGTCAGTGGCACAGATAGAACTATCCAAGCAGAAGATACATCTTCTTCATATTTTTACATGTGGTTATGTTGACAACCGAACACAATTCGATATTCAGTTTTTCTCCATCTCAACCAAAAATCGAAGTTAAAGAATAGGATTAAATCTAATCTAATCGAACTTTAAATGCACTTATAAATAAAGTTATATTTGATTTAGTTATATTATTTATCTTTGATTCTTGGTTGAGCTGGAGACATGAATCCAACATATTAATGATTAACTTAAAGATTCAATTTAAATCAACCAAAACTTGAAACCCTGTATTGTCTATGTTTAGTTGAACCATGGGTTGCACTAAAACAATAGGTTTAGATGACTTCGCAAATGCTATATATGCGTAAATAGTATCATTGATGATATATGAGTGATAAAGTATGGTTGCATTTCATTTGCTCTGTTAAATCTACCATTTGGAATGATTTCAGTAGCAACAGTGAATCTATTTCGTTATTAAGAGATCTCTCAAAAATCATTGTCATGATAGCACATTGGTAGTAGTCAGTGACAAATATCAGCTCTGGGCTTGGTTAAAACCCTAGATGGGAGACCAAATTAATCGTTTTGGATAGATCGACTCTCCAGTAGGAGATGCTGCCCAGCCTATTTGTATTTTTTTATGATAGTGGATATAATGTTGAAGATCTGACGTTGTTTCAAAGGTACAAATTCAACATATTTCATACAAGGTTTGTCTATGTTAAAAATGGTTTACCATGATGACATAATCCTGTGGTTGAACATCCAAAACAATTTATGTTGAATATTTTTTTTCAAATCCAGTGTGTTTCCCATGTAGATTCCACATCCCAATCTGTTGACAAATTACGTTGAAACAACGTTGATTCAACCAGTTTGCGCCCAGAGGATGGTTCCTATCATCAAGAAGCATGTGACGAGTCAGAGCACGATAGTCAGTGACGAGTGGAGAGTGTATTAAAGTCTCTCACAAGAGGGCTACAGAATTACATAGACCCACGTACAGGTCTGCACACTCAGAACATTCAGTGGGTGTGGCAGACTTACAAGAAGTGTGGCGTTCATGTGGAAACCGTTCAGAGAGGTCCCTAAAAGGGGCAGCTCTGCTTCATAGAGTGGACATACTGGTTGGGCACGAGACATTAACATGGAGTCCTTGGTAGACTTTTAAAGGACATAAATTGATTTTAACATGCCTCTGATGCGTTTCTTCATCACAAACAGGAAATACACATTTAAGCTTAGGGATTGTTTGTTTGTTTCCCTCTTGATTTATTTCAACAGGTGCTCCAGTGTCAAAATGTAATTTCAGTCATACCAACAACAGAGATTATTGCATATTAACTTAATTAAACAGTCTTTCACTTATTCAGATAGTCCCTGATGAACATGCTCATCAGTTGATACATATCTGAATGTAAAGTAGATCGTCTGTTGACCGTCAACTAATCTCAACTTGTGTTTCACTTGCTTTGGAAATCAGTAAATACACACGGTGTATGTGTGTGTGTGTGTGTGTGTAAGATTGAAGGGAGAAAGAGGTTGAATTATGGAGAGGTTGAGTTATGGTCCCCTATTGTGTTCATTAGAAAGTCAGTGGGGGGAAAGTGACCTTCTCCATGGCAACAAGCACACACAATAATATAGCGATTAAATTAATTACTTTGGATTTTATGTTCATTTCATAGATGTTTCCTCTGCCTCCCAAGCCCCATTAGTCACACATTGTATTATATAGGAGAACATGTACAACAAAATCTTTACAATAGCAAATTACTAATTATAAGGAGCTGCCCATCAATGCCTGCACTTCCTGTCAATATTGTCCGTTACTCACCCACTCAATTATTAATACCTGATGGATTTCTCCTTGGCATGAAAATGCTTGAGGGAGAACACTGTACTGGAACAGCTTGGAATTAATAATTGTGATGTTATTATGTTCTATTCAGGGCTGCATATGTGTGACGAATACTGGACAATTACAGGACTAGAGCAATTCCAGGAATTGATTCCAAACTTTACTGTAAGCATTTCCTAGATCTATCGCCATACAGAAACAAGGTCATTGTATCAAGGCACGAGGCGAGACCCAGCTGCAGACACAGGATGTAGATGGTTGAAGTCTTACAATGTTTAATAATCCAAAGGGGTAGGCAAGAGAATGGTTGTGGACAGACAAAGGTCAAAACCAGATCAGAGTCCAAGAGTTCCAGAGTTGCAGACAGGCTCGTGGTCAATACAGGTAGAATGGTCAGGCTGGCAGGTACACAGTCCAGAAACAGGCAAGGGTCAAAACCAGGAGGACTAGAAAAAAGAGAATAGCAAAAAGAGTACGGGAAAAACACGCTGGTTGACTTGACTAACATACAAGACGAACTGGCACAGAGAGACAGGAAACAGGGATAAATACACTGGGGAAAATAAGCGACACCTGGAGGGGGTGGAGACAATCACAGGAACAGGTGAAACAGATCAGGGCGTGACAGTACCATACAAATGGAAAATTGCAGTGTATGATTGGTTAGTGTTTCAGTCCCAACAATGTATTTATTTACATTATCAGATTTTAGTGGGGTATGATTATATATTATTTGTGTCTGCTTGTCCTCTATCTTATGTAATGAAAAGCTATGCCTATAGAACCAGGTGTGTGATTTTTTTTAAACAAAATTACACAGAAATGTCTTCGTCCTCACACAACAGTTTTTCTATGGACAGACTGAAGGCCATCAATGTAGGTGGAGGAAGCATTTGACACGCACATTGAAAGCCCTTTCTTCCCCATAGCCTTGGGAGAGAGGAAAGAGCCATATAATCATGGTGCTATTTTCTATTTCCCATTACCTGTCTTGTGTATGGAGATATAATGTAAAATGTTGTGAGAGTCGTGCGAGGTCAGCCAGCTGCACAACTAGTTTGCATACCAGAACATGACACTAAAGACTGAAGCCTTCCAGCACATGACAAGTGAACAAACCACAATAGGGCTTAGATGTGAGGCCCAGTTCCCTGTCTTCATGACAGTTTTAAAGAATAAGGGATGAGGTACTTCAACACGAAACACTCAGGGCTGCACTTTCTACTCAGCTACAAGCCCCTTGGCCAACCAAACCTACGCCACACCAAAGCCAGGAGACTGTTCAGAGACAAACCAGGTCCTGAGCCTAATGTATAATAATATATATGCCATTTAGCAGACGTTCTTATCAAAAGAAACGTACAGTCACACGTGCACACATTTTAAGTACGGGTGGTCCCGGGAATTGAACACACTATCCTGATAATGCAGGCATCACACTCTACCAACTGAACTACAGAGGATCCACACAAAAGTTTGACCGCAAATCAGAGATGAGGACATGTTCACCAGGCCTTGACATTGTGGCTGCACTCAGACAGTGCATTAGATGTATTTTTGTGTGCATCTAACAGTAAATCATAATATGTGATGTTTATCATACTGTATGCTGTTGGAGATAAAGTAATCCAGGGGTTTTAATTCAAATCAAATGTATTTATATAGCCCTTCTTACATCAGCTGATATCTCAAAGTGCTGCACAGAAACCCAGCCTAAAACCCCAAACAGCAAGCAATGCAGGTGTAGAAGCACGGTGGCTAGGAAAAACTCCCTAGAAAGGCCAAAACCTAGGAAGAAACCTAGAGAGGAACCAGGCTATGAGGGGTGCCAGTCCTCTTCTGGCTGTGCCGGGTGGAGATTATAACAGAACATGGCCAAGATGTTCAAATGTTCATAATTGACCAGCATGGTCAAATAATAATAATCACAGTAGTTGTCGAGGGTGCAACAAGTCAGCACCTCAGGAGTAAATGTCAGTTGGCTTTTCATAGCCGATCATTGAGAGTATCTCTACCGCCCCTGCTGTCTCTCTAGAGTTGAAAACAGCAGGTCTGGGACAGGTAGCACGTCCGGTGAACAGGTCAGGGTTCCATAGCCGCAGGCAGAACAGTTAAAACTGGAGCAGCAGCACGGCCAGGTGGACTGGGGACAGCAAAGAGTCATCATGCCAGGTAGTCCTGAGGCATGGTCCTAGGGCTTAGGTCCTCCGAGAGAGAGAAAGAAAGAAAGAAAGAAAGAAAGAAAGAAAGAAAGAAAGAAAGAAAGAAAGAAAGAAAGAAAGAAAGAAAGAAAGAAAGAAAGAAAGAAAGAAAGAAAGAAAGGAGAGAATTAGAGAGAGAATATTTAAATTCACACAGGACACCGGATAAGATAGGAGTAGTACTCCAGATATAACAGACTGACCCTAGCCCCCTGACACATAAACTACTGCAGCATAAATACTGGAGGCTGAGACAGGAGGGGTCAGGAGACACTGTGGCCCCATCCAATGATACCCCCGGACAAGGCCAAACAGACAGGATATAACCCCACCCACTTTGCCAAAGCACAGCCCCCACACCACTAGAGGGATATCTTCAAGCACCAACTTACCATCCTGAGACAAGGCCAAGTATAGCCCACAAAGATCTCCGTCACGGCACAACCCAAGGGGGGGGGGGGGGCAACCCAGAGTTATTTGTAATTGAGTTATTTGCTTATGCATTGTCATTTCTAGCTAATAATCAGTTTTGTGACTGCTAGCTACATCCAGATAGCAATGCTAACTACTTTTCTATGTGTCATGCCCCAGGTCCAGGGTGAAGGGGGGCTAGAAGTTGGAGAATTTAGCATTTTTCAAACATTTCAGTCATTATGCCTAATTCTACGTAAGAAAATATGTAGATTTTTCTGCATAGGTTATCTAAGCATATCTCTTTACCTGTTCAATTGTCCTTGAACGTTATGGCAAAATGGCAGGGGCAGCAGGTAGCCTAGCGCTTAAGTGTCTTGGGCCAGTAACTGGAAAGTTGCTGGTTGGAATCCCCGAACCAACTAGGTGAAATTTCTGTCAATGTGCCCTTGAGCAAGGCAGTTAACCCTAGTTGCTCTGGATAAGAGTGTCATGCCTGGCCTGTTCGGGTCAGGTTATTGTGGATCACAGTCCTACAGAGACATTTCTTACTCCCACCAGCGAGGGAGAGTTATAGAGGATTGATGGGGGGGGGTTATGACACCTCACGCTCATTGTAAATCTTAAGGCAGCAGGCAAAATCCTTTGTCCACTCAGTGTGGAGGGTTGAAATGTTTGTGTGGGCCCTATGGAGAATCTACCTCAGAACGGTAACATGCAATTCACGTCGTTCCCACAGTGACCGTACGTACATATCCCTACCAGAAGCCATGGATTACAGGCAACATCTGCATCGAGCTAAAGGCTAGAGCTGCGGCTTTCAAGGAGCTGGAGACTAATCCGGACGAAATCCCGCTAAGCCCTCCGACGAACTATCAAATAGGCAAAGCATCAATACAGGACTAAGATTGAATCCTACTACACAGGCACTGACGCTTGTCAGATGTGGCAGGGCTTGGAAACTATACTCAAAGCATGCGCAGACCAACTGTCAAGTGGTTTCACTGACATTTTCAATCTCCCTGACCGAGACTGTAATACTTACATTTTTCAAGCAGATAGTATAGTCCCTGTGCCCAAGGAAGCGAAGGTAACCTGACTAAATGATTACTGCCCCGTAGCACTCACGTCGGTGGCCATGAAATGCTTTGAAAGGCTGGTCATGGCTCACATCAACAGCATCCTCCTAGACACCCTAGCCCCCCCCCCAATTTGCATACCGCCCCAACAGATCCACAGATGACGCAATCTCAATCACACTGCCCTTTCCCACCTGGACAAAAAGAACACCTATGTGAGAATGCTGTTCATTGACTGCAGCTTAGCGTTCAACACCATAGTGCCCACAAAGCTCATCACTAAGCTAAGGTCTCTGGGACTAAACACCTCCCTCTGCAACTGGATCCTGGACTTCCTGAAGGGCCGCCCCCAGGTGTTAAGAGTAGGCAACAACATGTCTGCCACGCTGATCCTCAACACTGGGGTCCCTCAGGGGTGTGTACTTAGTCCTCTCCTATCTCCCTGTTTACCCACGACTTGGACGAACACGACTCCAACACCATCATTAAGTTTGCCGACGTCACAACAGTGGTAGGCCTGATCACCGACAACGATGAGACGGCCAATAGGGAGGCGATCAGAGAACTGTCGGTGTGGTTCCAGGACAACAACAACTCCCTCAATGTGAGCAAGACAAAGGAGCTGATCATAGACTACAGGAAAAGGCAGGCCAAACAGGCCCCCATTAACATTGACGGGGCTGTAGTGGAGCGGGTTGAGAGTTTTATGTGCCTTGCTGTTCACATCACCAACGAACTATCATGGTCCAAACATACCAAGACAGTCGTGAAGAGGGCACGACAAAACTTTTTCCCCCTCAGGAGACTGAAAAGATTTGGCATGGGTCCCCAGATCCTCAAAATGTTCTACAGCTGCACCATCGAGGGCATCCAGACCGGTTGTATCTGGTATGGCAACTGCTCGGCATCTGACCGTAAGGCGCTACAGAGGGTAGTGCATACGGCCCAGTACATCATTGTAGCCAAACTTCCTGCCATCCAGGACCTATATAATAGGCGGTGTCAGAGGAAAGCCCATACAATTGTCAGAGACTCCAGTCACCCAAGTTATTGACTGTTTTCTCTGCTCCGCAAGGCAAGCGGTACCGGAGTGCCAAGTCTAAGACCAAAAGCCTCCTCAACAGCTTCTACCCCACAAACCTTAAGACTGCTGAACAATTAATCAATTCACCACCGGACTATTTACATTGACCAACCACTCCCCTTTGTACACTGCTGCTACTCGTTGTTTATTATCTATTTATAGTCACTTCACCCCTACCTACATGTACAAATTACCTGAACTAACCTGTACACCCGCACACTGACTCGGTACCGGTACCCCCTGTATATAGCCTCGTTAACTTCTTGTCAATAGGGGGGCGCCATTTCGACTTTGTAAAAATTCGTTCCCAAATTAAACTGCCTCGTACTCAATTCTTGCTCGTACAATATGCATATTATTATTACTATTGGATAGAAAACACTCTCTAGTTTCTAAAACCGTTTGAATTATTTCTCTGAGTGAAACAGAACTCATTCTGCAGCACACTTCCTGTCAAGGAGTGAGATTTCTGAAATCGAGGTCTCTGTTCTAGGGTCAGTTTATAAATTCCCATGTAAGCTATGGGGCTACATGCACTGCATACGCCTTCCTCTAGATGTCAGTAAGCGGTGAGAATTTGAATGGAGTGGATTGCACCATCTGGGGCACTATAAAAGCCCGTGGAACGGAAGGTCTTAAACTTCTTAAGGTAGTTAATTTAAACCGACTTATAGCAGTTTATATCAGTTTATTGCGATTTTCTGGAATTTCTTTGTCACGCGCTATCGCTAGTTGGACACCTCTCCGGCACATGGCTAGCGTTAGCTGCTATTTCTACAGGAGAAGAGGACATCTTTCAACCAAAAGACGATTGTTCTGGAGAAAGGACACCTTGCCCAAGATTCTGATGGAAGCTCGTCAAATAGTAAGAAGTCTTTATGCTGTTAATTCGTATTTATGTTGACAAATGTTAAACAATAATTCCGCCATGAATTTCGGTGCGGTCTCGCTTTAGCGCACGCTGTATGCGCAGTAACGTTAATTTTAAAAATCTAACACAGCGGTTGCATTAAGAACTAATGTATCTTTCATTTGCTGTCCAACCTGTATTTTTTAGTCAAGTTTATGAATAGTTATCGATTAGATTAGGTGCCTCTCCAAGATGGCGCCGGACAGATTGCTTGAAGTTTGGCCACTACTCACATTGTATAACCACGATTTGTGCCGCTACATATGCACATTTTCGAACAAACCCTATATGCATTGTGTAATATGATGTTACAGGACTGTCATCTGAAGAAGTTTATGAAGGTTAGTCAAAAATTATATATCTTTTGCTTGCTTGTTACGATCGCTAACCTTTGCTGCTGGTAAATGGTGTTGTGTTTCTGGCTATTGTGGTAAGCTAATATAATGCTGTATTGTGTTTTCGCTGTAAAACACTTAAAAAATCTGAAATATTGGCTGGATTCACAAGATGTTTGTCTTTCATTTGCTGTACGCTGTGTATTTTTCAGAAATGTTTTATGATGAGTATTTAGGTAATTCACGTTGCTCTCTGTAGTTATTCTAGTCGCTTTGGTGAGAGTTGTGATGGTGGCTGCAATGGTAAACTATGATTTATACCTGAAATATGCACATTTTTCTAACAAAACATATGCTATACAATAAATATGTTATCAGACTGTCATCTGATGAAGTTGTTTCTTGGTTAGTGGCTATTTATATCTTTATTTGGTCGAATTTGTGATAGCTACTGATGCAGTAAAAAAATGGTGGAGTAAAAAAAGTGGTGTCTTTTGCTAACGTGGTTAGCTAATAGATTTACATATTGTGTCTTCCCTGTAAAACATTTTAAAAATCAGAAATGATGGCTGGATTCACAAGATGTGTATCTTTCATCTGGTGTCTTGGACTTGTGATTTAATGATATTTAGATGCTAGTATTTACTTGTGACGCTATGCTAGGCTATGCTAGTCAGCTTTTTTACTGATGGGGGTGCTCCCGGATCCGGGATTGGGAGGAATTAGAGGTTAATGTTATTCTTATTGTGTTACTTTTTATTATAATTTTTTACTTTAGTCTATTTGGTAAATATTTTCTTAACTCTTCTTGAACTACACTGTTGGTTAAGGGCTTGTAAGTAAGCATTTCATGGTAAGGTCTACACTTGTTGTATTCGACGCATGTGACAAATTAAGTTCGATTTGATTTGATTTGAATAAATGGAATTTCGGACAATGTATTTCATCAGCCAAAATGGTGGTAACAACGATAGATGGAATATGAAAATGAATGTCATTTTTGTTATGTTATTAAGAGTTAAATTGATGAGGTTATAACGAAAACATTGTAACTTGAAGAGTTTTCATAATATGTACATGATGCTAACATTCTGTGCATTGTGTGGAAAATGTCCAGATCAAAGAGAAAAGATTAAAGAGTAAAGATGAACAGTAAATTTAGTTGTCTAAACTGGATCTGAGTAAAATCCTGATGCCTTGCCTCGTAACTAGATATGCCCCATTGAACTTGTCATAAAGACGGACACGCCCTTTGTACCCTGGGGTATAAAACATGTGAGTTAGGATTTTACATACAGACTAAGTTGACCACGCGCTGCAGCCGAGTTCCATAACTAGTTGTGACCCCAAAATGCAACACGAGGTTAAAGAAGACAAAGGAACTTCTTAGCAATCAATGCTACGGTTGAGTAGCTGTATCGGTATCTAAGAAGGTGAATTCAAGCAGGACCACCCGGTTATTCTCCCCAAGGAATCGTGTCTATACTGCCTTGATTCCCACGTTGGAACCATCTACACGGCTGATTAGCCGTCCTCAGAAGACCGCTCTTACAGAACGAGAACATGAAACAGACCACTAAGAGAAAGGACACTGATTGTCCACATGATGTCAGAGACTTACACCCGGTAACGAAGGAGGTCCCGCCATCAGAAGATAAGGTGGAACTCGGTCCACGAAGAGATACCCCAACGGAGACCTTCAACAAGTAATTACTTCATTATAATTCTGACCCATAAGAACGGCAGTTCGGGACAAGATGTTAGGGCTAAACTAAGCATACTTTTCAAATGTATCCAAGTGTGCTTTTCTCTAGTGCACTCTCTCTTTCTAAATCCCCATCTTGTGTAACACGTGTCATATTGTGTTGGTCCGCGAGGGACCCGGTTTCATTGTACTAAGTTCTAATCAATAGCCTAGCATGTGTGTATGTGTATCTCATATTATCATTTAGCTTGTTAGTAAATAAATAATCAACTCAATTGGTGTGGTACGGAACAATTTAGTGAGACTCCAGGTTTGTGCCGATTTAGGAATTAAGCGACGTTCAGAATGAGAATGTAGCGGAAATTAATTAATTAGTGACTGCTGTAAAATCGATATTCAGATAGTCTTTGAGTTCATTCGGGAAACAGAAACTTATTAAACAAACTTTTCCCATGGTGCCCCAGGTTACTGAGTTAATGATTACCTGACTAATTTAATCACATAATTATAAACATAGTTAATTTTTCGGAAAACAGCAGTTGTCACATTTATGATACCAACGTCACGACAAGAGCGTCTGCTAAATTACTCAAATGTAAAATACATAAACAAGTAAGGCATAATCAACAAGGGGCTATGCATTCTATTTAAAAAAAATAATGTGGAAGGTGTGCTCCACGACGTGCTAGTGGAGTGAAACTGACCGTGCAAGGAGTTGCAATTTTTTCCAGAGAACTCATAGATCCCCGAGTTGATTATCCCTTTTTACCATGGCTATAATTTAACACATTTGCTGCTAGAAATGTGTTCATTTGCAGGTAGAAATATGTTCAACATCCACTGAAGTAACTAGAAACCTTACTAGATAGCTACAATAGTTGCCTTGGTAACCAAACAAACAGACTTGCTAGTTTAGCTAACCAAACCATCAGTCCTAGCTTGCTATACCCCAGGCAACAGCTCAGCACCCCCTGCAGCAACTTGCCCAAGCCCCCCCTGCTTCTCCTTCACCCAAATCCAGACAGCTGATGTTCTGAAAGAGCTGCAACATCTGGATCCCTACAAATCAGCTGGGCTAGACAATCTGGACCATCTCTTTCTAAAATGATCTGCCGAAATTGTTGCAACCCCTATTTCTAGCCTGTTCAACCTCTCTTTCGTATCGTCTGAGATCCCCAAAGATTGGAAAGCTGCCGCGGTCATCCCCGTCTTCAAAGGGGGAGACACTGTCAATCACCGCATTCTTATCGGCAGACTCAATAGCCTTGGCTTCTCAAATGATTGCCTCGTCTGGTTCACCAACTATTTCTCAGATAGAGTTCAGTGTGTCAAATCGGAGGGCCTGTTGTCCGGACCTCTGGCAGTCTCTATGGGGGTGCCACAGGGTTCAATATTTGGGTCGACTCTTTTCTCTGTATATATCAATGATGTCGCTCTTGCTGATGGTGATTCTCTGATCCATCTCTACTCAGACGACACCATTCTGTATACATCTGGCCCCTCTTTGGACACTGTGCTAACTAACCTCAAAACGAGCTTCAATGCCATACAGCACTCCTTCCGTGGCCTCCAACTGCTTTTAAATGCTAGTAAAACTAAGTGCATGCTCTTCAACCGATTGCTGCCCGCACCCGCCCGCCCGACTAGCATCACTACTCTGGACGATTCTGACTTAGAATATGTGGACAACTACAAATACCTAGGTGTCTGGTTAGACTATGAACTCTCCTTCCAGACTCACATTATGCATCTCCAATCCAAAATTAAATCTAGAATCGGCTTCCTATTTCACAACAAAGCCTCCTTCACTCATGCTGCCAAACATACCCTCGTAAAATTGACTATCCTACCGATCCTTGTCTTTGGTGATGTCATTTACAAAATAGCCTCCAACCCTCTACTCAGCAAACTGGATGTAGTCTATCACAGTGCCATCCTTCCTTTGGCCGCTTTTCCTTCCAGTTCTCTGCTGCCAATGACTGGAACGAATTGCAAAAATCACTGAAGCTGGAGTCTTATATCTCCCTCTCTAACTTTAAGCATCAGCTGTCAAAGCAGCTTACCTATCACTGTACCTGTACACAGCCAATCTGTAAATAGCACACCCAACTACCTCATCCCAATATTGTTATTTATCCTCTTGCTCTTTTGCACCCCAGTATCTCTACTTGCACATCATCATCTGCACATCTATCACTCCAGTGTTAATGCTAAATTGTAATTATTTCGCATCTATGGCCTACTTATTGCTTTACCTCCCTACTCTTCTACATTTGCACACACTGTACATAGATTTTTCTATTGTGTTTTTGACTGAACGTCTGCTTATGTGTAACTCTGTGTTGTTGTTTTTGTCGCACTGCTTTGCTTTATCTTGGCCAGGTCGCAGTTGTAAATGAGAACTTGTTCTCAACTGGCCTATCTGGTTAAATAAAGGTGGAATAAAAATATAAAAAAAGAATGAAAAAAAAAATCAGCAATGCCAATATCGTTTTCAATTTGACTTTTGCTTTCAAAAGTAGCTCAAACATAGAACAATTAAGACTGAACTATAGCCATTGAATTCTAACGTGCTGATATAATGTGCATTATAGGGAAATAATGCACACTCTAGAATGCCCTTCAAGCCAATCAGAAACGAGTATTCAACAATGCCATATAACAATGCTGTCAGAAGGTGGGTGTAGCTGGTGCATGAAGTCAGGCGCAGGAGAGCAGAATGAGTGAGCAACGTACTTTTACTCAAAATAAAGGCACAAGGTAACAATACACTTGACCAACAATACACGGTAATCAATTACGCACGGGTGACAACAGCACCCGTCGAAAACCAGCCATAACGTACCGAATGAACATAGAAAAAAATCACTTACAACAACATGGGGGAAACAGAGAGTAAAATACATGAACATGTAATTGGGGAATGAAACCAGGTGTGTAGAAAACAAAGACAAAACAAATGGAAAATGAAAGGTGGATCGGCGATGGCTAGAAGACCGGTGACGTCGACCGCCGAACGCCGCCCGAACAAAGAGAGGGACCGACTTCGGTAGAAGTCGTGACAAATGCATAGTTCTAGAAAGGTCTGGAAGAAATCTTTCTGTAAAAAAAATATTACGCATCGCTGAGTAGTCACTTTTGAGGAAACAAGCTCAATTACACAGTACAATATTATGAAAATATCAAACATCATATATCATTTTTTTCCATTTGAACAAAAGTGGGGAAATAGGGCTACTGAAATGCTTTCTAAATAGTAACAAATTAGAAACAACTTGCTATAAGATTACACCTTTCTTATGAATGTAAAATATATATGATAATATTTAGTGCCATTACAAATTTGCCACCATTTCATGTAACTGACGACAGAGCATTTTCTACCAGGCAACCCTCTAGAGAAAGTTGTCATGTTTAAATTTTACGAGATTATTTACTATTTTTTAATGTTGAGAGCTCTAAATCCGTCTGAGAATATTAAAGCGAGAATCCATGATTGCTGGATTCGCTAGACTGTCCCCTTTAATGTGCTGTCTCCCAGGCTAGGTTCCATCACTCAGAGGCAGATGGAATCGATTCTTTGTCTGGATAGGCCAGAAAATGTGACATGTCACTTCCAATGCAAATGTGGGGTGTGAAATCTGACACCTCAAGTCAGCTCCACTGACAGAGTGGTAGCAGAAAGCAGCCAGATGGGGCTTTCTGGCACTATGAGGCACTGGACCCTGCGACTTTCACAGAGCCCTTTGTATACCAAAATGACAGTCGGAACTGGTCCAGAAAACCTCAAAGTCCTCTTAAAATGGGACATAACATCCAAATTACAGGCAGTACATGGGATCATAACACACATCATTAATACAGGTAAATACTGTATCATCATATTGTCAAAAGGTGCCAGATTACATTTAAACCAAGTATTTTTCTGCCTATCTAAGCATGCCTCTGTATCCACAAATCTGGGTGAAAGATTGAAAGGAACGCTTTTCTAAAGTTTAGTAACCTTGCCAGCAGACATGCCAGCTAAGATAGTTAGACAAGCTACTCTAACTTGATTGATAGCCTGAAAGGGCTTGGTAGCTAATTATTAGGTTGGGATATTGGGAACCTATCTAGCTGGCTAACTAAAACCAACTTTATAAAATTGCTAGGTGGTTAGTAGTACAGTAAAACAACAAAACAGTATTATTTTATTTATTCATCAAGAAGGAATCAATAAGCCACATAGCTTGATCAAAT
Source organism: Salvelinus namaycush (assembly GCF_016432855.1). Taxonomy (NCBI): domain Eukaryota; kingdom Metazoa; phylum Chordata; class Actinopteri; order Salmoniformes; family Salmonidae; genus Salvelinus; species Salvelinus namaycush. Next base: position 38,552,954 of record NC_052310.1, on the reverse strand, counting down.
TAATGTACAAACATACCTCCTGCGAGTCCTGCCCATCACTAAAATCTAATCAAACGCTGTGTGTGTCACTCTCTACACTCTCTCTCCTCCTCCACTGACGATACTGCACACACCATCTTGTGTCCGGCCTAGCATATTTTTACTCTGTGCACCATGGTAGGAACCACTTACAAGGGAGAATAGTGGGGGGACTCCAGGCCAAATTCTTAAGGTGGAACTCAAGGCTAAGTGACCCTAACTTATAGCACCTCAGTGGAAAATCTCCTACAGCTTGCCATAGGAGAAATGATGTTAGGACCCCTGGAAGAAAAAGATCACCAGCACATTGTCGCAGAGTAAAAGGTGCAGCAGGAGGGAGCAATAGACCGCCAGACAAGGTTAATCACAAACGGCTCTATTCCCTTTGGTGCATCCAGGATAAACCTCCCCAAGCACTTTGATGTTACAGATGAAGAGAGATATAAAATGATAAGTATGTCCTGTTTCCGCTGTAACCATCTGCCTTTTTTCCCTCACCTTCTAGAATCATCCATCTCCGTTTTTCCCTCTCTGTTTGTCCCAGTATTAGAGTTGCGTCATCATTGGCTTGGCGTCTGTCTGATGAATAATTGACACCGAGAGGGGTGTGCACGCGTGCATGTGAGAGTGTGTGTCTCTGTGTTCTCTATTTGTCTGTGTATTTTGTCTCTGTCTGTGCATGCATACCTCTATACAGGTTTGTATGTGGTATATCACACTCGGACAACAGAGCGTGAGAGAACATCCTCCTTTGATTGACTGATCAATGTCATCCTGTGATCCTCCATGAGAAAACAGAAATGTCAGAACGTGACCCTGTTACAGACCTCTAAAGAAAATTCCCAATACCAGAGGTCATTCTCCACACATCATGTTCAGTAGGGCTTTTTGGGTAAAATCACTGGTGAAGCCAAGCCAGAAAAAAATGTGTTGTGATAATTGTGTTATTTTCTCTATAACCTATGTGTTGCGATTATAGCACTGTTTGCTCTATAACCTATGTGTTATGATAATTGTGTTATTTGCTCTATAATCTACAGTGCCAGTAAAAAGCTTGGACACACCTACTCATTCAAGGGGTTTTCTTTATTTTAACTATTTTCTACGTTGTAGAATAATAGTGAAGACATCAAAACTATGAAATAAGACATGTGTAATCATGTAGTAACCTAAAAGGTGTTAAACAAATCAAAATATTTTTTCTATTTGAGATTCTTCAAAATAGCCACCCTTTGCCCTGATGATAGCTTTGCACACTCTTGGCATTCTCTTAACCAGCTTCATGAGGTAGTCACCTGGAATGCATTTCAATTAACAGGTGTGCCTTGTTAAGAGTTAATTTGTGGAATTTCTTTCCTTCTTAAAATATGCGTTTGAGCCAATCAGTTGTGTTGTGACAAGGTAGGGGTGGTATACAGAAGATAGCCCTATTTGGTAAAATATCAAGTTCATATTATGTCAAGAACAGCTCAAATAAGCAAAGAGAAATGACAGTCCATCATTACTTCAAGACATGAAGGTCAATTATGAAACATTTCAAGAAATTGAAATGAAGTTCAGTCGCAAAAACCATTAAGCACTATGATGAAATTGGCTCAAATGAGGGCCCCCACAGGAAAGGAAGACCCAGAGTTACCTCTACAGCAAATGATAAGTTCATTAAAGTTACCAGCCTCAGAAACTGCAGCCCAAATAAATGCTTCACAGAGTTCAAGTAAAAGACACATCTCACCATCAACTGTTCAGAGGAGATTGCGTGAATCAGACCTTCATGGTCGAATTGCTGCAAATAAACCACTACTAAAGGACACCAATAATGAGAAGAGATTTGCTTGGTCCAAGAAACACGAGCAATGGATATTAGACCGGTGGAAATCTGTCCTTTGGTCTGATGAGTCCAAATTTGAGATTTTTGCTTCCAACCGGTGTGTCTTTGTGAGACACAGAGTAGCTGAATGGATGATCTCTGCATGTGTGGTTCCCACGTGAAGCATGGAGGAGGAGTTGTGATGGTGTGGGGGTGCTTTGCTGGTGATACTGTCTGTGATTTATTTAGAATTCAAGGCACACTTAACCAGCATGGCTACCACAGCACTCCGCAGCGATGCGCCATCTAATCTGGTTTGCGCTTAGTGGGACTATCATTTGTTTTTCAACAGGACAATGACCCAACACACATCCAGGCTGTTTAAAGGCTATTTGACCAAGAAGGAGAGCGATGGAGTGCTGCATCAGATGACCTGACCTCCACAATCACCCAACCTCAACCCAATTGAGATGCTTTGGGATGAGTTGGACCCAAGAGTGAAGGAAAAGCAGCCAACAAGTGCTCAGCATAAGTGGGAACTCCTTCAAGAGTTGGAAAAGTTGGAAAAGTTGGAAAAGCATTCCAGGTGAAGCTGGTTGAGAGAATGTCAAGAGTGTGCAAAGCTATCATCAAGGCAAAGGGTGGTTCCTTTGAATAATATATATTTTGATTTGTTTAACACTTTTTTGGTTACTACATGATACCAAATGGGTTATTTCATAGTTTTGATGTCTTCACTATTATTCTACAATGTAGAAGAATAACCCTTGAATGAGTAGGTGTGTCCAAACTTTTGACTGGTATTGTATGTGTTGTGATAATTGTGTTCATTTCTCTATAACCTTTGTGTTGTGATAATTGTGTTATTTGTTCTATAACCTATGTGTTGTGATGAGTGTTGTTTCAAAATCAAATCAAATCCAATGTTATTTGTCACATGCGCCAAATAAAACAGGTGTAGACCTTACAGTGAAATGCTTACTTATAAGCCCTTAACAAACAATGCAGTTTTAAGAAAAATAAGTGTTAAGAAAGTATTTACTAGAGCCTCCCGGGTGGCGCAGTGGTCAAAGGCACTGCATCGCAGTAATAGCTGTGCCACCAGAGATTCTGGGTTCGAGCCCAGGCTTTGTCACGGGAGGCCCATGGGGCGGCACACAATTGGCCCAGCGTCGTCCGGGTTAGGGAGGGTTTGGCCGGCAGGGATATCCTTGTCTCATCGTGCACTAGCGACTCCTGTGGCGGGCCGGGCGCAGTGCACGCTGACCAGGTCGCCAGGTGTACGGTGTTTCCTCCAACACATTGGTGTGGCTGGCTTCCGGGTTGGATGGGTATTGTGTCAAGAAGCAGTGTGGCTTGGTTGGGTTGTGTTTCGGAGGACGCATGGCTCTCAACCTTCGCCTCTCCTGAGTCAGAACCTATTTGATGGTTCGTCGGAGGGCTTAGCGGGATTTCTTATAACCGTCTGGGTTAGAGTCCCGCTCCTTGAAAGCAGCAGCTCTACCCTTTAGCTCAGTGTGGATGTTGCCTGTAATCCATGGCTTCTGGTTGGGGTATGTACGTACGGTCACTGTGGGGATGAGTTCATCGATGCATTTATTGATGAAGCCAGTGACTGACATGGTGTACTCCTTAATGCCAAAAATCCCGGAAAATATTCCAGTCTGTGCTAGCAAAACAGTCCTGTAGCCTAGCCTTTAACGAGTCACCAACCCGGATCCGGGATCACCCCCCACTCCCCCCCCACTGAGTAGCATAGCTAGCATAGCGTCACAAGTAAATTGTAGCATCTAAATATCATTAAATCACAAGTCCAAGACACCAGATGAAAGATACAGATCTTGTGAATAAAGCCACCATTTCAGATTTTTAAAATGTTTTACAGGGAAGACACAATATGTAAATCTATTAGCTAACCACGTTAGCATAAGACACAATTTTTTTACTCCAACAGTTTTTTCCTGCGTCAGTAGCTATCACTAATTCGACTAAATAAAAATATATATAGCCACTAACCAAGAAACAACTTCATAAGATGACAGTCTGATAACATATTTATGGTATAGCATAGTTTTTTTTTGAAAAATGTGCATTTTTCAGGTATAAATCACAGTTCTACATTGCAGCTGCAATCTGAAATAGTGCTGACGCAGCCAGAACAATTACAGAGACCAACGTTATATAACTAATTACTTATCTTAAAACATTTCAGAAAAATACACAGCGTACAGATATTGAAAGCCCAACATCTGGTGAATCCAAACAATATTTCAGATTTATTAAATGTTTTATAGCGAAAACAAAATGTAGCGCTAAATTAGCATAGCCACGCCAGCCAGAACCAGCTGGGCGCCCCCGACCAGTTCACATGCACGACAGATATATGAAATAACATCGTAAATTGGGTCTTACTATTGCTGATCTTTCATCAGAATGTTGATCAATGTGTCCTTAGTCCTGATGAGTCGTTCAATCCATTCATAATGGCAACTTTCCCTCTTCATTTAGCATATGTACTGGTCGACTGGCCAAAGTAAAAAAAGTCACAGAACGGAACACGGCAAAACTCCCGAAAAAATTCAAATAATCTGATTAAACTATATTGAAAAAACATACATTAAGATGATATGGTCACATGTATCAAACAAACTTCGAGACGGAGATAGTTTTCATCCGTAACGGCAGCAAAACAGTAGACAATCGCACCTCCAAATAGCGCGAATCAGAGAACCGGAAGTTGTCGGTCACGCCAAAGAAATAGGTCTTATTTCACGTCAGTACAAGGTAAACAAAAAATTTCTCCTCTGACGTCCTCTTGACACCCAGAGGAAGACGAATGAAGTGTGTTTCGGGTCATAGGTGGCGTGACCATATATAGGCAGAGCGTTGAAGCGAGCATACACATCTTGCATTCTTCTTCTTGGTCAGGGAAAGTGCTGTCAAATGACTTCTGTTTAACTCAGAGACAAAATTGAAACGGTTTTAGAAACTATAGATTGTTTTCTATCCAATGGTATTAATTATATGCATATAGTAAGAGCAATAATTGAATAAGAGGCAGTTTAATCTGTAGAGGAAATTATGCTAATGCGAAAACAGCACCCCCTATAGTGGCAAGAAGCTAGCATCTGCGTCATCTGGCCACTTCCGCATTGAGCGAGTCACTGGTACTTCCTGCTGTTTTCTCTATAACCTATGTGTTGTGATTATAGCATTGTTTAGGAAAGGGACAATTTTAGCTAGCTAGCTAGGCACCGGAGGACAACAACATAACAAGATGCAACAATTCAAATTTTTTTCTGTCAACGACATTTGGCTTGATGTGATGTGATTGGTGTGCCAGGACCGTTCACATTCTTCTGAAACACATGAATGTGTTGGCAACCGATGAACGGATTAATGATCAGAACCGTGAAAAGGCTAGCCGTGTTCGCAAACGGGGGAGGAGAGGTGGTGTTTGATTAAGGATTAAACAGAATCAGCAGGCTAACCGCAACCTTCTATAATCCTGGTGAACGTGAAATCGTTGAGGAATAAAACAGACGAGTTGCAGGCAAAGATCAATCATCTGCACGAGTATAGAGACCCCTGTTTTATGGCTTTTACTGAGACTTGGCTGACTGACTCAGACATGGTCTCATTTTTGGAGATATACGGATTTGGGTGTCCGTTCTGACTGGACTGGGACAGCAGTTAGACTGGGAAATCACAGGGGGACGGAGTCTGCCTGCACATCAATCACCGATGCTGCAACAATGTAACTGTCCATGAGAGACTATGTCTACCTGATATTGAACTGCTGTCAGTGTCAGTAAGACCGTTCTATATATCTATATAACTCCAAGAGAGTTTCCCCAAATATTCATCACGGTCGTTTACATTCACCCTAAGGCCAATGCGAAGAATGCTGCTGATCATATTTATACTGTGACACAGAAACTGCTATTTATATTTTCCGATGCCCACAGTATTATTTTAGGATATTTTAATCACTGTAACATGAAGAAAACTCTGAATAAGTTCTATCAATATGTCACTTGCCCAAAACGGCTCAACAAGGCCCTGTTATGGCTCCATCAGAGGGGCCTACAAGTCTACAGTGAGAGCCCCGCTGACCACAACACAATGCATCTTCTGCCTCTACAGGACTGTGCTGAAAATAGAGAAAGTGCAAAAGCAGGACATGAAGTTTGGACCAATGAAAGCAATCTGGCATTGCATGACTGTTTTGAGTGCACAGATTGGGCTGTGTTTCAAGACTAGCGACAATATAGTTGAACTCACTGTGCAGTTATATCTCCTTCTGTAAATATACAGTGATCCCTATCAAAAATGTAACTATCTAGCCTAACAACAAGCATTGTTATCAAGTGACTGAAGGGCTTATTGTGTAAGAAGAATACTGCTTTCTATGAGGGCAATGTGACTGCTAAAAGAGATTCTAAGCGAGATCCGAAATTAAGTAAAATATAAAGTAAAAGTAAAATATAAGGAGAAGAACACTGTCAAACCTATTTTTGTTGCAAACATTAAGATTGCCAAACCATGCCACGATCAAGAACATCAAGAAAACTGCTGTAAAACAGTGTCATTATTGTCTTGCTGACATTAAAAGAGTTCATCTTTCGCAGAACAAAAAATGCCGCTGCTGCCCCTTTTTAAAGATGGCATCTGTGTTCTCCTCAAATGTGTGAGAGCAAAATTGCAAGATTATGTTATAATGCTGTTATTGCATCAAACGGTTGTTTTATGCAACAGAATAAGGGGTTGTCAAAATGCTCATGTGTGTGTGTTCTACTGAGGATGGGCCTCTAGAATATGTACGATGTCTTTGGGTGAAACCGCATTCCAGAGCATGAGTTAATGTTTCTGTACTGGGGTACCAGGGGGAGATGGCTCCAGTATGAAGTTGGGGGGCCAGACCCTACCCATTGAGTACAGTTGTTACAGCAGATACTGTCTGCTGTGTATTATAAGTAACGTTCATACAAATCCTAACCCTGTGACCCATTCCATACATCTGTTTGTCATGTAGTCTGAAGGAGGATGGACTTTGCTATAAAATGCTGTGGCTCTAACCAGCTCATTCAGTTCTCCGTGATCACCTCCAGGGGTGATTACCGACCAGCTCCATTACTGCAGTAATTAAATAATAAAGTTGGATTGTTTTGAAAAAATCTAAAAGTCTCTCATTTTGATTGCAATAATTCCACCACAAACGTCAACGTGTTGTCCAGCACTATCACCAGGTACTTGTAGGTACTGACCAGCTCAATGTCATTCCCCATGACCACAGAGGTTTGTGGTTCAGTAGCTGCCATTTCTAAAGTCAATGGCCATATCTTTCATTTTGGAGACATTCAGTTGGAGGAAGCAGTTCTCACGCCGTGACACAAAGTCATCTACTACAGGCCCAATGCTCAAACTCTCCATCCTGCAGTGGACTGACAATGACAGAGTCATCAGCAAAATTGATGATGTGTCTGTTTTCATATTTGCTACGACAGTCATTAATGTATAGTATGTACAGCTTTTCTGCTAGTATGTGAGGCTGGATAATATTGAAGGGCGACGAGTAGTCGATGAATGGAAGCCTCGCTGAGATTTTTGGTCCCTCCAGGTACCTGTAGAGGAAGTTGAGTCGGGTTAGAGTTGCGTCCTCCACCCCTCGCTTGGCCCTGTAAGCAAACTGCAGGGTGTCCAGGGAATTCTCAACCTGACGCTTTACATCCTTCTTGATTAGTCTCTCAAATGATTTCATCACCAACGTGCCACTGGCCTAAAATCATTCAGCACCTTGGGGGATTTGCTTTTTGTCATAAAAAAACAGTAGCATGCTTCCAGAGTTTAGGCACCTTCTGCAGCTCGAGTGACAGCATGAGCATGTGATGGAAAATGCCACTGAGTTGTTCTGCACTTGACTTAAGTACCTGTCCTCCAATGTTGTCTAGTCCTTGGCTCTTTTTAACTTTGGTCTGTATGAATAGGCTGGTGACACTCTGGACCCTAAATTCCATCTTGGGAGTAACAATTGTCCTCATATGCATGTCAGTAATTCATCCACTTAAGGTCTCTTAGTCAACTCTGAGATAAAAACCATTTAGCTCATCAGCTAGTCCTTTGTTTGAGTTAAAACCATCAACCGGTATCATCTTGTTTCCCTTGTCTTGTAGACCAACCATATCATTCCATTCTAGGCAGCCCTAAGATTGCTATCATGGTGCAACAGGCACAGCTCTGTGATATTCAGTAAGCAAGTGGTGAGGAGAGCTAACAGTATCCTAGACTGTCCTGATAACCCCCTCTTTGATGATTTTGCACTTCTGCCCTCATGTAGTCGTTTTAGACTTCCCAAACTCAATAGCAACTGATACAATAACTATTTTATCCCACAGGCCATACACGTTCTGAATCTGCACATGAAATGAAATAATGTTTATTTATTGCTGAGGTTTTGCACAATGACTGCTCCGTTTTATTGATCTGTATGGTTGTCACTGTTTTTATATTGTTTAACTCTGACTGCCCAACAAATTTCCCAATTGGGACAATAAAGATAACTTAACCTTGAACTTGAACAGCTTTTTCTTGCAATCTAGAGCCATAATCATTATGCTTAATTCTATGTCAAAAATATATTTTTTCTTCTGCATATCTAAGCATACCTCTTGAGCTCTCTGTATCCTCCTGACTGGTGTTTTTTTTTTTTAAGAAACGGAATACGCTTCTCTGCATCTCTGCTAAAAATCTGGGTAAAATATTGAAAGGAATGTGAGTCTTATTCAGTACATTTAGTTATTGCTTGCTTTTCTAAAGTCTACCAACCTTGCCATGTAACGATCGTCTTCGGGAGAAAGAGTGGAGGACCAAAGTGCAGCGTGGTAAGTGTTCATGATGATGTTTTAATTAAACTCAGAACACTAAACAAAACAATAAACGATGTGAACAAACGAAACAGTACCGTGTGGCGACAAACACTGACACGGAAGACAAACACCCACAAACCAAAAGACAAAACAGGCTACCTAAATATGGTTCCCAATCAGAGACAACGACTAACACCTGCCCTTGATTGAGAACCATATCAGGCCAAACACAGAAACAGACAAACTAGACATACAACATAGAATGCCCACTCAGATCACACCCTGACCAAACAAAACATATAAACATACAAAGCAAACTATGGTCAGTGCGTGACATCATGCCAGCTAAGATAGTTAGACAAACTAGCTATTCTAACTTGATTGATAGCCTGAAATGGTTTCTTGGTAGCTAGTTATGAGGTTGGAAGATTGGGAACCTATCTGGGCTAGCTAAAGCCCACTTCATCAAATTGCTAGGTGGCTTGTAATATTACAGAGAAACAACAACTGTTTTTTAAACAGAACAAATCTGAGGGGGAACATAACCCTGTGCCCCCTATAGGCATGACGCCTTTGGCTCCCCTTATAATGAAGGATGGACGCACCTTTCTCAGGCTCTCCTCCTGCACTCAGTACCAACCAGAGCTCCAGCTCCATGCTCTGGCACAGCCACACCAAAACCACACATCACCACAACCGCCACAGCCAGCTAGCTACCAATCCAACAGAACCAGCGATGAAGCAAAAATGGATGAGTAGTAGACGAATAGAATCAGACAGAAAGAAGCAGACATCGGCCACGTATATTCCACACGGCGCAACACTCCACTCACTGGAAGTTCGAGTGGGCCCGTTGATTATTGGGCATCTGGTGAGCTTGTCCAAAACTTGAGTGTGTGTTGAAGTGTGGAGGTGGAAGTTATTGAAGAAGACGATGCCAAAAATGGTTAAAGTCTCAGCCTCTTCCCTGGGTGAAACAGTTTGAGCTCCAACATGGACCCAGGTGTACACGTAACATATCAAACATAAATCTGACACACTCCAATTAGTATGATACATTACGTTTCATATGGTATGTATTAATTTGTAGATGTCCATTATCCATTTCGTATGATATGTTACAAATTGCAATTTGTTGTGGCTAAAGTTAGCTAGGTGGCTAACGTTAACTAGGCTAGGGTTTGGGGTTAGGTTAAAGGGTTGAAGGGTTAAGGTTAGGGTTAGGCAGGGTGAAAGTAAGCAGGTACGGTCCGGTAAGGCATCCTGGCAAAATAAATAGTGGGGGTACACCATACCAATAAAACGTGAGCCTATCACAATGCTCATTACTATTGTTGCAGGAGCAAACAGTATCCAAGGGTGAAAGTAGATTTAATTTCTTTCCGGTATGGGACCTCTGGAGGACTGGCTTGAATTGTGAGGACGACCACACAGTTTATTTTCCAAAACTTTAGCTTTTCTACCAAAAGTTGCAAAGAAAATGTTGTGATTTATTTAATAAACACAAGAGACCAGCAAAATGGATAAAAGAGTGTGGCGGTATAGCAGGAACAGCGGCATCTAGCGGTTAAAACATGGTACTTTCACATTACTTTATGGTAAATAATGCAAGCTTCAATTATACTGAACAAAAATATTAATGCAACATGCAACAACTTCTAAGATTTTACTGATTTACAGTTCATATAAGGAAATGAGTCAATTGAAATAAATGCATTAGACCCTAATCTATGGATTTCACATGACTGGGAACACATATATGCATCTGTTGGTCACAGATACCTTAAAAAAGGTAGGGTGTGGATCAGAAAACCAGTCAGTATCTGGTGTGATCACCATTTGCCTCATGCTGCATGACACATCTCCTTCGCATAGAGTTGATCAGGCTGTTGATTGTGGACTGTGGAATGTTGTCCCACTCCTCTTCAATGGCTGTGCTAAGTTCCTGGATATTGTCGGGAACTGGAACATGATGTTGTACACGTCGATCCAGGGCATTCCAAATATGTTCAATGGGTGACATGTCTGGTGAGTATGCAGGCCATGGAACAACTGGGACATTTTCAGTTTCCAAGTATTGTGTACAGATTATTGTGACATGGGGCCATGCATTATCATGCTGAAACATGAGTTGATGGCGGCGGATGAATGGCACGACAATGGGCCTCATGATCTTGTCACGGTATCTGTGCATTCAAATTGCCATTGATAAAATGCAATTGTGTTCATTGTCCGTAGCTTATGCATGCCCATACCATAACCCCACCGCCACCATGGGACACTCAGTTCACAGCGTTAACATCAGGAAACCGCTCGCCCACACGACGTAAATCAAGTGGTCTGCGGTTGTGAGGTCAGTTGGAGGTACTGTCAAATTCTCTAAAACAATGTTGAACATTCAATTATCTGGCAACATTTTTTACCATTTTGGATTCCTCATGTCTTACTTATTGGTAGGAAGGAGTTTGGTCCAAATCATATATTGGGTTCATTATTTATTGACTATTATCTGAATCCTATAAATGAAAATGGCCAATTTGGGTGAAATACATAATTTCTCAGAGATAAAATAACATTTCAATAAAATAATGTTTCGGGAATGCAAATCGTATGTGCATCTAACTACAGAAACTATTTCTGAACCGTCTGAGATGGTTTGATGTCATGGCTTGAAACGACTCATCTATTATTTAATATATGAGGATCCTCAGAGGAATCGGGGTTTGGAAGCCTTTGGAAGCCTTTGTTCCAGCACTGTGCCGCTTGTCATCTCAGCAACCGATCTTAACCACCAGCCCATGCCTGTCCTTTCAGAACAGTGGAAGAGCAGTACAGTTCATGGAGATGTGAGAGAGAGCTGCTGTACATGGAGCCTGTATACCTGCAGTCTCTCAGGGCTCTAGTCGGGTTCCCAGAAGATCCCTTCTCTTCCTTCCTCTGTTCCACTGTTTTTCACACCTCAATGCTGCACATAGATACATGCGCATTGACACACTCTCTCTCTCTCTCTCTCTCTCCCTTTCACCTCCCCTACAGTAGTATGATGAGAGGAGTGCAGCAGCTAAGTGGGGAGCGTTGGATAACAGTATGCACACAAAACAATGTATAGCTCTCTCTGAGACCCTCTCTTTTAGACCCACTCCCAGAGGTCAGAGAAAGCCTAGAAAGGTCAGAGAAAGCCTGCTGGTGGATCGGAAGCCAAGGGCAGCCAAAGTACAACACACTGCTACATAACAACAGCTCAGATCTTTACATGGACTAAAAGGCTGTAGTGCATGGAGAGAGACCTGGCTATAGCTACATGTGACTGTAAACTTTGGGACTGGCGAGGTAGGACAACTAAAGGACTCCCAAATCAATAAACTCAAAGGCTGCCATGTAACTGCAAGTACACACATTGACTGCTGCTGTGACCTGGAAAAGGAAAGGGGGTGGGGGAGCAGTATGGGCTGTGCCAGGGGATTAGATGGCCCAGAAATGTCACTTCACAGAGCTTACAGGTTACAGTCCCACCTACTTTATTTAACTAGGCAAGTCAGTTAAGAACAAATTCTTATTTACAATGACAGCCTGCTCCAGTCAAACCTGGGCCAAGTGTGCACTGCCCTATGGGACTCCCAATCACAGCCAGATGTCATACAGCCTGGATTTGAACCAGGTACTATAGTGATTCCTCTTGTAATGAGATGCAGTGCATTAGACCACAGTGCCACTCGGGAGCCCTATGCAAGCAGAGAGTAAAGAGCAACTATGTGTGTTTGTATGGTTGTGACAGCAACACTGCCAGCCAAAAATGACAAACGCTTTTGAATTTGGGATAAATGTGTTGAGTGGATTGTGGATCACATCACCACACTGCACCCGCGTTTCTCTATGGTGTGGAGTTGCGTGCGTGAGCTGTGCCTCTTTGGCTAGCTGTATGTTCCACAGAGTATCTCTTCCTGCCTCCTGCTGCTGGTGGACGAGTGGGCAGATGGCTGCCTGTACCACTCTGACCATGCTGAAGGGTTCATCACTGAAGGTCCCATATTCAGCTCACATGGCCCAGAAAGTGCCTGTTCCCTTTGGCTCTCTGTGGAGAACATGAACAGAAAATCGGTCTTCTCATGAAAAACGCCTATAGCATCCGAACGGTTTGGCCAACAAACTAATGTGGCCACTCTATAGAAAGGGGAGACTCTCACTTGTTTTTGATCTATGACCCACGCGACTTTCACAGCACTCGTCTGAAGGTAACCGAAACACGTGAAGGGTTAAAACTATAATTTTCATATCATGGACGGCCAGTCCTTGCACTCATAGCTCCGTCTATGAATTTGAGAGTGGTTACATTTCTCCCGCACCACCTCTCAGCTTTTTACTGAAACAGGGGCGAGGAGAATGCTTTGTTATTGTTTCTTCTGCTGATTGCTGCTTTAAATAACGGGCTGCATATTGGTCCATGATTGTTTTATACAGCTGGATATGTAAGTGTGCTTTTGCTTCCCTTGTAGACAAAATTACATTTAAAATGCTTATTCATGTCTTGATTAGAGCTAATTAATGCTGATTCTCGTTGTAATCCGGTTTTCACGTCGGCGTGGATTGAGAGAGATCAGCAGCACGTATAATCAAGGGATTCATAAATCACACCGTAAACAAATGACAGTGGGCCTAGAAAAGGGAAAGGGAAAACAAGAAGGAGAGGAGAGGAGATGAGATACAGTAAGAGGAGAGCAGATAAGAGGAGAGGAAATGAGAGGGGAAGAAAGATGAGAGGGAGAGGAGAGGAAAGAAGAGGGAGAGGAGAGGAAGGACAGGAGGAAAGGAAACATGACATAACATATGGAGGAAGAGTGGAGATTATGGAGAAAAAAGGAGGAGAGGAGATTTCTAGGACACATCAGGGAACGCTGGTATAATAAGGTTGGAGACTTGGCCCAAATTTAAAGAGGCCTGAGATTAGAGAGGATTGTGCTGTTTGTGATTAAATTAACAGGATGTGTGTTATTTATAATTCACAGTGCCTTTTCCCTCTTTCCCTGGCAGTCATGGGCTTGAATACGTTAATATCTCAGCACTCAGTATTGGGGACAAATGGTGCCAAGTTGCAAATCTACTCTCCAACCACCTTTCAGAAGGGATTAAGTTAGCCAGCCTTGGTTATGCTACCTCCGGGCTAAGCATTAGCATGATCACAGTGTTGCCTTTGAGTTTTGCTAAATAACAGCATTGCAGCCAATCGGTACTGAAGCACTGACTAACCTCAGATGACAAGAACATCTGTGAAAGCGCCAGATACTTCAACTGAGTCTTGACTGATAGCATTGTCGAACATTGTATTAACTTAGATCTGAAAATGATGAGAAGAGTGGACAGGGAAGAAAAACATTAAATGCCAATCAAACTGTCGATATTAAGTCCTGTTACTAATGCACCAATACACCAATAGAAGCACAACCTACACTGCCAAAATAAGCGACTGCGTGATTTGGGGCTGGGAGAGGTCTACTCCAGTGGCTGTCTGTTTGAATATACTACTCAGGTTACATGGTACATGCTACATACAGCCCGCCTGCGCAGCTGGCCGTCGGCCCCAGTGAGGATTACAGTAAGCTCCACGAAGAGCCTTCGTTTATTATCGCTCCGACTGAACCTTTCACTGCTTCAGCAACCATACAAACAGCCAGCCCTCATATGGACCTGCTGGAGAGAGGAGGGAGTCATGGAGACGAGGAGAGAGAAGCTGGGTGAGTGCTACAGCTTTGAAAGGGATTGGAGAGATACAGTGTTGAAAAGAGCAATCTGTGTGTTGGTAATTAAGTTGAGAAAACAGAGAGTCTATGGGGGACAATGAGGGAATGCCCAGGCTCTCTGAAAAAGCTGTTGGAGCTTTTGGCTTATTGAGTTGCATACAATTATGGCAGATTTATTAATTGGGCTTTAAGATACAGGATGGCGCCAAAAGACATGGTCGCCCTGTTCCTAGCTCCTAACCAGCTTTGCAGTATTTTGTTGTTGTTGTTGTTGTTGTGTTATTTCTTAAATGATTCGAATTTTTTTGCATTATTACCTACAGCCGAAAATAACTTTGGGATATTTGCCCTTGTGTTGTCATAAGGGTAAAAAAAGTATCCGCCACTATGTTTAACAGCAGAGAAAACCCCCTAAATGATATTTTTTCAACTTGAAATGTTATTACTTTTCCTAGAGTGTCCCCAACATTAGAAAAAGTGAAACATCGCTTTTGTTCATATTTCCATGAAAGCTGTACACCACCAGGGTACAAAGATTGTCTTAGGGTCATTTTTGACCCGGCAGTTATAAAATCTGGGGCAGGCAAGAGGAGGAGATTCCATTTCTGCCCCCCAAAGAAGGACTGTAAAACAAATACTAAGTGCTGCACATGTGACAAATACATCTGCAAATCCATGCACACACACTTGCATACTGTCCTACATGTGCTAATTAGAGTTGATTGTTTTATGTTCTTTAGGTTTTTGTTTTGTATCTATTATCTTATTTTATTCAAATGTATTGTTGTTGTTTATACACCTTGTGGGTGGGGGCAATAGTTTAAAAAATGGGAGAAGACTAGTATTTTGTAGTTGAATTCCTCATTGTACAGTATATAATAATATATAGCTATGTTGCCAAAAAAGTTCACGACTTATTGTTTCCCTTCAATAAAATGCATTCAAAACTACTTTCTGCACATTTCTGCTACTTTCTTAGGCTATACAATTGCTGTCGCTTGCTAAAAAGTGCTATTTCTTGCCTTTAGCAATAATAATAATAAACCTCTACTTTAGTAAAGAAAACAATTATGACAGGTGTGTTGTAATAAAAACGAGTGGTGTCCACTGATTAAATGCAGTCTTTCTGCATTATGAAAAGGGAAAACCCAGATATTCACAAAGTTTGTGATGAATGACAGGTTGTTTCTTCATGCAAAATAGATTTGGGATTTAAAATTCAAGTAAGCTGCTTAATTTTAGGGGTTTAGTGAAGGCGGGTAATTTTTTACCCTTAGGACAAGGGGAGTATACAGAATGTTAAAACTACACAAGGGTTAGACTGGCGGTCACTCACCAGCATTTCAATCAGAAATATGGCTTTCCTGAATTGGATCCTTTGTTTGTACCCGCCGAGGCATTTCCACTCATACTAGGGGCTGCTTAAAGACGCTGCCAACAGAGAAAAGGAATAAGGAGTGGGATTTTAGTCCGACTCAGGAAGCGTGCATACCATCTACTGCTTCCGAGTATATTACTTGCTAATGCTCAGTCCCTGGACAATAAAGTAGATGAGCTCAGGGTGAGGATCTCCTACCAGAGAGACATCAGGGATTGTAACATACTCTGTTTCACAGAATCATGGCTCTCTCCGGAAATACTATCCCCGTCCATACAGCCAGCGGGGTTCTCCAAATATCGTGAGGACAGTAAGAAAGAACTCTCTGGGAAAAAGAAAGGAGGAGGTGTATGTTTCATGACTAACAGGAAATAAAGTAATTTTGTTCTCCGACCGCATTACCTCCCGAGAGAATTCTCTTCGGTCATCGTCACGGCCGTGTATATTCTCCCTCAAGCCCACACCAGGACAGTTCTAAATGAGCTACACTGGACTTTGTGAACACTGAAAACTGTATATATCCTGAGGCCGCATTTACTGTAGTTGAGAACTTTAATAAAGCAAATCTGAGGAAAACGCTATCGAAGTTTTATCAACACATTGTCTGTGCTACTCGCTCATCAATAATTCTTGACCATTGCTACTCCCCTTTCCGGGTTGGCTGCAAGGGCGTCCCCCGCCCTCCCTCCGGCAAATAAAATCCAGCCTCCATATGCTCCTCCCTTCCCATAGGCAGAAACTTAAACAGGAAGTACCCGTGGTTAGGACTGTTCAACATTGGTCTGACCAATCGGAATCTATACTTCAAGATTGTTTTGATCACACGGACTGTTCCGGGTTGCCTCTGAGAATAACATTGACGTATACACTGACTCGGTGACTGAGTTCATAAGAAAGTGCATAGGGGATGTTGTTCCTACTGTGATGATCAGAACTTATCCAAACCAAAAAACGTGGATAGATGTCAGCATTTGCGCAAAACTGAAATCGCGAACCACCGCATTTAAGCATGGCAAGATGACAGTACAAACATTCCAGCTTTGCCCTGCGTAAGGCAATCAAACAGGCAAAATGTCAGTACAGAGACAAAGTGGAGTAGCAATTCAATGGCTCAAACACGAGACATATGTGGCAGGGGCTCCAGACAATCATGGATTATAAAGGGAAAACTATCCACGTCGCAGACACCGATGCCTTGCTCCTGGACAAGTGAAACACCTTCCTCGCCGGCTTTGAGGAAAACACAGTGCAGCCGATGCGAGCCACCACCGCTCACGAGGACTGTGAGATCTCGTTCTCCGTGGCAGATTTGGGTAAGACATTTAAGTGTGTTAACCCTCGCAAGGATGCAGGCCCAGAAAACATCACTAGTCAGGTCCTCAGACCATGGGCAGACCAGCTGGCTGGAGTGTTTACGGATATATTCAATCTCTACCTTTCCCAGTCTGTTGTCCCCACTTACTTCAAGATGTCCACCATTGTTTCTGTACCAAAGAAAGTGAAGGTAACTGAACTAAATGACTATTGCCCCGTAGCACTCACTTCTGTCATGATGAAGTGCTTTGAGGGCCTAGTTAATTAAGGATTATATCTGCTCCACCTTAACCGACACCCTAGACCCACTACAATTTGCATACCACCCCAACAGATCCACGGATGTTTTCTAGTCAAGACTCGTCCTATATAACTACCGCTGTACACAACTTAAAAATGTACCCCTTTATCTCCCCTATTTTGTTGTATCCAATTGGTAGTTACAGTCTTGTACCATTGCTGCAACTCCTGTATGGACTCGGGAGAGGCGAAGGTCGAGAGCCGTACGTCAACCCAGCCAAGCCGCACTGCTTCTTGACACAACGCCCGCTTAACCCGGAAGCCAGCCGCACCAACGTGTCAGAGGAAACACCGCACACCTGGCAACCGTGTCAGCGTGCATTGCACCTGGTCCACCACAGGAGTAGCTAGGGCACGATGGGACAAGAACATCCCTGCCGGCCAAACCTTCCCCTAACCCGGACGACGCTGGGCCAATTGTGTGCCACCCCATGGGTCTCCCGGTCGTGGCCGGCTGCGACACAGCCTGGACGCGAACCAGGATCTCTAGTGGCACATCTAGCACTGCGATGCAGTACCTTAGACCACTGCGCCGTACACACCTTTTCTATTCATATATTGTTCATAATGTCTATACACACCATCATATACATTTACAGACCATTCGGATAGCATTCAGACCCCTTGACTTTCTCCACATTTTGTTATGTTACAACCTTATTCTAAAATGGATCAAGTAATTTTTTCCCACATCAAACTACACACAATACCCAATAATGACAAAGCAAAAACAGGTTTTTAGAAATGTTTGCAAATTTATTTAAAAAAAACTGAAATATAACATATACATAACAATTCAGACCCTTTACTCAGTACTTTGTTGAAGCACCTTTGTCAGCGATTACAGCCTAGAGTCTTCTTGGGTATGACACTACAAGCTTGGCACATCTATATTTGGGGAGTTTCTCCCATTCTTCTCTTCAGGTTCGATAGGGAGCGTCACTTCAAAGCTATTTTCAAGTCTCTCCAGAGATGTTCGATCGGGTTCAAGTCCGGCTCTGGCTGAGCCACTCAAGGACATTCAGAGACTCTTGCGTTGGTGAACCATCACCCCAGTCTGAGGTCCTGAGAGCTCTGGAACAAGTTTTCATCAAGGATCTCTGTACTTTGCTCTGTTCATCTTTCCCTCGATCCTGGCTAGTCTCCCAGTCCCTGCCGCTGAAAAACATCCCAACAGCATGATGCTGCCACCACCATGCTTCACCGTAAGGATGGTGCCAGGTTTCCGCCAGACGTGACACTTGGATTCCATGTAAAATAGTTCAATCTTGGTTTCATCAGACCAGAGAATCTTGTTTCTCATGGTCTGAGAGTCTTTAGGTGCCTTTGGCAAACTCCATGCAGACTGTAATTTGCCTTTTACTGAGGAGGGGCTTCTGTCTGGCCACTCTACCATAAAGGCCTGATTGGTGGAGTGCTGCAGAGATGGTTGTCCTTCTGGAAGGTTTTCCCATCTCCACAGAGGAACTCTGGAGCTCTGTCAGAGTGACCATCGGGTTCTTGGTCACCTCCCTGACCAAGGCCCTTTTCCCCCGACTGCTCAGTTTGGCCGGGCGGCCAGCTAGGAAGAGTCTTGGTGGTTCCAAACTTCCTCCATTTAAGAATGTTTTGGTACCCTTTTCCAGATCTGTGCCTCGACACAATTATGTCTCTGTGCTCTACGGACAATTCCTTCAACTTCATGGCTTGGTTTTTGTTCTGACATGCACTGTCAACCGTGGGACCTTATATAGACAGGTGTGTGCCTTTCCAAATCATGTCCAATCAATTGAATTTATCCCAGGTGGACTCCAATCAAGTTGTAGAAACATCTCAAGGTAGATCAATGGAAACAAGATGCACCTGAGTTCAATTTCAAGTCTCATAGCAAAGGATCTTAATACTTATGTAAATAAGGTATTTCATTTTTTTTATTTTGAAAATGGTAGATTTTTTTTTCTTTTTTCGCTTTGTTGTTTTGGGATATTGTGTATAGATTAATGAGAATCGTTTTTATTTAACCCATTTTAAAATAAGGCTGTAAGACAGAGAGAGTTCTGCTTCTGAACACAGGGCTGATAAACTTAAAACAGATGTTGGCTGAGCTATTGAGTAAATAAAAAACAACCCTGTTAGAAGGACTAAAGGAGACTCTCTGTTGGTTAAACAATTAGAATTGATCAATGAGAAAATAAACAGAATTATAGAGAAGTTCAATGGTCTTTTGATTTTCTAATTATTGCTAATGATGTTTGGATGATGTTTGGAGGAACTGAGGTTGGTGGCCCAATGGACAAACCATGATAGTAGCCATGATTTGACACTCAGACCAGGCAGCTGCTGTGTTTCAGATCAAGAGCTTTGAGTGATGTGATGTGCAGAGCCGGCTCTAGCCTTTTGGGTACCCTAAGCGAGATTTAGTTTGCTAAGCGCGCACAATTTGTTAGTGGTCCCCCTCTTGATGGAGGTGAGAAACATGTAGGTTCCAAAGTACATTTCCTGCAATTGTACACATTTTACCATGGGGTGTAGATAAAATGTTGCAGTTTTAAAGCAAGTTTTTTCTGCAGCTCACTTATGCCTGGAGTGAGCTCTGGTGATTTCCACACACGTCCAAATACAGACAGAGAGAAGGGTGATAATAGAGAGACTGAGAGAGAGAGAGAGAGAGAGAGAGAGAGAGAGAGAGAGAGAGAGAGAGAGAGAGACAGGCAGACAGAAAGGCTAGAGGTCTTCGGATATACCCAAACCAGATTATCCCCGAAATGTGACCCAGTATCCAAACAGGTTGGATTCAAAATTCTGTAGTCGACCTTCAGATCCCGGATTTGATCACGGACTTCTGATCTGTCTGAAAATATGTGAAATACCGACCAGATCCGAAATCATATTTGAAGAAGAAAACATCCTGATGGAAATAAATATCCTCTATAAATCACATTTGCTACGCATGGCAGTTGGTTTCAAACAGAGATGCCTCCCTGGCCACAAGAGCATATTTTAAAACTACAGTATGTTTGCATATAATGACAATAAATTCTGAAAACGATGCTGGTATTTTTTTGCCCATTATATAATTGTATATTCAATTATATTCTTAGCTCAAAATATGAATACTTAATTAATAGTAGCCATAATTCATAAATAGCATTGTGCAGGGTTCTATATGCAACCATTTTGGTTCAGTGAAGAAGAACCTCTAGGGTTCTATATATAACTTTTAGGGGTTCCATATATGAAGCAAGCGATAGAACCCTTTTTGGTTCTACAAGGAACCTTTTCTTCTAAGAGTGTAGCCTATTTTATGATGTTTCTACTGGCGATATGGGATCAGCAATGTTGCTATTTCACACCGAGGTGTGGTGGTTACTTATTGAAGGCCTATTGAAAAGGAGTGTTGGACAGATTTTTCAAAAAGGCCTACAGTGAGGAACTACTGTCATTCGCAACGGATGTAAAACACTCTGTATATAAAACACAGTCAAGCGCCTATAGCGCTTCGTCGCCAAACAGTCCTTCCTTCTTCTTGTGTTGACATTTTAAATTAGGGATGTCATTTATGAAAATAATAAGCTGTAGTGTAGATCACAACTAAGTTATTTTATAATGAACACAATATGTTAAGTGTTGGTCCCATGTTCATGAGTTGAAATTGAAGGTCACTGAAATGTTCCATACGCACAAATGTTTCTTTATATTTACCCTTTATTTAACTAGGCAAGTCAGTTAAGAGCAAATTCTTATTTACAATAGTGGGTTAACTGCCTTGTTCAAGGGCAGAACAACAGATTTTTTACCTTGTCAGCTCAGACATTCGATCCAGCAACCTTTCGTTTACTGGCCCAACGCTCTAACCACTAGGCTACCTGCAACCTTACATCCCTGTTAGTGAGCATTTCTCATTTGCCAAGATAATCCATCCACCTGACAGGTGTGGTATATCAAGAAGCTGATTAAACAGCATGATCATTACACAGGTACACCTTGAGCTGGGGACAATAAAAGGCCACTTTAAAAATGTGCACAACACAATGCCACAGATGCCTCAAGTTGAGGGAGCGTGCATTTGGCATGCTGACCTCAGGAATGTCCACCAGAGCTGTTCCCAGAGAATTTAATGTTAACTTCTCTACCATAAGCTGCCTCTAACATTGCATTAGAGAATTTGGCAGTACGTCCAACCGGCCTCATAACCACAGACCACGTGTAACCACGTCAGCCCAGGACATCCACATCCGGCTTCTTCACCTGTGGGATCGTATGAGACCAGCCACACGGACAGCTGATGAAACTGAAGAGTATTTTGGTCTGTAATACAGCCCTTTTGTGGGGAAAAACTGTCTGGGCCTGGCTCCCAAGTGGGTGGGCCTATGCCTTCCCTTGGCTGCCCACCTTTGGCTGCACCCCTGCACAGTCATGTGAAATCCATAGATTAGGGCCTAATACATTTATTTCAATTGACTGATTTCATTATATGAACTGTAACTCAGCAAAATCGTTGAAAATGTTGCATGTTGCATTTATATTTTTTGTTCAGTATAGATAGGCCAACAACAGAAATGCATGTAAAACGTTAATGTTCCCTGCCTGCCTGCCAGACAAGTCAAAACATTTCTACTGGCTTGCACATCAATAAAGTTGCATTTTTTATATTTCTGATCGATTTGGGTCCGATACAGACCCGACCCAATTTGGATCCGATTCCCTCTCATCTCAGACATATTTTGGTTCGGATCTGGTCTACCTCAGATCCAAATTGATAGATTTATTACATGTTCTGTCGGTGTCTGATGGGGATTTCACGGATCCTATTCGGTTCAGACCTTAATTTCGGGGTCCGAAAGGACCTCCAAGACAGACAAACAAACAACCAGTGTACAAGGATTCTCAGCGACAGTCGCCAGTAACGTTACCATCATCACCTCCTGTTCACAGCATCACTCAGACCACTCAGAATGTGTGTGAGTGAGGGTGTTTAGGTTTGGTGTGTGTGTGTGGGGGGGGGGGGGGGGGGGGCTCTGAACACAATGCCCTGAAGAGCACGAGAGAGACATAGAACAACAGTGTTCATGATCACCTTAGCATGCATCACACTCTCTAAGCCCCACCTCTGACCAAGCCTTCCATTCCTACTTTTAAGATGAATAACACAGAAAGACCTGTGTGAAGGCCAGCTTACAGAGAGGAACTTTTGGAGGCAATTAAATATTTTCAGTCTGGAAAAACACCAGGGATTGATGGTATACCAGTAGAGGTATATCAGACCTTTTTTGATGTACTCAAAGATCAATCAAATGTATTTGTGTCACATTCATTTGTAGAGACGGACCAAGGCGCAGTGAATGTAGAGTTCCACATAATTTATTATAAAGTGAAACTTAGCAAAACAAACAATAAACGAACAACAAGCCGTGACTGCAGAGGTGCAACGTGCACTACTCAAGACACAGTAACATAAACAATAGCCCATAACCCACAGGTGGAAAACATGCTACTTAAGTATGAGCCCCAATTAGAGACAACGATTACCAGCTGCTTCTAATTGGGAATCATACAAATCAACAACATAGAAAATAAACCTAGAACCTCACATAGAAAATATAAACTAGAAAACCCCTAGTCACGCCCTGACCTACTCTACCATAGAAAATAAATGCTCTCTATGGTCAGGACGTGACATTATAAAGCACTTTTTACATCAGCAGATGTCACAAAGTGCTATACAGAAACCCATCCTAAAACCCCAAACAACAAGCAATGCAGATGTAGAAGCATGGTGTCTAGGAAAAACTCCCTAGAAAGGCAGGAACCTAAGAAGAAACCTAGAGAGGAACGAGGCTCTGAGGGGTGGCCAGTCCTCTTCTGGCTGTGCCGGGTGGAGATTTCAACATGCTGACCAGACCGGACACGTCGCGTGCGGGAGCGTCGCAAAATAAATGTAGAAATCCATGTTACTCAATTATTGCAACCACACTGCTCGTGCGCGCCAACGAGCGTCTGCGTTGCCAAAGGCTAAAATAGAACTCCTTTCTATTTCTGACGCAGATCGCAGATCGCACTGCACTGCCTCTCCCATCTCCTCATTGGTTTATAGAAGCAGGTACCCACGTGCCATCTCCTCATTGATTATACCCACATGGGTGATTGAAAGACGAAATGTTTTGCCGGTTGTCGTGGTAATACTATGAAAGTTAGATGCCAATCACCATATAAGTTCAAAGATGAAAAAGCCTGCAAGGAGGAGAGGTATTATGTGTAGATTAATTGTCGGAGTAGAAGACATTGTGCATTTCAGGTAAAATAACAACTCAATGTTTATATCCCAGGACAAATTAGCTAGCAACAGCAAGCTAGCTAAATAGGACAAATTAGCTAGCAAGTGCAATGTTTAATGCTTTTCGACCTGTTCCCAAATTAATGTCATTGGTTCAGAGTTTGTTTTGATATTTTAACCTGCGTGTCGTGATCGCGTTTGGTGTAGAGGGACAAAATAAATGTATGCATGATAGCGCACGATAGCGCACGCGCGCTGCCGGTTTGGGTTCCGTGTAAGAGTATATGGCTATTTAAGGCCAGTTGTTCTTCCAGATGTTCAAACGTTCATAGATGAACAGCAGGGTCAAATAATAATCACAGTGGTTGTAGAGGGTGCAACAGGAGTAAATGTTAGTTGGCTTTTCATACCCGAGCATTCAGAGGTCAAGACAGCGGGTGCGGTAGAGAGTCGAAAACAGCCAACCAGGCAGGATATAACCCCACCCACTTTGCCAAAGCACAGCCCCCACACCACTAGAGGGATATCAACAGACCACCAACTTACTACCCTGAGACAAGGCTGAGTATAGCCCACGAAGACATCCTCCACAGCACGAGCCTGAGGGGGTGCCAAACTGGACAGGAAGATCATGTCTGTGACTCAACCCACTCAAGTGACGCACCCCTCCTAGGGACGGCATGGAAGAGCCCTAATAAGCCAGTGACTCAGCCCCCGTAATAGGGTCAGAGGCAGAGAATCGCAGTGGAGAGAGGAGAGCCAGCCAGACAGAGACAGCAAGGGCAGTTCGTCACTCCATTGCCTTGCGTTCACCTTCGCACCCCTGGGCCAGACTACACTCAATCATAGGATCTACTGAAGAGATGAGTCTTCAATAAAGACGTAAAGGTTGAGACAGAGTCTGCGTCTCTCACATGGATAGGCAGATCATTCCATAAAAAGTGAGCTCTATAGGAGAAACCCTGCCTCCAGCTGTTTGCTAAGAAATTCTAGGGACAATAAGGTGGCCTGCGTCTGTGACCGTAGTGTACATCTAGGTACAGTTGAAGTCGGAAGTTTACATACACTTAGGTTGGAGTCATTAAAACTTGCTTTTCAACCACTCCACAAATGTATTGTTAACAAACTATAGTTTTGGCAAGTCGGTTAGGACATCTACTTTGTGCATGACACAAGTCATTTTTCCAACAATTGTTTACAGACAGATTATTTCACCTATAATTCACTGTATCACAATTCCAGTGGTTCAGAAGTTTACATACACTAAGTTGACTGTACCTTTAAACAGCTTGGAAAATTTCAGAAAATTATGTCATGGCTTTAGAAGCTTCCGATAGGCTAATTGACATCATTTGACTCAATTGGAGGTGTACCTGTGGATGTATTTCAAGGCCTACCTTCAAACTCAGTGCCTCTTTGCTTGACATCATGGGAAAATCAAAATAAATCAGCCAAGACCTCAGAAAAAAAAGTTGTAGACCTCCACAAGTCTGGTTCATCAATGGGAGCAATTCCCAAATGCCTGAAGGTACCACGTTCATCTGTACAAACAATAGTACGCAAGTATAAGCGCCATGGGACCACGCAGCCATCATACCGCTCAGGAAGGAGACACATTCTGTCTCCTAGAGATGAACGTACTTTGTTGCGAAAAGTGTAAATCAATACCAGAACAACAGCAAAGGACCTTGTGAAGATGCTGGAGGAAACCGGTACAAAGAATCTATATCCACAGTAAAACGAGTCCTATATCGACATAACCTGAAAGGCCGCTCAGCAAGGAAGAAGCCACTACTCCAAAACTGCCATAAAAAGCCAGACTACGGTTTGCAACTGCACATGTTGACAAAGATCGTACTTTTTGGAGAAATGTCCTCTGGTCTGATGAAACAAAAATATAACTGTTTGGCCATAATGACCAATGTTATGTTTGGAGGAAAAAAGAGGGATGCTTGCAAGCCGAAGAACATCATCCCAACAGTGAAGCACGGGGGTGGCAGCATTATGTTGTGGGGATGCTTTGCTGCTGGAGGGACTGGTGCACTTCACAAAATAGATGGCATCATGAGGGAGGAAAATTATGTGGATATATTGAAGCAACATCCCAAGACATCAGTCAGGAAGTTAAAGCTTTGTCGCAAATGGGTCTTCCAAATGGACAATGACCCCAAGCATACTTCCAGAGTTGTGGCAAAATCGCTTAAGGACAACAAAGTCAAGGTATTGGAGTGGCCATCACAAAGCCCTGACCTCAATCCCATAGAAGATTTGTGGCAGAACTGAACAAATTGTGTGTGAGCAAGGGCCCCAACAAACCTGACTCAGTTACACCAGCTCTGTCAGGAGGAATGGGCCAAAATTCACCTAACTTATTGTGGGAAGCTTGTGGAAGGCTACCCGAAACGCTTGACCCAAGTTAAACAATTTAAAGGTAATGCTATCAAATACTAATTGAGTCTATGTAAACTTTTGACCCACTGGGAATGTGATGAAAGAAATAAAAGCTGAAATAAATCATTCTCTCTGCTGTTATTCTGACATTTCACATTCTTAAAATAAAGTGGTGATCCTAACTGACCTAAGACAGGGAATGTTTACTATGATTAAATGTCAGGATTTGTGAAAAACTGAGTTTAAATGTATTTGTAGGTGTATGTAAACTTTCGACTTCAACTGTATGTATGGCCGGATCAAATCAGAGAAATAGATAGGATCTAATATTAGCATGTTTTAATTACTCCTATAAAATGGTAGACTTTCAGGTACTCAACAAGAAGGTCTGATTTCATTACTACTAAAACAGGATCCAGGCTGTACGTATAAAGATCCAGAGCATTTAAAAAACTGGAGGCCTCTTACAGTTCAACGTTGTGATGCGAATATCCTGGCGAAATGCATAGCACATAGAAGTAAAAAGGTTTTACCAGATATTGTTCATCCTGATCATACAGGTGTTTTACATGGACAATATATTGGAGATAATATACAACCATTACTTGAAACAATTGAACATCATGAAACATCAAAGATACCAGGCCTGGTCTTCATATCAGATTTTGAAAAGGTGTTTCATAAAGTTCACTAGAATTTATATATACTGTAAATGCCTGGATTACTTTAATTTTGGTGAATCTCGTATACAATGGGTGTCACGTATACTCCCTCTCCGGCCTCTAGGCTGCTGATTATCCCGCACACCTGTCACCATCGTCTCGCATACCTGCGCCTCATGACACTCACCTTGAATCCATCACCTCCTTGATTATCTTCCCTATATCTGTCACTCCCCTTGGTTCTGTCCTCAGGTGTTATTGACTCTGTTTTCATGTCGGTGCGTTGTTTGTGTTTCGTGTTCATTGTTTATTTTATTTATTAAAACACGCACTCCCTGAACTTGCTTCCCGAGTCTCAGCACACTCGTTACAATGGGTTAGAGTTATGTACAGCAACCCCAGATGTAAAATATTAAATAATGGTTTCTTCTCAGAATGTATAGAGCTTTTAAGAGGAGTAAAATAAGGCTGTCCGTTGTCTCCATATCTATTTATTATGGCCATTGAAATGCTAGCTATTAAAATTAGATCCAACAAGAACATCAAAGAGTTAGAAATCCAGAGGATAAAAACAAGTGTCAATATATGCCGATGACTCAAGTTTTTTTCTTATGTCCGCAATCTGGATCACTGCAAAGTCTCATTGAAGATCTTGATCACGTTTCTAGTCTCTCTGGACTAAAACCTAATTATGACATGTGTAACATATTACGTATTGGATCGTTAAAAGACAGTGTTTACACTGCCTTGTAGTTTAGCAACAAAATGGGCGGATGGTGAAGTAGACATACTTGGTATTCACACTTCGAAAAATATAAATTAACTTACCACAATCAATTTCAAAAGAAAGTTTGCAAAAATAGATACGATTCTGCAACCATGGAGAGGTAAATACTTGTCTATTTATTGAAAGATCACATTAACTCTTTGGTCCTATCACAGTTTACTTATTTACTAATGGCACTGCCTACTCCAGACGACTCATCATCTTTTAAATCATTTGAGCAAAAAATATGTAATTTTATTTGGAACGCTAAGCCAGACAAAATGAAACGGGCCTATTTATATAATGAACATGAGTTTGGGGGCTAAAATGATTAAATATTAAAGTTCTAAACTTCTAACTAAAAGCTTCACTCATAAATTATACTTAAACCCAAAATGTTTCTCCAGTAGATTATTAACTTCTTATGGCTGGGGGCAGTATTGAGTAGCGTGGATGAATAAGGTGCCCAGAGTAAACTGCCTGCTACTCAGGCCCAGAAGCTAAGATATGCATATTATTAGTATATTTGGATAGGAAAACACTCTGAAGTTTCTAAAACTGTTTGAATGATGTCTGTGAGTATAACATAACTCATATGGCAGGCAAAAATCTGAGAAGAAAATCCAACCAGGAAGTGGGAAATCTGAGGTTTGTAGGTTTGCCAAACCAATATCCAGTGTTTTTGGGGTCATATTGCACTTTCTACGGCTTCCACTAGATGTCAACAGTCTTTAGAACCTTGTTTCAGGCCTCTACTGTGAAGGATGAGGGAATGAGAGCTGTTTCAACCAGGTGTCTGGCATAGTGCCATGAGCTCACTCAGGCGCACCCCCGTGAGAGGTAGCTGCGTTCCTTTTAGTTTCTAAAGACAAAGGAATTCTCCGGTTGAAACATTATTGAAGATTTATGTGAAAAACATTCTAAAGATTGATTCTATACATCGTTTGACATGTTTCTACGAACTGTAATGGAATTTTTTGACTTTTCGTCTGGCCTGCGTGTCATGAATTTGGATTTTTGAACTAAACGCGCAAACAAAAAGGAGGTATTTGGACATAAATTATTGGCTTTATCGAACAAAACAATCATTTATTGTGGAACTGGGATTCCTGGGAGTGCATTCTGATGAAGATCATCAAAGGTAAGTGAATATTTATAATGCTATTTCTGACTTCTGTTGACTCCACAACATGGCGGGTACCTGTATGGCTTGTTTTTGTGTCTGAGCGCTGTACTCAGATTATTGCATGGTGTGCTTTTTCCGTAACATTTTTTGAAATCTGCATTAAGGAGAAGTTTATCTAATGTTCCATGTATAACACTTGTATCTTTTATCAATGTTTATAATGAGTTTTTCTGTAAATTGATGTGGCTCTCTGCAAAATCACCAGATGTTTTGGAGGCAAAACATTACTGAACATAACGCGCCAATGTAAACTAAGATTTTTGGATATAAATATGAACTTTATCAAACAAAACATACATGTATTGTGTAACATGAAGTCCTATGAGTGTCATCTGATGAAGATAATCAAAGGTTAGTGATTCATTTTATCTCTATTTCTGCTTTTTGTGACTCCTCTCTTTGGCTGGAAAAATGGCTGTGTTTTTCTGTGACTAGGTACTGACCTAACATAATCAGATTGTGTGCTTTCGTCTTAAAGCCTTTTTGAAATCGGACACTGTGGTGGGATTAACAACAAGTTTATCTTTAAAATGGTTTAAAATACTTGTATGTTTGAGGAATTGTAATTATGAGATTTCTGTTGTTTGAATTTGGCGCCCTGCACTTTCACTGGCTGTTGTCAAGTCGATCCCATTAACGGGATCTCAGCCGATCTCAGCCGTAAGATTAAGAAAGGCTCATCCTTTGTTAAAAAATTGCCTTTTGCCTTTATACAGATTCCAACTTCTCATTTCCAAATAATTGAAAATTAAATTTTGTTTAAAGTATCGCCCTTTCTTAAACAAGCCATACAAAGCTGGTTGCAATTTTTGTTTTATCCTCCAGAAAAGATGGAACAAATATTACAACAAATGTTATGGTTAAACTGAAATATACTGATTAATAAAAATGCATTCATTATGGATTTAAAATATATATATATATTTATTAATGATATTATGAATAGAAACAAAGGAGTTATGTTACATATGCAGCTATGCAGAAAATATACGGGATTGTCTGCTCAAACCAAACTTAAAATCAACTGATTGCAGCATTACCACAAAAATGGAGGAGGCAAGTGGAAAAGGGAATTTGTTTGCCTGTCAAATACTAAAGATACAAATTGGCTGA
Organism: Salvelinus namaycush; assembly: GCF_016432855.1. NCBI lineage: Eukaryota > Metazoa > Chordata > Actinopteri > Salmoniformes > Salmonidae > Salvelinus > Salvelinus namaycush. The sequence continues at coordinate 38,523,165 of NC_052310.1, read as the reverse complement.
AAGGAATTCTCATAAATAGAAAAATATACCAGTTCACTTGAGTAAAAAAATGTTGACAGCTGCTCGATGCAGGTTGCAAAATAAATGGGAAGAGATTTTCGATATACCGATTCCATGGCACATGGTATATGAACTGATACAAAAAACAACACTTGATTCAACACTTCGACTTTTTCAATTTAAATGATTATATACAATTCTTGCCACCAACAGAATGCTATTGAAATGGGGCATACAACAATCTCAGCTCTGCAGATCATTTATCATTTATTCTGGCATTGCCCCTATGTAGCTTGTTTCTGGTCACAGATTCAGGAATGGTTAAAAAATCACAACGTTCACTTAAAATTAACTTTACAAATAGCAGTGTTGGGTGATTTGGAAAGCCATAGTCAGTCAATAAATAATAGAATAATACTCAGAGGAAAGTTTTTAATCTTCAGTTCACAATCTGTGGATACTATATGATTAGAAAGGTTAAAAATGTATGTAAAACATCACAGCACAATTGAAAAATATATGGCACATCGAAACCAAACGAGGGTGGTCTATGGTGATAGGTGGGATGGGCTGAGAGTGGTGGAGGGGTGGGATTAAATAGTTTATGTTTGGTAATGTATTATTGTTATGTGACTGCTTTACATATATTGTTGGCCTCCTGAGTGGCGCAATGGTCTAAGGCACTGATTCTCAGTGCAAGAGGTGCCACTACAGTCCCTGGTTCAAATCCAGGTTGTATAACATTTGGCCGTGGTTGGGAGTCCCATAGGGCGGTGCACAATTGGCCCAGCGTTGCCGGGGTAGGCCGTCATTCTAAATAGGAATTTGTTCTTAACTGACTTGCCTAGTTAAATGAAAGTAAAATGTTCATCCAGCAGAAAAGCTGTAAAAGAAAAATAAATGTGTCTTCTGAAGAGGGGTGGTGGTGGATGGGTTAATAAAAAAATGAATAACACTTTCAGATTTGACATAAATAACACACAAGCATGCTAACTCTTCCTACTTACTGTTCTCAACCGCTCTTACGACCTTCCCAGTCTATCCCTCAGGATTGGTTGGTCTTTTCTATTCATCAACCCCTGATGTGACTTGCTACTCCCTCCTCTTCTCTGCCACATCCACTGTCTGTCTCTAAATCAACTAAAATGCAGAATTTACTGATGTCAGGAAATGTCAATGCTCCTCATTAGGTCTTCCACACATGATCACCTCCTGATTCCACCACACAGACACCTTGTACTCCCACCAAAACAAAAGATAAAGACACACACAGCCTTTAGAAAAAAAGTATTTAGATGTAATTTCTTTGAAAACCACCGTCTGCTGATTCTCTTATATGAGTTCCTGACGGCGAAAATAACAAAAGTATCAAAAGGCGTGCCACCTCTGCTCTCTCCTCCTCCAGCTGTACTGACCTGTATATAGGCGATCACTGATCTATCATGTCTCTGTGATATAACTACCCCTTCTTCTCCTCTCTTATCTACGTCATCAACTCACACCCAGCAGCTGTGTGTAGAGTGATTCGGCTTGGTGAAGAGCCAGAATATTTTCCCAATTTGCATCGATAAATCTGTACTCTGGGAGGTTCACACAGTTGACTTTCCAGTTGCTGCTACTGGATGGTCGTCCTGACTTATTGTCCTTTTATTGATTGAAATTGAGCGCAGTGTAGTATTCAAACAGGTGTTATTGGGTCTTTGTTGTGTGCTCTCCTGGTCAACCATAGTAACTCACTGTAACTGTTCAGTACACTGTGTTCCTCTCCCCACACCTCTTAGGAGTGGGAGATCTGTGAAGTGCCTCTCATCTGCCCATGGATCATTTTGACCATTTGATAGCTTCAGACAGTAGTTGGTACTGTAGATGGATATAACACAAACTCAGACAAGCCATTTTTCGTTTGAGGGGCCATTTGTCTGTAATAAAGTTCAGTTGATAACTTATCACCCCTATTTTTAGATTGGAATCCAGCCCTACAAATTTGCCCAGTCCTGAAGACACTCTTATGCTTTGTTCACTCCCTGATGAATAAACTAGCAAAACTCCATTCTTATGAAATAACCAACTGTATACTTCCCACAGGGCACAGACGTCAATTCAATGTATATTCCCGCTTTGGTTCAACAGAGTTTTATTGAAATTAAGAGGAAACAATGTTGATTAAACCAGTCTTTCCCCAGTAAGTTTGTAGTCACCAGTCACAAGTGGTTACAGGCACAAAAAATATATATTTCACAGAAAGGAGATATAAGGAAACAGATAGCTAGGCCTTTTATTCTCTCCTACATTGTGTTTATCCGAGCAGTGAAATTATTTTCCAATGACAAGGAAAGAGAAAATACATTTTTCTATCTCAAGGTGTGAATGAACATTTCTAGGATTGTATTTTTTACCCTTATTTTGCCAGGTAAATTGACTGAGAACACATTTTCATTTACAGCAACAACCTGGGGAATAGTTACAGGGGAGAGGAATGAGCCAATTGTAAACTGGGGATGATACGGTGACAATGATGATATGAGGGCCAGATTGGGAATTTAGCCAGGACATCAGGGTTAACACCCCTACTCTTACAATAAGTACCATGGGATCTTTAGTGACCACGGAGTCAGGACACCCGTTTAACATCCAATCCAAAAGACAGCACCCTACACAGGGCAATGTCCCCAATCACTGCCCTGGGATATCTTTTTAGACCAACATCACTTACAGCAGCATCTGATCTCCCATCCAGGGACCTACCAGGACCAACCCTGCTTAGCTTCAGAAGCAAGCCAGCAGTGGTATGCTGCTGGCCAACTGTTGCCATGTGAACCACAAACATAATGGTATATGTGCGTGTGTACATGTAGCATCTGTTGTATGTCTGCGTATAAAAGATTACCACTAATAAGCATTTATCAATATGTAATTACATGTAATTTATGGGTCGATAAGATAAGATGTGCACACAGATAAATTATGCTCAGGCATAAATAAAAGGAATAAGGCTGTTTGCTGTGGATGAAGCTTACGAAGCGTGTAGCCTAGCGCTTTGTCTTCCACAGGGGCCTTCCTTCCGCTGTTCTCTCTCCATCTTCCCTCTCTATTGCTGAGATAAACAGCCAGACAGATTGGACAATCAGAACAGAGTGTTGTTAGATAACCCAGCAGGCTTCTATCAGTCCCTCTGTTAAGGGGTACCTTTTCATTCCCCATCCACCCCAATCCACAGAGATTCATAGCATCCATTTCCCCCATACAGTTAAAAATGTCTGTGTTCACTCTGTCACTGGTGGGTTACTGAGAGTTGGGGTGAGAAATGGCTGTTTCGGAGAAACAGAGCAAAACACTATTTCACACACTTAACTGTTCTCGTGTTTACAGTGTAAGCACATGTAGCTATGGCTTTTTATGCACGTCAAAATGGTAGTTCTGATTTTAAGTCAAACTCCAATGTGCTGGATGACACAATATAGAGAAAGCTTGTCTGTGTGTGCTAATGCTTTTGGTGACTGAAGTGATCAGATTGATTGTATAATTAAGCAATAACGCACAAAGGGGTGTGGTAACTGGCCAATATAACACAGGCTGATCTTATGCACGACGCGTCGGGGAGTGACTGGACACAGCCCTTAGCCGTGGTATATTGGCAATATAGCACAAATCCAGAAGTACCTTATTTCTATTATAAACTGGTTACCAACATAATTAGAGCATTAAAAATAAATGTTTTGTCATACCCGTGGTATGTCATAACCAATCAGCATTCAGGGCTCGAACCACCCAGTTTTTAATGAGGCACATAGCTATTCCTAAAATGGTAACAGCCTATTTCAGACTGCTCATGTCAGTTCTAGTCCTTTATTACCTACAGAGACATATTTCTAATAGATTTTCCAACCAAAGCATACTTTTCAGTGAACACAAACTATAATAGCCTAGCTGAATTAAGTAGCTAGATAAAATTTTGCCATCATTTTGCGTGAGCCAATCGGCCGGATATGTCAATCAACAATTGACATTACATAAAACCTCAAATGCATACTCGTGGCAATTCCCACTTAATGACTGAATGTCTTCGATATTGATATATAAGAGTATGACGGAAAGGTCTAGCTGACTATTGTACCGATTGTAAAAATCAAGAAAAAAGCAAAGATCGATCAAGATCTCTGCTTCACCTTGATACCGCCCATTCGTCAAGGTCTTGTAAAATATTACATTTGGAGTTTAAAAAGATTCACATATACATTTCTAATTGGGCTGAAGTGACTTGGAGAAAAAAATCTATGACACGGTAAATAAATGACCAGTTGAACTAGGATGTCCAAGTAGAATGCAAAGTCATAGATCCTGCTATGAGGAATATCCCATTTCTAGGTCAGCTATTCCTAGAATAGTTAGATAGCCCTTCATTTAGTTACCAGATAACAAAATTAAAGAAATAAAATTGTATCATGTTTTACAAACAAAATGTACTTTATTATCCCCAATACAAAATTATGACTTGTCGGATACTCTTTGCAATCCACTATGCGTGCACTCTCTTTTTACAGAACATTATCAGTTAGGACACAGCCTAAATGACAACTCAGAACCTCTGCACCATAACATAGGGACTTGGGGGAGTTCAGAGTATTATTACAGACACTCATTAACGATCACACAACTTGAAGTACAACCTCATTTTTACCTTTGAAAGGTGCTAGCCCTGTCCACTCTCTCATCCAAACAAAAGAGAACCTAAATTCATACATGAGACCTCCAAATCCTTTCCAAACACATACATGTGCGCTGACAGAAAACATGGTCAGACTGATGTTTTTGTAGAATGTTGATCAGCAGTTGTAGTTATTGAACCACTGAAATGGTACTGGTTGTATAGGAAACGTACAGAAACGTCAGTAGAGACGCACAAGCGCACATACACAGAGCCAGTAAGATGGGCCAGCAGTAGTGATATACTAGATTTCTCCTCCATTTACAAATGAGAGATTATTTGAGTCTGATGAAATCTTGCAGAAGGGAACCCTAACATGAAACTAGGCAATAAATAAGACATGGAGGTGTAATATATACTTTTGAGGGGTAAAGCAATCATTTTCCTTAACCAACAGTGAGCATAATCATTATCCACATTATTGCTCCTAATCTGAATGATATAGAATCCTGCTGGACCCTTGAGGAGGAAGCTGATCACTTCCGAGGCTGGGCAGCGATGTAGAGAGCCATCAGGCAGTAGAGGGTCCCACCGATGGTCAGGGCCATGGTAGTCCTGTACAGCATCTTGTCCATCAGGCCTCCCTTCAGGTGCACAGGGACACCATCAGCCTTCTGCAATGTAGACAGTACATTCCCAACTCGAACTCCTGAGACATGTCATTGTTTATTTAAGTCCAAACTTTATCACTGCTCACAACTTCTCTGCAGGGACAGAGAAGGAGTGTATAACTTTCTAGCAGTAGGATTTTAACTGCATCAGTGCAAGTACATTTTGGCAGTGAAAGTTCATGGTTATCAAAGTAAATTACCACAGGAGTATATTATCGTTGTATCTTCGAAACAAACCAACCAAGGTCAAGTAGGGAAAACTGCCACACAAGCTTAACAATTTTTCATTAAAACCCCAATGACCCTAGGAAGCCGATAATATATAAAACAGGGGTCAAACAAAGGTTAGAGAAATTTGTCTGTACCTGGAAGAGTTTCTGTAGATCAGGGACTTTGTTGTGTCCCAGGTACTCCACCATGTTCCCTGCCTCTGACACATATTTGGTGGGTGTGGCAAATATCATTGGGGGAGGCTCCGTGGGCACTGTTATCCGCAATCCCTAGAAAGGCAACAGAACTTTAGACTGAATACCCCAGGACCCAAACACGTAGACAATATAGCTAATGTAGTTACTATCACACCATGTAATATGCATTCAAACAATAGTTACTCACTAGACATAGTCCACAAACCTAAGTTGCAGTGGTGGAAAAAGTACCCAATTGTCATACTTGAGTAAAAGTAAAGATACCTTGATAGAAAATGACCCCAGTAAAATGAAAGTCACCCAGTAAAATACTACTTGAGTAAAAGTCTACAAGTATTTGGTTTTAAATATACTTACGTATAAAACAAATGTAATTGCTACAATGTGCCTAAGTATCAAAAGTACAAGTATAAATAATTAAATTCATTAAATTAAAGCAAGGCAGATGGACACATTTTGGCTACAGCGTTAACATTGCTAGATAAAGCTGTGTTAACTAACTAACGTTCGGCTCTGTGCTATCTTTATCAGTCGAGTCGCCTTAGCCAACCACAACAAGCAAGCCAGTTAATTGTTAAAAAAACAATATATATATATATATATATATATATATATATATATTGCCATGTTGTGTAAATCCATACATAGCCACATGCGTTTGCCAAATTTAAACCGTGTAAATTAGCTAACGTCAGGTGGTCAACAACGTGACGGTCACTCCTGCACTTTTCCATCTTTGGCTGCCTGCTAGACATGCTTCATGTTCTCACCTGTGGGTTGTAACCACTCGGTGCCGATTTGATAAGTCTTTGTGTAACTGCATTTAACTTGTAGTACATTTTACTTGGCTAACTAAACAAAAATAACATACACGAAAAAGGTCGGATCAAGGATTTCTCGTCGTTGGTCACTCGGAAGAAGGACCCCGAAATGACGATACAGGTTGGCTGGCTCAATTGTCCCTGATTAGAGGGTGCGTTCGAAAATTCATGGTTTGGCTATCTACTCCGATTTCAAAGCGCTCTAGTCTGAGTGTGCAAGATCGCAGAATAACCGATTAATTTACGAACGCACCAAAAACCGCTGAATCTGACAGGTGTCAGTAAACGTAGGCAAAACAAGTAATTAAGTTGTTGCCAGCAGCACAGTTACAGTCACTAATGCTGTAGATAACAAGTACAATGGCCAGAGTGAGGTTCTCTCATTTGTGTCTGGGAGGAGCTGGAAAGCTGTCCAACTTTAGCCAGTTAGCTAGCTTGACTGCTTTTGTGAGATCAGAACGCTCGGATCAACCCTACTCTTCAGCCAGAGCTGAACGCTCCGAGAGCAAAATGTTCTGAATTTACCAAAGACCCACAGCCAACTCTGACACACTGGAGGCAATTTACGAACGCACCCATAACAAATTACATATGGAGGTTCTTCTTCTTCTTCTATGGTATAATGGCAGTCCACAAACAAACGTTTAATGTGCATTCCGCCACCTATTGTGCTGGAGTGTGCGATCAATCATGGTTTGCCTAATTCTGTACTACTAAGATTAATAAACAAGTACATCCCTACTAACTTCTAACAACCCCCCCAACTCCATCCAACCTCTTCAAACTTTCCCTCTATCATGATGAGACAATCCATCTTTAGGATTATTCAGCATTCAAAAAAACATGTAGACAGTAATTTGTTCCCTCTATTTGTTACCTGTAACTCTGTTACTGTGTTCAACCTGGTATTTCTGCTTTCCACATTCTGAGTCGTGTTGATAACCTCTATCATGATGAGACAATCCATCCTTAGGATTATTCAGCATTCAAAAAAACATGTAGACAGTAATTTGTTACCTTTATTTGTTACCTGTAACTCTGTTACTATGTTCAACCTGGTATTTCTGCTTTCCACATTCTGAGTCGTGTTGATAACCTTTCCAATGAAAGCTATGAAGTGAATTTGACTTACTATCAAAGTGTCCTTTATGGAAGTAAGATTTCTGAACAGGTCTCGAAACCATGGCACGACAATTAGAAGCACTAGTGATTATATCTGGGCCTCTCTAGCCCCATTCCCTGAACATTTTCTTTAACGGGAAACCACATAATTTTTTCAATTTCATAATCTCCAGCACCACAACATCAACATATGTAAAAATGGTGCGTTTATGTTTTGTAGTAAAAAAGATAGAGGAAGATATGTGTTTCCAATGACATCAGTGTTCATCGTGCTTTTTGTTGTTGTTGTAATTTTAGCAGATTAACACTGGAGTGATAAATCATCAGATGATCATGTGCAAGTAGAGATACTGGTGTGCAAAAGAGCAGAAAAAGTAAATAAATAAAAGCAGTATGGGGGTGAGGTAGGTAAATTGGGTGGGCTATATACCGATGGACTATGTACAGCTGCAGCGATTGGTTAGCTGCTCAGATAGCAGATGTTTAAAGTTGTTGAGGGAGATAAAAGTCTCCAACTTCAGAGATTTTTGCAATTCGTTCCAGTCGCAGGCAGCAGAGAACTGGAAGGAAAGGCGGCCAAATGAGGTTTTGGCTTTAGGGATGATCAGTGAGATACACCTGCTGGAGCGCGTGCTACGGGTGGGTGTAGCCATCGTGACCAGTGAACTGAGATAAGGCGGCACTTTACCTAGCATAGCCTTGTAGATGACCTGGAGCCAGTGGGTCTGACGACGAACATGTAGCGAGGGCCAGCCGACTAGGGCATACAGGTCGCAGTGGTGGGTCGTATAAGGTTCTTTAGTAACAAAACGGATGGCACTGTGATAAACTGCATCCAGTTTGCTGAGTAGAGTATTGGAAGCTATTTTGTAGATGACATCGCCGAAGTCGAGGATCGGTAGGATAGTCAGTTTTACTAGGGTAAGTTTGGCGGCGTGAGTGAAGGAGGCTTTGTTGCGAAATAGAAAGCCGACTCTAGATTTGATTTACCTTGCAGAGATTTACCCCGATGCTGCCAGTGGCTTGCAGCTATCAAGAATGATGCTTACAGTGACCAAAGATTATCAGAAAGAATCCATTTCGATGACAGCTAAGAAGTGATGCGATACCATCGTTTTTTCCCTTCACAACAAAACAGAAGATTCTCTATTAGAGGTAATGTAACGTTAGCTAGCATGCTAGCCTAGCTGGACTAGGTAAATTAGCTAGCTAACATTACAGGCCTGTATTGAACTCTGAAAGCCATCAGCTAAATCATATAGCTAACTTTTGGATACACACTGTCAATCAATATAGCCTATGCCATGGTAGTCACTGCTACACTGGTAACTTCGGCAGAGTGAACATGTTTGTTTATTCGTTCTTTGACTAACGTTAACTAATGTTAGCAAATAAGTGTAGCTCAATCTGGTAGCCATCTATTCCACCCTTGTCTGGAAAACATTCCATTACTAAAAATAGAATTGTCGATATAGCTAACTCACTCTGTTTGTGTGTTGGTAGCAATGATGAAGAGGAACTGCTAGCAGACTGCGAAGACAACAGCGCAACATTTAGGCAGTACTGGGGAACAAATAGCAGTTCTGAAAAGTTAAACCCCTAGTCTCATCTTGACATACGTATAAATTCGTGTTTGATCATGTGCTAAATGTCCTTGCAGCTGAGGCAACCACTGGGGTGAATAAGCTTGGTTTAAGCTTTTTCTAGTCGTCCGTTTGAGTTTTACTCTGTTAGGTTCTGAACAAACAGTTGGCGTTGATGGCAGGATACACCACGATTTAGAGGCCGAATCAGTGGAGCAAGAGCCGGCTCCAAAAACAAGGTAGGCACAGTTCCGACACCTGTTACCACTCATTCTGACATCTTGGGGAGATGAGAGTTGTAGGCTGACTACAAATGATAGGATACGGACCTAGAAAGCCTGAGCTTATTCAGAAGTCCCATTGTGTTACAACCAGTCGTAGATTTATGGTATAGGGTAAGTCCCGGAAGGAAAGCCCGAGCAGGGTGGTCCCTGCGGAGGGTAAGTCCTAGGAGGTAAATCCAGAGTGGGGTTGGTTCTCTGCTAGACCCGCAAGTGTGCGGGGGGGGGGGTGGTGAAAGCCCAGCTGTGGTGGCCGTGAGGCCATGCGTGTGTTTTTGGATAAATTGTCGTGCTCGTGTACTAGCACGGTAACTAACTTGTAGAGAAGTAGTCCATGTAGAAGGACAAAGGAAGGAAGTGCATACGGTGTAGAATAGGAGATATCCGAGGATATCTGTGTTTAAAGATGAAACATTGTCAGTGAGTGGGAATGTGGGCAATAGAAGGTTTATGCCCTATTGGGACAGGGAACCATGACAAATTATGTGGAAATAGGAAGACAACTGTGAGTAATTCTCATAACGTGTGTTGTCAACAACAGTGATATTTGAAGCGTGACACTGGTATAAGACATTAGGTCTCCCGTATTCTCCAGTAGTAAATTGGCAGATGCTTCACTATGGTTTATATTAATAGAAGGTATCAGGTCCCGTGACCAAATTATTAGGCACCTATATACCTTAACTACTCACCGGGAGGTAGGTATCACTACCTGAAAAAAAGGTACAATTGGCGTGTATTAGAGGCGTGGGTGAGGAAATCTAAACACCTTGGACACCGTCGGGACAAGCTGAATAATAACTATTCAAATCAAATTGTATTTGTCACATGCGCCGAATACTACAGGTAAAATACTTACAAGCCCTTAACCAACAATGCAGTTTTAAGAAAAATACCTAAAAAAAAAGTTAGAAATAAAAATAACAAATAATTAAAGAGCAGCAGTAAAATAACAATAGCGAGGCTATATACAGGGGGTACCGGTAGAGAGTCAATGTGCGGGGGCACAGGTTAGTCGAGGTAATTGAGGTAATATGTACAGGTAGGTGGAGTTATTAAAGTGACTATGCATAGATAATAACAGAGAGTAGCAGCAGCGTAGAAGAGGGTGGTTGGGGGGGGGGGGGGGGGCAATGAATATAGTCCGGGTTGCCATTTGATTAGATGATCAGGAGTCTTATGGCTTGGGGGTAGAAGCTGTTTAGAAGCCTCTTGGACCTAGACTTGGCGCTCCGGTACCGCTTGCCGTGCAGTAGCAGAGAGAACAGTCTATGACTAGGGTGGCTGGAGTCTTTGACAATTAGGGATGCACCGAGCTATCTGTTTAAACTACTAGCACACAGCACGGACACCCATGCATACCCCCCAAGACATGCCACCAGAGGTCTTTTCACAATCCCCAAGTCCAGAACAGACTATGGGAGGCACACAGTACTACATAGAGCCATGCCTACATGGGACTCTATTCAACATAAGGTAACTGATGCAAGCAGTAGAATCAGATTTTAAAAAATAAACATCTTAAGGAGCAGCAAGGACTGTGAAGAGACCCACACACACCTGGATTCAAACCAGGGTGTCTGTAGTGATGCCTTTGGCACTGAGATGCAGTGCCTTAGACAGGTGCACCACTCGGGAGCTGTTTTGTTGATGTACGGTTTTATCTTTTGTTTCATTTGTAATGTAAGTGCCTTAATTTGTTTGCACCCCAGGATGATTAGCTGCTGCTGTTATGGATTTTATGTATAATGACTAAATGATGTATACGTTTAAAGTAATGATAGGACTATAACTAACAGAATCCTACCCTGTCTCTGTATAATGATTTGAATGTTTGTGCAGAAGTAAAGAGGAACTGTGGACAGACAACTTGTGACAGACAACTTGTGACCACTGTGAAACTGATAACAGGAAGAAAGTCTCCCCACTCAGGGAGGGGGGAAACCGTTGGGCTTGCAGTAGATTGTGTAACATGTTGTAGCATATGATAAGCAATGTAGGCATAAGAGAAGACTTGTAAAACAGCATTGTCATTATCTGAGAGGAGGAGGGACATTTTTGACAAAGTGAGAGGTATATAAACCAATGTACATGAAATGATGGGCAGAGCTCTCGGGAATAAACATTCTGACTATTGTGACTGGCCTCTGTCTGTTTCATTTCAACCAGAACCTTACAAACTCTGGGCTACAGACAGAGTATTTAATTGAAGTTCAGTTTATGAATCTTGGGAACTTAATTCCCTTAACAGCTGCATTGGCAGCAGCTAATGGGGATCCCTAATAAATACAAATACAAATGAACCGGGCTAGTTTTACTTCACTTACCTCTTTCTCTCGTTTTCCTATTACTCTACACTACAGACCATTCAGGTCCTTGATCCTCATCTTCCCGATCCATTTCATCACAACTGTTAGCCATATTGATCGAATTCCAGCACAGCTGTTGCTTCATCAACCATCTCTCCATATCCTCCATCGCCGCATCCTCACTTCTCACCGCCATCACCGTGTGACCAGTCTATAAGAGGTGCATCCCTGGGCGCCTTTCGACTTCGCAGCCTGCCTGTCTGAGCTCATGTTCATATTATGTCTCTGCGTCCTGTATGAAGTTAGGAGGTAGTTTCACGAACCAATGCTAACAGCTGTTACCATAGACGTCCTTTCGAAGTTAAACCACGAACCGGAGCGGTTAGCTGAAGAGAGGGCTGAGATACTGCAGTAGACCTGCAAGCTTGCCTTCTTCAACTACAAGACATTCCAGGTGTTCCCTTTGGGTAGGAATAAGATAGATGTAGTGTAGTCATAATTAAATCAAGTAATGAATAAATCTTATTTAGGTAAGAAGCTACTACAGCATGTTTATACTCATTGGCTCTGTCATTGACTATAGAGAATATAATTCCCAAAATTATTGGAACCGTTGCCCATATTTTATCATCAGCAGAACCTGAGTGAGTCCTCATATCCTCCTGCAATATGCGCTGTGAAAGTGTCTGGATCAGGGCTCTCCAACCCTGTTCCTGGAGAGCTTCTGTCCTGTAGGTTTTCACTCCAACCCTAATCTAAAAATCAAATCAAATGTTATTTGTCACATGCGCCGAAAACCGGTGTAGACCTTACAGTGAAATGCTTACTTACAAGCCCTTAACCAACAATGCAGTTTCGAGAAAAATACCCCCCCAAAAGGTAACAAATAAAAGTAACAAATGATTAAAGAGCAGTAACAAATAATTAAATTGAAATCATTTGCTGGTTGATGAGCTCAATGAGGTTAGTTACAACTAGGGTTTGATCAAAACCTACAGGAGGGTAGCTCTTCAGGAACAGGGTTGGAGAGCCCTGGACTAGATGTTGCTGGTGTTGGGCGCGTTCGTCTGCCCATGCATTTCTGACACATGCCAGATCATACAACGCCTGGATAGGTATTTTACGTATCAGCTAAACACATCATATGTTATTGCAATCTGTTAGTCAATGACAAAGTCGATGACATGGCACGCAACCATTGGCTGATGTATGCAACGTCTGAGCAGGGGAACGCATCCCACATGTTATAGCAATCTGGCACCCGACTGCACAGTCAATGACGAGGCACACAACCATTGGCTGATGCATGCAACGTCTGAGCAGGGGAATGCGTCCATTGTCTTGCCGTTGGCAATGCATCTGGACTGGTGGTCACCCTCATGATTGGGGACAGACCTAACTACTGAATCTGGTCATGACCAAATGTCATGGTGCTGTCACAAGAGTAGGGATCCCTAATCTTCCCCTATATCATGGCCACTTAATCTTCCCCAACTCATTGGACCCCTTCTCTGATAGAACTCTTCTCAAGATTGTGGTGATAAATGGAAATGTGTTCCTTCAGCCAACTTAGGCCTGCCTGGTTAAAGGGATACTTCCACATTTTGGCAATGAAGCCTTTTGTCTACTTCCCCGGAGTCAGCTGAACTTGTGGATACCCTTTTTATGTCTCTGCGTCCTGTATGAAGTTAGGAGGTAGTTTCACGAGCCAATGCTAACAGCTGTTACCATAGACGTCCTTTCATAGAAGTCCAGTCATTGTGCTAACGCTAGTTATCAATTTCCTGTCAACTTCACACAGGGGAAGTAGCCAAAGGGCTTAATTGACCAAATCCAGAAGTATCTCTGTGAATGAAGATGCAGAGTCAAAAATACATTATTCAAACATCAATCACCCATCATTTTCTCCTTAAACAATGTTTTGTTATTTGTTATTAAAGTAATATGTTAATAAAATGGATTCCATTGAAATGAATTACTTCCTGTATTACCCCACTCTATGATATTATAAAGTAAACTCAAACGTGTACAGGTATGTACGCCTAAATGTAGTCAAACAAACGTACAGATTAGACAGATTAGCTTTATTTATATACAACCATATAACCATCATATATGTAAACAACATAAGCTCTATACAAAATAGCTGGTTTCATAAAAAATAAGGGAAAAAACAATAAACATTTTGGAGATATGGCTTGCATAAACAACACTTTTTTCTAAAGATATCCTATGCGCTGTTTCAATTGTACATTCTATTGAAGCAGCGATATACTAAAGGTGCCCACAGAAGGTGTTTCGGTGTGACAAAGTACGGTAGAGTATACAAAAGTTGCAGGTCCTGTCTGAAATGTCACTATTTATAGTCTTGTAACAAATGTGGGGCCACTTTTGCCCCCACTACATCCAACGTGAGCACGGAAATATGTCCTACAAGGGTTTACAGTAGTGGAAATATTCTTCAGTTATTCTCAAATACTACGTTCAGAAATACAACATTTGTTCCAACAAAACAAAAATCACATTGCCTTATACCTGATCCTCAACACAACAGCGACTTTTCCAGTTGCGTTAATTTCACAAGGGATCAAACTCACTAGTGGTCCACATTTGCTTGTCACACACTTCGCATTCATTTTCACAGTTTTAGTCCAATGTCAAAATACATATTGTGATGACAACAGAGATACTTACGTAATATGTTCCCAGTCCAAATATCAAGATTGCACTGAGTGGGGTGTGGAATATTTGTACATTTCATTGAGTAGAGCAATGTCAGTGACAGGGTGTCAGAAATACATTAAATAGGTCACTCAATGGTCTTATAACCAGTGAACCATGTTCAATCTCCTCGAAATGTGTTTTTATTGCCTGATTTGTCTTGTAATCCCACTTTGATTTAGATGTGTGACAATGGATCTACTCTGACATTTCCTTCATGGTGACCTTTCTGACTTTTTATATGTGCAGTTTTGATTGGCAAAATACATGTGAAATCCACTCCGTTGTTGGTTACCCATGTTATTGAAATGGGGCACTCCCAGATAAGAACCTCATTAGTAGTGACCACTGGGACGTGTGTGTGTGTGTGTGTGTGTGTGTGTGTGTGTGTGTGTGTGTGTGTGTGTGTGTGTGTGTGTGTGTGTGTGTGTGTGTGTGTGTGTGTGTGTGTGTGTGTGTGTGAGAGAGAGAGGGACAGAGAGACAAACAGACTAAGAGGAGGGCGAGAGTATGGTTAGAGAAAATCCAGCTATTGTAGTCTATATGTGGCTTGGATTTTTTATGGTGTCAGAGTCTCAGTCCCCCCTGCAGCAGTAAGAATCCCTGATGAATCTTGTGGAAATATTCACTTAAGTGGAGTGGAATCCAGGGAGATCTGACTGATGTGGATTTCTGTCAGGGAAAAGTAGGCTGGTCAGATATATAAATCCTCATTGCCGTGGAGCAATGTGACTTGCTGTGAGTTTTTTACTCAGAGCAGAGATAATTAAATGTCGGTGTGAATGTTGACAAGAGAAAGTGACAGTAAATTATTCCCGTAGATGAGGAGGGTCTTGTTGCTGACAGAGATAGGCTACGTGTTGCTGCCAGTTCCCTTCAGGTTCAAAACCCATTGTGTGCTCGCACTCTCAAAGCGAATACTTAAGTTGTTTCCTCTCGAATATCAGGCTCTTTGGTGTGATAATGCACCTCATTCTGTGTGTTGGTTTTGACCAACTCTTCTCCTGGAGACATTTGCCATAAGATTATTGCAATACCTCTGAACAACACACAACACACGACATGCTAATATAATGCAAGTCACATTTTTTCAAGGTCAACTAAGTCTAGTCAAGGCTTTTCTCTTTCAAGTGCCTGATTCCCAAAAGGTACGGTCTGAAAAAACGAGTTCAATCAATCTTATTTATATTTTTCTCCCCAATTGGTAGTTACAGTCTTGTCCCATCGCTGCAACTCCCGTACGGACTCAGGAGAGGCGAAGGTCGAGAGCCATGTGTCCTAAGAAACATGACCCCGCCAAGCTGCACTGCTTCTTGACATACTGCTCCCTTAACCCGGAAGCCAGCCGCACCAATGTGTCGGAGGAAACACCATACATCTGGCGACTGAAGTCAGCATGCATACGGCCAGCCCGCCACAGGGAGTCGCTAGAGCATGATGGGACGCGGACATCCCAAAAACTCCCCTAACCCGGACGACGTGGGCCATTTGTGCACCACCACATGGTTCTCCTGGTCACGGCCAGCTGCGACACAGCCCGGGATCGAACCCGGACCTGTAGTGATGCCTCTAGCACTGCGATGCAGTGCCTTAGACTGCTGCGCCACTCAGGAGGCCCGAGTTTAATCAATCTTATCCCATCAATATTCAACACAGTTAAAGTATTGTGACTGCTGTGTTTGGAAAAGCAGCCAAGTAAATGCCAGGGCAGATCAGAGAGAGCAGATGGGGCTGTCTGCAGCCAGTGGAAACCATTACACTGAGGACAAAGCAAAGGAACACCAAATCTGTATAAACAGAACCAGCATCACTAGTACAATTAGACTGGTATTCCCAGCGGTGACTACCAATCACATCAAATAGAGCAGGGTTTCCCAAACTCGGTCCTGGGCCCCCCTTGGGTGCACATTTTGTTTTTTTGCCCTAGCACTACTCATCTGATTTCAAATAATCAAAGCTTGATGATGAGTTGCTTATTTGAATCCGCTGTGTGGTCCTAGGGCAAAAAAAACAAAAAACGGGACCGAGTTTGAGAAACCCTGAAATAGAACACACAATTAAGGCCCATATACATTCGTCACTGACTTGATGAAGTGTCAAATGCTCCCACTATATAAAGTGCTTCCGGGAAGATATAAAACTGCTTTGGTTCAAAATACAGATTCTGTTAGCAAATACTAAAACCAAGTGCTAGAGCAAACACAGCTATCGACAATCTGAGAGAAGAGAGATGGTGCTTGTTAGCCATAACAGGTAGTATACCCTGAAGCAGGCCGATGTGAAGAGAACACATGACGATCTGATTCCCAATTCCCCACCATAGAAATGAGTGAAGGCATGATGAAAGCTTTTCAGATTCAACCGAATTCACTCTGGCAGGAGAGGAGGCGGAATGCATCACACCAGCCACTCAAACATGGCGTCGACAGTATGTCGAGGAGAAGCAGGTGGGCCAGACAACACCATTGAGAGGAGTGCCTACCAAGGCTGTGGTGGTTTTGACATACAGTACTGAGGAGGGTGGTGGGGATGGGCATGCCGAGTGCCTTTGTTGTGACAGGCAGAGGCTACCAAGGTTTTGACACCAGCCACAAATGGTTACACTCCTCCAGTCAGAAGACTCGCAGCGCTCCCGAGGCTGAGGCATGCATGCCCTCGCCTCACTACACTGCACAGTGTCAGCCGAACCACCCGTCTCTCCATGACACACTCTCGCTCTGTGGCTCGGTGTTCCACATTACAGACCTGCCTACACAGCTGAGCTGACAGACCCACACAATATTGTACTCTTTCTTGTTAAACCCCTCCCACTTGGTTTCTGCGACAAATACATTTCATAGCCATTTTGCATTGGTTGGTTTTCAGGGGGAGTAGGTAATAGGTTTAGAATGTGACCATGTCTGAGTTGTAAATAGGCTCATTCAAATTCACAAAGTGATGTGCTCTTTATATCTGTCAGGTTTGTGTACGCAAGATAAAAGCAGAAAGGTGAGCGTTGCAGTGAAAGATTAAAGGGAACATACAGTGTACACTGTACTGATACACTTTGGTTCTTTGAAATGCATTGTTGTTCACTCACTGGCCGACGGAATACTTGAAATAAATTATCTAAGAAAGAGAAGCAAAATTATACCTTCCATCTCCCACACTGTGACACTGTCAGAGAGTGGGATTGAAAATGACATTAAAACTCAAATCCCTTTTGTTGCATGTCGCCATATGAGAAGAGAAGAATGCCAGCCAGCAGTGTAATCAACAGTACATGAAGGCCTCTGTCTGGTCTGACATGATCCAGATGCCCTCTGCCTCGAAAACCACTGTCACCATGGCAGCCGTGGAAACTGTCCTAGTTCCCATCAGGTTCCATTACTTCTTACTTGGACTTTACTGTTGGAAGGTTGAAGGCTGTGCTGTATGCAAACCTCAAAACCCATAACCACAGCAACTAATGTTCAAAGATGAGGGGTACATCAACAAAATGCGTGTGAGACAATGAAAGAGGCCACGTTTCAGATAAATACACAGTTCTAGGGTTGGATGGAGGTCTCTGAAGAGGTGTCGGGGAGTAGCGAGGTGTGCCCCCCCCCCCCCCCCCCCACCCCCCTATTAACCCTCCTGCAACGTCAGTGGTCCCTCAGTTGAGAAACTCTGCGGACAGGCTCCGCGTGCAGCGGGCCGAGCGGAACTTGAGCTCATGGTAGCACTGCACGAAGCTGTGGTAGATGAAGGTGATGGGTAGTGCCAGGAGCACGATGCCGCTCACCACGCACAGGCCACCCAGCACTCGCCCAGGCACGGTGATGGGGTACATGTCTCCATAGCCCACAGTGGTCATGGAGATAATAACCCACCAGCAGGCGGCAGGGATGCTGGCAAAGTCCTCGTTGGGCGACTCCAAGTCCAGGCCATGCTCCAGCAGCTGGGCTAGAGCACTGAATATGGCCATGGGCACGCAGATGAACAGCAGCAGCATCACCATCTCCCGGTAGCAGCGCCTCAGTGTCAGCCCTAGAGTCTGCAGGCCCAGGAAGTGACGGGCCAGCTTGATCACCCAGAAGATGCGCATCATGCGCAGGACACGCAGTGTGACACCCGCCCGCTGCAGCTGCGAGTTCTCGCCTGTCAGCATCGTCATGGAGATGGAGATGTAGTAGGGCGTGATGGCTAGTAGGTCGATGATGTTGAGGGGCCGTTTGACAAACTCACACTTGTCCCGCGACACGATGAAGCGCACGATGCACTCGGCGGTGAACCAGCTGATACACACAGCCTCGATGATCCTGTCGGAGGGAGAACCAGGCAGAGTTAACGCAAGAAGGAGAGAAGGGGATTCCACTACAGGTCTAGACACTATATCTACAAGCAATGGACTGCAGACATTACAGTCGTAAGAGAAAAAAGTAGCTACGGCTATCGAGGTAGCAGAAACCTTTTTGGTTCAAGGTAGAACCCATTTTGGTTCCAGTTAGAACATTTTCACTGAAGGGCTCCTTAAAGGGTTTATTGAGAGTTAGGGTTTATTCATTGGGTGACATTTTCTTAGAATGTAGGAGCAGTGGGAGAGTGAAGTTCTATTGAAGAAGAGAGCCGTCAATCCCTTATACAACACTGCTTTACTGTATCGAAAGTGGGTCTTGATTGATCAGCGACTCGTAGCAGGCTTCAGTCTCACCACATTGATAACTCATAAAGCTTCACTCTCAAACAGCTGGTAGGCTATATTCTTGGAGCCTTATGACTTATTGACACTATATGCAATATAGACACTTTCACAACGTAATCCTGTTGTAATTTAATTCCAGGACATGCAGAAGATATTCTGCCTTTTAAGGTCAGGTTGTAATTTACAGTATTATCGTTTTTTCTACATGCAATGATTTAATAACTTCACCATGCTCTAAGAGATATTCAATGTCTGCTTTTTTTTACCCATCTACCAATAGGTGCCCTTCTTTGCGAGGCATTGGGAAACCTTTCTAGTCTTTGTGGTTTAATCTGTGTTTGAAATTCACTGCTCGACTGAGGGACCTTACAGATAATTGTATGTGTGGGGTACAGCAATGAGGTAGTCATTCAAAAATCATGTTAAACACAATTATTGCATGCATCTGACTTGTTAAGCTCATTTTTACTCCTGAACGTATTTAGTCTTGCCACAACAAAGGAGTTGAATACTTATTCAACTCAAGACATTTCAGTTTTTCATTTTGAATTCATTTGCAAAATGTTCTAAAAACATAAATTCACATTGACATTACGGGCTATTGTGTGTAGGCCAGTGACACAAAGTCTCAATTGAATTGATTTTAAATTCAGGCTGTAACACAACAAAATGTGGGAAAAGTCAAGGGGTTTGAATACTTTCCGAAGGCACTGTAACAGCAACAAATGACAAATGAAACTGGCCTGCGCCAGTTTTTCGACATTCATTTGATTCCGAGACCCATTCCTGGGCCTTGAGGGCTTTGAGGGGACTTTAAGAAAGGCGGACAGATGTATTGCAGCTCCAGGGAAAGAGGGTGGTAGAAGCATACTGATCAGGGATTTCGGAGGCTTCTTTTCCCACAATTCTACCATCAATTAAAGGCTAGTCAGACCTGGTTGAGACTGAGCCCTGAGCATGCCTATTAAGATTAGAGAGGGGGAGGACAGGCAGACACAAAGGTTCTGTCTAAAGGTAGGGCTGTAACGAGGGATTTGCGGTCAGCCATTCAAAAGCCAGTTACAGTTTAGTCTATCAAAAAATATGCTGTTCTCAAATGCCGATATGAATGAATTCGGATATCTCACACAATATGACCTCTCGTTTATGATGACCTTTCTCAATGAATGCAATATTTATTCATATGTTATTCATATTTTCCAGCTAGAAATTATACACTGAATAATCTCACATAATTGTTTTGTGGTGACGTTGAGGGGTCACTGTCGCTATCATCAATTAGTAATTTTTTCCCAACCTGCTATACATACAGCAGTCTTGCCTTGGGTCAATGATATGCTGGCAAATATTTAATTTTGACCAAATATAAACTTTTGTCATTTGCATTCAGGTGAGGGCTTGGTGCAAGGGCTCAGTACGTCCAAAGTTGTTGCGTAGAATGGAAGTCACCTTTACTGTATTACCTTGTGATGTCATGCTCACTTTAATACAACATTTGCCCATTTTAAAGTCAAAAAGTAAATCGGGTACAACCATAACCTCCCACCATTTACTTAGAACAACACCTACCTGTATTACCTACAATTGTACGCACGCACACACACACACACTGATACATTTGGGTGCCTTTCAGGTACCAATACCTTGAGAGCGGTCCGCGTGGCAGTCATGGATACAAGACAGACACACAGGTTAAAGAGCCGAGTGAGAGCAGACAAGAAAGGGATGACAAACAGCTCTGTAGACAAATGGACAGAAGTATTGGCTGACACAGTTATATGTATTGATAAATGGCTAAATTTGATTGATGTATGTTCCGATCTCCTTCAAAACATCAAAATTCTTTTTTTTTTAAGTAGACATGAGACTGACAGTGTATTACACCAAGAAACAGCAATACATTGTTATTATCATCTGTCTCCTCGATGGTCTCCTATGACAATAGTAGGCCTACTCTCCCAGGAATCAGCACCTTGGACAGGTACTGTTCAAAATGGACAGGTCCTGAATATTGTTGTAGGCTACCACTAAAATTCGCACCTTGGCCAGGTACTGTAGGTCTAGTGTAGAATGCCACAAAAAAAACAGCACCTTGGACAGGTACTGTCGGATGCCACTAAAATCAGCACCTAGGACAGTTAGCGATACATACTGTACACGCCTATCCAAAAAGGGAGCAAAAACATAATACATTTCCTGCCTTAATCTAACTGCATCACTGTAAACATGTATTGTCTGTTACAAGAGAGGCAACGCTCCTACTTGTGAAGTTCTTCAGCCTCTCTTGCGTTAAAGACTATGACGTGTTAGTGCTGAAAGATAAAATGCAGAACAATTGAGAACTCAGAGACACAAACGACAATAGTGCAAGGGACAGTGGTGCTTATGGCAATGAACATTTAGTTTGAACACCTTTAAGCTAACAGTGTGTAATATGTCATATTGTAATGACAATTGGCCGACATAGAAAATGGAGACTTTGCCACATGAAATGTGTTGTTCACTTGTTAAGATCAGACCAGAAGCTCCCTTGACATTTAACTTTGTTAAACACTCAGCGCCTCCTCTGTCCCCTTCCCCCCCGGGAAGGCTGTAGTCAGGACTGGTGTAGTAGGCCTAATACACACCTGAGATTTCGAGGTTGTATCATATGCATAATACAACAATACAAACTTCTAAATTAGCATGAGTTCTAAAAGATACAGATGTGCAGAGCCGGCTCTAGCCTTTTGGGGGCCCTAAGCAAGATTTGGTTGTAAGGCCCCCCTTGATGGCCCCCCTCTTGATAGCAGAGAGAAAAATAATATATATATATATATTTTTTTTTAAAGCAACATTTTCTGCAATTCTACTCATTTTGCCATGACTTATACCATATCAATGATATCTAAGTGAGAATGATTTAAAAAATCAATGATGGCCCTTGAGGTCAGGGCCACTAGGCACGGTCTGTATTCAGCCATGATTAGATAACTGGCTACACTAATTTACCAATCTAGCAATTGTTAGCTGACATGGATAATTGAGTGACTGTCAGTGACTTATAAAACAATTTTAAAAAACTGCTGATCCATAACCAAACACCTTGTGTATTCAACTATTCTAACTCTCAACAGTAAGTTGAGACCCCAATTGAGATTTTTTGGGGTTCGGTGGCCCCCTAGCGGCCAGGGGCCCTAAGCGACTGCTTATGTCGCTTATGCCTGGAGCCGGCCCTGCAAATGTGTATTGGTAAAATATACTTCACAGCAGCATAAATAACACGTTGTGCATCTCTTGAGGTCCTTTACTGAGAAGTAGGGCATAGAAGCATGTACGACATTGCAGACAATCAAATAACGGGGAAATATTAAAAAAATATATAAAGATAGGACATATATACCCGGATGGATGCTCTAAAGAGTCTGGATTGTACCTGTGCTCCACCACACTGTTGTTCTCAGCGGTTTTCCAATCTGGCAAAGTACTCGCACAAAGCATCACCATGGACACTATAACAAATATAACGGACACTGAAGCTAAGATTTGTGCTGCGACTGATGAAGTCGGTTCATCAAAAGTCCTTCTCATTCTCTCCAGCCACTTTGAATCCTCTCCCTCTGTGACCACTCGAGTCACCAAATTCTCGCCCCTCATTTCTTCGTCGAGTTTGTTTTCCTCTTCGGAGAAATGAATGTATGAGTCGGACATCCTATCATCCAGTCTCCGCTGGCAGCAAAACTCCAAGTGTGAGCTCTCCAGCCCCCAATAAATCATCTCGTTGTAGAATGACAGCTCGCACATCTGCGGGACGAACCGTAGCTTCCCGTACTTCACGTACAGCATGATGAAACAAAAAGCCTCGGAGTGCCTATCAAAGAAAAACTCGTTCCGTTCCTGATCATAGTCGTCGCACACTTCCAGTACTTCTTTCTCCGAGGCGCATTTGTGCAAACGGCTCACTCTACTCAGAGGGAAATCTTTTATCACCTCCTTAGAGAACGCATATTTTGTGCCACCCACATTAAGGATACAGATGCTCTTCCCAAACTTCATCTTTCAGCTGTTGACAGGTGTTTGTAGAGAACTGAAAAAGGCACCCTGTGCGTTTTATACAGCGCCAAAAGGCACCAGTTTCTTATAAAACCATCATGCTTTATTCCTCTCCAAATCCAATATTGGAGTCAATACGTTCCTATTGCGTTTGGCCGTTATTACAAGCTTTTTCGTCATTTTCCTTGTTCTGAGAGAGCTATGTCTGGACGACTGGAGTTGTGTCGTGAGGACTATGCAACAGAGCGCGCTACTCTATATCCTTGCGCGACATCGCACTGGTGTTCTGAGCGCCTGTTGTTCCGCTCTACTCAGTGTCCAAACTAGTCCTCCGGGTGCAGATCCCAGTAGTGATGTCACACACGCGCACACGCACACGCACACTCACACACACTTTAAGACACACGATGTATTTTAAACGATCGCGTTTAACAATCGATGGGGGCCACCAAGCAGGATATATTTATTTCACATTTCATGAGTTGATCGATAGTATTCCGTTTCATCTGTAAAATTATTAATAATATAGGCCTAATCACAGTAGTCCGTGAGCCCATATGTGCTTTTTGACAAAGTACTTCTCATTAAATTGACATATGGTAACTTAAGTATTTAATCAATATGCAGCACCACGTTTATTACAATGTTTCGGGTAATTCATCTTCTGAGGGCCACATAAAAAATCAGTGGTCAAGGATGATTGCTCTCCTCCGTGTATAAATTCGAGCACACAGCCATGCCTTCCATAGGTCAGTAGAATGGCAGTACTGTAGAGCTTAGTGACCTTCAACGTGGCAACGTCATAGGAGGCCACCTTTCCAACAAGTCAGTTTGTCAGATTTCTGCCCTGATAGTGCTGCCCGGTCAACTGTAAGTGCTTTTATTGTGAATTGAAAATGTCTAGGAGCAATGATGGCTCAGCCACAAAGTGGTAAGCCGCACAAGCTCACAGAACGGGGCCGCCAAGTGCTGAAGCGCGTAGCCCATAAAAATAATCTGTCCTCGGTTGCAACACTCACTAGAGTTCCAAACTGCCTCTGAAAGCAACATCAGCACAATAACTGTTCGTAGGGAACTTCATTAAAGGCTGAGCAGCCGCACACAAGCCTAAGATCACCATGCGCAATGCCACTCGGCTGGAATGGTGTAAAGCCCGTCGCCATTGGAATCCGGAGCAGTGGAAACGTGGAAACGCGTGACGAATCACGCTTTACCATCTGTCAGTCTGATGGACAAATCTGGGTTTGGCGGATAGCAGGAAAACGCTACCTGGCCCAATGCATATTGCCAACTGTAAAGTTTGGTGGAGGAGGAATAATGGTCTGGGGCTATTTTTTCATGGTTCGGTCTAGGCCCCTTAGTTCCAGTGAAGGGAAATCTTAGCGCTACAGCATACAATGACATTCTAGACAATTCTATGCTTCCAACATTGTGGCAACAGTTTGGGGAAGACCCTTTCCTGTTTCAGCATAACAATGGCCCCGTACACAAAGCGAGATCCATACAGAAATGGTTTGTCGAGATTGGTGTGGAAGAACTTGACACCGCCTGCACAGAGTCCTGACCTCAACCCATTGAATACCTTTGGGATGAATTGGAACACTGACTGCGAGCCAGGCCTAATCGCCGAAAATCAGTGCCCAACCTCATTAATGCTCTTGTGGCCAAATGGATGCAAGTCCCCGCAGCAATGTTCCAATATCTAGTGGAAAGCCTTTCCAGAAGAGTGGGGGCTGTTATAGCAAAGGGATGGGGGGCACCTCCATATTAATATCCTTGATTTTGGAATGAGATGTTCGACGAGCAAGTGTCCACATACTTTTGGTGAGAGGAGTGGGGACTGTTATAGCAAAGAGGTGGGGGGAAACTCCATATTCATGCCCATGATTTTGGAATGAGAGGTTCGAGGAGCAGGTGTCCACATACGTTTGGTGATGTAGTGTATTTGTCTTTAACAGAATCACAGCTAGAGGGAGCATGTTGCCACAGTTAAGGAGACCTCCCGGAAAAATACAGTGGATGTGACAGATTTGTAGACATTCGCAAACCACAAGCTGCAGAATGCTTGGAGATTCAGCACCATTGTGAATAGCGACGAATCGGCACCTGTTCCTGAGAGAATCCTATTTAATGGTTATAGGTATTGTAACGTAGAGTAGGCCATAAGGCTAAACAAAAAAATCTAACCTCTATCAAATAAAAAGATGGCGGAGCCGCAAGTGTGCTTCTGTGCAAGGGTGTTGATTTACCTAGTGAATCCGGAAGAAAAACAACAGTACTGCCATCAAAAGTATACATTATGGGACAGCTGAAAACAATGCTGCCCCATCAACAGCTCAATCCAAAATGGTCCCCCCTTTGAACTGAAAGAGAGGCTCCTTGTGTAGGGGGAGCCCCTCCCATCAGAACATACCAAACAGTAATTAATTAAGCAATTACCGTCATCAAAGCCTACATTTTCCACTCAGCTAAACATTATGAATTATATACATTGCACCTTTGCGATCCGTTTCTCATGGTACAATATAACAATATAACACATTTACAAAATCCCATCCCTACTGACATGATGTCTTCCAATATGCCCATTCACATGAGCGAGCCATCGAGGAACATTTATTGGTTGAAGTGAATAACCAAAGTGATGAATTATCGCGGGGGTGAATTACTTCATGAATGTGACTTAATAAAGTAGAAGTTATGGCACAAGTTATTGAAGTGTGTGTTTATGTAAAACTGTTGTTTATGATATACACTACTGTTCAAAAGTTTGGGGTCACTTAGAAATGTCCTTGTTTTTGAAAGAAAAGCACATTTCTTGTCCATTAAAATAACATAGAATTGATCAGAAATACATTGTAGACATTGTCAATGTTGTAAATGATCATTGTAGCTGGAAACGGCAGATTTTTTAAAATGGAATATCTACATAGGCGTACAGAGGCCCATTATCAGCAACCATCCCTCCTGTGTTCCAATGGCACGTTGTGTTAGCTAATCCAAGTTTATCGTTTTAAAAGGTTAATTGATCATTAGAAAACCCTTTTGCAATTATGTTAGCACAGCTGAAAACTGTTGTCCTGATTAAAGAAGCAATAAAACTGGCCTTCTTTAGATTAGTTGAGTATCTGGAGCCTCAGCATTTGTGGGTTCGATTACAAGCTCAAAATGGCTTGAAACAAAGAACTTTCTTTTGAAACTCGTCAGTCTATTCTTGTTCTGAGAAATGAATGCTATCCCATGTGAGAAATTGCCAAGAAACTGAAGATCTCGTACAATGCTGTGTACTACTCCCTTCACAGAATAGCGCAAACTGGCTCTAACCAGAATAGAAAGAGGAGTGGGAGGCCCCGGTGCACAACTGAGCAAGAGGCCAAGTACATTAGAGTGTCTAGTTTGAGAAACAGACGCCTCACAAGTCCTCAACTGGCAGCTTCATTAAATAATACCCGCAAAACACCAGTCCCAACGTCAACAGTGAAGAGGCGACTCCGGGATGCTGGTCTTCTAGGCAGAGTTCCTCTGTCCAGTCTCAACGTCAACAGTGAAGAGGCGACTCTGAGATGCTGGCCTTCCAGGCAGAGTTCCTCTGTCTAGTGTCTGTGTTCTTTTTCCCATCTTAATCTTTTCTTTTTATTAGCCAGTCTGAGATATGGCCTTTTATTTGCAACTCTGCCTAGAAGGCCAGCATCGTGGAGTCGCCTCTTCGCTGTTGACGTTGAGACTGGTGTTGTGCGGGTACTATTTAATAATGAAGCTGCGTAAATGTGCACGTGCCAATTGACTGTGCTAATTGGTGGTCCATGGGAGCCCCTTACCAGGTGGCGGTGTATGCACCTTTCAGTTGGCTGCGATCACCCAATTTAAAGAAGAAGGGTCCCACGAATCCTGGTGGAGCACGCGGAGGTGCAATGATGCCCAAACTTTAAAATGGTTTTAAGTACAGACCTACATCTCCGGAGCGCAAACCTTCATGTCCTGAATACAAATGAAGAGAAATTACCTATAAATCGACTTGCTCTCTTGAGAACATTGAGTCGATTGGCAGTAGAGAGTGCTGTGAAGTTGAGCCAGACCGGGATGAAGTACCTGCGGCGACAGGTGTGGTGCACACTTCCAGCGTTTTTCATGGGAGTCCAGAGATGATTTTGGACCGGTAGGAGTGAGATTTTGGGAAAAAGTGCCGACCTGTATGTTGTTTCAGGCTGGGTCAAGGGCAAACTGTGATCGATTACATCTGTGAAAGTTTCGAGAAGTGGAATTGTTTGGATTTTTTGTGCGTCCACCTCCCAGAGGGCGCTGAGCGGCACGCGTCTCGGGGCTCAACCTACGTTGTGCTTTGCTCTCAGGAGCAGGGCACCACTCATAGGAGTGACCAGTTGGGTAACGTTGAGGGTAGAGGTGGATCAAATTAAAAAGATTATTCCTGGTGTTTGTGACGCCCACCGTTTGGTGAGACGTAGACCCAGTGGCAACGGCGAGACTTGTTGAGCTTCTACCTGATAAGGTTAGGTTATATTTGTTATTCTGTGAGGGCCTATGTTCCGAACCTGCTACGGTGCATAAGGTGCCAAGGATTCGGACATGTTGCAGCAGTGTGTAGAAGGGAGATCCCACGATGTGAGAAATGTGCAGGAGGGCATAGTCAGAGGGAGTGTAAAGTTGGGATAGAGGAAGCACTGTGCTGGGGATCCACAACTGAGGATCCGAAGTGCCCTGTGAAAAAGAGACAGGTTGAGAGTGCCAGAGTTTGAGTGGGGCAGAAAGATTCTTATGCTAAGGCAGTGAAGAGATTAGAGGATAAATATTTGGGTGTGAGAGATTTCAGTGCAGAAGGTCTACAGGGACTTTTGAGTGAAAGGGACAAAGTAGTGGGATGGGGTGGTCTGTTTTTTCAGGTGCGGGGTTAGACACTGTGTGCAATACGCAACACAACGTCTTGTTTGTCGAAAAATCACATGTTGAAGGGCTCTTTTCAATAACAGGGGGTTCTACCACTGGCCCAGGGCCCGTAGGTCTGACGGGGACACCCAAAGCGAACAGTTTAGGCTGTGAGATGTGTCTATTCGAGTGACTAGCACTCAGAGCTGGAAAGGCCTAAGACTTAAGTGTTATATCTAGCTTAGCTGTCAAAGAACGCACATCTACACAGCTTCACATTGTACATCACTCTGACGTTTAATGACTTGTGCCACTCATTCTGACAACCCATTCATCTGTAAAAGCAGCACACTGTCGTAAACCATAACAACGTACAGTACGACGAACAGGATGTCGTACCATACATAACACCCCCCCACCTTTCCAAAACCAGGGACTGGTACCATATTTAAAAATGTCCATAGGGCAAGAACTTAGAGTGATACCTGTAAGAAAGAAACATTAACCCTTAAACGGAAGAGGTAAATAATGACTCTCCGAACTAGCCAGTTCAGTCCATTAACCTGGAGGTTGACTAAGACACCTAACAGAGCCTAAGAATGAAAGGAGGTTAACTTCTTTGGGCTGCAGGGGCAGTATTGAGTAGCTCTGATTAAGGGTGCCCATTTCAAACGGCCTCGTACTCAATTCTTGCTCGTACAATATGCATATTATTGTTATTATTGGATAGAAAACACTCTCTAGTTTCTATAGCCGTTGGAATTTTGTCTCTGAGTGAAACACAGCTCCTTCTACAGCACTCTTCCTGACAGGGAGTCAGATTTCAGAAATCTTGGCCCCTGATCTGGGGTCGGTTTTAAGGTCCCTGTAAATGCTATGAGGATACAAACACTGCTTACGTCTTCCCCTGGATGTCAGTACGTGGTGACGCTTTGAATGGAGTCGATTGCGCAATCATGGCCTGTATAAAACAAGAAATACCGGAATTACCGTTCTTTTCCTGCTGCGCCTGACGCACGATGTACGTTGGACCTGCTCTCTTTCCAAGCTTGGCTTTAGCCAGTAATATTTCGCCGGTCATGTTTTTACTCGTTAGAGGTGTTAAAAACATCATAAGGTAGTTAATTTAAACCGTTTTATAGCAATTTATATCCGTTTAGTGCGATTTTGAGGCAGTTCTATGTGATGCTCTTTGAAGCTTTGGGCACGTTTCGGGGTCCCGGTCGAACGTTAGTGGGCATTTCGACGGACAGAGGACATCTTTCGACCAAAAGAAGATTAGACCCAAGAAAGGATACATTGCCCAAGATTCTGATGGAAGATCACCTCACAGTAAGAAATATTTAATATGATAAATCGTTGTTCTGTCGAAAAATTTTAAACGCATATTCCGCCATTTTGTTTGGTATAGCTTCGCTTGGCGAACCCTGTATTGCACAGTAAGGATAATTTTAGAAATGTAATTCAGCGATTGCATTAAGAACTAATTTGTCTTTCGATTCCTGTCAACCCTGTATTTTTTAGTCAAGTATATGATTAGCTATTGATTAAACTAGATCACTCTGAAAGATGGCGACCGACATTTTCAGGCTTGTTTTGCTACTATTTTCATTGTATAACCACGGTTTTTTATGGCTAAATATGCACATTTTCGAACAAACTCTATATGTATGTTGTAATATGATGTTACAGGAGTGTCATCGGAAGAATTCTGAGAAGGTTAGTGAAAAAATTAATATATTTTGGCGATGATAACGATATCGCTCTCTTTGGCTTGAATTCATGCTGGGGTAACGTTTGCATATGTGGTATGCTAATATAACGATTTATTGTGTTTTCGCTGTAAAACACTTAGAACATCTGAAATATTGTCTGAATTCACAAGATCTGTGTCTTTCCATTGCTGTGAGCTGTATATTTTTATGAAATGTTTTATGATGAGTAAATTGGTAAAACACGTTGCTCTCTGTAGTAATTCTAGTCGAGTTGTGATGGTGGGTGCAATTGTAAACTATGATTTCTACCTGAAATATGCACATTTTTCTAACAAAACCTATCCTATACAATAAATATGTTATCAGACTGTCATCTGATGAGGTTTTTTCTTGGTTAGTGGCTATCAATATCTTTATTTGGCCGAATTGGTGATAGCTAGTGGTGGAGAGAAAAAATGGTGGACAAAGAAAAATGGTGTATTTTGCTAACGTGGTTAGCTAATAGATTTACATATTGTGTCTTCCCTGTAAAACATTTTAAAAAACAGAAATGATGGGTTTATTCACAAGATCTGTATCTTTCATCTGGTGTCTTGGACTTGTGATTTAATGATATTTAGATGCTACTATTTAATTGTGACGCTATGCTAGCGATGCTAATCAGTGTGGGGGGGGGTGGGGGGATGTTGTCATAGGTGTACCGATATCGGGCTTGCAGCCATAACAGGTTTTAAGTAGTCCCCCAGATGTTCTGAGTCTGTCCAGTGGCAGTTCAATCTCAAAACCTAGCATGAGAGATGCCGGGGAGACCTGTGTTGTTGTGTGTTTGCTTGCTCTGTAGTGCTTTAGCGTTTGGTTCCAAGCAGTTTGGAACGTGCACCCCTGGACCAGGTGCGCTCTGATACCGTTCTTCAGCGTATATTTGAAGCGTTCCACCCCTCCGTTAGCTTGTGGGTTGTAGTAGGCCCTGCGGATGTGTTTGATTCCCTTGTTGCTGAGATAGGAGGAGAACTCAACAGAGGTGAGCTGGGGCCCATTGTCCATGGTGAGGGTGAGGGGTAGGCCCCACCTTGTGAACAGGCTGTCTAGGATGTCCACGATGGCCTGTGCTGTGACAGTTCCGACAGGAACCACTTCTAGCCACTTAGAGTGGAGGTCATATGCCACCACCAGGAAGCACTGATGGTGAGGGACTGCGTGCCCATGGATCTCGCCACAGATGTCCAGCTGGACGTGCTTCCAAGGGTGGGACTTTCCTGTTTTCCATCTGAGGAGGCATACAGCACAATCCCTGACCAGGGCTTCAATGTCGTGGTCGATGCCTGGCCATCACACAAGGTCTCGACATCGCTGCTTGACCTTCACTATGCCCAAGTGACCCTCGTACGCCATTGATAGAACTCACACACACAGGCCACTCGGGACCACAGTGCAAAACCCTCGAGAGACATAGACTTCTTCCCAGCAAGAATGTTCGTGCTTCACCGGGGCAAAAGCCATCAGCTCTTCCGGTACACGTGCTGGCCATCCAGTGTGTATGTAGGTGTGCAGGTTAGACAGTGTGGGATCCTGTTCTGATGCTTGTTTCAGCTCCTCCAGTGAGACGGCTGACTGAAGGGGAGTGTAGAGTATTTGTATGAGCTCTGTTTCGTTCTCGTCTGGCAAGACAGTCGGAGTAGGAGCGTCAGAGAGTGAGAGGGAGAGAGTGAGAGGAGAGTGAGAGGAGGTCTGCCACCACTTTATCCCTCCCCAGAGTGAACTTCAGCTGATCGTCATATTGTCTGAGGCGGTCGGCCCATCTGTGCAGCCGAAGTGGCTTGTGGCCGACAGTAGCGTTGTGAGGAACTGGTGGTCGGTTCGGAGCGTGAACAGCCGGCCGTATAGGTAGAGGTGCCACCTTTCGCACGCCATAACACAGGCCAGTGCTTCTTGTTCACCCACAGAGTACGTTGTTCAGTGGGGCTCAGAGCCCTTGAGGCAAAGGCGATGGCCCTCTCAATGCCATTCCGCAGCTGTGAGAGGACAGCTCCTAGTGCTCCAGCATAGTCGTCACAGGTGACAGCGGTGGGGCGGGTCAAAGTGAGCCAAGACTGGGGCTGTGGTAAGCTGGCTCTTCAGTGAGCGGACTGCGTCTGAGCAGGCTGCCGTCCAGGCCCATGGCTCGTCCTTCTTAAGAAGCTGGCGAAGGGGCACTGTGGTCGGAGAGTAGTGGGACAGAAACCGGAGATAGTAGGCTGTCATGCCCAAGAATGAGGCCCCCTGAGAGGCTGAGGTCGGTTCTGGGATGTGGAGGACGGTTTCAATGTTCGACATGAGTGGGGCAATGCCTCACAAACCCCATAAACTCGATGTCTGGAGCTGCAAAGGTGCACTTTCCACTGTTCAGGGTCAGGTTGTTCTGCAGTAGAGCACTGAATACTCTGTGGAGTCGATGGTCGTGGATGTGGAGGTCAGGGCCGTGGACCACGATGTTGTAGAGATAGACTGCCGCTACGGGTATTCCAGCGAGGATGGTGCTCATCCCCTTCTGGAAGCAACTGGGGGCGGAGCTAAGTCCAAAAGGCATGCATGGGTATCTGAACACACCAGAATGTGCGACAAAGGTTGTGAGGTCTCTGCTGGCAGGGCGGAGGGGAACCTGAAAATAACCCTGACGCAGGTTGAGCTTCGTGAAGCCATGAAATTGTGCGGTCAGCTCCTCGGCTGTAGGCAAGGGGTACTTATCCGGGACAACAGCCTTGTTCACAGCATGGAGATCCACACAAGTCCGGATTCCACCTGACTTTTTGGTTGTGATGAACAAGTTTGAAATCCAGGGGGCAGCTTTGACTGGCTCAATGATGCCTGCCTCCAACTGTGACTGGAGATCTTTTGTGAAGTCATCACACAGTGCAAAGGGAATGCGCAGCCCAGTCTATCAAACAGAGTTGGCCAGTTCTGTTGCCATGTGCCGGTAACTTGGTGGATAGCTGACCCACTCCTGTATTGTCTTGGCTGTGTGCTTAGGGTCGTGGTCCTGTTGGAAGGTGAACCTTCGCCCCAGTCTGAGGTACTTTGCTCTGTTCATCTTTGCCTCAATCCTGATTAGTCTTCCAACCACTACCACTGAAAAACATCCCCACAGCATGATGCTGCCACCACCATGCTTCACCGTAGGGATGGTGCCAGGATTCCTCCAGATGTGACGCTTGGTATTCAGACCAAAAAGTTCAATCACCAAGTGAACTGTCATGTGCCATTTACTGAGGAGTGGCATCCGTCTGCTCACTTTACCATAAAGGCCTGATTGGTGGAGTGCTGCAGAGATATGTTGTCCTTCTGGAAGGTTTTCCCGTCTTCACAGAGGAACTCTAGAGTACTGTCAGTGACCTCTCCCAAGATTGCTCAGTTTGGCCTGGCAGCCAGCTCTAGGAAGAGTCCTGGTGGTTCCAAACTTCTTCCATTTAAGAATGATGGAGGCCACTGTGTTCTTGGGAACCTTCAATGCTACAGAAATGTTTTGGTACTCTTCCCCAGATCTGTGCCTCGACACAATCCTATTTTGGAGCTCCACGAACAATTCCTCCGACCTCATGGCTTGGTTTTTGCTCTGACATGCACAGTCAACCGTGGAACCTTATATAGACAGGTGTGTGCCTTTCCAAATCATGTCCAATCAGTTGAATTTACCACAGGTGGACTCCAAGTTGTAGAAACATCTCAAAGATGATCAATGGAAACCGGATGCAGCTGAGCTCAATTTCGCGTCTCATAGCAAAAGGTCTGAATAATTATGTAAATAAGGTATTTCGTTTTCTGCATTCCAATTTCACTGTTCGCATGACCCAGAGCAACTCTGCGCATGCGCGCCATTGGATGAAACAGACATCGAGCCTTCCGTCAGTGCCATCTGAAGGGGCGGAATGCCATCTTGTGGACTTGGAGAGATTGTTTATATTTCCCTTTACACCATTGTCGACCACCATGTGTCAATGTGGAGAAGAGACACTTCATTAAACCCACATGTAAGAGACGCAACGCTTGTGACACCCAGAAACACTATGGAACTTTAGGTTGACACAACTGTGCTTTTTCACCCAGGTTTGCCTGAAACCCAGTCCAATCTGGGTTCAAGGGCTCTAGCAATCAGTAACATACCCCGACTGCCACTTGGGGGTACTTCTGTCACAACGAGCCTCACTCGGTTTAGACGGTAAGTCGCAACCCAGTAACTCTCAGACACCCAGTGCTGGACTGCATGCATTAAAAATAGACCCAGGGAAAAAGCGATATCATGCCACAGCACCTTGTAACCCGCCTGGAAAATGGACAGAAAGCTCTGGGGCGATTCGTAATTGAATCTTTTTCTG
Source organism: Salvelinus namaycush (assembly GCF_016432855.1). NCBI lineage: Eukaryota > Metazoa > Chordata > Actinopteri > Salmoniformes > Salmonidae > Salvelinus > Salvelinus namaycush. The sequence goes on along the minus strand of NC_052310.1, from coordinate 38,488,944 downwards.
ACGAATGAAACCAATCGCCTATAGAACCCCTAACCCGTACCACTTGGCACCCCATAGGGACTAGTGAGCTACAGGCAGGAATCAGCAATGAATCTCAGCAATGACCCTATTGGGAGGTGTGCCCCCTTGTGGACAGAGAGTGAATCGCCCAATTTAATATGTTCACCCTGGGGAGATTGATATACCCCTTGAACCCTGTGAACACCATGGAACGCAGGGCAACAAAGGGGGCATTAAACATGAACAAGCTTCCACCCACGTCGTGCTTCCATGAGACTTACAGGCACAGAGGGCTATGGCAATGGCTGACGTAGTATCCTGTTTACAGTAACAACACGTGGGGGCACTGTCGTCACAGTAATAATTTTGTGGAGGTGCGAACAGGTGACTCATCCCCGCTTTCTCCAGTCCCTCCATCTCCAGGAATTTGAAATAGGAATGGGGTTGCCATAATGCTGTGGGAACGCTAGAAAGTTTCATTCACCAGAAGTTATTTATGCTAGCCGATGTTATCCATGATGAGGCTTTTAGTCGAAGCTAAGCTAGCTAGTCTCGTTGACTGCAGAGCTACCCAAGTAATTCCACCGTTAGGAAGCCAGAATTGCTAGCAGTAGCTAGCTCACCTTGGCAAGGTAGCTAACCTGGCTAGCATGCCATGCAATTCTTGTTAGCTAGCCTGGTCTCGAAAGTTTATGTAGGACTGGGTCACCAAGGTGGGACCCAGACGATAAGTCTGGGAAGAGAGGCAAACGGTGCTTAACCAAGGCAGACTCGGGCAGTGGGGGGATACCCACAGAACCTGGTCGCCCTCTCTCTTTGATTAACCTGTTATGGCTGCAAGGGGCAGTATTGAGTAGCCAGTTAAATCGTGCCCATTTCAAACGGCCTCGTACTCAATTCTTGCTCGTACAATATGCATATTATTATTACTATTGGATAGAAAACACTCTCTAGTTTCTAAAACCGTTTGAATTATTTCTCTGAGTGAAACAGAAGTCATTCTGCAGCACACTTCCTGACCAGGAAGTGGAATGTCAGAATTCGATGCTCTGTTCAACTTCATGCCTATACATGGGCGTGATACGTAAGAGTCTACATACACTTCATACACCTTCCCCTGGTTGTCAAGAGGCGGTGAGAGAAAAAATGTCGTGTTTATCTTGGTCTGAGGTGGAATTAAAGCTCTTTGTTTGACGTGACCGTCCATTTCCTGTTTCTGGAGCGCGCGAAAGAGGACATGAATTTGCCTTCTGTTTTGCTCTCGTTATGGACGACTAACATCTCCGTCTTAGATTTTATTTGATACATGTGACCATATCATCGTAACGTATGTTTTTTCAATATAGTTTAATCAGATTATTGAATTTTTTTCGGGAGTTTTGCCGTGTTCCGTTCTCTGACTTTGTTGACGTTGGAGAGATCTGTAGCACTTGGCAAGTGCCCATGCTAAATGAAGAGGGAAATTTGCCGTTCCAGATCCAAACAACGACTGTTCTGGACAAAGGACACCTTGTCCAACATTCTGACAGAAGATCACCAAAAGTAAGAAACATTTTATGATGCTATTTCTAATATCTGTCGTGCATGTGAACTGGCCGTCGGCGCCCAAGTGTTTCTGGCTATTGTGGCTATGCTAATATAACGCTACATTTTGTTTTCGCTGTAAAACATTTAATAAATCGGAAATATTGTCTGGAATCACAAGATGCCTGTCTTTCAATTGCTGTACACTATGTATTTTTCAGAAATGTTTTATGATGAGTAATTAGGTATTTGACGTTGGTGTCTGTAAATATTATGGCTGCTTTCGGTGCAATTTCTGATTGTAGCTGAAATGTAAACTATGATTTATACCTGAAATATGCAAATTTTTCGAACAAAACATATGCTATACAATAAATATGTTATCAGACTGACATCTGATGAAGTTGTTTCTTGGTTAGTGGCTATTTATATCTTTATTTGGTCGAATTTGTGATAGCTACTGATGGAGTAAAAAACTGATGGAGTAAGAATAGTGGTGTCTTTTGCTAACGTGGTTAGCTAATAGATTTACATATTGTGTCTTCCCTGTAAAACATTTTAAAAATCGGACATGTTGGCTTGATTCACAAGATGTGTACCTTTCATCTGGTGTCTTGGACTTGTTAATGTGTGAAAGTTAAATATTTAAAAAATATATCTTTTGAATTTCGCGCCCTGCACTTTGAGCTGGCTGTTGTCATAAGTGTACCGGTGTCGGGCTGCACCCCAAACAGGTTAACCTTACGTAATCGGTGACAGAGAGCACAGGAACCGAAAGAGATTTGACTCGACCAACGACCCAATCCATCACTGCTTCCCTCAACTCAGGCTCACCCGAGGTACGGTCACCCAGGAGAGGAAGTCACTATTGGAAAACACCAAGCCCCCTAAAAAAATGATACACAATTGTCAAGAGAACCTGTGCTGCGGACTAGCACGGGAACAGTGCCAGCCGTCCCCTAGTCCCACACACAAACTGATTTGAGGGCAGCCTGAGAATGCACCGACATACAAGACATACAAGACAACAAACGTGAGTATCTTTGATCTTTGAATCTTTCATTGGGGCATGGTCGCGAACTTGAAACCGGCTTGTTATCCTCTAACTTTTGCCATCTTAGTTTTTGCTATAGCCAGGCAAAGCAATCCGAAAAATAACTAAACGTTTGTGATTAGGAATCTTATGAGAACCATACAAACTTCAGCACACAACATCCGGGGGGTGAGCACGCTCTACCACTAAGGGCAAGTTAAGTCGGCGCAATGTAAGACAGTTTAGTACGATTCCCCATAGTATGTTGTTCCAAAGTTGACTGACAGAAAGGGAACTCAATGTTTCTTAGAAATTCTTGCGACACTCAGAAACCCTAACCTACCTACGCATTCTAGGCCAATCTACACATCCAGACAGCGCTGTGCTCGGTCAGTTGCCTTGGAGACAGACATCAACGAAGAGAGGAAACCAGCAGAGAGATGGATCTGCTGAAGCCTGAATGGAGGCCAACTCATGTGAGTAGCCTGGTTACTCTGACCTACTTCTGACTTTGTGACACACTCTTTCTGAGAAATGACATTGTCACACTGAGGCCCTGCTCTCAAGTGTGGAATCTAATTTACTGTGAAATGGAAAGAGGACAGGGGGGAAAGATGGTCTACAAACATTTCCTGATAAAGTTGGTGAGTGGTAATTGTTCTTTCTATAAACTAGGGTACCAGTGAGGATTTCCAATGCCGGACAACTTGTAACAGCTGTTGATAAGTCGTTGCCAATTTCTTTCATGCCATTACATTAAGATAAACCCTTTCATGGTTGGTGTCTTGACGAATTTGTCCAAAATCGTGTGACATAAAACATGACTTTTCTGTCCTTGCATTTACGGCAGTGTAAGTTGTTGTTATATCATATATTAAGCATTAATCAGTTAAATTAGACCTTGAACTTGAACCCTGTATGAATCCTGGATCTAGGTGTCAGATAATTATTTGTATAGATATCTGAGAAATGCAGTGTAACTACGTAGCATTTTGTTTCTCCTCATGTTACTGGGTGAAAACGGTTTTCATTGACGCACAAGTCCCCAAATATGTATGGGATTGCAAAATCTAATGCTTCTGACAGAGTCACCTTACCTTGATACTTAAAATCTAAATCGATACTGTCATTAACGTGGTTCTTCAATAATTATGCATAATACTTGTTGGATGCGCATTTGGTGTCGAGCTGTTTAATTACGCCATGATATTTTCACACATCATCATTTGATCCAGGAACAAATTTTCGGAATGACAGTCAAGTGACGAAAAGCTGTTGTGATATTGCATGCGATGCAACAACAGCCCAAGTTCTGGCAAAAATGGGGTTTGCGAGGAATGTCATGAATGTTTTGGTCTCATTTGTTACACCGGTGAAGACTGTTGTGCCTGGATCTAATATCCCTAGCGAATTGATGATCATCTGTTGCTGTCTGCTTGATTTACAGAAGGGTCTCGTTAGATTTAACAGAAAAGCATCAAGGTAATGAGTTCATGTTTTCATCTAGTTTCGTGCCTTGGATTGGACTGGGACAAAAGTAAACTTTTAGTTTTTTTCCTAATTACTCAGAGATTGATAGAGTTAGAGAGACCATATATTATGACAAACAACTTATGCTGTATACATTGAGTATACCAAACATTACGAACACCTTCCTAATATTGTAATATTGAGTTGCACCCCCCCACCCCAGGCATGGATTCTACAAGGTGTTGATTGCTTCCCACAGTTGGCTGGATGTCCCTTGGGTGGTACACCATTCTTGATACACACGTGAAACTGACGAGCTTGAACAACCCAGCAGCGTTGCAGTTCTTGACACAAACCCGGTGCGCCTGGCACCTACTATCATACCTCGTTCAAAGGCAGTTAAATATTTTATTTTTCCCATTCACCCTCTGAATGGAACACATACACAATCCATGGCAACATTTTCTCAAGGCTTAAAAATCCTTCTTTGACCTGTCTCCTCCCCTTCATTTACACTGATTGAATTGGATTTAACAAGTGACAGCAATAAGATTCACCTGGTCAGTCCATGTCAGGGAAAGAGCATGTGATCCTAATGTTTTGTATGCTGAGTGTATGTCCTCTACCATTAGCAACTGTAATTACATTTCTAGTGTAAATTAGTGTAAATTACATAGTCTGAGAACAGAACTACCACAACGGTACTTTTGTACCTACTCACGGTACGGAAGTAACAAAGCCTTGGGACAGAAGTGTCACGTTCCTGACCTGTTTTCTGTTGTTTTGTATGTGTTTAGTTGGTCAGGGCGTGAGTTGGGGTGGGTAGTCTATGTTATGTGTTTTCTATGTTGGGTTAATGTGTTGCCTGGTATGGTTCTCAATTAGAGGCAGGTGTTTGACGTTTCCTCTGATTGAGAACCATATTAAGGTAGGTTGTTCTCACTGTTTGTTTGTGGGTGATTGTTCCTGTGTCTGTGTATACCACATGGGACTGTTTCGTTTGTTCGTTCGTTTTAGGTAGTCTGTTCCTGTTCGTGCGTTCTTCGTCTATATGTAAGTTCGTTTGTTTCAGGTCTGTTGCCTTCGTTTATTGTTTTGTAGTTTGTTCTAGTGTTCATTAGTGTTTCGTCTTTCATTTAATAAATCAGTATGTATTCATCACCCGCTGCGCCTTGGTCCGTTCATTCACCACAAGACCAACGTTACAAGAAGTAACAGCTGGTGAGAAGTGCACAATATCTGTCTTATTTGTATGTTTCTGGTTTGGAATGCTCTTTACATTCAACAAATATACTATCAGCCATAATTTTATGTTTGTGTCAATTTGAATGATTAATGCTATGGTTTTATGAAATTCATGAAAATGAATCATGCGTCAACATCGCAATGTTGCGCAACCAAAATATGTTGCCTTACAATATTAAAGGTGCACTAGGCAGAAATTGCTCTGCCATTTCCTGGTTGCTAAAATTCTAATAGTTTGCCTACGTTCAGTTTATATGACAAAACAAGCAAGTAGAGAATCATTGTACCATCTAAACCGCTGTGAAATATATTTTCCATAACCCCAAAAATGTGTTTTCAGCTATTTGAAGCTGGTGTACAAAACTGAAAATAAAAGATGCAAAACATAATATAAGAACAGGAAGCATAGAAATAGTGCACATAGAACAGATCTACCGCTTTTTAGACTTGCTGTCAATGAGAATGACATTTCTATGTGAAATTGGTCAGGTTGGCCAAAAAGTTACATTTTGCAGCTTTAATGGGACTAAAATGGATCAGCATATTTCTTTCATCACTCTTCATTAGGAATGTAGTATGAGATGTTTTCCCCCATTTTCAATTACTTTTCAAGCTTAGCCCTACCAATCAGATGCGCTCCAGCTGTCCCTGTCATGCACTTCTTGTGTCTTGATAGAATAAAACGTTTTGATTCTTATCACAAATGGCAAACTCATCATGCTTATCACATTTTCATGGCTTGTGTGACAATGTGGATGTATGACGACTCTTCACGAATGAATACACTGTCTAATCTGCCATTAAGCCCTATTTTAGAATAGCGCGTTCTATTTCCTTTATGCATTTTGCCATTTCTTCCTAGAAGCATTATACAGCCTCAGTAGCGGTGCGTGAGTAAAATCACTGGGGAAGCCAAGCAAAAAAACAGCCATATTACGACCTACACTGTATGTGTTGCGCTAATTGTGTTGTTTGCTGTTAATTAATGTGCCTTGAGACCGTGATATATAGGCCTAAAGGCCGAGAGAATAAGAAGACAGTGGCGGAAGAAATTAAATCACACCATTGTTTTATCAAAAAAACGGATATTAACCTCTGTCCATCCATGACACATATTGCATGTACAGCATGGTTAAGCAAGTTAATCATTTTGACATTTTCGGACCACTAAACAACTATTGATTTAGAACCACAGAGAGTTACGAATCTGGGTTTGCCGGATGCCAGGAGAACGCTACCTGCCCGAATGCATAGTTCCAACTGTAAAGTTTGGTGGAGGAGGACTAATGGTCTGGGGCTGTTTTTCATGGTTCGGGCTAGGCCCCTGAGTTCCAGTGAAGGGACATCTTAACGCTACAGCATACAATTCTATGCTTCCAACTTTGTGGCAACAGTTTGCGGGAAGGCCTTTTCCTGTTTCAGCATGACAATGCCCCCGTGTACAAAGCAAGGTCCATACAGAAATGGCTTGTCGAGATTGGTGTGGATTAGCTTGACTGGCCTGAATAGAGCGCTGACCTCAACCCCATCGAACACCTTTGGGATGAATTGGAACGCCCACTGCGAGCCAGGCCTAATCGCCCAACATCAGTGCCTGACCTCACTAATGGTCACTAATGGACCTCACTAATGGAAGCAGCAATGTTCCAACATCTAGTGAAAGCCTTCCCAGAAGAGTGGAGGCTGTTATAGCAGCAAAGAGGGGACCAACTCCATATTAATGCCCATGACTTTGGAATGAGATGTTCGACGAGCAGGTGTCCACATACTTTTGGTCATGTAGTGTACAGTTGAAATCGGAAGTTTACATACACTTAGGTTGGACTCATTAAAACTCGTTTTTCAACCACTCCACAAATGTCTTGTTAACAAACTATAGTTTTGGCAAGTCGGTTGGGACATCTACTTTGTGCATGACACAAGTAATCTTTCCAACAATTGTTCACAGACAGATTATTTCACTTATAATTCCCTGTATCACATTTCCAGTGGGTCAGAAGTTTACATACACTAAGTTGACTGTGCCTTTAAACAGCTTGGAAAATTCCAGAAAATGATGTCATGGCTTTAGAAGCTTCTGATAGGCTAATTGACATCATTTGAGTCAATTGGAGATGTACCTGTGGATGAATTTGAAGGCCTACCTTCAAACTCAGTGCCTCTTTGCTTGACATCATGGGAAAATCTAAAGAAATCAGTCAAGACAAAACACAATGGGACCACGCGACCGTCATACCGCTCAGGAAGGAGACGCATTCTGTCTCCTAGAGATGAACGTACTTTGGTGAGAAAAGTGCAAATCAATCCCAGAACAACAGCAAAGGACCTTGTGAAGATGCTGGAGGAAACAGGTACAAAAGTATTTATATCCACAGTACAAAGAGTCCTATATCGACATAACCTGAAAGGCCGCTCAGCAGGGAAGAAGCCACTGCTCCAAACCCACCATACAAAAGCCAGACTGTGGTTTGCAACTGCATATGGGGACCAATATTGTACTTTTGGAGAAATGTCCTTTGGTCTGGTGAAACAAAAATAGAACTGTTTGGCCATAATGACCATCAATATGTTTGGAGGAAAAAGGGGGAGGCTTGCAAGCCGAAGAACACCATACCAACCGTGAAGCACGGGGGTGGCAGCATCATGCTGTGGGGGTGCTTTGTAGCAGAAGGGACTGGTGCACTTCACAAAATAGATGGCATAATAAGGAGGGGAAATTATGTGGATTTATTGAAGCAACATCTCAAGACATCAGTCAGAAATTAAAGCTTTGTCGCAAATGGGTCTCCCAAATGGACAATGACCCCAAGCATACTTCCAAAGTTGTGGCAAAATGGCTTAAGGACAACAAAGTCAAGGTATTGGAGTGGCCATTACAAATCCCTGACCTCAATCCCATAGAACATTTGTGGGCAGACCTGAAAAGGCGTGTGCGAGCAAGGAGGCCTACAAACCTGACTCAGTTACACCAGCTCTGTCAGGAGGAATGGGCCAAAATTCACCCAACTTATTGTGGGAAGCTTGCGGAAGACTACCTGAAACGTTTGACCCAAGTTAAACAATTTAAAGGCAATGCTACCAAATACTAATTGAGTGTATGTAAACTTCTGACCCACTGGGAATGTGATGAAAGAAATAAAAGCTGAAATAAATCACTCTCTACTATTATTCTGACGTTGGACAATCTTAACATAAAGTGGTGATCCTAACTGACCTAAGACAGGGAATTTTTACGAGGATTAAGTTTCAGGAATTGTGAAAACTGAGTTTAAATGTATTTGGCTAAGGTGTATGTAAACTTCCGACCTCAACTGTATATATACACAATCTCTATTCTGCTTATGCCAATATATAATGCAAGGGGCAAAACCAAATACACAGGCTATAGAATTACAAATACTGATAAGCATAATAATTGAAAATATGACTGGAATGTAACCGATGTCTGCGCATGTTCACGAGACCAAGACCAACGCGGAATAGTAACTGCACCACGAAGAAGGCACAGGCTAAATTTGGCTAAATGCTACATAAGGCTAAATACAGTACACAGTAGCATGAGGCTACATAAAGGTTGTGCATGTCCATTAACACAACTACTAAACTTAACCAGACAGTATGAACATCATTTATATCATAGGCTATCCTATCGTGGCAAGTGATACACAGCATAGCAGGCTAGAAATAGCATGACGCACATAGAAAAGGAAAATACCTTCTAAACATTCTAAACATTGGTAAATATCTAGACTCGACTGCAATAACCTGTCGGTGTAACACTTTACAATAAGGTTCCATTTGTAAAGGGTTTATCACGGGTTTGTAATTCAGTTTTTAAGGATTATTTAATCATTTGTAAATGCATTTTAAACCATTCATAAACCGTTATATCGCATTGGTCAAAATTGTGCAATAACTGGTCAGTGTTTGCCAAATAGTGAGCCAATATTTATCTCTAGTAATTGTTCCATTCTCTTAACGTTGGAGTATCATTTGATTTCCAGTTTTTAAGTAATAGCTTCTTCAATATGAGTGTCGAAAATAAATATTATCCAACCCATTGGGTATCTCACCACACCCTCATATACCATGTATGAGGAAAGATGGACTAAAAGTAAACTTACATTGTAAGACTGACTGTCAGCTTTCTAACTTTGCCCATAACTTTTGGACTTTATAGCACTCCCAGAAGGCATTAGCTATTGAGTCATTGTTCATTTATACTTAAGACATGACTCTGCCGTTGTGCTGTAGAATTCGTGAATTTTGTCTCTTGTATAATCAATTCTATACATTAGTTTATACTGGATTAAGTGTACATTTTCGTTCATAATTGCAAGGTTGTTCGTTATGTTCCAACACTCCCTCCATCTTGTGCCAATATCAGTTATTTTTAAGTCTTGGTTCCAATAGTTTATATTTTTTCTAAGAGATTGTCAATTGGATAGGCTCTCTGCAAGGTTTTGTATATCTTACCTATCATTTGAGTGTCCTTTTCTGACTCAAATAGGACTTCCTCAACATTGCTCTGATGTCCAAAAGCTTTCAAGTCGAAATGATGTGATATGAGACTTTTAAGTTGCACATATTTTAAAATGTCTGCATTGATCAGTCCAAAATTGCTTTTTATTTTTGTCATGGAAATAACAGTATTTCCGTTTACCATGTCATTGACGGTTTCTATGCCTTTAGTTTTCCATTTTGGCCAATTTATCGGTAAATTCTGAAAAGCTATCCAAGGATTGTTCAATAAGAGTGTGTTTTTAGGGCGGGCTATTATTATTCTGGGAATATTAATATTCTGGGGATGAGCATGTGCATCTAGCGGCAGGTAGCCTAGTGGTTAGAGCATTGGGCCAGTAACTGAAAGGTTGCTGGATCGAATCTGTCCTTCTGCACCTGAAGGCAGTTAACCCACTGTTCTTAGGCCTTCATTGTAAATAAGAATTTGTTCTTAACTGAATTGCCAAGTTAAATAAAACATTTTAATCTTCAATCTGTACCCATTGTTCCTCTTTAGTGCATTTACCAATATGTTATACATAAAAGCCTTGGGTGGCGAGTTGATACAATTCCAAGTCCGAAAGGTTAAAACCACTCTCAGCCTTAGGATAATGTAAAACTTACCTTTTTATTCTCAGAGTTTTATTTGCACATATGAAGTCTGTTATGACCAAATATACTTTTTTAAACTACGTCTTCGGTGGGGTAACTGGTATTACCAAAAACAAATATAAAAACGTTAGGAGCCATGCCATTCTAAAAAGATGTGTTCTACCTGTAAGATTTATGGGAAGATTGTTCCATTTAATTAGATCTGCTTTCATGTTGTTAAGTAATGGGATAAAGTCTCTATATATTTTTTGTTTGTTGTCACTTATTAAGCATCCTAACTATTTAATATTTTTTGTGGTCCACTTAAAGGATTGCTATAAATCATGAGTTATTCTTTTTATTTTTCATATTGCCATTATTTCAGTTTTTCCATGTTTATTTTATATCCTGAGATTAAAATATTTTTAACAAGGAGGTCATTGAGTTTTCAATATTTGTCAAGTACATCAGGAGATCGTCTGCAAATACGTGTCACGCCCTGACCATAGAGAGCTGTTTATTCTCTATCTTGGTTGGGGCGTGATAGTGACTAGGGTGGGTCATCTAGGTGATTAATGGTTTATGTTGGCCTGGTATGCTTCCCAATCAGAGACAGCTGTTTATCGTTGTCTCTGATTGGCGATCATATTTAGGCGGCCATTTCCCCTTTGTGTTTTGTGGGATCTTGTCTACAGTTAGTTGCCTGTGTGCACACCAGTAGCTTCACGTTTCGTTCGTTCAGTATTTTGTTGTTTTTGTTCGGTGTTCATTTTATTTAAATGAACACCCAACAAAATACTGAACAAACTAAGGAGGCGACTCCTGTCAGCAGTGTATTACAGTAGTCAAGCCAAAATGTTACCAGGGCATGCACAAGCTTCTCAGTATCCATGGTGGACAAGAACAACTTAATTTGAGCTTAATGTTATGCAGGTGGATGTGTGCTTCAAATGAGAGGCTAGAGTATAAATGTACAGCAAGGTTTCTGGAATTGGGGGAATCGGTGGTGTCATCATCCAGAGAAAGGGAGAATGTACTCATCTTGCACATTTGCACATCTTTATCTGATAGCTAAACCAAAAGTAATTGTCCCTGTTTCACCTTGCGTAACTTTCTGTGCTTTGTGTGTGTGCCTGAATGGTTATTGGTATCTTTGCTTGCTAAGCATGTGTGTTTTGTCTGAGTGAATTGTGCAGATGATGAAATTTCAAAGGAGAAATTGCACTTTGTCCTTAGGCCTCAGCTGAGCGATGTGACATGAGGACCTGTGGTTGGTAAGTCAGACGGAGGGCGGAGGACGAGTGGCCTGAACTCTAATTAGGCCTGTAACGGGAAATCCATAACGGCTTGTCATGACTAATTACCTGGCCATGTCCTAGTCGGCTTGCTCCACGGACCTATGCCGCTTTCTCTCTGCTGTCTGACATTTATGAGCAACATCTCAGTACAACGCTGATTAAGACGAGGGTCATCATTGGCTGATCTGTCACCACTCTCTGCACTCTGCCCCGGTGCTCACTGGCTGAGATAGAGGGGAGCAGGGGTCCAGAGTGGGGCATGTTAAGGAGAAGCTCTCCTTTAAAATCTATCATAGCTGACTGTGTATCGCTCCCGGCCTGGTTCCTTTGATGCAGTTTCGCCTCACGTAGCTTAATGAGGGATGATGGATGTTTTGTGGGGCACTCGTTACATGCACCGGACTAGGGTTTATTGCAGAGCTCAGGCAGTTTAAAGGGGCATTAAGAGGATACACTACAGTGAGAAGGGAGCTGGAGAGAGAGAGGGAGGGGGAGAGAGAGGGTGGGAGGGAGGGAGGGAGGGGGTGATGGATGGCTGTGCTGAGGAGGGGTAGCAGTGTGCCAGGCAGGGAGAAGGAAGGGAGAGAATGATGGCTGAGTGTTACAGGTAGGAAAAAACGGGGCTGAGACAGCAGAACACTAGAATCCATGTCAACATAAACTTACGCCAACCACACTTCCTATTGCTTGTCTATCCTGGAGAGCCCGTCTTGAAAGCCCCTATCACCTCTATCTGTCCTCCATCTGTCTTTTTGCTCATGCCCCTAGTTTTTTTGCTCTCTCTGGTTCTACTCTGCTCCTGTCATTCAGTCTTTCAGTGAAGGCACAGTGGAATGATTTCCATAACGCAATGAATCAGTCCACCATATTGTAAGTACAGCAGTCATCATCTTTGTAGATCATCGATTAAATAATTTTGCGTGTTCAGGCGTGCGCACTCCATCAACATTAGGAGGACAGAGAAACCAGACACATGCTTTTTGCTCACATGGAGCACTCCAAACAAAATACAATGAAACATTTGATTAAACTCAGAAATGACGGTATGAAAAAAATGAACAATAATGTTTCTCACAAGTATAGCAGGTTGTGAACTCTGCAAATAACATTTCCACTCTGAGAATGACAATGGTAAATGACTGTAGGCCTAATTAATCCATGTATGAACAGAAATGAATTTAACCAAATGACCGGGATTGATTTATTTCTGTATGGAGTAATTACATAATTTTGGAACATTTGTTTAAATTTACTTTAGGCTGCAGTGACTACTGTTACAGAATCTTGTCCTTTGCTTAGGATACTCATCACATTAGCAATTGTAGCAGTATTTTCTCGAAAAGGCCATTCTCCCGGGGACAGATCAAGTTATACTGTTAAGTGCATGCATTTTTTATGTCTTGGATGAATAACTTACGCTTAGCAGGAGATGGAGTTTGTTTCCAAAAAAGGTACAGTATAGAGACTGACAGACGGCTGATTTGACTCTTAAACTTTAACGATGGCTTTGATTTGTGGCCATTGGAGCATCTCACCAGCCAAACTCGACACGTTAGTACCAGGCAAGGGGAAACTAGGTGTAAAGTGACACCAGCATTCTCTGGGGACCAGAGTAAACTGTATGTGTGGCATTTCACCCAAACCCTGTTGCTACCACCCATAGGTGCTATCTACCGATTTGACCACCCTTTGACCTGGGTTAGCCCCACTGCTGACCTTCGACCTTCACATGCTAAAGTAGCAGTGTTTATTTTGGCAGCTATTGTAGTCATAGTCTTTAGGACTAAAATACCTTTTAGTCTTAGTCCCATTTTAGTCATTTCATCCGTCTTATGTTGAGTTATCAGTCGACTAAAACGCTGGACAATTTTAGTCTTGTTTTAGTCACAGTCATTTTAATCACATATTAGTCAGTGCATTTTTTTCCCATTAAATAATTCCTATCAGCCTTTAACTTCCATCATGTGCACATTAAGATAGCCTCCAACTAGGACTACTATTGTCACGTTCGTCATAATGATGAGACCAAGGCGCAGCGTGAGTAGAGTTCCACATAATTTTAATAAACTGAAACTCACCTAACAAAACAACAACCAAACGAAACATGAGGCTACTGATGTGCACTAAGGCAACTATACATAGACAAGATCCCACAACACAAATGAGGAAAATGGCTACCTAAATATGATCTCCCGGCCGCAAATCTGAACCTGTAGGGGCGGGTCCGGGTGGGCATCTACCCTCGGTGGCGGCTCCGGTTCTGGATGCAGCTCCCCCTCCTTACGCTGATCCCTCAGCTTTTGTGGAACTGGACCGTGGATCATCGCCGGAGGCTCTGGACTGCAGCTCGTCGCTGAAGACTCTAGACTGGGGACCGTCACTGGAGACCCCGGACTGGGGACCGTCGCTGGAGACCCCGGACTAGGGACCGTCGCTGGAGGCTCCGGACTGGGAACTGTCGCCGGAAGCTCTGGGCTGTGGAGGCACACTGGAGGCCTGATGCGTGGGACCGGTACAGGTGGCACCAGGCTGAAGACACGCACCTCAGGGCAAGTGCGGGGAGGAGGCACAAGACGTACTGGACTGTGGATGCACACCGGAGACCTGATGCGTGGGACCGGTACAGGTGGCACCAGGCTGAAGACACGCACCTCAGGGCAAGTGCGGGGAGGAGGCACAAGACGTACTGGACTGTGGATGCACACCGGAGACCTGATGCGTGGGACCGGTACAGGTGGCACCAGGCTGAAGACACGCACCTCAGGGCAAGTGCGGGGAGGAGGCACAAGACGTACTGGACTGTGGATGCGCACCGGAGACCTGATGCGTGGGACCGGTACAGGTGGCACCGGGCTGATGACACGCACCTCAGGGCGAGTGCGGAGAGGAGGCACACGACGTACTGGACTGTGGAGGCGCACTGGAGGTCTGGAGCGTAGAGCTGGCACAATGCATCCTGGCTGGATGCTCACTTTAGCTCGATAAGTGCGTGGCGCTGGCACAGGACGCACTGGGCTGTGAAGGCGTACTGGCGATACAGTACGTAGAGCCGGCGCAGGATATCCTAGTCCGAAGAGGTGTACTGGAGACCAGGAGCGCTGAGCCGGCACAACCCGTCCTGGCTGGATGCCCATTCTACCGCGGCAAATGCGGGGAGCTGGAATAAAGTGCACCGGGCTATGCGCATCACTGCATAACACGGTGTCTGACTAGTCACACGCTCCCCACGATAAGCACGGGGAGTTGGCTCAGGTCTAAACCCTACCTCCGCCAATCTCCCCGTGTGCCCACCCCCCCCCCCAAAAAAAATTGGGGAGCTACCTCTCGGGTTTCCGTGCTAGCCGTGTCCCCTCGTATCGTTGCCGTTCCTCTTTCGCTGCCTCCGCCTGCTTCCGTGGCAGGGTCTTGTCCCCTGCCATTACCTCCTCCCAGGTCCAGGATGTCTTCCACTCTCTCTTCTCCTGGGCCCAGGATCCCTGCTCCTCTTGAACACGCTGCTTGGTCCGTTGGTGGTGGGATCTTCTGTCACGTTTGTCATAATGATGAGACCAAGGCGCAGCGTGAGTAGAGTTCCACATAATTTTAATAAACTGAAACTCACCTAACAAACAACCAAATGAAACGTGAAGCTACTGATGTGCACTAAGGCAACTATACATAGACAAGATCCCACAACACAAATGAGGAAAATGTCTGTTAACAATACCACTGAAAATATCAAAAAAGAAGGTCCAAGCATCTTCGACAGCAGGGGTCAAGCTGATTCTATACCAATTTACAGAGGCCAGGTCATGAATGAAGGCTTGCTCATTAAAGTTTTTTAGCAAGCATCTACGACAAACCAGGACAGGTCATTCCACTGAGCAGCCATTATGAACACAGGCTGTAAAACGGTGATCACTAAGGTCATTACAGAAAACACCAAACTGATACATATCAGGATTATTTGTTAGGATAACATCAAGGAGAGTAGCCTTTTCTGGGTGTTTGGAGTCATACCTTGTGGGATTGGTGATAATCTGAGAAAGATTTAGGGAGTCCCATTGCTTTAGGACTTGGTCAGGTGGTTTAAGCATGTCCAAGTTTAGGTCACCTAGCAGAAGAAATTCAGACTTAGGGTAATGGCCCAGGAGAGAACTTAGGGCATTTAGGGTACAGGTCGGTGCTGATGGTGGATGATAACACCCAGCAACAGTCAACAAAGAGCTATTTGAAAGTTTAAAGCTTAAAACCAGCAAATCAAATTGTTTTTGGGACAGACTTGTTGGAGACAACCAAGCACTGAAGGTGTTCCTTGGTAAAGTTTGCCACTCCACCACCTTTGGAAGATCTGTCTTGCCGAAAAAGGTTATAACCAGAAAGGTTAACATCGGTGTTCAAAACACTCTTTCTTAACCTCGTCTCAGTAATGACCAACACATCTGGATTAGAGCTGTGAACCCACACTTTCAATTGATCCATTTTAGGTAATAAGCTTCTAGTGTTATAACGTGCAGAAAACCTAGGCTTTTATGAGAGTGAAATCAGTGAAGTAGATATCAGAGCACAAGTCAAAATTGGGGCTAGCAACCGTAGATGGGCCAGGGTGTACATGCACATTTCCAGATATCATCAGCAGTAACACAAGCAGGCCGGGGCAGAGGACAGGGAGAGCTCAGTAGTGTTGATTTTTTTATGACATTTGAATGTGCACCAGATGGCAACAAGACAGGTAACATGAGTACAAAGCCAGGTGGTTAGAATAGGATGGGAGCCCAAGAGTCCGTGTAACCAATAGGGAGTCAGAGTCCCGAGTGGGAACAAACATAGTCGGTCCCACGGTCGGGTAAACAAGCAAGTTCATAGTCAACAAAGCACGGAGAAGTAGCATGAAGCATCTCTGCTTCTCTGTCTCCCTCTGTTCTCAATACAGCTTGGGCGCTGAAAAGTGAATAGGGGCGTATAACCTGTTTAGACAAGATGTATATTACTATTGAATACTCCCTGTCCTTGATAACATTGACCTCCTCCAGAGAAGCACACCATTATATAGATGGTATGACTACCCTGTGTAGTGTGTATGTAAGGTAGGGTTTAAAAATGCAGATTGAACCCAGTGACCTTCCAGGCTCTTTCAGGGTGAGCTCCGGTTTGACTGGCCTGCTTTCACTCATCATTCACTAGGTAATGAGCACCACGGATGAGGAGGGGAAGGAGAATACACTGGGAGGTTATTGGGTTGTGATAATAACAACTCAGCTCCTCAATCCAATGGCCTCATTGTCTTGCCTCTCTTTCCTCCTCTCTGCTCAGCCTCAGCACTCTCACTTTCTCAGTCCTCATTTGGGATTCAAATGGAATCTTGGGTTTTTGGAATTGGACAGCGGTCACCGAAAGGTCCCCATTCTCTTCTAGCCTAAATGTAATTTGTATGTATTTTTGTGATGCCAAAGACATCAAAAGTGCCCCTTCTGTTTAATTATTTCACTTCAAATTGCTGTGACAACTAAGACAGCGGTAGGCTGGTGGGTGTCGGAGGCTCTTGAATTGTAATGTCATCTTCACATTTCAAGTATTAGATCTGCTATGACAGACTGACCTGTTTTGGTTTTATCTGTGGCTGCATCAAACTGTTTTAAAGTATTTGTCAACGTATTGTGATGTGGAATCTACGTGGAAAATACATTGTTTTGAGGGTGAAATTTAAACCGCAGAATTATGTAATCATTGTAACCAATTTTCTACGTAGACAAACCTTGTGTAAAATGTTGAATTTCTACCTTTGAAACAACATCAGATCTTCAACGTTATATCCACTGTCAGGAAAAAAAAACTATAGGCTGGGCAGCAGCTACTACTGGAGAGTTGATCTATCTACAGCTATTCATTTGATCTTCCAACCAGGTTTTTAACCAGGGCCCAGCTCTGCTTAACTTTGATATTTGACACTGACTACTACCAATGTGCCATTGTGAGAATGATTATTGAGAGATCTCTTAATTACTAAATATATTCACTGTTGCTATCGAAGTCATTCCAAAGGGTAGATTTCACAGGGCAAATTAAATGTACCCATTCTTTAAAAGTCATATCATTAATGATACTTTTTATGCATATATAGCATTTGCAAAGTCATCAACAGCTATTGTTTCAATTCAGCCCAGGGTTCAACTAAAAATAGACAATACATATAGGCCTAGGGTTTCAATCTCTGGTTGATTTAAAATGTAATCTTGAAGTTAATCATTAATATGTTGGATTCACGTCTTCATCTCAACCAGAAATGTAAGTTAAAAAATAGGAATAAATCAAATCAAACTTTATTTGAAGTGCATTTCAAGTTTGATCAGATTTACTCACATTCTTTAACTTACATTTTTGGTTAAAATGGAGACATTCATATATTTTTGGGGGACACAAACTGGATATTGAATTGTGTTTGGTTGTCAACGTAACCAAATATCAACATTTAAAGGAGATGTATCTTCGGCTTGGATAGTTCCATCTGTGACACTGACTTAGTCTGGCTTTTATTCCAGTTTGTTGGATTTACGTCTCCATCTGCAGTGCCTTGCAAAACTATTCACTCCCTTTGGCGTTTTTCCTATTTTGTTGTGTTACAACGTGTAATTAAATTGATTTTTATTTGGATTTCATGTAATGGACATACAAAAAGAGTCCAATTTGGTGATGTGGAATGAAAAAAAGAACTTGTTTCAAAAAATTCAAAAGAATAAATAACGGAAAACTGGTGCGTGCATATGTATTCACCCCCTTTGCTATGAAGCCCCTAAATAAGATCTGGTGCAACCAATTACCTTCAGAAGTCACATAATTAGTTTTAACAAAGTCCACCTGTGTGCAATATAAGTGTCACATGATCTGTCACATGATCTCAGTATATATACACCTGTTCTGAAAGGAAATAAAAAGCATATGGTTCTTGAACACTTAAAGAGACTGTCAACAGATATGGTTTTTCTGTAAGAATTACTTTAAAAAATATATATACACTACCGTTCAAAAGTTTGGGGTCACTTAGAAATGTCTTTGTTTTTGAAGAGTCCACTCCTGGATGTTGGCCTTCTAGGCAGAGTTCCTCTGTCCAGTGTCTGTGTTCTTTTGCCCATCTTAATCTTTTCTTATTATTGGCCAGTCTGATATATTGCTTTTTCTTTGCAACTCTGCCTAGAAGGCCAGCATCCCGGAGTCGCCTCTTCATTGTTGACGTTGAGACTGATGTTTTGCATGTACTATTTAATAAAGCTGCTACTCTAATGTACTTGTCCTCTTGCTCAGTTGTGCACCGGGGCCTCCCACTCCTCTTTCTATTCTGGTTAGAGCCAGTTTGCGCTGTTCTGTGAAGGGAGTAGGACACAGCGTTGTACGAGATCTTCAGTTTCTTGGCAATTTCTCACATGGAATTGCCTTCATTTCTCAGAACAAAAATAGACTGACGAGTTTCAGAAGAAAGTTCTTTGGTTCTGGCCATTTTGAGCCTGTAATCGAACCCACAAATGCTGATGCTCCAGATTCTCAACTAGTCTAACTTTCTAATGATCAATTAGCATTTTAAAATGATAAACTTGGATTAGCTAACATAATGTGCCATTGGAACACAGGAGTGATGGTTGCTGATAATGGGCCTCTGTATGCCTATGTAGATATTCCATTAAAAATCAGCCGTTTCCAGCTACAATAGTCATTTACAACATTAACAATGTCTACACTGTATTTCTGATCAATTTGATGTTATTTTAATGGACAAAAATGTGGTTTTCTTTCAAAAACAAGGACATTTCTAAGTGACTTTTTATTCTCAATGTGTGGTTGTTCAGGGTGTGACTCGGGTGGGAAACTCTATGTTCTTTGTTTCTATGTTTTGGCCGGGTATGGTTCTCAATCAGGGACAGCTGTCTATCGTTGTCTCTGATTGGGAATCATACTTAGGCAGCCTTTTTTCCTTTGGTATTTGTGGGTAGTTGTCTTTGTTAGTGGCATTATAGCCTAAGTAAGCTTCACGGTCGTTTCCTTGTTCTTTGTTTTGTTGGCGACATTTATAAATAAAGAAATGTACGCTCACCATGCTGCACCTTGGTCCGGTCATTTCCACGAAGACAGCGATCGTGACAACATCCCTGAGCTATTTGCTATGGGCGTCACTGCTTCACGACTGACATTTGGAACAGCGATGTCAGCCCCATGAGCATGCCGAGTCTGACAGCACAGTGTGTTGACGAGGATTTTGTACTGAGGAAAGCCGTATTGCATGCTCAAGAATGTGCTGGTTCTCATACCACTACTGCCATTTCAATGGCATTTGAGAACATGTTAGAAACTTGGAAATATGAACACACTCCTAGCGCCATTCGAACTCAAGAAATAAGCGAATCATCTGCATCTGCAGCAGACGTGATGTTGAAACGCTCAACAAAACTGCCGAAGCAGACGGGTTGAAACTTGCAAAAGTACTCGAGGCAGTGAACAAGCGATTCGGTGGCATTCTCTCGGAGCCTCTTTACTGTGTCGCCACCATGCTCGATGCTAGGTACAAGGACCGCTACTTCGATGCAGACAAGAAACAGGGTTTACCTGAAATGTTAGACGCAGGATAGACACGGACACAGTACCAGTGCGCACCGAGGAAGAGAGGCCATGGACAGACAGAGCTGAAACTTCACTGCTTGACATGTATGATGAAATCCCGGGTGAGACTAAACAAATGAACAACAAAACAGCACAGCAAGTAAGTGAAAGAAATAGGTTTTTGATTATGTTTTACCGGTAATGGGGACATACGTAGGGTGAGCGTAGGCAGCGACGATGTTCAGGATGCTTGTGTGCATCAGTACATTGTCTTTTGTATGTGTATGCTCTGCTCCCTTTGTCTGTGTCAGAACAACCGTATGAGTCACAGCAGTTAAAGGACAGAAGATTCTCACGTGGCGAGGATTATACTGGCAGTGCCACGACGCAGGCAGAATTACAGCTCCTGGGAGGCTTAGGTCAGAGAGAGGAGCATGTCTAGAGACCAGGCTCAGGATATCTACAGGACACCTGAATATCTATGAATGACTTTCAGACCATCATGTCAGACCACTTTGAGGTAAGTGAACAAGACAGATGATGATGAAATGGAGAAAGGACAAAGCATGATGATGAAACCGAGTGCAAATCAATGCATCAATCACACATCCTGTTCCTCCCATCATAGGCAATCTAAGAAGAGGGACGTAAGTGATTCATTCTTAACACGATTGACAGAGCAGCAGCGGTTCTCCGGGTTGGCCTGGTCTGCGATTCACTGACACCTTACCCGGTCAGACGAATAAGGCAACCTCACAGAGAGTTACACAAACTAAATAAATGTATTTCCAGAGCACATATGAGATGGATGTGGTTCTGTACAGAGAAAATATGTGAATGAATATACTAATAAACATAGCATGAGAATGAAGGACTAATAGCACAAGAGCAATAATAATAGTAACTGTATAAGGAGATAGTGACAGAAGCAAAGGACTGTATAACACACAGCATCAACTACTATTAACAACTAGCAATAGCAACAACCAACAGTAAATGCACAATAACAATGTCACTCACTTCTGCCAACGCATTCCATCCCTCTTGTCCACTTGGAGAGAGACTGAGGAGGCTCTGTCCTGAGCAGGTAGACGGGCTGCTAGGTGTGCTGCCTCCCAGCAACCTCCCAAGTAACATATCGGTGGCCTAGTAGCAGAGGTCGCTGGGAGTTTGGGGAGACAATTTTGTGTAGATGGGTGAGAAAAAATATGTTTAATCCAGTTTGAATTCAGGGTGTAACAACAAAATGTTGAATAATTCAAGGTGTATGAATACTTTCTGAAGGCCCAAATTATTATAGGATGACTTGGGGAAATTATGATCTGCAGCAGACAGCACATCTCAGTATCAGAAACTTAAAATACAGCCAGAGTGGCCTGCTACTGTACCTGTTAAGACCTTATAAAATGTCGAGAGTACAGCCTAGAGTATAATTTTTGTACAATTCTAGAGTATAATGCTGTACTCACTTGAAAACAGTAATGCAATGAGTTGTAGGCTAGTCTAGGTAGGATAATTGTATTGACCCTAAAGATCAATAGGGGGAGATTTTTGAGCTGCGTGTCTCATGTCTTCGCTGTTATTTAATTAATTTGGCTGCACCCGCTATAACACCTGTCGAACTTTGCATGCGTCTAATAAACGTTGATTTGGTGTGCACCTGGCCTATCCCCATATATTGAACATTTTAATGAGATTATGTGTGGTATGATTGCTAGTAAGCATATTGCAGATCTGGACAATTGATCCACCTACCATTATTGTCACTATGAATGGTGGATAGAGGCCAGAAGAGACAGTTAGCCTGCTAGAGTATATTGGCCGGTGGTATTTAGCATGTGGTAAAGCTTAGTGCATAAGGGAAGTACCACAACATCTTCATATTTGGGGGGAGCATGTAAGCAGATGAGGAAATTTGGCTAGGATGGAAGAAATTATATAGTAAAACCTGCAAACGGGTGAAATGTAAACCAGGGAAGAGCTTCTGGACATCAGAACTGGGATTACTCACCTCACATTGGATGAGGAGTTTTCTTTAATGAGTCGGACGCGAGGGATATACTACGGACACCCGACGAGGCCCAGATCCCTGTTATTCGCTGGAAAAGGAAACGTAGGTTTCGCGGAAAGAGATCAGGATGCCTTGTGAGGATCAGGCAACGAGTGGCTAATCTGCTCTTGCCTTCCGTTCTGCTAGCTAACGTTCAATCGCTGGAAAATAAATGGGACAATCTGAAAGCATGTATATCCTACCAACAGAACATTAAAAACTGTAATATCTTGAATGACGACGTTAACGATGACGTTAAGAACATACAGCTGGCGGGTTAAACACTCTATCGGCAGGACAGAACAGCAGCCTCTGGTGAGACACGGGGCGGGGCATATCCGTATTTGTAAACAATAGCTGGTGCACGATATCTAAGGAAGTCTCAGGGTTTTGCTAGCCTGAGGTAGAGTATCTCATGATAAGCTGTAGACCACACTATCTACCTAGAGCGTTTTCATCTGTATTTTTCGTAGCTATCTACATTCCACCACAGACTGAGGCTGGCACTAAAACCGCACTCAATGAGCTGTATTCCGCCATAAGCAAACAGGAATACGCTCATCCAGAGGCGGCGCTCCTAGTGGCCTGGGACTTTAATGCAGGGAAACTTAAATCAGTTTTACCTAATTATTATCAGAATGTTAAATGTGCAACCATAGAGAAAATAATTCTAGACCACCTTTACTCCACACATAGAGACGCGTACAAAGCTCTCCCTCGCCCTCTATTTGGAAAATCTGACCATAACTCTATCCTCCTGATTCCTGCTTACTAGCAAAAATTAAAGCAGGAAGCACCAGTGACTCGGCCTATAAAAAAGTGGTCAGATGAAGCAGATGCTAAACTACAGGACTATTTAGCTAGCACAGACTGGAATATGTTCCGGGATTCTTCCGATGGCATTGAGGAGTACACAGTGACTGTACGTACATACCCTAACCAGAAGCCATGGATTACAGGCAACATTCGCACTGAGCTAAAGGGTAGAGCTGCCGCATGCAAGGAGCGGGACTCTAACCCGGAAGCTTATAAGAAATCCCGCTATGCCCTCAGACGAACCATCAAACAGGCAAAGCATCAATACAGGACTAAGATCGAATCGTACTATGCCAACTCCGATGCTCGTCGGATGTGGCATGGCTTGCAAACTATTACAGACTACAAAGGGAAGCACAGCCGAGAGCTGCCCAGTGAAATGAGCCTAGCAAACAAGATAAATAACTTCTATGCTCGCTTCGAGGCAAGTAACACTGAAACATGCATGAGAGCATCAGCTGTTCTGTACGACTGTGTGATCACGCTTTCCGCAGCCGATGAGTCAAACGGATTACCAGGACGTGTACTCCGAGCATGCGCTGACCAACTGGCAAGTGTCTTCACTGACATTTTCAACCTCTACCTACCTGAGTCTGTAATACCAACATATTTCAAGCAGACCACCTTAGTCCCTGTGCCCAAGAACACCAAGGTAACCTGCCTAAATGACTACCGACCTGTAGCACTCACGTCTGTAGCCATGAAATGCTTTGAAAGGCTGGTCATGGCTCACATCAACACCATTGTCCCAGAAACCCTAGACCCACTCCAATTTGCATAACGCACCAACAGATCCACAGATGATGCAATCTCTATTGCACTCCACACTGCCCTTTCACACCCGGACAAAAGGAACACCTACAGTGGGGCAAAAAAGTATTTAGTCAGCCACCAATTGTGCAAGTTCTCCCACTTAAAAAGATGAGAGAGGCCTGTAATTTTCATCATAGGTACACTTCAACTATGACAGACAAAATGAGAAGAAAAAAAATCAAGAAAATCACATTGTAGGATTTTTAATGAATTTATTTGCAAATTATGGTGGAAAATAAGTATTTGGTCAATAACAAAAGTTTCTCAATACTTTGTTATATACCCTTTGTTGGCAATGACAGAGGTCAAACGTTTTCTGTAAGTCTTCACAAGGTTTTCACACACTGTTGCTGGTATTTTGGCCCATTCCTCCATGCAGATCTCCTCTAGAGCAGTGATGTTTTGGGGCTGTTGCTGGGCAACACGGACTTTCAACTCCCTCCAAAGATTTTCTATGGGGTTGAGATCTGGAGACTGGCTAGGCCACTCCAGGACCTTGAAATGCTTCTTACGAAGCCACTCCTTCGTTGCCCGGGCGGTGTGTTTGGGATCATTGTCATGCTGAAAGACCCAGCCACGTTTCATCTTCAATGCCCTTGCTGATGGAAGGAGGTTTTCACTCAAAATCTCACGATACATGGCCCCATTCATTCTGTCCTTTACACGGATCAGTCTTCCTGGTCCCTTTGCAGAAAAACAGCCCCAAAGCATGATGTTTCCACCCCCATGCTTCACAGTAGGTATGGTGTTCTTTGGATGCAACTCAGCATTCTTTGTCCTCCAAACACGACGAGTTGAGTTTTTACCAAAAAGTTATATTTTGGTTTCATCTGACCATATGACATTCTCCCAATCTTCTTCTGGATCATCCAAATGCTCTCTAGCAAACTTCAGACGGGCCTGGACATGTACTGGCTTAAGCAGGGGGACACGTCTGGCACTGCAGGATTTGAGTCCCTGGCGGCGTAGTGTGTTACTGATGGTAGGCTTTGTTACTTTGGTCCCAGCTCTCTGCAGGTCATTCACTAGGTACCCCCGTGTGGTTCTGGGATTTTTGCTCACCGTTATTGTGATCATTTTGACCCCACGGGGTGAGATCTTGCGTGGAGCCCCAGATCGAGGGAGATTATCAGTGGTCTTGTATGTCTTCCATTTCCTAATAATTGCTCCCACAGTTGATTTCTTCAAACCAAGCTGCTTACCTATTGCAGATTCAGTCTTCCCAGCCTGGTGCAGGTCTACAATTTTGTTTCTGGTGTCCTTTGACAGCTCTTTGGTCTTGGCCATAGTGGAGTTTGGAGTGTGACTGTTTGAGGTTGTGGACAGGTGTCTTTTATACTGATAACAAGTTCAAACAGGTGCCATTAATACAGGTAACGATTGGAGGACAGAGGAGCCTCTTAAAGAAGAAGTTACAGGTCTGTGAGAGCCAGAAATCTTGCTTGTTTGTAGGTGACCAAATACTTTTTTTCCACCATAATTTGCAAATAAATTCATAAAAAATCCTACAATGTGATTTTCTGGATTTTTTGCTCTAATTTTGTCTGTCATAGTAGAAGTGTACCTATGATGAAAATTACAGGCCTCTCTCATCTTTTTAAGTGGGAGGACTTGCACAATTGGTGGCTGACTAAATACTTTTTTGCCCCACTGTATGTGAGAATGCTACTCATTGACTACAGTTCAGTATTCAACACCATAGTGCCCTGAAAGCTCATCACTATGCTAAGGACCCTGGGACTAAACACCTCCCTCTGCAACTGGATCCTGGACTTCCTGACGGGCCGCCCCCAGGTGGTAAGGGTAGGTAACAACACATCCGCCACGCTGATCCTCAACACGGTGGTCCCTCAGGGGTGCGTGCTCAGTCCCGTCCTGTACTCCCTGTTCACTCAACACCATCATTAAGTTTGCTGATGACACAACAGTGGTAGAACTGATCACCAACAACGATGAGACAGTCTACAGGGAGGTCAAAGACTTGACTGTGTGGTGCAAGGACAACAACCTCACCCTCAACGTGATCAAGACAAAGGAGATGATAGTGGACTACAGGAAAAGGAGGCCCGAGCACGCCCCCATTCTCATCGATGGGGCTGCAGTGGAGCAGGTTGAGAGCTTCAAATTCCTCGGCATCCACATCACAAACAAACTAACCTGGTCCAAGCACACCAAGACAGTCGTGAAGAGGGCACGACATAACATATTCCCCCTCAGGAGACTGAAAAGATTTGGCATGTGTCCTCAGATCCTCAAACGGTTCTACAGCTGCACCATCAAGAGCATCGTGACGGGTTGCATCACTGCCTGGTATGGCAACTGCTCGGCCTCCGACCGCAAAGCCATTACAGAGGGTAGTGCGTACGGCCCAGTACATCACATTGATTGACTCTGTACCGATACCCCCTGTATATAGCCCCGCTGTTGTTATTTACTGCTGCTCTTTAATTATTTGTTATTCTTATCTCTTACTTTTGGGGGATTTTCTTAAAACTGCATTGTTGGTTTCAGGACTTGTAAGTAAGCATTTCACTGTAAGGTGCATGTGACAAATACGATTTTATTTGATTTAAAAAATGCACGACTGTGCCCAATAAACCCCCCAGTAACAAGTAGTTTTCAGTTTGCTTCACCCTCCCTAGTTGACCCGTTGTGATTGGACTCACATCTTTGAAGTCTTGAATCGCTGATGGAATCGTCATGGTGATGAAGGCAACGTGATCATTTTGTGAGTTCGATTTTTTTCCCTCTTGCTTTTTTTCTCTCCCTGCTGAGTATTTGTTGAGTGGGGAGCCGGATCTGGACCCCTGTGTGGTGTGCATGTGCGACCCGGCGTGTGAAGGCTCCCTGGCAGATGGTGCTTCTTAATGGACAATAAAACCGCCCACTAATTGAGAAAGACGGAGTCAGAACATAAGTTCAGTCAGGGGAAAGTAACAAACAACAATTATGTGTGACTCACAGCCAATTTGGTGCAACTTTGGTGATTATTCCCACTAATTGAAAGTATCTTTTTGCGAAAGCAGAGAGAGGAGCAAGCAGGTGATTATCGATGGGCGTGATGCATTGAGACCATCCTCTCTGGTTGGAAGGTCTCAATGTAAATGAGTGAGATCGCTTTACAGAGGAGCGAGAGGAAGAGGGGAACAGAATGATCAAAGCTGATGTAGGTATGATGGGAGGCAGGGTGCGGAGCAATAGAGGTAACCCACTGGGTGAAAACTGGTTGAATCAATATTGTTTCCACGTCATTTCCACAACAAGAGAAATCTATGCGACGACGTTGAATCAACGTGGATAACTGACTGGATTCGCAAAAAACGCGGCAGGGTAGCCTAGTGTTTAGAGAGTTGGACTAGTAACCGAAAGGTTGCAAGATCGAATCCCCGAGCTGACAAGGTAAAAATCTGTCGTTCTGCCCCTGAACAAGGCAGCTAACCCACTGTCCCTAGGCTGTCATTGAATATAGGAATTGGTTCTTAACTGACTTGCCTATTAAAATAAAATAAAAAGGCAAGGGAATTTCACATTTAGACTGTCTACAATTGATTCACTGCTGCGTTTGATAAATACGCTACAGTAAGTCATTTTGGTAACTATGGTAAGCATTAAGCACTATGGTTAGCAAGTCCTAACTCAAGCTAATGTTTCCTTTACTTTAGATAACGTGCCATAGAACCTCTTTACTCAAGTAATGGGTACTGCTGCAAATAGTGGTCTGAACAGGAATAATGCCTGCTTGTAGTCTTGGTCTCCCCAATTCCTTCCTCCAAGGGAACCCAGTATATAGTAAGAGACTGAGAAATAGCATCCTGGATACGGTTTCAAAATGTCCCTGTATCCTCTCTCTTTCTTTGTGTACCTTTTGCCCCAGATAGCGTGCAGACAGTCATGTGTTCTGCTTATTTTTATGTTTTTCTTCCTCCCACCAGGTAGATATTAGCTCTCCTTTTGAAGTGTTCAAGTGGGGAATATCTGTGACTCCATGTGATTCAGATGGATGGAGATTGTCAGGCTTATCGCTCCTGATAAAAATAGGACCGGATATCTTCCCGGTTCTGGCGCCACCTGTGCAAAAGCAGAAATGGGAAGCAGGTAGGGGCAACTTTTGAAGAGGACATGACAAAGGTCTCATGAATGTTAAAGTCTGGGGAACAGTGTTCTGCCTGTCTCCTCTTGTGCTGGGACCACACCTCAGTATGTATCTGCTAAGGGCATTTTTAAACTGCAAACAAAGAGGTTTGCTTATGAAGGTTGTCTTGCGCCCTCTCTGGCTGTCTCTTTCTATCTCACTTTGTCTTTCTTTCTCTCTCCAGCCATACACAAGTATACACACACAGGCTGTAGTCCCCACCTGCTTTAAGGAGACAACCATTGTCCCAGTGCCCAAAAAAAACAAGGTGACATGCCCAAATTACTATCGCCCCATCGCGCTCACCTCGGTCATCATGAAGTTCTTTGAGAGGCTGTTATTGGCCCACATAAAGGCCAGCATGTCAGGCAGACTGGACCCACTCCAATTTTCCTACCGCTCCAACAGATCCACGGAAGGTGCCATTTCCATCGCTATTCACATGGCCGTAACACATCTGGACAAAAGGAACACATATGTGAGAATGCTGTTCATTTACTACAGTTTAGCTTTCAAAACTATTGTTCCCTCTGAGCTCGATACTAAGCTCAGAGCCCCGAGTCTGGATACCACCCTCTGCAACTGGATCCTGGACTTCCTGACGGGCAGACCACAGGCTGTGAAGATTGGCAATAACACCTCCTCCACAATGCCTATTAACACAGGGGCCACAGGGGCCCTTTTCACCCACGACTGCGTGGCTTTGCGCGACACCAACTCCATCATCAAGTTTGCTGACGACACCACTGTTGTAGGCCTGATAACCAACAACGACGAGTCAGCCTACAGGGAGCAGGTAAATGAACTGGCATTATGGTGTCATGACAACAACCTCTCACTCAATGTCAGCTAAACTTGTCATGTACCAACAACTCCACCACTCTTGTCAAGAAAGCACAACAGCGTCTTTACTTCCTAATGCAGTTGAAGAAATTCGGCACGGCGCCCTGGGTACTCTCCAAATACTACCACTGCACCATTGAGAGCGCCCTGACCCGTTTCACCACGGCCTAGTACGGGAATAGCTCCGTCCACAACCACAAGGCCCTCCAGCAGGTGGTGAAGATGTTCCAGTACAGCACTGGGACTGTGCTTGCACCCATCCAGGACATCTACTCGAAACGGTGCCTGAGGAAGGCATGCATCAAGGACCCCACACACCTCAGCCAGGAGCTGTTCTCTCCCTGACTGTCGGGCAGACAGTATTGGAGCATGAGTTCTGATACCAACAGGCTCAGAGACAGTTTCTATCTACAAGACATCATACTGCTGAACACATGAACAGGCCTGACCACCTGCTCTGATTCTCTGAACCTGAGCACACATCACAACTGCTCCTACCAGACTCTTATTATACTGCTCAATGTATACACTTGCAATGTATACACTTTGTAATGTTATTGCTGGTTATTGTTAGAGAGCACGGGCAATCTTATGCTAGTCTTATCTCCATGCCATGCCTGAGGACTTACAATAACTGACCAACAAAACCCCATCTCCATCCCCTACCTTAGCCCATCAAGGAATGTATTTACACTACATGGGTGGCTCGTGACCTGGATTTTCCCCTTGTCAGTGTGAGTGTATTTGTGTGTGTGTGTGTGTGTGCATGCGTATGTGTGTGTCTCACCTACACTGTGTAGGTCAGTCTGACCGTGCCAGCTGAGAGGAGAGCTAGGCAGCTAGAAAAGCCAGTGATTCTCTGATGTGCTCCTGGCTCAGATGTGCTCCTGGCTCAGGTCCTTGGGAATAGCTGGAAAGATTGCATCTCATTCACCACCTGTCCCCATATAACCCCTACATGCCAGACCAACAAAGCATCGTCTGTCTGTAATGCAAAAGTAAAGAGATGTCTCTCCCCATGCAAATCCTTTCACATTAAGTGTGACAAAGTGCATTAACTAAATAATAGAAATCATTAACAGAAATGCGTTACTGCAGTATCTGCCATGCCAATGGGTGCTGGGTAATGGAGTTAAACATTCTGCTTACAGCTAGATCTTAGACAAATATGGGCTTTACTCAGCAATTACAGACAATAAGGACCTATTCTCCTCCTTTGCTGTTCAGTTTTACACCTGAGAGCTGTGTTAGTGCTGTGGAAGTTTATTATTCTACTGTTCAGTGTCCATTCAGACCCACCACTCTGTGTTTGCCCCATACCTCATCCTGATACAGCAAGAGAAGGAGAAGTCTGCTTGGGGATGGGCCCGACTCTCCAGTTATCTTTAGTCTGCAGGCACATAAAGGACCTTTATCTGGTAACTTATCTGCTTGCTCTTTCGCTCTCTCTTCATCTCTCTCTCTCTCTCTCTCTCTCTCTCTCTCTCTCTCTCTCTCTCTCTCTCTCTCTCTCTCTCTCTCTCTCTCTCTCTCTCTCTCTCTCTCTCTCTCTCTCTCTCTCTCTCTCTCTCTCTCTCTCTCTCTCTCTCTCTCTCTCTCTCTCTCTCACAGTCCATCTTTCTACCTCCATCAACCTCTGATCTTATCAACAGATGCCGTTTAGACGTGGACACATTTAACGACTCCTCTTCAACTAGAAGTACACAACTAGAAGTACACAACTAGAAGTACACAAACTCAATTGAACAAGACAACGTGGCTATTTGATCGATGGCTTTATAGCTTCCTTTCTATATGAGTTGTCCACTGCCAGCCCCTCTTTTCCTACAGTCCCTATTACTCTCCGAGGTCCCACCTCAAAATGAGCTGCCAGCTGTGTCTCCTACCTCCTGTGGCAGTGGTTGTGAGGGTGAATATGATAGCAGAGTCATGGACCAAAAACAGTGGATCTGAGTAGTCTTGTTGTAGTTCTTGTAAATGTGACTTGTTTCATCTGTGAACGCACCGAGGAAGTAAATATTGCTCCCTGTCCTTCAGTGCCGACTTTCTCACTTCGTCACTTAAAAGCTCACACTACCTTTACCCAGATGAGACACACTGTAACGGACAGAGCCACGTACCATACAGGTATCGCAGACTAGTTCTAAACGGCAAGTCCTCATCCTTCCCAGGGACGTGACCAAGGCAGACTGTCAGTAACCACGTCCCTGCTGTCCCCACTCAGAACACAGCAGCATATTTTTTTTACTTCATCAGGACGTAATGTTCTCATCCATATGATGATTTGACGAGCTTTATTGTTATCGTGCATCAGCATGGAAATATCTAGATAATGGAGTTTAGGGAATAGCACAACAGGGTAAATCAGCCAAAAATGTAAGTATTGCCATTAAATGAAAGATAATTGATTTGTTCCTTGAACATGTTTGGAGGAGATTGCATTCTGTTCATTTTCTTTGATGCTTTCTCTTTTTTGATCTGTGTCCTTCTCTTTTCCACCCTCCCCTCATTATCATCAATATCGTCGTTATGTCTCCCCAAGCCTCCTTCTATTTTGATTTGCTAGTCATTTTCGTATCAGTTTGACGTATGCATGTATTTGTTAAATGACACATGGAAAATAGCTGTCAGGGTAAATAATGGAAGAGTATAGAGGTTCTCAAGGCTAAATACACACACACACACACACACACACACACACACACACACACACACACACACATACACTCATCCCCAAGCCTCTCCTCTCCTTTCCCCCTGTATCAACATGAGGTATGGGGAGACAGAGAGCGTGAGGGGGCTTTTGAAGTACCGAAGCAGGAGAACAATAAACTTCCACAACACTAGCCCAGGCCTCCGCTCTAAAACTGATGAGCCAGGTGGAAGAATGTTTCATAATTGTCAGTAATTGCTGAGTAAAGCCCAGAATATTTGTCTACATTCTGGATGTATGCAGGCTATTTAACTCCAATTCTCCTCTCCTGCATAACCTCTACACTGGCAGATACTGCAGTTATGTATTGTATTAATAATTCATGTAGTACGTAGTCACTGCACTTTGTCACACTTATTGTCAATTTAGGTTCTGCATGGGGAGAGAGAGCTCTACATTTGTGTACCAGACAGCTGATGCTTTGTTGGTGTGGCATATGGGGGTTACATGGGGACAGGTGGTAAATTAGATTCAATCTCTCCAGCTATTCCCGAGGACCATCTGAGCCAGGAACACATCAGAGAATCACTGGCCTTCCTAGCTGCCTATCCTGTCAACTGGGCTGGCACGGTCAGATTGACCTAATGGTATTTATCATGTAATGTGGGTGAAGCACACACACACACACACTTGTTTTGAACAGGAGCATTGCACTGACCTTTTTGATAATGTTTGAGTTCATGATGTCATGCTTTAGTGAGCTGTTTGATAAAGTTGAACTAATGTTGGAAATTGTGTGTGTGTGTGTGTGTGTGTGTGTGTGTGTGTGTGTGTGTGTGTGTGTGTGTGTGTGCGCGTGTGCTCAGACAAGTCTGCCACCTTGTCTCTGACTTAGAGTTTTCATACCTTTCAGTGTGAGTGTTTGAATACTTTGGTCAGGGCCGTTACTGTTGCCACAGAAGGCGTTTGTTGTAATCATTGTGATGCCTCTCACATTTCAAATAAGGCTCTTCCACAGCTCCCATTTGTTAACATTTAGCACAAGGATAGACTCCTCTGTGAGGGAACTGTTTAACTACTGTCCTCCAGTTCTATGCTTATACATTCTTTTCATCATTCATCTTTTGCACTGCAAATAATAAATCCAATATTCTGGTTGTTTTATCTGGTTTTGCTTCTATTCAGAAAAACATAACATTTACACTTCTAGAGAGATCATGGTCATTTACATTGTAAGTAACAAGAAAATACCTTTACAGTGCATTCGGAAAGTACAGTATTTAGACTCCTTCACTTTTTCCACATTTTGTTATGTTACAGCCTTATTCTAAATTGTATTTTAAAAGAAATTTCCCTCATCCATCTCCACACAATACCCCATAATGACAAAGTGAAAACCGGTGTTTAGACATTTTTGCAAATGTATTAAAAATAAAAAACTTAAATAAGTAGTGTATACACTACCGGTCAAAAGTGTATACACTACCGGTCAAAAGTTTTAGAACACCTACTCATTCAAGGGTTTTTCTCTATTTTTACTATTTTCTACATTGTAGAATAATAGTGAAGACATCAAAACTATGAAATAACACATATGGAATCATGTAGTAACCAAAAAAGTGTTAAACAAATCAAAATACATTTTATATTTTGGATTCTTCAAATAGCCACCCTTTGCCTTGATGACAACTTTGCACATGCTTGGCATTCTCTCAACCAGCTTCACCTGGAATACTTGAAGGAGTTCCCACATATGCTGAGGACTTGTTTGCTGCTTTTCCTTCACTCTGAGGTCCAACTCAATACAGAGTGTACACTATTTAATGCTAACTCAAAAATAGAACTGTGTATTCAACAAGATTGTTATATGGTAAAAGTAACATACAAAAATATACAGTATGAACAGTGTAGTGCAGTTCAGTATGTTTGAGTGTGTCTCAGGTGTAGTAAAGTGCAGAGAACTTTAGCTACAGATTTTTACACCAGATAATGTGATTTAACCAAAGATTTTTGGTATCCATTACTAGGAGTTATAGGATAGGTACGGTTTGGTGTAGCACAGAGAATTGTTGCACAGTGACCAGAACATACAAATGTACCTAGGTTGGTAGGCAGACAGTATCTAGCTACAGCCATGTCTATCAGGCATGCTTAGGCAATATTTGTGTAGTAAAATCAGTTTATCAGTTTGAGATTTACAACAGTAAATTGTTTTATTATTGTTTCTCGTCACTGTTCGCTAGTAAACTTTGTTAGCTAGCTGGATAGACAATAATTGTTATTTACATCTGTTTGGAATCCTATCTTGTGTCATGCCTATAATTTTGTGAAATTGAAATGCATCCACGGTCATAATAATATCCACTGTCAACCCTTGTTAATTATGTTACATAGCTAGCTAGTACAAATATTTACAGTTGCTGATGCTTCAAGTTCCAAACGAGAGGTGTAGCACATAAAAGTTAGCAGGCATCAGGATAACTAGCTAGCCATCTCCAGTCATGGGCTTACGCTTGCTGGTAAACCTAGCTTTAGGTGGCTGGTTGTAACATTGTAGGTTGCGGTTTAATAGCCATATCTACTACTGAAAAGAGAAGAGGTTTCACAATAGAGCTCAGATTTGAAACCTCTTCTATTTTTAATCATATAAATCTGTCGTTGTTTAGGTAATTAGCTACCTACCTACCTACCTACCTACCTACCTACCTACCTACCTACCTACCTACCTACCTAGCTACCTAAAAAATATTCAATTTCCCCTCTGTGTTAGTATGTATGTTAGCCAGGAATACACAATATGGGTTTCAGTAGATAAACTAAAGTTAGCTAGCTAGCTTGGTGGCTTGCAGGAAAAATAACTTACGTAGCTAGCCAACCTATTTGTCATCTGCCCACTTGATCCTGGCATCAGCTGTAGCTGAGCTTCAAGCTAAATCCAACTCTTTGTTTCAAATCCTTTTCGCTATATCCTGGTTGAAACATGTATGGTTGAATGTCAACATTTAGCTAATAGAACATTAAAAAAATGCTCCATTATCAAATTCGTGTTGATGAAAAATATCACTTGAAGCCATTGCGGTCTGGTCAGTTCTTTCAGTTTTGCCCAAACAATTATTGTGTTAGTGTCCGCCTCCCATTCAAAAAAGCCTGCCTTAGGGGAGAGACAGCGCCAGAGCACGAAGCACCGCCCCACACAAGTTGTAGTCTTTCAGAGACTGGAAAAAAATGTGTCAGCTTGTATATTTAACAATCAATCCGCCGATAGGAACATTGCTGAAAGATGTCCAATGGTTCTATCGAAGAAGGACAACCATATCTACACGGACAAAAACGAATAGTGCGATCAGTATAACATATAGCCTTCACGAAATGCCACAAAGCAGGACTACATTTATTTTCATGATGAACATGATGAAAACAAGACCAGGTTCCCCCAGGGTGAAATTCCCCTTTCAACACTCTTAAAAAGAACATTGAAAATGGGATGTTAGCTAACTTTACTAGGTAAGCCTACGTTGGTTGGAAATAGAAGTACATTACTTACCACTATATGCTTGGCCAACTGTTCAAAGTTTCTACCGGTAGCTACTAGCTTGCAATGTAAACTTCACCAGCTAACAGTACATCAGCCATTCTGCTGCTTGACAGGCAGAGCCCACAAAGGATGGGAAATTAACCTGAACCACTTCTATATCACTCAAATATCCAATTATTGGTGGTCAATATTGAGCGATATTGTGAGACTACCCCCACTTATTTGAAATTACATGATCAATTGATATTTACTGATCATGAAAAGCATTACAGTTACTTGCTGCATAACTCCGATGAGAGCTAAATGTGTGCAATTGTTTGCATGGAATAATCGGAAACTTGTAGTTCTGATCTATGCTCTTCAAGAGGTGATGATATTACAACCAAATAGTACAAATGTATTGAACAATCCCTGAAAAACAGCATTGCATTTGTCAATGGTTTTAGCAGAGCTGGGGTCTCCTTGCCGCTCAGCAGGCAAATTGAACACTCTGCACCGTATTGTGATGTTGTGTTGATAACAACCTATAGGACAAATGAGGACAAGGACACATGCAGGTATGAACCCGAGGCATGTGCACAGATAGGGCTCTAGGGGTGGCTAAGCACCTGCCCTTTTGACCTCTTACAAGAAAAATTCCCTTTCAGATTGGTAGCGTTTTTTAAATTAATAATATTTAATTTGACTTTGTCTCTTTTCTCTCCTGTTCTGTAAAGAATTGCCCATCAAACTAGCTAAGTTAAATCTTGAAGTATTCCTCCCCCTGCGACCACTCGACCACGCACTGCACTCATCCTCCTGCTGCTGCACAAGCAGAAGCTACCGGTGCTGAGCGTGGTATGAGTAGTGGAACTCTTAGCACTGATTACTTTTTGAGGTGTACGCCATCTCTCAAGGTCAGGGACAGAAAAGGCTTGAATTAAACTGTTTTTAAGTAGGCCTACAATGCAGATGTTAGCAACAGAACAAACTCCAATTACAGGTAAAGAGTAGTTGAAAGAGAGCGACTCCGTTGAGGCTGATATGTGACACGCTAGCACTTTCCCCGGTAAGAGGGGAATAAGGCAACCTCACAGTCATACACAAGGATACTTTATTGACACACACATGGATGAAATGTACATCGAAAGGTAGTGGATCTGTAACACGAGAAAACAGAGACAATGAATATAC
The DNA here is from genome assembly GCF_016432855.1 of Salvelinus namaycush. Lineage (NCBI taxonomy): Eukaryota > Metazoa > Chordata > Actinopteri > Salmoniformes > Salmonidae > Salvelinus > Salvelinus namaycush. The sequence continues at coordinate 38,452,700 of NC_052310.1, read as the reverse complement.
AAATACCAAATGAATACACTAGGGCAAGAAAACACAGATACAGAATCTTACAGAATAGAGCAGTAATACACGGTAAATGACTGTATAGAAATATAAGCTGATATGCTGCTGATCAACTAGCAGTAATACACACAAATACACAACTCACTTTATACACTCACACCACGTGTCCAAAGACATGCATTGGTCAAATTGTTGTTGTGCAGGACAGATGAGGACTGAAAAGTGTCTGACCTGGAGAGTCAGAAAGATGGACAGATGTCCAGCCCCCTCGCAACTGCCCTGTCAACCAATCAGTGACAAGGGTCCCAGTGTGAAAGGACAGTTAATGACGTTATGACCCCTAGACTAGCCTGGCCTAGGCTGAAGTGGGGGAGGGATCCCAGAACAATCCCAGAACAACAGCAAAGGACCTTGTGAAGATGCTGGAGGAAACAGGTAGAAAAGTATCCATATCCACAGTAAAACGAGTCCTATATGGACATAACCTGAAAGTCCGCTCAGCAAGGAAGAAGCCACTGCTCCAAAACTGAAAGAAAAAAAGCCAGACTACAGTTTGCAACTGCACATGGGGACAAAAATCGTACTTTTTGGAGAAATGTCCTCTGGTCTGATGAAACAAAAATATAACTTTTTTGGCCATAATGACCATCGTTATGTTTGGAGGGAAAAAGGGATGCTTGCAAGCCGAAGAACACCATCCCACCCGTGAAGCACGGGGGGGGCAGCATCATGTTGTGGGGGTGCTTTGCTGCAGGAGGGACTGGTGCACTTCACAAAATAGATGGCATTATGAGGGAGGAAAATTATGTGGATATATTGAAGCAACATCCCAAGACAGTCAGGAAGTTAAAGCTTGGTCGCAAATGGGTCTTCCAAATTGACAATGACCCCAAGCATACTTCCAAAGTTGTGGCAAAATGCCTTAAGGACAACAACGTCAAGGTATTGGAGTGGCCATCACAAAGCCCTGACCTCAATCCCATAGACAATTTGTGTGCAGAACTGAAAAAGCATGTGTGAGCAAGGAGGCCTACAAACCTGACTCAGTTTCACCAGCTCTGTTAGGAGGAATGGGCCAAAATTCACCAAAATTATTGTGGGAAGCTTGTGGAAGGCTACCCGAAACAATTTAAAGGCAATGCTACCAAATACTAATTGAGTATATGTAAACTTCTGACCCACTGGGAATGTGATGAAAGAAATAAAAGCTGAAATAAATCATTCTCTCTACTATCATTCTGACATTTCACATTCTTAAAATAAAGTGATGATCCTAACTGACCTAAGACAGGGAATGTTTACTAGGATTAAATGTCAAGAATTGTAAAAACTGAGTTTAAATGTATTTTTCTAAGGTGTGTGTAAACTTCCAACTTCAACTGTAAATGACTCTCAGACCATGCGTAACACGATTCTCTGGTCTGATGAAACCAATATTGAACTCTTTGGCCTGAATGCCAAGCGTCACGTCTGGAGGAAACCTGACACCATCCCTACTGTAAAGCATGGTGGTAGCATCATCATGCTTTGCAATGTTTTTCAGCGGCAGGGCTGGAGACTAGTCAGGATCGAGGAAAAGATGAACGGAGCAAAGTACAGGGAGATCCTTGATGAAAACCTGCTCCAGAGCGCTCAGGACCTCAGACTGGAGCGAAGGTTCACCTTCCAACAGGACAACGACCCTAAGCACACAGACAAGACAATGCAGGAGTGACTTTGGGACAAGTCTCGGAATTTCCTTGAGTGGCCCAGCTAGAGCCCGGACTTGAACCGAATTGAACATCTCTAGAGAGAACTGAAAATAGCTGTGCGGCGACGCTCCCCATCCAACCTGACAGAGCTTGACAGGATCTGCAGAGAAAAATGGGAGAAACCCCAAATACAGGTGTGCCAAGCTGTGGTTTCATACCCAAGAAGACTCAAGGCTGTAACCGCTGCAAAAAGTGCTTCAACAAAGTACTGCGTAAAGGGTCTGAATACTTACGTAAATGTGATATTACATTTTTTGGGCTTTGTCATTATGGGATATTGTGTGTAGATTGATGATGGAAATGTTTAATTTAATACATTTTAGAATAAGTCTGTAACGTAACAAAAATGTGGGAAAAGTGAAAGTGTCTGAATGCTTTCCTAAATGCACAGTATATGTTGAAATTTGGCTACATGAGGAGTAGAGAATAATGAATGTAAGGAATTTGGGTTAAAGTCCTACTCTAGTCTCCTTTTTACCTCATTGGTCCAGGTATGATGTGACACAAGTGGGGGAGGTGTGCGTATCCTCTTTTCTTCTCTATTGCTCCTCAAGCGAGGGGAGAGGCCGATGACATCACATCAGACCAACTCCTTGAATGCCCTACTTGTTGAAGTTTGCAGTTGTGTCTAAAAAAAAACTGTATTTGTCCCAAAACATACAGTATATATTTGTACTTTACTGTATTTATACTTGGGATATCGCTGGAGGACATCTTTAAACATTTTGGGGGGCGTGTTATACATGGAACGGCCCGGGGGACCTCGAGGATAGGTTTGAGAACCACAGGCCTAAGGAGTCTACAGCTGTCTCATGGATATGATGGTCAGACAGTAATCCCTAATGCCTTTCTTATCAGGAACATCACTGCAGTGAGTAGACATGGATCAACTTCTCTGTAATCGTACCCAGGGTTGCTAGACCCGTTTGGTTCTGGTTCTCGTGTGGATGGGGTGGATAACTGATGGGGCTCATAGATCCCATGGATACTGGCTGGGGTTGTGCTGACAAGAAATTTGCTCATGGTTATTTTTAAACCTCAGGCTCTGCGACAGTGAGATGTGATAATTGGTAGGGCTGTGTCTAATTAATCCACTGTGTCCAGAGTGGTGAGAGTGCAATGCCCCAGGGCAACGCTATAGGAGAGCTGCTGTAACACACACACATGCACGCACACCCTAATACACCGCTGGGCCAAATTTTATTTTATTTTCTATAGGAGAGATAGTTTCACACAAATACACATATGTTTGCACACACACAAACTATTCACCCTTACCTCCCCAATTATCACTCCTCAATCCACACCTGTCCAAAGCGTGAGCAATTAACCAGGATACTGCATGTTCCTCAGACTTGGGTCTGGCACTATCATTGTTACCCACACGTACACACACACACACACAAGTGCAGGCACACACACACACACACACACACATACACACTGTGCACAAACACAGAGTTCTCTTACTTTGGAGAAGGACACTCAAGACATCTCATGGATGTTGGCACACATACACACCCATCCCCAGCAAACTTTGTGTTAAATGCCACGGTGGCAGTGCTATGGGTCTGATTTTGGCCCTCATTAAACTGTTCCTGTCTGAGCTGGAAAGGTGTTTCTAATGTTTTGTACACTCAGTGTATATGCTAATCATTTCATCTGACAATGGAATCTGAGTTAGCATAGGTAGAGCAGTGGATAAGGGATGCTCATCCAAGGTGCAACATTCCTCTGCCTTCCTGGATACCGCCAGAAAGAAAGAGATGAATTGAGAGGTTCCTGATAGAACCCACACACTATACAAGAGTCACGAGTCGGTTTTCTCTAGCCTCACCTTGGGGTGGTAAATTTGTCACCTGCTCTCTGATTGAAGGGGTGCCAGACATATTAGAGTGGTTGTTGAAGTAGGTGTGTTTTTAGGCGAGGTGTTTGGGCTCAGGGGTTCTTTCTCAATTCATATTTTTTGGGTTCCTCACATCCTCTCTCCTCGCCTCTTTCTCAAAACACATTAGATAAGAAGGTCTGGGGGGAGGGACCCTGGACTTTCTCCTCCAGTAATGTTGAGAAGGAGGCAGTGAGTCTCGTTTGCGGCCGCTCCTCTGCATTCTATAGAGATGTTTTCCAGCAGGAGTTTACACAGTATGACTTTTATCCCCTTAAAGTCGATGTCTGTGAAATCTAATTAGCATAATACAAAAATCATCCTAAAAAACTTTCAGTTTAAACTAGAGATTATTTTGCATTGGATGAGTCTCAATCCACCGCATCCGGCGATGTCGCACTTCTGCATCTGCGATGAAAGGTGACAGTGCTAGAGCGGTGTTTGTCAGACCATGAGACACTCTGAAAATCGGTCTTTTCACAAAATCGTCCGAACGGTTTGGCCTAAAAACTATTATGACCCCTCTATGGGGTGGCTACTTTTGACCTCTCTAAGGGTGGCTAATTTGAAGAATCTCAAATATAAAATATATTTTGATATGTTTAACACTTTTTTGGTTACTACAGTACAGCTTTGCACACTCTTGTGCAAAGCTGTCATCAAGGCAAAGGGTGGCTACTTTGAAGAATCTAAAATCTAAAATATATTTGATTTGTTTAACACTTTTTTGGTTACTACATGATTCCATATGTGTTCTTTCATAGTTTTGATGTCTTCACTATTATTCTACAATGTAGAAAATAGTATAGATAAAGAAAAACCCTTGAATGAGTAGGTGTGTCTAAACTTTTGCCTGGTACTGTACTTCCTCTAGATTTTTTGGTGGGACTGTCTGTTCCATGTAGAGAATCTGTTATTCAATGTGTTTTTGTGGGCTAATAACAATAAGGCCAAATACACATTTTCATAAATTAATTGTTTTACGTATTTGTTTTGTACTTCAAGGTGTCTTAAAATTATAATCAAATAAACGATCCTTGATATGACCTTCTTAAAACAATTCCATATGCTTAGTAGAACTTAGTAGCGCCTTACACACTAACGCAATATTTTTATAAAAACCAACAAGCTAAATTGCTTCAATCTTACCTTTTCAAAAGAGTTGCAGCCTCCTTGATGTTCTGTGGAACTTCCTGAGTAATCGATCATTCCATTTCCCCCCAAAATCTTTCTTTGAGGGGGATCTTGTAAGATCCCCTTCAAATGCCAGTTGGATTAGTTGAGCTTTCTTCGGGTTTAGCTTGCTGCTTCTGTGTTGACTGAACACATTTTTCAAAGTGGACGCCCCAAAAGTCAGTCCATGTTTCAGTGCAGAAAAGCATGGTGGGCATAGCACAAAGAATCATTGCAGGATATCAAGTGGGGTCCTATTAAGTCTGCAAAAACGGCTGAGTTATTCTAAACTCAGCTTCCACCAAATCCGTTTTTGCTTAGATCCAGCAGTGGTTTCACCTTGTTCACATCTAGGAAGTCATGGCTCCTTAGGTCAAGGGCACACAGGGCCTCCAACCAATTGGCTGTTGCGTTCGCTGAATCGTTCTGACATTTCACCAACGACAGCATCCAAACGTGCTGAATAACAGTCTTTACACTCTCTTCTCCTCTGTCCTGCTGTCCTACTGTACTGTCCACCACATATTGCTGGAGCCTTGTTCTTATATAACGTTGTTGTTTGCTTGAGCGGATAGTGGTACGTCAAATCCTTTGGTACTATCAATAACATTATTCCAGTTAGAATACCCAACTTGGGCCAAGGCCTTGTCTGCATTAGCATTGGACCCAACACAGAACTTTCGATATGGGAAACAAAATCCCATAACCGAGTATGCAAGCCACTTTCTTCCTCTGAACCAGGTGGAGGTGGAGGCAGCTGTGGAGCCATTATCCTGGAGGTTCTAAAACTTAGGGGGCTCAAATTTGAACTGAGGGGGCTAAGCCCCCTTTAGCCCCCTTCTAGAGCTGGTCCGTTTATTGACATGAGGGGGGTGGGTGGATATAGTACCTTTTTTGAGTGTGTATTGATGGGGACAAAGTAGTAACATGTTGGCTAATCACTGATTACTGTGCGTCCTACAGACTAATCCTGCTGTTGCTGATGACAATGATCTTGACATCAGCTTTAGTAGTACAGAGCCTGTAGACCCATTGGATGAAAGCTTTCTGCTGGGAATAAGCTCAAGCTCCACATCATCTGACTTTGAAACAAGCCGGGGCAGCCAAAGGTATTTATGAAAGCACAATACCCCCTTGAGAAAACAAAATCACCAATAAACTAAACTCTACAAGAGAGGTGCTCCTCAAACTTTTCACACCCTCGCAGTCAGTTCTTTGGCATGGGGGAGAGGGGCTGTTGGTGTACTCTTCTAGCATATTCACTCAATTGTTGGCAGTGTTTGTCTACTCAACAGCACAACTGTAGGTGCTCATACACAACAATACATGACTAGACTGTTTACAAGTCAAGCCCACCTCAAACTTTTCACATCTCAAAGCCCCATTATTGACTGAGTTAGAGGTCTCCTAAATAATGTCACAGGTATGGGTCTGAGTTTTCCTCGGGTTTAGCATGCTTCTTCTGTATTCACTGAACACATTTGTCACAGTGGAAAATGAGGACGCCCCAAAAGTCAGTCCATGTTTCAGTGCAGTAAGCATGGTCGGCATAGCATAGAGAATCGTTGCAGGATATTGGTTTAGCCATGGAAAAAGCCAGGAACCTTCCCACTAGCCATGATTGGCTGAGATAATGGATGGGCTGGACATGCTGGGAGATGAGTTTGGATTGGTTTGCCATGTAGCATACTTCTGTCTGCAATGTGAGCTGTTCAGTATGTGTTGATAGTCGTTTCTACCGCACCGTTTTTGAAAAATATAGTGTTAGCCATCAAAAACTACAAAAGTTGTACTACTATTCTCATCAACATTGATGCACTGAATTTACCAGGCGCTATCGACAGATCTGTTGGAAAAAGTGATGGGCTACTTTCTGCACACGCCTTGGTCAGTGTGAACCGGAGTGACTTGACACAATGCTGGCCAAACAAGATGTAGCTACAAACAAAATGGAGTTAAATGGCTCCAGTATGCCATGAAGCGTTCATCCATTTATACGAGTAAGAGTCTAGCTACATTTTCAAATATACGGTTTTAATTTTGTCAAAAAGTCATTGTTTTTGCAAGTTAATAAAATAAATAAATAAATATAAATATTAAAATAAATAAAATGCAAATTAATTACTTAAAAATCATACAATGTGATTTTCTGGATTTTTGTTTTAGATTCCGTCTCTCACAGTTGAAGTGTACCTATGATAAAAAATTACAGACCTCTACATGCTTTGTAAGTAGGAAAACCTGCAAAATCGGCAGTGTGTCAAATACTTGTTCTCCCCACTGTATATAATAATGATTTATGTAATATTTTTTTACAATTGTACTGACAAGTGACTAAAAGATTCCAGTTGCACCAGAAACCAATAGTGTTGACTTCAACTTCTGGATCAATTCGTTATAATATTCATGAAATGTATTTGGATAAACTAGCTACAATCTTACTGCTAAAACAAATAAAACAGGGAGTTGGTGTATCACTTAAACATTTATTTGTTGGCAAGCAAACATGTTTCAAAAAACAGTAGATTAGTCTGTCAATATAGCAAATAAGTAGACATGGCATGCAAAGTTGATTTGCTCTGGAGACTGAGGTGAGTTTACACAGCAGTATGCAGGAACAGCTATAGCAATGTATGACATTTACATAGTAGAAGAAAAATATACTGCTAACGCTTATAATAAATAATACAGCTTTACAAAGGGAATGCTTGCATATGGTGTGGTTGGGTGGTGCAGGAGACAAAGGGCTGTGAGACATGGGTTTGATCCTAGCCACATGAAAAGTGGGATGTATACGGAGGGTATGGGGTGAACAGAAGACGAACAGCGGAGGGGCTAATGATCTTGGAGATGGGGAAAGGGCAGATAAAACAGGGAGAACATTTGCAGGACTCCACCCGGAGGGCAGATAGAGTGGACAGCCATACCCTTTGCCCGAGATAATACCGGGGAGCCAGGGTTTGGTGGCGGTCCGCTTGTCGCCGATACCTGGAGGTAGTCTTGAGAAGAAGTGACCGGGCTCTCTTCCAAGTAAGGCGGCAGCGGCGGACAAACATCTGGGCCGAAGGTATGACGACCTCTTCCTTTTGCTCCGGGAAGAGCGGGGGCTGATAACCCAAGGAACACTCAAAAGTCGAGAGCCTGGTGGCAGAGCAGGGGAGGGTATTGCGGGCATATTCAACCCACACGAGTTGCTGGCTCCGGGTGGTGGGATTGGCGGAGATAAGGCAGCAAAGAGCCGTCTCCAGGTCTTGATTGGCTCGCTCCGACTGGCCGTTGGACTGAGGGTGGAACCCGGTATACAGGCTGGCCGACAACCCAATGAGTGATAGCGGGTAGGGGTTCGTCACCGTGATGTCATTGAGGCCCTGGTAGTAGCTGTACGGGCCTTGTCCTGTACGGGTCTTGTCCTTCTCCACAAAGAAGAACCCTGCGCCGGCGGGGGAGGCAGAAGGATGGATACACCCCAAAGCTAGGGAGTCCTCGATGTAAGTCTCCGTAGTCTTGGTCTCCGGACCCGACAGAGAGTACAGTCATCCCCGGGGCGGTGTGGTGCCTGGGAGAAGGTCGATCCCACAGTCATAGAGTTGGTGTGGAGGTCCTGGTACTCCGCGGGAATGGAGGAGAGGTCCGGGGCAACTTCCGAGCCCACAGGAAGATGTCCCAGGGCAGGCTGCGTGGCAGAACGGGCTCCAGCCCATGATGGCACCAGCAGTCCAGTCTATGAAGGGACAGTGTCACTGGAGCCAAGAGAATCCCAATAGCTTGGGAACCTGAGGAGACTTAATTAGCGTAAATTGGATTGCCGCTCTGTGGTTCCCTCACACTCGTAGGTTGATGGGAGTGGTATTGTGGGTGACCCGGCCTATAGAGCGCCCGTCCAGCGCTCTAACGTCCATGGGAATGGAGAGGGGCTGAGTGGGGATGCCCAGTTCGGACGCCAGGGTAGCGTCCCAAAAAATCTAAATCGGCCCCAGTGTCGATGAGTACCCGGAGAGATTTTGCCTGGTTTCCCCACAGCAGGATGGCATGGAAAGGGGTGTGAGTAAGGGAAGAGGAAAAGTTCTCTGTATGGCCCACCAGAGTACTCGCCCCTATCGGTGAGCCTGGTCTTTTAGTGGACAGGAGGACACGAAATTACCAGTAGTTCCGCAATACATGCAACTCTTCGTGTGAAGCCGGTGTAGATGTTCGGCTGGGGACAGCCTAGCTCTGCCTAGTTGCATTGACTTGGGAAGAGGTGAATCGGCAGACTTTGGAGACTCTCAGGGGAACTCAGGTAGCCTCGGATCCTCTCGGCCACGGAGACGTCAGGGACTTCCTGGATGCCTCGGAGGCAAGGTGGAATCCTTGGGCGGGTGAGTGGAATTGGACCACCTCTCCTTCCTACGTTCCCGTAGCCTCCCATCGATCCGAATGGTCAAGGCAATGAGCGAGTCAATATCCGTCGATAGTTCCCGGGCTGCTAGCTCATCCTTCACTTCCTCCGATAATCTGTGCAGGAATTGTCGAACAGCGATTCCGGGTTCCAGGCACTCTCAGCTGCCAACTTGCGGAAATCCACTGCATAGCCTGCCACACTGCGGGAGTCTTGCCAAAGCTGGAGTAACTTTCAGGCAGCCTCTCTCCTGGACAATGGGGAATCGAAAACCTTCACCTTCGCCACAAACTCCTCCAGACTGTTATTCCCACACGGCCGTAGCCCAGGCGAGAACTTTCGCGGACATGATGAGATATGCTATCTTCGAGCAGTCTGAGGGGAAGGAGGAGTGCTGCAGCTCGATGATAAGAGAACACTGTGCGAGAAATGCCCGACAGGTTCCCGACTCTCCAGCGAAGCGTTCCGGGGTAGGTAAGTGGGGTTCTCAGGAAACCGGGGTGGCCAGGGATTCCGAGCTGCTAACAGCCAGGTTACTGAGGGGCTGGGAGTTTATAGTCGTTAAGTCTGCCTGACAGACAACCCGCGGAATTGCTCCAGCAATGTGTTCAACGCGCGGTCATGGCATTCGGCCAAGGTCTGGAACCCTTCCATAAGACCACGAAGCAACTCCTCGTGCCTTCTAATGTTGGCTCCTTGGGAGGAGACGGCGTTGGGGAGCTGATCCAAGTCTGCTGGGTCCGTCAGGGCCAGTTCGTACTGTCAAGGCTCAGGAGAAGACCCAGATGCAGACAGTTTCGAAGTAACAATAGTTCATTACAAAAATAGGGAGGCAGGCAAATGACAGGTCAAGGGCAAGCAGAGGTCAGTAATCCAGAGCAGAGTCCGAAAGGTACAGAACGGCAGGCAGGCTCAGGGTCAGGGCAGGCAGAATGGTCAAAACCGGGAAAACTAGAAAACAGGAACTAGAGAAAGACAGGAGCACAGGAAAAATGCTGGTAGGCTTGACGAAACAAAATGAACTGGCAACAGACAGACAAAGAACACAGGTATAAATACACTGGGGATAATGGGGAAGATGGGTGACACCTGGAGGGGGGTTGAGACAAGCACAAAGACAGGTGAAACATATCAGGGTGTGACACTTGTGTAAAAAGAGAGCTCATATTGCTAGCTAGCTACCGACAGCTAAACAACTTACTTCTTTGTCATTTGCCTTCCTGGGTCCTGGTCAGCTGGGCTAGGTTTCCGCTGCTGTTTGCTGGTCTCGCAATTATTTTTCTCTCTGTCTCAATTCCTCTTCAGTTTATTCCGGCTCAAATAAATAGAGAAGCATTTGAGAAGCATTTGATAGCCTTCAATAGTGGCTGTACTAGAGAATTTAAAACCTTTTTTGTAAGAACATAGTATATGGTACTGATTTTAAGAAATGTTGCTTGATTAATTTTATTAATATTATGGTGTTTCTATTCCAAGAAAAACAATAAACCCTCTGGTTTCCCGTTAGGATGGAACGGAACATATGGCGCTGTACAACGTGATGGTCGGGAGTAGGCTACAGTACAGTACTGTGTCATGCAGGAACGCGGGAGACCAGGGTTCAATTACCAGACGGGAAGGAAGGAGTAGGCTGTCCATGTAAATAAGATTTTTTTCTTACCGTTGAACTCGGAAGTTTACATACACCTTAGCCAAATACATTTAAACTCAGTTTTTCACAATTCCTGACATTTAATCCAAGTAAAATTCCCTGTCTTAGGTCATTTGGGATCACCACTTTATTTTAAGAATGTGAAATGTCAGAATAATAGTAGAGAGAATGATTTATTTCAGCTTTCATTTCTTTCATCACATTACCAGTGGGTCAGAAGTTTACATACACTCAATTAGTACTTGGTAGCATTGCTTTTAAATTGTTTAACTTGGGTCAAACATTTCGTGTAGCCTTCCACAAGCTTCCCACAATAAGTTGGATGAATTTTAGTCCATTCCTCCTGACAGAGCTGGTGTAACTGAGTCAGGTTTGCTCGCACACGCTTTTTCAGTTCTGCCCACAAATTTTCAATAGGATTGAGGTCAGGGCTTTGTGATGGCCACTCCAATACCATGACTTTGTTGTCCTTAAGCTATTTTGCCTAAATTTTGTAAGTATGCTTAGGTCATTGTCCATTTGGAAGACCCATTTGCGACTAAGCTTCCTGACTGATGTCTTGAGATGTTGCTTCAATATATCCACATAATTTTCCTTCTCATGAAGCCATCTATTTTGTGAAGTGCACCAGTCCATCCTGCAGCAAAGCACCCCATCAACATGATGCTGCAACCCCTGTGCTTCACGGTTGGGATGGTGTTCTTCGGCTTGCAAGCCTCCCCCTTTTTCCTCCAAACAAAACGAAAGTCATTATGGCCAAACAGTTCTATTTTTGTTTCATCAGGCTAGAGGACATTTCTCCCTAAAATGTACAATCTTTGTCCCCATGTGAAGTTGCAAACCGCAGTCTGGCTTTTTTATGGCAGTTTCGGAGCAGTGGCTTCTTCCTTGCTGAGCGGCCATTCGGATTATGTCAATATAGGACTCGTTTTACTGTGGATATAGATACTTTTGTACGTGTCTCCTCCAGCATCTTCACAAGGTCCTTTTGCTGTTGTTCTGGGATTGATTTGCACTTCTCGCACCAAAGTATGTTCATCTCTAGAAGACAGAACGCATCTCCTTCCTGAGCGGTATGATGGCTGCGTGGTCCCATGGTGTTTATACTTGCGTACTATTGTTTGTACAGATGAATATGGTGCCTTCAGGTGTTTGGAAATTGCTCCCATGGATGAACCAGACTTGTAGAGGTCTACAAAACAATTTCAGAGTTCTTGGTTGATTGCTTTTGATGTTCCCATGATGTCAAGCAAAGAGGCACTGAGTTTGAAGGTAGGCCTTGAAATACATCCACAGGTACACCTCCAATTGACTCAAATTATGTCAGTTATCCTATCAGAAGCTTGAAAAGGCATGACATCGTTTTCTGGAATTTTCCAAGCTGTTTAAAGGCACAGTCAGTCAACTTAGTGTCAGGCTATGGGTAACTGGTGCATGGAATCAGGCGCAGGAGAGCAGAGATGAGTGTGCAAGGTAATTTATTCCACGAACAGCACCAGTATAAAACAAATACTAAAGGTACATGAAAATACCGGTCACTCGTAAATAACGGGCGTAATAACGAACCCGGCAAACAATAGCAGCCAACAAGTAACGACCTGAACATTATATACAAACACGCACACAAACATGGGGGAAACAGAGGGTTAAAAAATGTACATGTAATTGGGGAATAGAAACCAGGTGTGTAGAAAACAAAGACAAAACAAATGGAAAATGAAAAGTGGATCGGCGCTGGCTAGAAAGCCGGTGACGTCGACCGCCGAACGCCGCCCGAACAAGGAGAGGGACCGACTTCGGCTGAAGTCGTGACATAAGTGAAATAATCTGTCTGTAAACAATTGTTGGAAAAATTACTCGTGTCATGCACAAAGTAGATGTCCTAACCGACTTGCCTAAACTATAGCTTGTTAACAAGAAATTTGTGGAGTGGTTGAAAAATGAGTTTTAAATGACACCAACCTAAGTGTATGTAAACTTCCGACTTCAACTGTAACTGATGTTGGTTCTGTTTTTCTGTGCTTCGTTTTATTTACTTAACAAATAAGGAACACTCAAAATGTGCACTTATAAATCATAACAATTTAATCAAAATACAGCTGTAGACAGAAGTCAAAGATCAAACATCACACATACAACTGATGTCTCTCCTGAGTTCTGCCCCATTGGAAAAGTCCCAAGTTATTTTATTAAGCCCGAAGTCCAGCCCTAGTGATGTCACTGCAATCGTCATTACCTTCTACTCCTCAGACCAAGCCCATGCATACACAGCTATACAAACTTGCAAGAGAGATACAAAAGTTCCAGTGTTTTCTAAGGCCTCAGCAGTAAATGTCCACTCCCCCAAGTTGATTTATAGCCTCTTATCTTTTTTATAGCCTCTTATCTCTGACTAGCCTCTTATCTCTTCTACTCCCCTGCAGGACTCTATGTTTATCTTTGAAGTGCTTTCTCACAGATGCAGAGACTTAGAAAAGACTGTGGAACAATTTTAAAAGCTTATAATGAATATATATATATTGTTAATCTGTAGTCTAGGACCCTATAAATGTAGTGGGGTAGGGGTCTTATAACCCTTCCCCTTCTACTAATACAACATAAGCATAATCAAGTATTATAATTCATCAAACATTTGGTGCAGCCCCTATCATGACCCCAATTTGACCCCTTGCCTAGTTAAATAAAGGTTACACAAAGAGCATAACATTTCTACACCCAAATTGTAGTCTAACCAATACCCAAACGGAGATTCAGAGAAAATTTAAATCTCATTGATTTATCAAGACCAGTCCCCATGCTTGTCTCATAGCAGGGTGAAACAGTGCTGAAATAGTTGTAGGCTATTGTTTCAAATCCTTTTGCTTTTAACTTCAATATGCTCTTTAAATATATGAGACCTACACCACTTAACAGCACATTACTCAACACTAGTGAGACTCATGTCGCCTACGGTAGCTCTACAGTATATCAGTATTAAAGTGTTGCTCTGTGCTACCCAGTGTGGCGGGGTGGGGGTCCACCCCCCTCCCCCTTCTCCTTGTGCTAGGTCCGTCTTCTGTGCGCGGCTCTGAAGCCCATCCCGTGCCCCCTGCCCTCGTGCCTTGAACCTCGCGCATTTCAGTGGATACAGCTGGAGAATTGTAAGGCACTCCATTTGGTTCCTTCCCAAGGTGTCATTGTTTCTGTTTCTTGTCTGTGTGCTGTTAGTGTTTCTTGTTTTGTATTATGTTGCATTTATTTATTAAAACACTCACTCCCTGAACCTGCTTCCCGACTCTCAGCGCAAATCGTTACAGGATGTCAAGTATTTACATGTAATATAATGCCTTATGCCAAAATACTGAGTGGAGGAATTTAGAACATGCTGCCGTCAGGTTACAACGATCACAACAACAGGGTCAAAATTCAATGTCTCTTTTACCTTCCAGGAAAAAGCCATACTATTTAAAATTCTGAGCACACTTACAAGTCTCTCCTTGGGCTCGAGTCCTGGTCAGCCTGGTCTCCAGCAGCTCCAGGGCTTGCCGGCCCTCCATCGGGTTATTGAGATCATCAGGCAAAGACAAAGCTCCAACCGACCCATTGGCCTGTTGATAGGCTAACAAGTTATACATCTTGTTATCCATCTCAAGCGTTGGATCATCCTCTGCTCCAATACGCTGCAGCAAAAGTGTGTTATCCAGACCTATAGGGAGAGAGAGAGAGAGAGAAGTTAATCACCGTCACACTTCTAAAAACAATTACAGCCCCTGATGTTTAAGGATACACCAAAAATAGATGTGCAAGCTATGTTCTTACCTGATTGCCCACTTGCAGTAAAGGTCCCTGGTATGGTAGCAACCTGCACCACTTTTTTAACTCAGTGATCTGATACCACCTGGACCTATAGGACAAAAGGAGCAGTTAATCACTGCCATACTCCTGAAAACAATTATAGATGTGCAAATTATGTTCTTACCTCCTGCCCCACTCCTTAGCACCTTAACTTCTTCCCTCAGGGCTCTGTTTTCCTGCTGTACTCTGCATTTCTGCCTTGTCTTCCTTCAGTGATTTGTTTTCCTGCCGGAGTCTTTGGATTTCTTCCCAGAAAAATTACAACTAAATTTATAAGGTTAAAAGTTAACCTTGTGGAAAATGACAGGTTCCTTCTTAATTGTTGTATTTTTAATTTGATTTAACTAGGCAAGTCGGTTAAGAGCAAATTCTTATTTACAATGACGGCCTACAAAAAGGCCTCCTGCGGGGACAAGGGGCCAAGGATTAAAAAAATACAAAAATACAATATAAATATAGGACAAAACACACATTACAACAAGAGAGACATAACACGACATAAAGAGAGACCTAAGACAACAACATAACAAGGCAGCAAAACATGGTAGCAACACAACATGACAACAACATGGTAGCAACACGACATGGTAGCAGAACAACATGGTAGCAACACAACATGGTAGGAACACAACATGGTAGCAGTACAAACATTATTGGGCAAAGTCAACAGCACAAAGGTCAAGAAGGTTGAGACAACAATGCATCACACAAAGCAGCCACAACTGTCAGTAAGAGTGTCCATGATTGAGTCTTTGAATGAAGAGATTGAGATAAAACTGTCCAGTTTGAGTGTTTGTTGCAGCTCGTTCCAGTCGCTAGCTGCAGCGAACTGAAAAGAGGAGCGACCCTAATACAATTACATACTGTGCAAAACAGCACAGATAAGCATAGTCTCATCTGGGCTAAGTGGATTTGTACCTCCCATGGCTTTTATCTTAATGTTGCTGTGGTGAATATGATGCTGGAAATATGATGCATGTCCTAGTTGAAAGATATTACATTAATAAAGGGCCTTGTTTCTCCTATGACATTCTATCAGTATTTAGCAGGACAGAATACATCCTCCAATGGATTGTTTCATTAATAATGTGTCACTTCTTGCCCAGGTGCTGTCTGGTGGTGTACACACGATGGCTAAATTATTTATTTAGTTCTTTTTTTCTGATGGCTGAGTGGTGGCCAATAACAGATGTCATGTTTGATCCATACTGCATATGGTTCGTTCTTTTCATCCAGGACCTGAACTACGGCATACTACATACATATCTAAAGGCAGGAAAGAAAGAGTGAGAACTGAGCATGAAGAGCACTTACAATTGAAAAAATAATAATTTACACTACAATCAGGCAATGCGCAGTGAAACCCTAAGATATTTAGCTTGTGAGAGGCGAACAGAAACAAACAGGGCTATGCCATGTCTACAAGTGGCTCAATGGAGAGAACAAACTAATGATTCATTGTTTGCGATTTATAATGACATGGGCTATGTCATTGCATGAGAGAGAGAGAGATAATGAGCAGATGTGCTTCCGCATTTTCAGCATTTTTTTACAAAAATATAGATTTAGAGTTAGATAAACCTGGCTTTCTCCGCAAGGACATATGAAGGATACTACCCTCCACAACATAACCTTCACTACAAATGAAAATTCCAAACCTACAACCTGATTTTGGCCAAAATTACCTGGAAGGATTCCTACTACCATAAATGTTTATTTCCAAGGTCTACAGCAAATGCACTGGCAAACCAACGACCAGCAAAAAAAAAAGCACAATAAACCTGAAATTACCATCCAACCTAGAACTGAGTGAGTAAAGTTTAGTCTGAAGCTACTTTTAAAGCCAATAAGAAAAATAAATTACAGTGACACATTTTACTTTATAAGGACTGAATGGCTACCAAGCTTGCTAGGACAGAACCGATCTGGCAGCAACTTAAATTAGCACGGAGGTGCAAAGTGAGAGGTGTCAAAGCCCTTGAGCCCAACAATGGCAGGACAGCCTCCCCCACCCAAATACAGAGGCCTTTGAAGCCCACTCCATCTGTGCAGAGGTCATTACAATACAGTACCCCTTGGTTTCATCTCTATTTTGAACTGATATGCAGCCACGCCACTTAAATTGTAAATTAACTCAATAAGAAACAATAGTGTTGCTTTGATCACATCAGAAGGTATCCTCTTCGCAATCTACAAAATACAACAGCCACAAGACAACTTTGTTTGGGCGTCGAAAAAGACCATTCACCGAAACTGAAGAGATATAGTTAGCTAACGACCTCATTTTCCATGTGGAAAAAACGTTGGACAGAGACTTGCTAGCTACGTTTGATAGCTGGGATTTTCTACAAGAGATCTGCATCCGTAAAAAGCTTCTCCCAAGTGGGTGTGACAACTACTCCCGTTGCCTGCTATACTGCTGCTTGGATTCCACCTGGCGATTATGTTCACCATCTGCCCTGGCCTGTCTGCCCCTGTCTGGTACAGGTACCCCCGCCACACTCCCCCCTCTCTCCCAAGGTTTTGCTCGCCTCCAGCACAAACGCACTATTGGGATGAGTGACTTTGAACTTACAATGGCTTACAAAAGTCGTTTTATTTTTTTATTGTGCTTTATGCTATTTTGCCTCATGACTCCTGCGTGCTTTCTTGACTATGAACTTGCTTGTTTACCCGACCGTGCGACAGACTATGTTTGTTCCCACATTTGGGACTTACTCTATTGGTTACATGGACTCTTGGCATCCAACCCTATTCTAATCACCTCTTGCCGGCTTTGTGTTCATGTCACCTGATGAAATTGCTGTACAATATGATTTTGTTGCCATCTGATGCACATTCAAATGCCATAAGAAATCAACACTGCAGAGCTTTCCCTGTCCTCTGCCGTGGCCTGATTGTATTACTGCTGATGTTATCTGGAAATGTGCATGTACACCCTGGCCAATCTACTGTTGCTAGTCTACTGACTTGTGCTCTGATATCTACTTCACTGATTTCTGCTCTGGTAAAAGCCTGGGGTTTCTGCACGTTAACACTAGAAGCTTATTACCTAAAATGGATCAATTGAAAGTGTGGGTTCACAGCTCTAATCCAGATGTGTTGGTCATTACTGAGATGTGGTTAAGAAAGAGTGTTTTGAACACCGATGTTAACCTTTCTGGTTATAACCTTTTTTGGCAAGACAGATCTTCCAAAGTTGGTGGAGTGGCAATCTTTACCAAGGAACACCTTCAGTGCTCGGTTGTCTCCACCAAATCTGTCCCCCCAAAAATGTATTTGCTGGTTTTAAGCATTAAACTTTCAAATAGCTCTTTGTTGATTGTTGCTGGGTGTTATCATCCACCATCAGCACCGGCCTGTACCCTAAATGCCCTAAGCTCTCTCCTGGGCCATTACCCTAGCTCTGAATTTGTCCTACTAGATGACCTAAACTGGGACATACTTAAACCACCTGACCAAGTCCTAAAGCAATGGGACTCACTAAATATTTCTTAGATTATTACCAATCCCACAAGGTATGACTCCAAACACCCAGAAAAAGCTACTCCTTGATGTTATCCTAACAAATAATCCTGATAGGTATCAGTCTGGTGTTTTCTGTAATGACCTTAGTGATCACTGTTTTACAGCCTGTATTCGTAATGACTGCTCAGTGAAACGACCTGTCCTGATTCATCATAGACACTTGCTAAAAACCTTTAATGAGCAAGCCTTCCTTCATGACCTGGCCTCTGTA
Organism: Salvelinus namaycush; assembly: GCF_016432855.1. Lineage (NCBI taxonomy): Eukaryota > Metazoa > Chordata > Actinopteri > Salmoniformes > Salmonidae > Salvelinus > Salvelinus namaycush. Next base: position 38,434,286 of record NC_052310.1, on the reverse strand, counting down.
AATTAGTATAGAATCAGCTTGATCCCCTCTGTTGAAGACGCTTTGACCTTCTTTTTGATATTTTCAGTGGTATTGCTAACAAACACGCCCCCATAAGGAAAATGAGAATGACTGGCTGTCTTAATGTCTATAGTATTTTCTCTGATATGCAATCTGGTTTACGCTCATGTTATGGATCTGTCACTGCAACCTTAAAGGTCCTAAATGATGTCACCATTGCCCTTGATTCTAAGAAATGTTGACTTGTTGACTTGGCCAAAGCTTTTAATACGGTAGACCATTCCATTCTTGTGGACTGGCTAAGGAGTATTGGTGTGTCTTAGGGGTCTTTGGCCTAGTTTGCTAACTACCTCTCTCAAAGAGTGCAGTGTATAAATTCAGAAGATCTGCTGTCTCAGCCACTGCCTGTCAACAAGAGAGTACCCCAAGGCTTGATATTAGGCCCCACACTCTTCCCAATTTACATCAACAACATTGCTCAGGTAGTAGGAAGCTCTGTCATCCATTTATATGCAAATGATACAGTCTTATACTTAGCTGGCCCCTCGGTGTTGTGTTAAATGCTCTACAACAAAGCTTTCTTAGTGTCCAACAAGCTTTCTCTACCCTTAACCTTGTTTTGAACACCTCCAAAACAAAAGTAATGTGGTTTGGTAAGAAGAATGCCCCTCTCGCACACCGGTGTGATTATTACCTCTGAGGGTTTAGATCTTAAGGTAGTCACCTAATACAATTACTTGTGAGTATGGCTAGATGGTACACTGTCTTTCTCTCAGCACATATCAAGCTGCAGGCTAAGTTTTAATCTAGACTTGGTTCCCTCTATTGTTTCACCCCAGCTGCCAAACTAATCCTGATTCAGATGACAATCCTACCCATGCTAGATTATGGAGACATAATTTATAGGTAAGGCAGGTAAGGGTGCTCTCGAGTGGCTAGATGATCTTTACCATTCGGCCATCAGATTTGCCACCAATGCTCCTTATAGGACACATCACTGCATACTTCTCTGTAAACTGGTCATCTCTGTAAATCCATCGCAAGAACCACTGGTTGATGCTTATTTATAAAACCCTCTTAGGCCTCACTCCCCCATATCTGAGGTACCTACTGCAGCCCTCATCCTTCACATACAGTATAACACCCGTTCTGCCAGTCACATTCTGTTAAAGGTCCCCCAAAGCACACACATCCCTGGGTCGCTCCACTTTTCAGTTTGCTGCAGCTAACGACTGGAACGAGCTGCAAAAAAACACTCAAACTGGACAGCTTTATCTCCATCTTTTCATTCAAAGACTCAATCATGGACACTCTTACTGACAGTTGTGGCTGCTTCGCGTGTTTTATTGTTATCGCTACGTTCTTGCCCGTTGTGGTGTTGTCTGTGCCCAATCATGTTTGTACCATGTTTTGTGCTGCTACCATGTTGTGCTGCTGCCATGTTGTGTTGCTACCATGTTGTTGTCATGTTGGGTTGCTACCATGCTGTGTTGTCATGTGTTGCTGCCGTTGTCTTAGGTCTCTCTTTATGCAGTGTTGTGGTGTTTCTCTTGTCGTGATGTGTTTTTTGTCCTATATTGATTTATTTTTTAATCCGAGTCCCTGTCCCCGCAAGAGGTCTCTTGCCTTTTGGTAGGCCGTCATTGTAAATAAGAATTTGTTCTCAACTGACTTGCCTAGTTAAAATAAAATAAAAACTAAGTTTAGACATTAATTTACTAGCACCCTCTTGAATTTACCCATATTTCACTACATTGTAGAGCAGTGAGTGAACGTCCTATAACATAACGTTACCAGTACCAACATAATTAGGTAACAGCCAAGTTAATGTTGTTAGCTGGCATCCCCGTATGAAAAAAGATTGCAGTTAGAGTGCAGTATAACTGCAGTATGTGGCAAATACTGCATCCAAAATAACCGTTTTTTACTGCAGTAATTATGCAGTGTAACTACAGTTAGAGTGCAGTATAACTGCCGTTCAACTGCAGTACACTGCAGTTATTAACTGTGAAGTATAGATTCAGATAACTGTCCAAAATACCACAGTTGACTACAGTTACTGCACTTTTGCGGAAATCTTAATAATAAGCTAGCCAACTTAACAACACAAACTGCTAGCTAGCAAGCAAACATACCGCCGCACTAATTTTTACATTTACATTTAAGTCATTTAGCAGACGCTCTTATCCAGAGCGACTTACAAATTGGTTACTTGGTTACTTACTAATGTTAACAAACCATCTAATGTTAGCAAACTAGCTAGCTAACTAATTCTGCTCGCAAGGACAAAAGAGCACCGACATAATTTAGCAAACTTAGTAAATTTAGTAGACATGCCAATGCCAATTACCTAAGTTAGTAGTTCGAGTTTACCCTCCATTATCTGTGGTCACAGTTCAAAAGGCTGAAATCAGTCCAATTAAATGGCTATGGGTTCCTAAAGTTCAGCAGTGCAGGCTATTCATTGAAATTCACATTGCAAGTTGCAACGTTGGCTGTGGCTTCGATTTGAACATAGTATGAAGCAATAAACAGGCCATGGAATGTACATTGGAATGTAGGCTGTGTATTAATGGCCTTACTACAATAGACTAGAGCTGGCTTCATTACCACAGATAATTTCACCCTTAATGACAGTGATCGACACTTTGTTTGAAGTGGTTTAGGGAGTGGCGTCTCTTTAACAAAGCAACTGGAACAGTTTCTACGAACAGTTATGTAGCCTAGTATCTAACACGAATGACAAAAATATTGGCTATTAATGCCTATAAACTGTAAATAATTAAGTCTATCACTTTTGTTTCATCCCTGATAATTTTTTATGCATTGTGTCCTTGTGTGGTTATTTTGCTTTTTAAAAAGAAATCACATTTTAATCATAAAAGTGTGTAGGCTAAGATTTATAGATCGCAACAAAAACAGCTTGCAGCCTCTGGCTGGCTGTGGTTAGCTGGAAATTGGCCGGCCGAATTTGAGATTAGAGAAATTCCTGGCTATTGTCTATCAAATGAACTCAAATCAAATCAAATTTAATTTGGCACATGCGCCGAATACAACAGGTGTAGACCTTACCGTGAAATGCTTACTTACAAGCCCTTAACCAACAATGCAGTTTTAAGAAAAAAGAGTTAAGAACATGTTTACTAAATAAACTAAAGTAAAACAAATTAAAAAGGTACACAATAAAATAACAAAAATGAGGCTATATACAAGGGGGTATCGGTACTGAGTCAATGTGTTGGGGTACAGGTTTGTCGAGGTAATTTGTACATGTAGGAAGGGGTAAAGTGACTATACATAGATAATAACAGTGAGTAGCAGCAGTGTAAAAGCAAAGGGTCAGGATGGCTTGCCTACGGCGTATAGCTGTCATCTGAGTGGAGGGTAAATGCCAGAGATACAAAAATGGCCTGCAGAGGGTTTGCAGCGGTCCTCTGAATGGGGGCTACCCGCCAGAGATGCAAATCACATCTTGAGCAGCAAACTTCACTCTCCCGCTGGCAGTAGGAATTTATTGCCTTTGGTGTAGCGAGTGGTGGGACATTTTTTGCTGTCTGGGTTGTAGCTAATTATTTAGCAAACTCGGATAGACAGTGCACGGTAACATAGCTCCCGTGAACCTGTGAACCATTTTGAAAAGCCTGCCTTCGAGGGCGAGAATGTCTTGGCAGATAGGAACGTAGGTGAGACATATCTACTCACTGCTAGCGTGATCGTGCAATTGGAAAAACACAAAGGCCACAGTAACTGCTACAAAACATGACATTTTTAGATCAGACAGTAAGCTCAAACTCTCCCGGGTTAAAATTCTAAAATACCGCTATAGTGTATAATTATGTCTGAAACACGCTCTCATCACTCATAATGATGTAGGAAGACTGGAAAAACACCACAAGTGGTGTCTAGTGGTTCCCTTTAAGTTCTTGAGTTCTCTATCAAAACATCAACCATGTGAGAGGTGATTTTATCATCTCAATACATGGATAGCTTTAAAGCACAGGCACTAAGGGGGAATGTTGTGTGACTGAAGAACTGCTGTTCAGGGGACTTGAAATATGCCTCAGTGCAGATAATAAAACCTAAATGTGGCTTTGGATCATTAAAACCAGGGCCTATGAGGTTTCCCTAGCCTCGGGCTCCAGCATTCAAAGACAGGTTCTTCATAACCTGTGAAGTATAGATTCAGAAAATTCCAAGGATATGGATCCCAAGAATAGAGTGTCTGGCTCGCGAGACTAAGTCTTCATAAACTGTGCTGCTCTACCACCGGTGCTTAATGGTCATGGATCATTCTGGGGAGAGAGCTGTTACCCTGCCCTAGGTAGATGGCTATTACTGGTCAGTCCTGTTTTCTTATCTGTAGCAGTGGTGGCATGGTGAACTGTGCTCAGGTGATGATGAGTAACCTTGGTGATCTGTAAACTGCTGTTAACTCCCAGAGCAAACATGTACACTTTAGCTCAGTAGGCTAATATAGTTTTCTGGCTCATATTTGTCTTGGGTTCAATACCAGGTTGGTTAAAAATCCACACTCGAATCCAGCCAAAGAGTGAGACAGCCTCTGGTTGAAGTGTACAGGCATTGTTTATGAGAGCTTGGCTTATATCAGTGTTTCTTAATCCTGGTCCTGGGGATGCAAAGGGGCGCACATTTTGAGGTGTGTAGTGCTGGGGCAAAAACAAAAATGTGCAACCCTTTGTGTCTTCAGGACCAGGATTAAGAAACCCAGGCTTATACAATAAAACAACATGTGTAGTAAACCTAAGTTATCACCTGCTGTCTGTCATTTCTCCACAGTATGATAATCAGTTCACCAACCTATATCACAGCAAGTTGGTGGCTCCTTAATTGGTGAGAACGGGCTTGTGGTAATGGCTGAAGCGGAATAGGTGGAAATATGGTTTCCATGTGATTGATGCCATTCCATTTACTCCATTCCGGGCATTATTATGAGCCCTCCTCCCCTCATCAGCCTCATGTGTTCTATACAGTTGAAGTCGGAGGTTTACATACACTTTAGCAAAATGCATTTAAACTCAGTTTGTCACAATTCCTGACATTAAATCCTAGTAAAAATTCCCCGTCTTAGGTCAGTTAGGATCACCACTTTTTTAAAGAATGTGAAATGTCAGAATAATAGTAGAGAGAATGATTTATTTCAGCTTTTATTTCTTTAATCACATTCCCAGTGGGTCAGAAGTTTACGTACACTCAATTAGTATTTGGTAGCATTGTCTTTAAATTGTTTAACTTGGGTCAAACATTTCGGGTAGCCTTCCACAAGCTTCCCACAATAAGTTGGGTGAATTTCGGCCCATTCCTCCTTACAGAGCTGGTGTAACTGAGTCAGGTTTGTCGGCCTCCTTGCTCGCACATTCTTTTTCAGTTCTGCCCACAAATATTCAACAGGATTGAGGTCAGGGCTTTGTGATAGACACTCCAATACCGACTTGTCCTTAAACTTTCACGATCGTCTTTAAGTAAATGAGTGGACCAAGGCGCAGCGTGATATGAATACATCTTCCTTTTTAATGAGAGAAGATGAACACGAACGAAACACTTTTACAAAACTAACAAAACAATAAACGACCGTGAAGCTACAAACGAAAGTGCACACACAAGCTACTAACGTTAAACATAGACAATTACCCACAACCAGCCTAATGCCTATGGCTGCCTTAAATATGGCTCCCAATCAGAGACAACAATAGACAGCTGTCTCTGATTGAGAACCAAACCAGGCAACCATAGACTTTCCTAAACACCTACACTGAACACAACCCCATACACTCTACAAAACCCCCTATACAATACAACCACCCAAGACGAGACAAATACACACAAACATCCCCCATGTCACACCCTGACCTAACTAAAATAATACAGAAAACAAAGATAACTAAGGCCAGGGCGTGACATAAACCAATTTGCCACAACTTTGGAAGCATGCTTTGGGTCATTGTCCATTTGGAAGACCAGAGTACGACAAAGACTGATGTCTTTGTAACGGCAGCCTTCCTCCTCTTCACAAGAAGAGAAGGTGTTACAAGGATCGGACCAACACGCAGCGTAGCCAGTGCTCAACATGTTTAATTACGAAACTGTGAACACTTACAAATAACAAAATAATAAATGTGGCAAACCGATACAGTCCTAGCTGGTGCAGAGAAACACAAAGACAGGAAACAACCACCCACAAAATCCCAACACACAACAAGGCACCTAAATATGATTCCCAATCAGAGACAACACAAAACACCTGCCTCTGATTGGGAACCATATTAGGCTTAACATAGAAACAGACAAACTAGACACACAACATAGAATGCCCACCCACCTCACATCCTGACCAACACTAAAACAAGCAAAACACACAAGAACTATTGTCAGAACGTGACAGTCTTGAGATGTTCAATAAATCCACAATTTTCCTTCCTCATGAAGCCAACTATTTTGTGAAGTGCACCAGTCCCTCCTGCAGCAAAGCACCCCCTCAACATGATGCTGCCACCTCCGTGCTTCACAGTTCCTCCAAACATAACGATGGTCATTATGGCCAAACAGTTCTATTTTTGTTTCATCAGACCAGAAGACATTTCTCCAAAAAGTACGTTGCAAACCGTAGTCTGGCTGTTTTATGGAGCAGTGGAGCAGTGGCTTCTTCCTTGCTTAGCGGCTTTTCAGGTTAGGTCGATATAGGACTAATTTTACAGTGGATATAGATACTTTTGTACCTGCTTCCTCCAGCATCTTCACAAGGTCCTTTGCTGTTATTCTGGGATTGATTTGCACTTCTCGCACCAAAGTACGTTCATCTCTAGGAGACAGAACGCGTCTCCTTCCTGAGCGGTATGATGGCTGCGTGGTCCCATGGTGTTTATACTTGCGTACTATTGTTTGTACAGATGAACGTGGTACCTTCAGGCGTTTGGAAATTGCTCCCAAGGACGAACCAAATCTGTGGAGGTCTACAATTTTTTCTGAGGTCTTGGCTGATTGCTTTTGATTTTCCCATGATGTCACGTAAAGAGGCACTGAGTTTGAAGGTAGGCCTTGAAATACATCCACAGGTACACCTCCAATTGACTCAAATGATGTCAATAAGCCTATCAGAAACTTCTAAAGCCATGACATCATTTTCTGGAATTTTCCAAGCTGTTTAAAGGCACAGTCAACTTAGTGTATGTGAACTTCTGACCCACTGGAATTGTGATACAGTGAGTTATAAGTGAAATAATCTGTCTGTAAACATTTGTTGGAAAAATTACTTGTGTCATGCACAAAGTAAATGTCCTAACCGACTTGCCAAAACTATAGTTTGTTAACAAGAAATTTGTGGAGTGGTTGAAAAACAAGTTAATGACTCCAACTGTATATATTTTGCACATATCTGGGGTTCAACACTGGTACTCCAATTTAGAATAGTTTATTTCAGGCATACGTCTACTATCAAATATATACTACTATGTCATACTACTGTACCACCAGAAAAAAGTTTGGTGAGCAAAACCCTCTTTGAATGTCGTACAAATCACAGTGATCGCATACATTTTCAAGTCCATGCGGGCACTTTGACATCCCCAGTCAGACAGGCAGTGAGTCAGGTTAAATTTACCGCTGTGCCCGGATGAACAAGGGGAAGACAAACAAGTACCTGGTCAATCATTACTTACTGATTAGACACAGTGTTAAACTGATCTCAACCTGGCTGCTGTAGCTCTGCCTGACAGAGAGAGAGAGGCCAAGGCAAATATTTGTGTGTGGGGGGTGGGTGTACGTGTGTGTGGATCTGTCTGCCCAGCATGGGAGGCATCAGAAATTCCCTTACCTGCTGTGCGACAAGATGAGAATTCTGTATGTCTCTGGTTCCAAGATCATCTTCAGTTATATAATTTATCCAAGTCTTTGAACTTGTTTTTATCTTGTGTAATGCCAGGCATACACTACACGATTTTGCCATGAGTTCACCACGATTAGTACGTCAGGACTTGCTTAGCTTGAGCTGGTCAAGGTTTCACCGATGATGGCTGTTCCATTTCCAGACCCCTGTCGGATGGGAATGGAGAATGTTGGGGGGTGTAACGATTGTCCTCCTCCTCTTCGGAAGAAGAGGAGGAGTAGGGATTGGACCAAAGCGCAGCGTGGAATGTGGACATAATGAAGTTTATTAAAGTAAAGACGAAAACCGAAAACACTTCAACAAACTACAAAATAGAACGTAGACAGACCTGAACTATGAGAACTTACATATAACACGAAGAACGCACGAACAGGTACAGACTACAACAAACGAACGAACAAACCGAAACAGTCCCGTGTGGTGCAACATACACAGACACGGAAGACACTCACCCACAAACAAACAGTGTGAACAGCCTACCTTTATATGGTTCTCAATCAGAGGAAACGTCAAACACCTGTCCCTGATTGAGAACCATATAAGGCTAATTACAAATGACCTAAACATAGAAACACATAACATAGAATGCCCACCCCAACTCACGCCCTGACCAACTAAACACATACAAAAACAAGAGAAAACAGGTCAGGAACGTGACAGGGGGCTGGTTTGGGTCCCTGTGTCGACTGTGTGGGGGATCTGTTGATGTGCCCTGATTGCGCCTGTGGGTCGCTCTGGATAGGAGCATTTGTTAAATGACTGGAATGTAGTGTAAATGTTGATGGCTTCACTACAGGTGGAATCTATGTTTTAAAAGAAAATAAAAATATAATAATAAAAATCACAGTAAAAAAGTGAGCACCCACGTCCTGGGGTTGAGGATGGATGGAATGAAAGATTTGGGACAAGGAAATTCGAGAAATATCAGCACATCCAAGTAGTGTATGCCCAGTTGTTAATGTTGACCAGGAGCACATTGCACCCTGTCCCTGACCTCTAAAGTTTAAATATGAAATACATGACAGAATAACCCTCTTTGTGAACTCACATGCAGAAAAAACACAGACACAACACGCTCAAACGCACACATATGAATGTAGTAAACACATGCAGACATGCACCCGGTCTGGTAATCTTTCTGAATGTACAGTAAGCTGACCTCTGTGCACGGTGTTCTTATTCTCATTTAGGCTAACAAGAACCGCGTTTGTGCTCAGCTCATGTATCTTACATGAACGTTACGACAGCAGTTTTCAACCATTTTAATTAATGTACTTGTGTCAGTCAAAACAATACTGTTATTCCGCAGAATCTTTTTCTCTTCTTTCCAACAATGGCTTTGTAACTTACTTTGATCGGTTTACGCTAGAACGGCTGACGCAAGAACATACATTGTCTTTAGGAAATGTACCTTTTTCTAGTTAGTTTTGGAGATGACAGTATCTCTAGTAGATGCTGTGGAAAACCGCACGTCTGCACGGTTTTACATTGTACATCACTCAGACGTTTAATGACGTGCCACTCATTCTGACAACCCATTCATACGTAATGCAGCACACTGGCGTAAACCATATCAACATACAGTATGACGTACAGCACATCGTACCATACAAAACAGATACAGTATATAGGCTACAGTCTAGCTGTGTGAATCCAGGGAAGAGAGTCAACATTTATTGGTTACATACACATGGTTAGCAGATGTTATTGTGAATGTAGCAAAATGCTTGTGCTTACAGTTCCGACAGTGCAGCAATATTTAACAAGTAATATCTAACACACACAAATCTAAGTAAAGGGATGGAATAAGAATATATAAATATATGGATGAGCACTGCCAGAGTGCATAGGCTAAGATGCAATAGATAGTATAGATAGTATAGTGGTTGTTGTCCTTGATGATCTTTTTGGCCTTCCTGTGACATCGGGTGCTGTAGGTGTCCTGGAGAGTAGGTAGTTTGCTCCCAGTGATGCATTGTGCAGACCCCACCACCCTCTGGAGAGCCCTGTGGTTGTGGGCGTTGCAGTTGCCGTACCAGGCGGTGATACAGCCCAACAGGATGTTCTCAATTGTGCATCTGTAAAAGTTTGTGAGGGTTAAAGTTGACAAGCCAAATTTCTTCAGCCTCCTGAGGTTGAAGAGGTGCTGTTGCGCCTTCTTAACCACACTGTCTGAGAAGGAGAGCCCACGGTCCTTGGTAGATGGCACATCGGTGGCACTGTGTTATCCTCAAAGCAAGCAAAGAAAATGTTTAGCTTGTCTGGCAGCAAGACGTCGGTGTCCGCGACGTGGCTGGTTTCCCTTTTGTAGTCCGTGATTGTCTGTAAACCCTGCCACATACATCTCGTGTCTGAGCCGTTGAATTGCGACTCCACTTTGTCTCGATATTGCCGTTTGATTGCCTTGCGGAGGGAACAACTACTCTGTTTGTATTCTGCCATATTCCCTGTCACCTTGCCTTGGTTAAATGCGGTGCTTCGTGCTTTCAGTTATGCATGAATGCTGCCATCTATCCATGGTTTCTGGTTAGGGTAGGTTTTAATAGTCACAGTGGGTACAGCATCTCCTATACACTTCTTGATAATCCCAGTGACCGTCTCGGTGTACATGTCCATATTATACCCAGAATCCACCCGGAACATATCCCAGTCCGCATGATCAAAACAATCTTGAAGCGTGGATTCCGATTAGTCAGACCAGCTTGGAATAGTCCTTCGCACGGGTGCTTCCTGTTTGAGTTTCTGCCTATAGGAAGGGAGGAGCAAAATGGAGTCGTGATCAAATTTGCTGGAAGGAGGGCGGGGGAGGGCCTTGTATGCATCACGGAAGTTAGAATAACAATGATCCAGTGTTTTTCCAGCGTGAGTGCTACAGTCTATATGCAGATAGAATTTAGCTAGCCTTTTCCTCAAATTTGCTTTGTTAAATCCCCAGCTACAATAAATGCAGCCTCAGGATATATGGTTTCCAGTTTGCATGAAGTTCCTTGAGGGCCATCGTGGTATCGGCTTGAGGGGGGAAATTGGGACATTAAAACTATTGAATCAAAAAAGTGTTAAACAAATCAACATATATTTTAGATTTTTCAAAGTAGCCACCCTTTGCCTTGATGACAGCTTTGCTTTTCCAACAGTCTTGAATGAGTTCCCACATATGCTGAGCACTTGATGGCTGCTTTTCCTTCACTATGCGGTCCAACTCTTCCCAAATCATCTCAATTGGGTTGAGGTCAGGTGATTGTGGAGGCCAGGTCATCTGATGCAGCACTCCATCACTCTCCTTCTTGGTCAAATAGCCCTTACACAGACTGGAGGTTTGTTGGGTCATTGTCCTGTTGAAAAATAAATGATAGTCCCACAAAGCGCAAACCAGATGGGATGGTGTGTCACCAGCAAAGCACCCCCACACCATCACACCTCCTCCTTCATGCTGGGAACCACACATGCGGAGATCATCCATTCACCTTCTCTGCGTCTCACAAAGACACTGCGGTTGGAACCAAAAATCTCAAATTTGGGCTCATCAGACCAAAGGACAGATTTCCACTAGTCTAATGTCCATTGCTCGTGTTTCTTAGCCCAAGCAAGTCTCTTCTTATTATTGGTGTCCTTTGGTAGTGGTTTCTTTGCAGAAATTCAACCATGAAGGCCTGATTCACGCAGTCTCCTCTGAACAGTTGATGTTGAGATGTGTCTGTTACTTGAACTCTGAAGCGTTTATTTTGGCAGCCATTTCTGAGGCTGGTAACTCTAATGAACTTATCCTCGACAGCATAGGTAACTCTGGGTCTTCCTTTCCTGTGGCTGTCCTCATGAGAGCCAGTTTCATCATAGCGCTTGATGGTTTTTGCGAACGCACTTGAAGGAACTTTCAAAGTTCTTGAAATTTTCCATATTGACCTTCATGTCTTAAAGTAATGATGGACTGGCATTTCTCTTTGCTTATTTGAGCTCTTCTTGCCATAATATGGACTTGGTCTTTTACCAAATAGGGCTATCTTCTGTATACCACCCCTACCTTGTCACAACACAACTGATTGTCTCAAAGGAGGAAAGATATTCCACTATTTAACTTTCAACAAGGCACACCTGTTAATTAAAATGCATTCCAGGTGATTTTGAAGCTGGTTGAGAGAATACCAAGAGTGTGCAAAGCTGTCATCAAGGCAAAGGGTGGCTACTTTGAAGAATCTCAAATAAAACGTATATTTTGATTTGTTTAACACTTTTTTGGTTACTACATGATTCCATATGTGTTATTTTATAGTTTTGATGTCTTCACTATTATCCAACGATGTAGAAAATTATAAAAATAAAGAAAAACCCTTGAATGAGTAGGTTTGTCCAAACTTTTAACTAGTACTGCTATAGACTGAATATACACAAGTGATGTCTTCTAAATTAACAAGATAATGGCAAAGCCAAAAAGCCTTGGCTATTAAGCACAGATAAATATAACTCAAAAAAAGGTTTAACATATTTTCCAGACCTGAGCTCTTTAATGTACAGTATGTGTTTTATTTATTACATTTACTTGTGGAATGTTACCGAATAGATAACAACAATAGCAATAAGCATCTGGTGGTAGAGAGTCAGGCTGAGAATGGAGTGAATGTGTACTGTACTGTGCAACAAGGCTGTTGGCCAGGTGTAAATTGTTTGGAAATCAAAATAATCCATCCACCCTTGATGAGCTATCAGCAGGACAATAGTTTATTGGCGAGTTTATGGACTTTACATGTATTAATGGATGTTTGCGAGGTTTGTCGCTTTGCATATCCCACCAAATGCACTGTTTTCTCACCACATCTGGATGGATCCATAATAAATTACTACGGGAATAAATATCACTGAATTATTGAAATAAAGTAGGCTAATGCAATTGAAGACATCAAATGGTTCCTTACTGAAACACCCAAAGTCATCCAATTGTTATAATAGGATTTGAAGCAATAGCCCACGTGTGGACAACTATTTCACCACCGTTTCACGCTGAAAGAGAGACCACCTGTAAAACATGTTGTGTTGTTTGGCAAAACTAGGCTCGTTAACAACCTTGGAATATGCAATCGAAACGTCTGGCCGGCATGGACCTATGTAGGATTATTTGGAAAAGTAAGCAAGGACCAACAAGCTCCATAAAGACGCCCTCTGGTGGTCATACTAGCACCAATGGCAACAATTGCCATTGGATTTCATTTGAGAGAAACAGTGGTTTAATTGACCCTGGTCAGTCAATAGGCCACTCTTCCCTTTGCCAGCCTCTAGCTGACTCGACGGTTAACCAGTCAACTTCTAGTGAATCTGTTTTCATTTGAACAATTTACTATCTGTGATGTGCTAGAATTGATGTAAAGAAAAAATCCACTGGGGTTGATCTGCTTCATCCATTTTTTATGCAGCTCTCTGCCCCCCTGATTGCTGAATCATTAACCCATATTTTTAACATGATGATTATATCTGGTACTATCCCCAAGGTTTGGAAGGTGGCCCATGTACTCCCCCTTCACAAAGGTGATGACCCTTGTGATCGAAATAATTATCGCCCTATTTCTAAACTTTCCTGCCTAGCTTAAAAATGAGAATCCTAAGTAATTCTCAGCTAAGATCTTTCTTATCTTTATAATGTATTCTTAATGTACATTATTCAGGTTTTAGACCAGGTCATACACCGTACTATCTCTGCTGCATCCCTAGTTATAAATGATGTGGTTACATTGTGCTGTCCTCTTTATTGATCTGTCAAAGGCTTTCGATACTATTGATCACTCATTGCAAATTCAGAGGCTTTCCTCAATTGGCCTCGACCAGCTTGCTGGTCTACTGATGACGTTAAATCAAGTTTCCTGGATATTACAAAAGGTGTCCTGTAGGGGTTGATTTTGGGTCCTGTACTTTTTACTGTTTCCATTAACAATGTCGACTTGTCTGTAAAGAAATTGTAACCTGCACTTGTATGCTGATGATACTGTCGTGTATGCTATTTCCCCCACAGTCGACCAGGCTCTATCTGAACTACAGTCTGCATTCATTGTATAATATAACACTTTATTGACCTGAAATGAGTATTGAACGCAGGTAAAACTAAGTATATGTTGTTCTCTAAAGCGCATAAAAGTAACTGATGACTTAAGCATATGTACTTTGGATGTTTTCCTTATTGATCATGTCCCTGCTTACAAATACCTGGGCATCTGGATAGATGAAAAGCTGTTGATGAGTCAGTTAAGAAGCCGAGAATAAAAATGGGCTTCCTCTATAAAATAAACGTCCTGCCTCTCGCTAAATATTAGAAAGAAGATTATTCAGTCGACATTCCAATCGGTCCTAGACTATGGCACATCCCCTGGATGAACGCAGCTGCCACTTCAATAAAGCCGTGAGATGCAGTTTATTATGGCGCACTGCTTTTTATTGCGGGTGACAATTTTAGTGCTCATCACTACATTCTCTACCAGAAAGTTGGTTGGCCCTCTTTGATGTCACGTAGGCTGATACACTGATCCGAAAATCGTATTACAGTGAAATGTATAACTGTAAATGTTCTACAGTAGTTTTACAGGGCAGTAACACATTTTATAATCATATAAAGTACTGTAATTACATTTTTTAACAAACATCCTTGTGTAATAATAAGCCATTAACTAATATGTTACATTCACTGATAAATTTAACTCCCACTAAGATAATTTATGTTTAAAACAATTCTGCGGTTCTGTGCATGGTGGTCCTCAAGAGCTTTTGATGGCTGATCTGGTGGTCCCTGGAAAGGAAAAGGTTTATAACCACTGCGTTAAAATCCAAGCCTTTGGTTTTTGTGTCTATTAGACAGTGTGCATGATCACAGTGGATTGTATTTGTTCTCTTATTAAACAGTTAGATGACAGCCTCCCAAATCCCCTGTATATTAGCTTTGGAGATATTTGAGCAAAACAATTAATTTGTGAGTAATAACGGAAACTTGAGATAAAGACATGTAATACCTCTGTTTGCACTGCCGTGTATCGTCCCAGTAAGCCACATGTCAGAGTCACATGTTGGCACAGCAGTGGTAGCTCAGCGGTAATTACACCTACAGCCATTGATTGAGTTCCCTTGCTGCTACCAGGTGCTGTGCAACAAAGGATGACATGTAGCACTTTTGTGTGGATAATGTGAGTCTTTGAAGAGAAGTGTCTCCCCCAGCAGCAATCAAGAGCTGCCCTTCATCTGTGGCTTCAGCCCTGTGGAAGTAGAGGATGAGAGAGACTGGTCCAGGACTGTCTGAGTATCTGGAGGACACTAGTAGAGACATCTTGCTTGTTGTGAAGACAAGTACTTTAGAGCTGTCTTCAATCTCTCTATGACAAAGGTTATTTGTCATGTGCACAGGCTACAACAGGTGTAAAAAAGGACAGTGACATTCATACCTTGAGAGCTCTTTCCAACAATGCTGTAATAATAAAAGTAATATAGATAATAGAAAATAGAATACAAACATATTTATTTTACATAACATTCAGGATTATCTTTATTGCCATTTCATTCATCACAAATGAACAAAATATCCAGATAGAAAAATATACACTTAGTGTACAAAACATTAGGAACACCTTCCTAATATTGCGTTGCAGCCCCTTTTGTCCTCAGAACAGCCTCAATTTCGAGCATGGACTCTAACACTATACCCCATTCAAAGGCACTTAAATCTTTTGTCTTGCCCATTTACCCTCTGAATGGCACACATACACAATCCATGTGTCAATTGTCTCAAGGCTTAAAAATCCTGTCTCATTTGTCTCAAGACGTAAAAATCCTGTCTCCTCCCCTT
Organism: Salvelinus namaycush; assembly: GCF_016432855.1. Classification (NCBI taxonomy): domain Eukaryota; kingdom Metazoa; phylum Chordata; class Actinopteri; order Salmoniformes; family Salmonidae; genus Salvelinus; species Salvelinus namaycush. The sequence continues at coordinate 38,418,576 of NC_052310.1, read as the reverse complement.
CATTTACACTGATTGAAGTTCATTTAAAAGGTGACATCAATAAGGGATCAAATCTTTCACCTTGATTCACCTGGTCAGTCTATGTAATGGAAAGAACATGTTTTGTACACAGTGTACAGTATACCATCACTCTAAGCACACACATCACATAAAAATACCACTTTTATAAACTTTTATGAACTGAGCAACACATACATTTGATTAAACATCTTGCTGTATGAACACTGTATTTGGTAAAAATGGTGTATTTGACAGACATATTAGTAAATCAAGACAAAAACATAATGTCGTTCTACAACATCACATGGTTGTGAAAATAATGTCAAATTCAGATGGAATGATTGCATTCTTTTTCCTATCTTTTTTTCACACTAACTGGTATTCAGCCATTTCAAGTACGTATCCCACATATTCAGAAACATTTCGTAGCTATAACATATGGCTTGTTAATTACAGCTGTAAAATTCCTCTGTCTAGTCTCCATTCAATTCACTGTCATGAGTCTGTTCTCCTTATTAGGGCCTTCTAGAAGGTGGGGCCTGTCTCTGGAGGAAAGGGCCAGAGTTGCCTCCCTCACCCCATCTCCCCTCACCCATCGCTGGCCATGCTTCCCCGTCGGCTCAGCCTCAACTCCACCAGGCCCATCTTATTGATGGAGCTCTTGAGGGAATTCTGGAACATGGAGCTGGATAAGCAGTAGATGACCGGGTCCAGGGCGCTGTTAAGGTAGGTGAAGCCAATGGACAGGCTGAAAAGCTGGCCTGCCATTTTGTAGGAGTCACAGTCCCAAGGTCTGAACGCCTTGATATAGAGCGAAACTAGGCCTGTGGCGATGCCAGGAAAGAAACACAGCACAAACACAGCCACAATTAGCCCCACCACCCGGATGGCCCGCCGCACCTTCTTCTCTTTGTCCAGCTGCCGTTGGCGCAGGATGCAGGCGATCCTGGCTGAGCAGAACAGCAGGAGCAGCAGGGGCAGGAAGAACTCCCCGACGAACACCATGTAGTGCAGCAGGATCGCCGGGGGAATCACGGTGTAGGAGCTGAAGCTGCGGCACAGGGAGATGTTGCCATGCTCCACTAGGAGGTTGGTGGCCAGCAGGGGGAGCCGCAGGGAGATCACTACCGCCCAGATGCCCCCCGCCACCATTCCCGCCTGAGTAGACGTCATGTGGTTGATGCGGTGGTGTGGATGGACCACCTTGAAGTAGCGGTCGAAGGCCACGCTAGTCATGAAGGCAATGCTTGCTGAACGGTTGACAGCCAGCATGAAGAGGTTGATCCGGCACCAGGCGTCGCCAAACACCCATTGTTCCCCACGGAGCAGGTTGTCAATGCGGAAGGGCAGGCAGATGAGCAGCATGAAGTCAGCCAGGACCAGGTTGAAGAGGAACAGAGTGTTGACCCTCCAGATCTTCAGATGGCAAGTGAAGATCCACAGGGCCACTACGTTGCCTGGCAGGCCCAGTATGAGCTCTATAATCAGGACAGGAGGCAGTATGTCGGCCACCAGATTCTGAGCGGATGGGCAGTGCAAGGACTGGTTCTCTCTGCCAGTAGAGTTATCTTGTGCTACTGTAGCCATTTCAGCCATCGTTAGATTAAGTATGATTTCGCTTCCAGGAAACGTTGGATGTTGCCGTTTTTTTCACAAAGTCCACCTCTTCCGCTTTTCAGAGGATCTCAGGGGAATATCTGTACGAACAAGGAAAATGTGAGAAAATTAGTACATTTTTAACTGGGTCATAAAAAAGTACATTTTTAACTGGGTCATGCTTTCAAGACAGAAACAGACAAATGTATTTTCTAAGAAATGTTCATTTTAATATCTTAATTTAACCTTTATTTAAAACTTCTTAGGGCTGAGATCCCGGTAACGGGATCGATATGACAACAGCCAGTGAAAGTGCAGGGCGCCAAATTCAAAAAACAGAAATCTCATAATAAAAATTCCTCAGACATACATGTGTTTTATACCATTTTAAAGGTAATCTTGTTGTTATTCCCACCAAAGTGTCCGATTTCAATTATGCTTTTCAGCGAAAGCACCACACAAGATTATGTTAGGTCACACCAAACCACAATAAGCACAGCCATTTTTCCAGCCAAAGATAGGAGTCACAAAAAGCACAAATAGAGATAAAATTAATCACTAACCTTTGATGATCTTCATCAGATGACACTCATAGGACTTCATGTTACACAATACATGTATGTTTTGTTTCATAAAGTTCATATTTATATAAAAAAATCTGAGTTTACATTAGCGCGCTACATTCACTAGTTCCAAAAACATCCAGTGATTTTGCATAGCCACATCGTTTCAACAGAAATACTCATCATAAATGTAGATGATAATACAAGTTATACCCATTGAATTATAGATACACCTCTCCTTAATGCAACCGCTGTGTCAGATTTCAAAAAAACTTTACGGAAAAAGCAAACCATGCAATAATCTGAGAAGGCGCTCAGAACAATAGTCAAATTAGCCGCCATGTTGGAGTCAACAGAAACCAGAAATTACATGATAAATGTTTCCTTACCGTTGATGATCTTCATCAGAATGCACTCCCAGGAATCCCAGGTCCATAAATGCTTGATTTGTTCAATAATGTCCGTTATTTATGTCCAATTAGCTACTTTTGTTAGCGCATTTGGTAAACAATTCCAAAGTCACGAAGCGCGTTCCTTAAAAGCTGACGAAATGTCCAAAAGTTCAGTAACAGTCAGTAGAAACATGTCAAATGATGTATTGAATCAATCTTTAGAATGTTGTTAACATAAATCTTGAATAACTTTCCAACCGGATAATTACATTGACTTCAGATGAGCGATGGAACAGAGCTCCCTCTTATGTGAACGCGCATGGTTAAAGCATGGTCAGGTCATGGCAGACTTGACTAATTCCTCTCTCATTCGGCCCCCCTTCACAGTAGAGGCATCAGACAAAGTTCTACAGACTGTTGACATCTAGTGGAAGCCGTAAGAAGTGAAACGTCATTCATATCTCGCTGTGATTTCAATGGGATCTTGGTTGAAAATCGACCAGCCTAATAATTTCCACTTCCTGTTTGGATTTTTTCTCAGGTTTTTGCCTGCCATATGAGTTCTGTTATACTCACAGACATAATTCAAACAGTTTTCTATTGTCACAGGCCGGCTCATAGCCTGTGACAAAAATGAGGGGACACGAACAACAGGTATAGGCCAATTAAAAAGGTTCTTTATTCTAAACCAAAACTATTAACTTTAAACAAAGAAAAAGGAATGAGGTGTGGAAGTATCATAATGTAAGGTGTATGTAAAGTGCATGGATGCGTGAATCTGTGTGTGTGTGTGAACATGACTGAGTGAAAACTATGCAAAACTACAAAGGAACAAACAAAACAGGATCATACCTGGAGGAGCAGAGAGAGAGAGAGAGAGAGAGAGAGAGAGAGAGAGAGAGAGAGAGAGAGAGAGAGAGAGAGAGAGAGAAGTGATTAGTGAAGCAAGTTTAAATACCCTGAGCCCAGGTGGCTCCAATCACTAACGACCCTCCTCTGCCTGCAGGAGGAACCGCCCCTGCAATGCAGAGGAGGGGCCGTGACACTATCCAATACTAATAATAATATGCATATATTAGCAACTATGACTGAGGAGCAGGCCGTTTACTCTGGGCACATCTGTGCACCTTTCATCCAAGCTACTCAATACTGCCCCTGCAGCCACAAGAAGTTAACTAGGCAAGTCAGTTAAGAACAAATTCTTATTTACAATGACACATCAATTTACAGAAATACTCATCATAAATGTTGATGAAAATACATGTGTTATGCATGGAACTTTAGATAAACTTCTCCTTAATGCAACCGCTGTGTCAGATTTCAAAAAAGCTTTACCGAAAAAGCACACCATGCAATAATCTGAGTACAGCGCTCAGAGCCCAAACAAGCCAAAAAGATATCCGCCATGTTGTGGAGTCAACAAAGTCAGAAATAGCATTATAAATATTCACTTACCTTTGATGATCTTCATCAGAATGCACTCCCAGGAATCCCAGTTCCACAATAAATGTTTGATTTGTTCGATAAAGTCCATAATTTCTGTCCAAATAACTCCTTTTGTTCGCGCATTTAGTACACAATCCAAACTGACGACGCGCTTGCAGGTCCAGGCGAAAGTTCAGACGAAAAGTCATATTAAAGTTCGTAGAAACATGTCAAACTAAGTGTAGAATCAATCTTTAGGATGTTTTTATCAAAACTCTTGGGAGACACGGAGTTCTTTAAAATAGCAGGCCGGGGATAGCAGAAGTGTCCTCACCGACGTTCGGCAAAGGCCGGTTGAGGGCACAATGGACGGAATTACATTGGCAGACCAGTCGTGATGGATCGGCGGGGCTCCGTGTCGACAAAGGGTCCAGGCCAATTGGCAAAAGAGGTATTGTAGCTGGAGTAATTTAATTTGCTAGCCGGGAGATGCGCATGGCTCGACGCTAACTGGTGCTAGCTTCGGGACAAGGGCATTAGCCACTCGGTAGCAGCTAGCCAGCTGCGATGATCCGATGCAAAGGTCCAGAGCTTACGACAGGAATCCGGTGATGTAGTGGCTTCTAGTCGTGTTAGTGAAGAGTACGGCAGGCATCAGCTGTGTAGCTGCTGATAATAATGTTTACATACTGCTTTACTCATCTCATATGTATATACTGTATTCTATTCTACTGTATTTTAGTCAATGCACTCCAACTTTGCTTGTCCTAATATTTATATATTTCTTAATTCCATTCTTTTACTTTTAGATGTGTTTGTATTGTTGTGAATTGTTACATACTACTGCACTGTTGGAGCTAGGAACACAAGCATTTCGCTACACCCGCAATAACATCTGCTAAATATGTGTATGTGACCAATAACATTTTATTTGATTTAAATAGTGACTTCCCATTTTTCCAATTAAACAATGTTCTGTTTTAAATTCAAATATTACACACCCTTTCACTTCTTTGTATATTCCAGCCTCACTTGCCATGCATTCAGAAAAAACACAGCATAGAATGAAACGATGTATGTTCTAAGCTCAAAATGGACTCCTCCCTTCAGTGCATGTTCACTGGAAATGCTTGTTACGTTTGCTTGTAAACACTGTATGTTTCATGAACAGCTGATGAAATTACCTTTTGATGTAGAATAAGCCTTTGATGAGAAACATGAAACAGACATGAGAAACCACATTTCGAAACAACATACAGTTATATATATATTGTTACGTTCCCCACAAAGAAAACCTAAAATGACGCTCAAACAGAAGGGGAAAGTAACAGAGTCACTGACCAACAACCAAAATGAAACAGGTGGGGTTTTAGGCGGGGTTCTGAAAGACCCTGGATCATAAAAGACACAACCCATGAGCGGCCACTAAATTTGCCCAAGAAGAGGCAAACAAAAGAAAAACCCACAACAAACTTAAAGACAGGAATCAAACCAAAAAGGTGGAGATAAACAAAATCTGGGAAATCAGAAAAAGGATTGTTTGTCTAGAAATCAAAATAGGGAGAGAGCCAACGAAAGGTCAACTAAAGACAACTGCTAGCTAATATTGCAAGTTATAGCATTGTAATAGTGTATGTGTCAGTTGTCTAAGGAGGACATTAAACTTAACCATCTAGTTATCGGTCGTGTCGTGGCATCCCTTTCAACCACACACCTCACAAGTGTAATCATGACAATGTTTTAACATTTTAAGATATTTAGAATATGTATCCACTACTCACCAGTTGAGTCATGCCTTTGGGGTCAGTGTGAAAACAATCGGGTTTGAAAGGCAGTCTATGCTCCCCTCAACATTTATGTATCTCCTCTCCTGTGTGTCTCCACTGTTCAGGCTTTTCTGTTGGTTTAAAGAGGAACGTCTTGAGATTAACTTTAAGAATGACTTCCTTTGAGGACTGGCCAGAGCCAGTGTGACATCACAAACAGCAAGATCTCTGAGCTAATTCAGGAAGTTTTCAGTCAAAGCCCAACCTTCATTTCTATGTCATCTGTCTCACCCACACCGCTTTATTTTTGTCTTCATTTTGACATGCAACTGCTTGTTCACAGCCCTAGCTGATTTTGTTCCAAATACCAGTGAATCATGGTAAAGACTTAACATGAGATACGAGATGGTGAAATGGGCTGGCCTTATAGGAAGAAAACTAGGCATACATCTGGGGGATGACTTTTTGCTGAGGCACACAGTTCCACTTTTACACAAGAGTCAGCAAAAAAAAATCTAACCAAACTTGATTTGTCACATGCGCCGAATACAACAAGTGTAGACCTTACCATAAGAATTTGTTCTTAACTGACTTGCCTAGTTAAATAAAGGTAAAATAAAAAAAATAAAAAAAAACGTGAAATGCTTACTTACAAGCCCTTAACCAACAGTGCAGTTCAAGAAGAGTTAAGAAAATATTTACCAAATTAAGTACAAATTATTTAAAAAGTAACGTAATAACATAACAATAACGAGGCTATATACAAGGGGGCACCGGTACCAAGTCAGTGTGCGGAGCTACAGGTTAGTTGAGGTAATTTGTACATGTAGGTAGGGGTGAAGTGACTATAAATAGATAATAAACAGGGAGTAGCAGCAGTGTACAAAACAATGTAAATAGTCCGGTGGTGAATTGATTAATTGTTCAGCAGTCTTATGGTTTCTGGGTAGAAGCTGTTGAGGAGCCTTTTGGTCCTTGACTTGGCGCTCCGGTACTGCTTGCCTTGCGGTAGCAGGGAAAACAGTCTATGACTTGGGTGACTGGAGTCTCTGACAATTTTATAGGCTTTCCTCTGACACCGCCTATTATATAGTTTGTGGATGGCAAGAAGCTTGGCCCCAGTGATGTATTTGGACGTATGCACTACCCTCTGTAGCGCCTTATGGTCAGATGCCGAGCAGTTGCCATACCAGGTGGTCACGCAACTGGTCAGAATGCCCTCGATGGTGCAGCTGTATAACTTTTTGAGGAACTGGGGATCCATGCCAAATCTTTTCAGTCTCCCGAGGGGAAAAAGGTTTTGTTGTGCCCTCTTCACGACTGTCTTGGTGTGTTTGGACCATGATATTTCGTTGGTGATGTGGACACCAAGGAACTTGAAACTCTCGACACGCTCCACTACAGTCCCGTCGATGTTAATGGGGGCATGTTCGGCCTGCCTTTTCCTGTAGACCACGATCAGCTCCTTTGTCTTGCTCACATTGAGGGAGAGGTTGTTGTCCTGAGACCACACTGCCAGTTCTCTGATCTCCTCCCTAAAGGCTGTCTCATCATTGTCTGTGATCAGGCCTACCACTGTTTTGTTGTCAGCAAACTTAATGATGGTGTTGGAGTCGTGTTTGGCCACGCAGTTGTGTGTGAACAGGGAGTTATTGAGGTGGCTAAGTACACACCCCTGAGGAGCCTCAGTGTTAAGGGTCAGCGTGGCAGACGTGTTGTTGCCTACCCTTATCACCTGGGGGGCGGCCCATTAGGAAGTCCAGGATCCAGTTGCAGAGGGAGGTGTTTAATCCCAGTATCCTTAGTTTAATGATGAGCTTCGTGGGCTCTATGGTGTTGAATGCTGAGCTGTAGTCAATGAACAGCATTCTCACATAGGTGTTCCTTTTGTACAGGTGGGAAAGGGCAGTGTAGACTACGGTTGAGATTGCATGCGAATTGAAGTGGATCTAAGGTATCCAGGAGTATGCTGTTGATGTGAGCCATGACCAGCCTTTCAAAGCTCTTCATGGCTACCGACCGGTAATCATTTAGTCAGGTTACCTTTGCTTCTTTGGGCACAGGGACTATGGTGGTCTGCTTGAAACATGTAGGTATTACAGACCCGGTCAGGGAGAGGTTAAAAATGTCAGTGAAGACACTTGCCAGTTGGTCCGCGCATGCTTGGAGTACACGTCCTTGTAATCTGTCTGGCCCCGCAGCTTTGTGAATGTTGACCTGTTTAAAGGTCTTGCTCACATCGGATACCGAGAGCGTTATCATACAGTCATCCAGAACAGCTGGTGCTCTCGTGCATGCTTCAGTGTTGCTTGCCTCGACGCAAGCATAAAAGGCATTTAGCTCATCTGGTAGGCTCGCGTCACTGGGCAGCTTGCGTCTGGGTTTCCCTTTGTAGTCCGTAATAGTTTCCAAGCCCTAACCACATCCGACGAGCGTCATAGTCGGTGTAGTAGGATTCAATCTTAACCTGTTATGGCTGCAAGGGAAAGTATTGAGTAGCCAGATAAAAGATGCCCATTTCAAACGGCCTCGTACTCAATTCTTGCTCGTACAATATGCATATTATTATTACTATTGGATAGAAAACACTCTCTAGTTTCTAAAACCGTTTGAATTATTTCTCTGAGTGAAACAGAAGTCATTCTGCAGCACTTTTCCTGACCAGGAAGTGGAATGTCAGAAATCTATGCTCTGTTCAACTTCTTGCCTATACATGGGCATAAGACGTAAGAGGCTACGTACACTTCATACACCTTCCCCTGGTTGGTCAAGAGGTTGTGAGAGAATTTTTTTTGTGTTTATCTTGGTCTAAGGTGGAATAAAAGCTCTTTCTTTGACGTGACCGTCCACTTCCTGTTTCTGGAGCGCGCGAAAGAGGACATGGATATGCCTTCTGTTTAGCTGTCGTTATGAACGACTAACATCTCCGTCTTAGATTTTATTTGATACATGTGACCATATCATCGTAACGTATGTTTTTTCAATATAGTTTAATCAGATTATTGAAATTTTTTCGGGAGTTTTGCCGTGTTCCGTTCTCTGACTTTGTTTACGTTGGAGAGATCCGTACCACTTGGCAAGTGCCCATGCTAAATGAAGAGGGATATTTGCCGTTCCAGATCAAAACAACGACTGTTCTGGACAAAGGACACCTTGTCCAACATTCTGACGGAAGATCACCAAAAGTAAGAAACATTTTATGATGCTATTTCTAATATCTGTCGTGCATGTGAACTGGTCGTGGGCGCCCAAGTGTTTCTGGCTATTGTGGCTACGCTAATATAGCGCTACATTTTGTTTTCGCTGTAAAACATTTCATAAATCGGAAATATTGTCTGGAATCACAAGATGCCTGTCTTTCAATTGCTGTACACTATGTATTTTTCAGAAATGTTTTATGATGAGTAATTAGGTATTTGACGTTGGTGTCTGTAAATATTATGGCTGCTTTCGGTGCAATTTCTGATTGTAGCTGAAATGTAAACTATGATTTATACCTGAAATATGCAAATTTTTCGAACAAAACATATGCTATACAATAAATATGTTATCAGACTGTCATCTGATGAAGTTGTTTCTTGGTTAGTGGCTATTTATATCTTTATTTGGTCGAATTTGTGATAGCTACTGATGGAGTAATAAACTGATGGAGTAAGAATAGTGGTGTCTTTTGCTAACGTGGTTAGCTAATAGATTTACATATTGTGTCTTCCCTGTAAAACATTTTAAAAATCGGACATGTTGGCTTGATTCACAAGATGTGTACCTTTCATCTGGTGTCTTGGACTTGTTAATGTGTGAAAGTTAAATATAAAAAAAAAAAATCTTTTGAATTTCGCGCCCTGCACTTGAGCTGGATGTTGTCATAAGTGTACCGGTGTCGGGCTGCAGCCCAAACAGGTTAATCCTTTATTGACACTTTGCTTGTTTGATGGTTCGTCTGAGGGCATAGCCAGATTTCTTATAAGCCTCCGGATTAGTGTCCTGCTCCTTGAAAGCGGCAGCTCTAGCCTTTAGCTCGATGCGGATGTTGTCTGTAATCCATGGCTTCTGGTTGGGAAATGTACGTACGGTCACTATGGGGATGACGTCATCAATGTACTTATTGATGAAGCTAATGACTGAGGTGGTATACTCCTCAATGCCATTGGATGAATCCTGGAACATATTCCAGTCTGTGCTAGCAAAACAGTCCTGTTGCGTAGCATCCGCGTCATCTGACCACTTCCATATTGAGCGAGTCACTGGTACTTCCTGCTTTAGTTTTTGCTTTTAAGCAGGAAATAGGAGGATAGAATTATGGTAAGATTTACCAAATGGAGGTCGGGGGAGAGCTTTGTATGCATCTTTGTGTGTGGAGTAAAGGTGGTCTACATTTTGTTTTCCTCTGGTTGCACATGTGACATGCTTGTAAAAAAAATTTGGTTAAACTGATTTAAGTTTGCCTACATTAAAGTCCACGGCCACTAGGAGCGCCGCTTCTGGATGAGCATTTTTTGTTTGCTTATGGCCTTATAGAGTTGGTTGAGTGCGGTGTTAGTGCCAGCATTGGTCTGTGGTGGTAAATAGATGGCTATGAATAATATAGATGAGAACTCTCTTGGTAGATAGTGTGGTCTACAGCTTATCACAAGGTACTCTACCTCCGGCAAGTAATACCTCTTGACTTCTTTAATATTAAACATTGCGCATCTGTTATTGACAAAAAGGACAACACAGTCAAGGTATTGGGGTGGCCATAATGACGCCCTGACCTCAATCCTATAGAAAATTTGTGGGAAGAACTGAAAAAGTATGTGCGAGCAAGGAGGCCTACAAACCTGACTCAGTTACACCAGTTATCTTCTTGCGACTACAGGGGGTGCTGTTCCGAATTAGCATTTTGTCGTCTCCAAATTAAACTGCCTAGTACTCAATTCTTGCTCGTACAATATGCATATTATTAATTCTATTGGATAGAAAACACTTTCTAGTTTCATACAACGTTGGAATTATGTCTGTGGGTGACCCAGAACTCTTTCTACAGCGAAATCCATGACAGACAGTGAAAGGTCTGAGAGCGAAGCTCTGGTTTCAGATCAGTTTTTAAGGTCTCTGTGTATCCTATGGAACGACACGAACTGCACCCGCCTTCCCCTGGATGTCAGTAACCAATGAGAAGTGGAATGGGCCTTCTAGGTAGCTCTCAGAGGTTATAAAAGACCAAGGAGTGAGAGTAGCCCCCCTTTCGACGCTCGCCCTTACGCAGGAAGGGACCTCCGGATGCCATTTTCAAAGGCTCGGTTATCAACGTGAAATGTATCCGTCTGTAATTTAATTCGATATAGGAGTTAGAAACATCATAAGGTAGTTAATTTAAACCGTTTTATAGCAATTTATATCCGTTTAGTGCGATTTTGATGCATTTCTATGTGAAGCACCGGGCACGTTTCGGGGTCCCGGTCGAACGTTAGCGGGCATTTCGACGGACAAAGGACATCTTTCGACCAAAAGAAGATTAGACCCAAGAAAGAATACATTGCCCAAGAATCTGATGGAAAATCACCTCATAGTAAGTAATATTTAATATGATAAATCGTTGTTCTGTCGAAATATTTTAAACGCATATTTCGCCATCTTGTTTTCTATCCCTTCGCTTGGCGAACCCTGTATTGCACAGTAAGGATAATTTTAGAAATGTAAATCAGCGATTGCATTAAGAACTAATTTGTCTTTCGATTCCTGTCAACCCTGTATTTTTTAGTCAAGTATATGATTAGCTATTGATTAAACTAGATCACTCTGAAAGATGGCGACCGACTTTTCCATGCTGGTTTTGCTACCATCTTCATTGTATAACCACGGTTTTTTATGGCTAAATATGCACATTTTCGAACAAACAATATATGTATGTTGTAATATGATGTTACAGGAGTGTCAACGGAAGAATTCTGAGAAGGTTAGTGAAAAAATTAATATCTTTTGGCGATGATTACGTTATCGCTCTCTGGCTTGAATTGATGCTCTGGTATTGTTTGCAAATGTGGTATGCTAACTTATCGATTTATTGTGTTTTCGCTGTAAAACGCTTAGAAAATCTGAAATATTGTCTGAAATCACAAGATCTGTGTCTTTCCATTGCTATGCTTTGTCTATTTTTATGAAATGTTTTATGATGAGTAAATTGGTCATACACGTTGCTCTCTCTAGTAATTCTAGTCCAGTTGTGACTGTGGGTGCAATTGTAAACTGTGATTTCTACCTGAAATATGCACATTTTTCTAACAAAACCTATCCTATACCATAAATATGTTATCAGACTGTCATCTGAGGAGGTTTTTTCTTGGTTAGTGGCTATCAATATCTTAGTTTAGCCGAATTGGTGATAGCTACTGGTGGAGAGAGAAAATGGTGGACAAAGGAAAAATGGTGTATTTTGCTAACGTGGTTAGCTAATAGATTTACATATTGTGTCTTCCCTGTAAAACATTTTAAAAAACAGAAATGATGGGGTTATTCACAAGATCTGTATCTTTCATCTGGTGTCTTGGACTTGTGATTTAATGATATTTAGATGCTACTATTTAATTGTGACGCTATGCTAGCTATGCTAATCAGTGTGGGGGGGGTGGGGGGTGATCCCGGATCCGGGATTGAGGTTCGGTAAAGGTTAAGTCAGGAGGAATGGAACAAAATTCACCCAACTTATTGTGGGAAGCTTGTGGAAGGCTACCCGAAATGTTTGTCCCAATTTAAACAATTTAAAGGCAATGCTACCAAATACGAATTGAGTGTATGTAAACTTATGACCCACTGGGAATGTGATGAAAGAAATAAAAGCTGAAATAAATAATTCTCTACTATTTTTCTGACATTTCACATTCTTAAAATAAAGTGGTGATCTTAACTGACCTAAGACAGATCATTTTTACGAGGATTGAATGTCAGGAATTGTGAGAAACTGAGTTTAAATATATTTGGCTAAGGTGTATGTAAACTTCCGACTTCAACTGTATATATACTGTATATAGCCATGTTATTTTTTTTGTTATTGTTGCTGAACAGTCCAGACTGTTCAAAGGACAGTACCATCAAACCAGACAGGCAAATTCAGGGCAGCTAAGACAACCCAAGTCAAGGACAAATCACCTTAAATCTACAGTTTTACATAGAGCAATAGCTGAATGGAACTCTTTACCAATCCATATTTCTCTCAGGATAAAAAGTTAATCTACCTTCAAGATAGACCTTATGACTGGACAGGAAATAGAAAGCATCAACCGAATGATAAATGTGTTTCCTGTCAGGTATTTTAATTGTCTGTCTTGTCTACTTGTTGAAAGTTTGTGAAGTCTTGATTTGTGGTTGTTTGTAATGCCTTGTTAATTGGTGTTGGACCCTGGGAAGATTAGCTAGCGTTACGGCGTTAGCTAATGGGGATCCTAATAGAAATGACAAAAATGACAAATCAGTACCATAGACAGCCACATGATATTTAGCAACATTGATTGGAGTAAATCGTTTTTGGTATCTTTAGGTTGTTTTCAGTGTATTAAACTCAGCATATATAGCCTTGTTGATTTGATGATGTTTAAATGTTTAAGTTGAAATGCTGTTTAAGTTGAAATGGATTGAATGTCAGGAATTGTGAGAAACTGAGTTTAAATATATTTGGCTAAGGTGTATGTAAACTTCCGACTTCAACTGTATAAATACAGTTGAAATCGGAAGTTTACATACACGTAGGTTGGAGTCATTAAAACTCGTTTTTCAACCACTCCACAAATTTCTTGTTAACAAAATATAGTTTTGGTAAGTCGGTTAGGACATCTTCTTTGAGCATGACACAATTAATTTTTCCATCAATTGTTTACAGACAGATTATTTCACTTATAATTCACTGTATAGCAATTCCAGTGGGTCAGAAGTTTACATACACTAAGTTGACTGTGCCTTTAAACAGCTTGGAAAATTCCAGAAAATGATGTAATGACTTTAGAAGCTTCTGATAGGTTTATTGACATCATTTGAGTCAATTGGAGGTGTACCTGTGGATGAATTTCAAGGCCTACCTTCAAACTCAGTGCCTCTTTGCTTGACATCATGGGGAAGTCAAAAGCAATCAGCCAAGACCTCAGAAAACAATTGTTTGTAGACCTCCACAAGTCTGGTTTATCCTTGGGAGCATTTTCCGAACACGTGAAGGTATCACGTTCATCTCTACAAACAATAGTATGCAAGTATAAACACCATGGGACCACGCAGCAGTCATACCACTCAGGAAGGAGACGCGTTCTGTCTCCTAGAGATGAACTTACTTTGGTGCGAAAAGTGCAAATATCAAAGAGGCATTCAATAGGAAAGCATGTATTGAAATCGTGTGTTTCCCCTTTGTCACAGCTTTAACATTCATTGCACTTGGTAAGGAGCGTCAAAAGATTGGCAAATATTTTTACCAATATAAGACATACCGACATACATACAATCAAACATGGGTGGTGCTACAAATACAGTAGTAAGCATATAACTACATGTTTAACTATATACTGTATAACTGCAGTGGTATAATGTTTTTAGAGTGTATTCTTACAACCATTTAGCAAACTTTACTCGGTGTAAGAGTCACACTGGATGTAAGGGTTAAACACAAGTCGAGAAGGAAGTTGATGATGCAACTAGTGTAAAAATACAAAGCTATAAATACAAGTGGAAATTATTTGAAAATAATAAGGGTGGCATACATTTCCTTCTCGATCTGTCTTTGAATGTTTTGGGTTCTTTTTGTTTCCTTGCCTGGTGAACCTGTCAAAATGACATTTCTAATATTGTATAACTAAATGTTAGTAGGTTTCAGAAATAATTGGTCCAGTAGCTGAGCTGTAACTGAAAATGTAAACATGTGGAGTGAACCATGTCAAACCATCCCACTTGGACATGGTAATAAATCATAACGGAAACAGATTATTAAGAAAGAAGCCTAAATGTGACAGAGATTAATAGAGTTGTCTCCTGATATGCACTGGCATGGGTCTACCATGACTATGTGCACTAAGCCAGACCATACAGATATGTGGAGAAGTCAAGAAAATGTATTTTGTGAAAATGATTAACTGCTCTGTGCTGCATAATACTATAACTGTCCACATCACTCAGGAATTAACATGGTCCACACACACCCACACAGTTGTAAAGAGGGCACGACAGCGCTTCTTCCCCCTCAGGTGGCTGAAAAGATTTTGGGATGGGCCCTCAGATCCTCAAAAAGTTCTACAGCTGCATCATTGAGAGCATCTTGACTGGCTTCATCACCGCTTGGTACGGCAACTGCAAGGCATTTAACCGCAAGGCGCTACAGAGAGTGGTGAGTATGCCCCAGTACATCATCGGGGCCAAGATCCCTGCTATCCAGGACCTCTATCAGATCAAATCAAATGTAATTTGTCACGTGCGCCGAATACAACAGGTGTAGATCTTACAGTGAAATGCTTACTTACAAGCCCTAACCAACAATAAAAAAGTATATATTTAAATAAAAAACAAATAACAATAACAATTAAAAGTAACAATTAATTAAAGAGCAGCAGTAAAATAACAATAGCGAGGCTATGTACAGGGGGTACCAGTACAGAGTAAATGTGCAGGGGCACAAGTTAGTCGAGGTAATTGATGTAATATGTACATGTATTTAGAGTTATTATAGTGATTATACATAGATAATAACAGAGAGTAGCAGCAGTGTAAAGGGGGGGGGGGGGGATGCAAATAGTCTGGGTAGTCATTTGATTAGATGTTCAGGAGTCTTATGGCTTGGGGGTAGAAGCTGTTTAGAAGCCTCTTGGACCTAGACTTGGAGCTCTGGTATCGCTTGACATGTGGTAGCAGAGAGAACCGTCTATGTCTAGGGTGGCTGGAGTCTTTGACAATTTTTAGGGCCTTCCTCTGACACCGCCTGGTATAGAGGTCCTGGATGGAAGGAAGCTTGGCCCCAGTGATGTACTGGGCCGTATGCACTACCCTCTATAGTGCCTTGCGGTCGGAGGCCGAGCAGTTGCCATACCAGGCAGTGTCAGAGGAATGCCCAAAATATTGTCAATTTACTCCAGCCATCCAAGCCATAGACTGTTCTCTCTGCTACCACACAGCAAGCGGTGCTAGTAAGTCTGGAACCAACAAGACACTGAACAGCTTCTACCACCAATCAATAAGACTGATAAACCAGACTGCTTAATAGCTAATCAAATGGCTTCACAGTCTATCTGCATTGACCCTTTTTTGAACTAACTCTCTTGCACTGACTCTATGCACACAATGGACTCTACCCACACACTCACACATGCAATACTTACACTGACACCCTAACACACACACTTTCACACTTTCACAATCACCATATACGCTGCTGCTACACCTCATTCTATTATCTATCTTTTCTGTTGCCCTGTCAATTTACCCCTACCTATATGTACATAGCTACCACTATTACGTCGTACCCCTGCACATTGACCTGGTACTGGTACTCTCTGTATATAGCCATGTTATTTTTTATTTGTTATTGTTGCTGAACAGTCCAGACTGTTCAAAGGACAGTACCATCAAACCAGACAGGCAAATTCAGGGCAGCTAAGACAACCCAAGTCAAGGACAAATCACCTTAAATCTACAGTTTTACATAGAACAATAGCTGAATGGAACTCTTTACCAATCCATATTTCTCTCAGGATAAAAAGTTAATTTACCTTCAAGATAGACCTTATGACTGGACAGGAAATAGAAAGCATCAACCGACTGATAAATGTGTTTCCTGTCAGGTATTTTAATTGTCTGTATTGTCTACTTGTTGAATGTTTGTGAAGTCTTGATTTGTGGTTGTTTGTAATGCCTTGTTAATTGGTGTTGGACCCCGGGAAGATTAGCTAGCGTTACGGCGTTAGCTAATGGGGATCCTAATAGAAATGACAAAAATGACAAATCAGTACCATAGACAGCCACATGATATTTAGCAACATTGATTGGAGTAAATAGTTTTTGGTATCTTTAGGTTGTTTTCAGTGTATTAAACTCAGCATATATAGCCTTGTTGATTTGATGATGTTTAAATGTTTAAGTTGAAATGGTGCTGGAATGGCGGAAGCAGTTCTCCCGTTGTCTTTGGGCTGACTTGCGGTAACTCCATGGTTCTAAATCAGTAGTTCTTTAGTAAACTGTAGAAAACATTAACTTGCTTGACCATGCTGCAGGTTATAAAACTATTTGTTACATACAATGTTTGCTCTGTGGACTTGCTTTCTGGTTTTGTGATGTCTTTTTTACTGGCTTGGCTTCCCCAGAGATTATACCCACGCAAAGCTACTGCCTCTATCCCATAATATGCACAGCAGACGTAGAAACACAATACACCATGTCATTGACAGCATGCTCACAGATCCCCTTAATTCCATCGCTTTAAGTAAGCATGGTAATTAACTGTTACTTTAACTCTACCTACATGTATATATTACCTCAACTACCTCGATTAACCTGTGCCCCCGCACATTGACTCTGTACCGGTACCCCCTGTATATAGCCTCGCTATTGTTATTTTACTGCTGCTCTTAAATTATTCTTTAGTTTTACTTAACACTTATTTTTTGTTAAAACTGCATTGTTGGTTAAGGGCTTGTAAGTAAGCATTTCACTTTAAGGTCTACTACACCTGTTGTATATGGTGCATGTGACAAATACAATTTGATTTGATTTGAAACTGTCAACATGGTAAGGTTTAAAAATAATCCTAAAATGTAAAATTTCCACTTTCAAATGTCAGACTTGATTTGCCCTAATGAAAAATGTATCAACCCCTATTTTTTTTTTTTAAGAATCCAGATAATAATTCACATTTCCTGTTGCTGCATGATTCTTTTCCTGCTGTGAAAAACACGTCAAATGAAGATAACAGATCTGTATCTTACATACATCCGGCTGGGGCTTTACACTCTGGGGTTAACTTGGTCTTAATTAAATTAAATATAGTGCAGCATTGCATCAATGTTATATGGAAGATAACAAAAGTCATGCCTCAGTGTGGGGTTCACAGTAAGGAAGTAAACTGAGTGTGCAAAACATTAAGAACACCTTCAATATTGCGTTGCACCCCCATTTGCACTCAGTACAGCCAAAATTCATTGGGGCATGAACTCTACAAGGTGTCGAAAGCGTTACACAGGGATGCTGGCTCATGTTACTCCAATGCTTCCCACAGTTGTGTAAAGTTGGGTGGATGTTCTTTGTGGAGTGGATCATTATTAATACACACGGGAAACTGATGAGCAGGGTTCCCCAAATTTCGGCTCACGTGTGGTTTTATTTGGCCCCCCAAGTTTTCTGAGCAAAAAAATGATTTATTTCAGCTTTTATTTCTTTCATCACATTTCCAGTGGGTCAGAAGTTTATATACACTCAATTAGTATTTGGTAGCATTGCCTTTAAATTGTTTAACTTGGGTCAAACATTTCTGGTAGCCTTCTACAAGCTTCCCACAATTTGTTGGGTGAATTTTGGCCCATTCCTCCTGACATAACTTGTGTAACTGAGTCAGGTTTCTAGGCCTCCTTGCTCACACAAGCTTTTTCAGTTCTGGATTGAGGTCATGGTCTTGTGATGGCCGCTCCAATACCTTGACTTTGTTGTCCTTAAGCCATTTTGCCACAACTTTGGAAGTATGCTTGGGGTCATTGTCCATTTGGAAGACCCATTTGCGACCAAGCTTTAACTTCCGACTGATGTCTTGAGATGTTGCTTCAATATATCCACATCATTTTCCTGCCTCATGATGCCATCTATTTTGTGAAGTGCACCAGTCCCTCCTGCAGCAAAGCACCCCCACAACAAGCAGTCCCCATTTTTCCTCCAAACATAATGATGGTTATTATGGCCAAACAGTTCTATTTTTGTTTCATCAGACCAGAGGACATTTCTCCAAAAAGTACGATCTTTGTCCCCATGTGCAGTTGAAAACCATAGTCTTGCTTTTTTATGGCGGTTTTGGAGCAGTGGCTTCTTCCTTGCTGAGCGGCCTTTCAGGTTATGTCGATATAGGGCTCGTTTTACTGTGGATATAGATACTTTTGTACCTGTTTCCTCCAGCATCTTCACAAGGTCCTTTACTCTTGTTCTCGGATAGATGGCATCATGGAAGGTGTTCCTGATTTGATTTGACTCTGTGCACTTATCACACATCATTGACTGTACTGTCCTTTGAACGGTCTGGACAGGTCCTAACATTTTTTATGGTGTGCGACAAGTGTTCATCTTGTCCTCTTGTGACAGAGGCTGATTTGAGTAACCAGAGTGGGTGACCCATCATCCCCTGTCGCCTCAATACCGCCTCTATGTTTACGCCCTTCACGGCTGCCTGTGTGAGATGGGCTTTACCGCTTTATGTGACTGGTGGGAGACTCAGGACAGGAGGCTGGCAGGACACACCAGCCTTTGGGCCCTCCCCGTCTATGCCTTAGCCATCTTCTTCATGGAGGGCCTGCATGCCAGGCTGTTGGCCCAGCGCCAACTGTAGCACCAGCTGTAGTTTACAAATATACACTGCTCAAAAAAATAAAGGGAACACTTAAACAACACAATGTAACTCCAAGTCAATCACACTTCTGTGAAATCAAACTGTCCACTTAGGAAGCAACACTGATTGACAATAAATTTCACATGCTGTTGTGCAAATGGAATAGACAACAGGTGGAAATTATAGGCAATTAGCAAGACACCCCCAATAAAGGAGTGGTTCTGCAGGTGGTGACCACAGACCACTTCTCAGTTCCTATGCTTCCTGGCTGATGTTTTGGTCACTTTTGAATGCTGGCGGTGCTTTCACTCTAGTGGTAGCATGAGACGGAGTCTACAACCCACACAAGTGGCTCAGGTAGTGCAGCTCATCCAGGATGGCACATCAATGCGAGCTGTGGCAAGAAGGTTTGCTGTGTCTGTCAGCGTAGTGTCCAGAGCATGGAGGCGCTACCAGGAGACAGGCCAGTACATCAGGAGACGTGGAGGAGGCCGTAGGAGGGCAACAACCCAGCAGCAGGACCGCTACCTCCGTCTTTTATTCAAGGAGGAGCACTGCTCCTCCGAGCACTGCTCCAGCATTGGTCTGTGGTGGTAAATAGATGGCTATGAATAATATAGATGAGAACTCTCTTGGTAGATAGTGTCGTCTACAGCTTATCAAAGGGTAC
Organism: Salvelinus namaycush; assembly: GCF_016432855.1. NCBI lineage: Eukaryota > Metazoa > Chordata > Actinopteri > Salmoniformes > Salmonidae > Salvelinus > Salvelinus namaycush. The sequence goes on along the minus strand of NC_052310.1, from coordinate 38,398,636 downwards.
TCTACCTCTGGCAAGTAATACCTCGAGACTTCTTTAATATTAAACATTGCGCATCTGTTATTGACAAAAAGGACAACACAGTCAAGGTATTGGAGTGGCCATAACGACGCCCTGACCTCAATCCTATAGAAAATTTGTGGGAAGAACTGAAAAAGTATGTGCGAGCAAGGAGGCCTACAAACCTGACTCAGTTACACCAGTTATGTCAGGAGGAATGGAACAAAATTCACCCAACTTATTGTGGGAAGCTTGTGGAAGGCTACCCGAAATGTTTGACCCAATTTAAACAATTTAAAGGCAATGCTACCAAATACGAATTGAGTGTATGTAAACTTCTGACCCACTGGGAATGTGATGAAAGAAATAAAAGCTGAAATAAATAATTCTCTCTACTATTTTTCTGACATTTCACATTCTTAAAATAAAGTGGTGATCTTAACTGACCTAAGACAGATCATTTTTACGAGGATTGAATGTCAGGAATTGTGAGAAACTGAGTTTAAATATATTTGGCTAAGGTGTATGTAAACTTCCGACTTCAACTGTATAAATACAGTTGAAATCGGAAGTTTACATACACGTAGGTTGGAGTCATTAAAACTCGTTTTTCAACCACTCCACAAATTTCTTGTTAACAAAATATAGTTTTGGTAAGTCGGTTAGGACATCTTCTTTGAGCATGACACAATTAATTTTTCCATCAATTGTTTACAGACAGATTATTTCACTTATAATTCACTGTATAGCAATTCCAGTGGGTCAGAAGTTTACATACACTAAGTTGACTGTGCCTTTAAACAGCTTGGAAAATTCCAGAAAATGATGTAATGACTTTAGAAGCTTCTGATAGGTTTATTGACATCATTTGAGTCAATTGGAGGTGTACCTGTGGATGAATTTCAAGGCCTACCTTCAAACTCAGTGCCTCTTTGCTTGACATCATGGGGAAGTCAAAAGCAATCAGCCAAGACCTCAGAAAACAATTGTTTGTAGACCTCCACAAGTCTGGTTTATCCTTGGGAGCATTTTCCGAACACGTGAAGGTATCACGTTCATCTCTACAAACAATAGTATGCAAGTATAAACACCATGGGACCACGCAGCAGTCATACCACTCAGGAAGGAGACGCGTTCTGTCTCCTAGAGATGAACTTACTTTGGTGCGAAAAGTGCAAATATCAAAGAGGCATTCAATAGGAAAGCATGTATTGAAATCGTGTGTTTCCCCTTTGTCACAGCTTTAACATTCATTGCACTTGGTAAGGAGCGTCAAAAGATTGGCAAATATTTTTACCAATATAAGACATACCGACATACATACAATCAAACATGGGTGGTGCTACAAATACAGTAGTAAGCATATAACTACATGTTTAACTATATACTGTATAACTGCAGTGGTATAATGTTTTTAGAGTGTATTCTTACAACCATTTAGCAAACTTTACTCGGTGTAAGAGTCACACTGGATGTAAGGGTTAAACACAAGTCGAGAAGGAAGTTGATGATGCAACTAGTGTAAAAATACAAAGCTATAAATACAAGTGGAAATTATTTGAAAATAATAAGGGTGGCATACATTTCCTTCTCGATCTGTCTTTGAATGTTTTGGGTTCTTTTTGTTTCCTTGCCTGGTGAACCTGTCAAAATGACATTTCTAATATTGTATAACTAAATGTTAGTAGGTTTCAGAAATAATTGGTCCAGTAGCTGAGCTGTAACTGAAAATGTAAACATGTGGAGTGAACCATGTCAAACCATCCCACTTGGACATGGTAATAAATCATAACGGAAACAGATTATTAAGAAAGAAGCCTAAATGTGACAGAGATTAATAGAGTTGTCTCCTGATATGCACTGGCATGGGTCTACCATGACTATGTGCACTAAGCCAGACCATACAGATATGTGGAGAAGTCAAGAAAATGTATTTTGTGAAAATGATTAACTGCTCTGTGCTGCATAATACTATAACTGTCCACATCACTCAGGAATTAACATGGTCCACACACACCCACACAGTTGTGAAGAGGGCACGACAGCGCTTCTTCCCCCTCAGGTGGCTGAAAAGATTTTGGGATGGGCCCTCAGATCCTCAAAAAGTTCTACAGCTGCATCATTGAGAGCATCTTGACTGGCTTCATCACCGCTTGGTACGGCAACTGCAAGGCATTTAACCGCAAGGCGCTACAGAGAGTGGTGAGTATGCCCCAGTACATCATTGGGGCCAAGATCCCTGCTATCCAGGACCTCTATCAGATCAAATCAAATGTAATTTGTCACGTGCGCCGAATACAACAGGTGAAGATCTTACAGTGAAATGCTTACTTACAAGCCCTAACCAACAATAAAAAAGTATATATTTAAATAAAAAACAAATAACAATAACAATTAAAAGTAACAATTAATTAAAGAGCAGCAGTAAAATAACAATAGCGAGGCTATGTACAGGGGGTACCAGTACAGAGTAAATGTGCAGGGGCACAAGTTAGTCGAGGTAATTGATGTAATATGTACATGTATTTAGAGTTATTATAGTGATTATACATAGATAAAAACAGAGAGTAGCAGCAGTGTAAAGGGGGGGGGGGGATGCAAATAGTCTGGGTAGTCATTTGATTAGATGTTCAGGAGTCTTATGGCTTGGGGGTAGAAGCTGTTTAGAAGCCTCTTGGACCTAGACTTGGAGCTCTGGTATCGCTTGACATGTGGTAGCAGAGAGAACCGTCTATGTCTAGGGTGGCTGGAGTCTTTGACAATTTTTAGGGCCTTCCTCTGACACCGCCTGGTATAGAGGTCCTGGATGGAAGGAAGCTTGGCCCCAGTGATGTACTGGGCCGTATGCACTACCCTCTATAGTGCCTTGCGGTCGGAGGCCGAGCAGTTGCCATACCAGGCAGTGTCAGAGGAATGCCCAAAATATTGTCAATTTACTCCAGCCATCCAAGCCATAGACTGTTCTCTCTGCTACCACACAGCAAGCGGTGCTAGTAAGTCTGGAACCAACAAGACACTGAACAGCTTCTACCACCAATCAATAAGACTGATAAACCAGACTGCTTAATAGCTAATCAAATGGCTTCACAGTCTATCTGCATTGACCCTTTTTTGAACTAACTCTCTTGCACTGACTCTATGCACACAATGGACTCTACCCACACACTCACACATGCAATACTTACACTGACACCCTAACACACACACTTTCACACTTTCACAATCACCATATACGCTGCTGCTACACCTCATTCTATTATCTATCTTTTCTGTTGCCCTGTCAATTTACCCCTACCTATATGTACATAGCTACCACTATTACGTCGTACCCCTGCACATTGACCTGGTACTGGTACTCTCTGTATATAGCCATGTTATTTTTTATTTGTTATTGTTGCTGAACAGTCCAGACTGTTCAAAGGACAGTACCATCAAACCAGACAGGCAAATTCAGGGCAGCTAAGACAACCCAAGTCAAGGACAAATCACCTTAAATCTACAGTTTTACATAGAACAATAGCTGAATGGAACTCTTTACCAATCCATATTTCTCTCAGGATAAAAAGTTAATTTACCTTCAAGATAGACCTTATGACTGGACAGGAAATAGAAAGCATCAACCGACTGATAAATGTGTTTCCTGTCAGGTATTTTAATTGTCTGTATTGTCTACTTGTTGAATGTTTGTGAAGTCTTGATTTGTGGTTGTTTGTAATGCCTTGTTAATTGGTGTTGGACCCCGGGAAGATTAGCTAGCGTTACGGCGTTAGCTAATGGGGATCCTAATAGAAATGACAAAAATGACAAATCAGTACCATAGACAGCCACATGATATTTAGCAACATTGATTGGAGTAAATAGTTTTTGGTATCTTTAGGTTGTTTTCAGTGTATTAAACTCAGCATATATAGCCTTGTTGATTTGATGATGTTTAAATGTTTAAGTTGAAATGGTGCTGGAATGGCGGAAGCAGTTCTCCCGTTGTCTTTGGGCTGACTTGCGGTAACTCCATGGTTCTAAATCAGTAGTTCTTTAGTAAACTGTAGAAAACATTAACTTGCTTGACCATGCTGCAGGTTATAAAACTATTTGTTACATACAATGTTTGCTCTGTGGACTTGCTTTCTGGTTTTGTGATGTCTTTTTTACTGGCTTGGCTTCCCCAGAGATTATACCCACGCAAAGCTACTGCCTCTATCCCATAATATGCACAGCAGACGTAGAAACACAATACACCATGTCATTGACAGCATGCTCACAGATCCCCTTAATTCCATCGCTTTAAGTAAGCATGGTAATAAACTGTTACTTTAACTCTACCTACATGTATATATTACCTCAACTACCTCGATTAACCTGTGCCCCCGCACATTGACTCTGTACCGGTACCCCCTGTATATAGCCTCGCTATTGTTATTTTACTGCTGCTCTTAAATTATTCTTTAGTTTTACTTAACACTTATTTTTTGTTAAAACTGCATTGTTGGTTAAGGGCTTGTAAGTAAGCATTTCACTTTAAGGTCTACTACACCTGTTGTATATGGTGCATGTGACAAATACAATTTGATTTGATTTGAAACTGTCAACATGGTAAGGTTTAAAAATAATCCTAAAATGTAAAATTTCCACTTTCAAATGTCAGACTTGATTTGCCCTAATGAAAAATGTATCAACCCCCTATTTTTTTTTTTTAAGAATCCAGATAATAATTCACATTTCCTGTTGCTGCATGATTCTTTTCCTGCTGTGAAAAACACGTCAAATGAAGATAACAGATCTGTATCTTACATGCATCCGGCTGGGGCTTTACACTCTGGGGTTAACTTGGTCTTAATTAAATTAAATATAGTGCAGCATTGCGTCAATGTTATATGGAAGATAACAAAAGTCATGCCTCAGTGTGGGGTTCACAGTAAGGAAGTAAACTGAGTGTGCAAAACATTAAGAACACCTTCAATATTGCGTTGCACCCCCATTTGCACTCAGTACAGCCAAAATTCATTGGGGCATGAACTCTACAAGGTGTCGAAAGCGTTACACAGGGATGCTGGCTCATGTTACTCCAATGCTTCCCACAGTTGTGTAAAGTTGGGTGGATGTTCTTTGTGGAGTGGATCATTATTAATACACACGGGAAACTGATGAGCAGGGTTCCCCAAATTTCAGCTCACGTGTGGTTTTATTTGGCCCCCCAAGTTTTCTGAGCAAAAAAATGATTTATTTCAGCTTTTATTTCTTTCATCACATTTCCAGTGGGTCAGAAGTTTATATACACTCAATTAGTATTTGGTAGCATTGCCTTTAAATTGTTTAACTTGGGTCAAACATTTCTGGTAGCCTTCTACAAGCTTCCCACAATTTGTTGGGTGAATTTTGGCCCATTCCTCCTGACATAACTTGTGTAACTGAGTCAGGTTTCTAGGCCTCCTTGCTCACACAAGCTTTTTCAGTTCTGGATTGAGGTCATGGTCTTGTGATGGCCGCTCCAATACCTTGACTTTGTTGTCCTTAAGCCATTTTGCCACAACTTTGGAAGTATGCTTGGGGTCATTGTCCATTTGGAAGACCCATTTGCGACCAAGCTTTAACTTCCGACTGATGTCTTGAGATGTTGCTTCAATATATCCACATCATTTTCCTGCCTCATGATGCCATCTATTTTGTGAAGTGCACCAGTCCCTCCTGCAGCAAAGCACCCCCACAACAAGCAGTCCCCATTTTTCCTCCAAACATAATGATGGTTATTATGGCCAAACAGTTCTATTTTTGTTTCATCAGACCAGAGGACATTTCTCCAAAAAGTACGATCTTTGTCCCCATGTGCAGTTGAAAACCATAGTCTTGCTTTTTTATGGCGGTTTTGGAGCAGTGGCTTCTTCCTTGCTGAGCGGCCTTTCAGGTTATGTCGATATAGGGCTCGTTTTACTGTGGATATAGATACTTTTGTACCTGTTTCCTCCAGCATCTTCACAAGGTCCTTTGCTCTTGTTCTCGGATAGATGGCATCATGGAAGGTGTTCCTGATTTGATTTGACTCTGTGCACTTATCACACATCATTGACTGTACTGTCCTTTGAACGGTCTGGACAGGTCCTAACATTTTTTATGGTGTGCGACAAGTGTTCATCTTGTCCTCTTGTGACAGAGGCTGATTTGAGTAACCAGAGTGGGTGACCCATCATCCCCTGTCGCCTCAATACCGCCTCTATGTTTACGCCCTGCACGGCTGCCTGTGTGAGATGGGCTTTACCGCTTTATGTGACTGGTGGGAGACTCAGGACAGGAGGCTGGCAGGACACACCAGCCTTTGGGCCCTCCCCGTCTATGCCTTAGCCATCTTCTTCATGGAGGGCCTGCATGCCAGGCTGTTGGCCCAGCGCCAACTGTAGCACCAGCTGTAGTTTACAAATATTCACTGCTCAAAAAAATAAAGGGAACACTTAACCTGTTTGGGCTGCAGGGGCAGTATTGAGTAGCCAGATAAAAGGTGCCCATTTCAAACGGCCTCGTACTCAATTCTTGCTCGTACAATATGCATATTATTATTACTATTGGATAGAAAACACTCTCTAGTTTCTAAAACCGTTTGAATTATATCTGTGAGTCAAACAGAACTCATTTGGCACAAACTTCCTGACCAGGAAGTGGAAAGTCTGAAATCGATGCTCTGTTCTACTTCCTGCCTATAAATGGGCATGATACGTATGAGTATACATGCACGTCATACACCTTCCCCTGGATGTCAAGAGGCGGTGAGAGAAGAAATTTAGTGTTTATCTTGGTCTGAAGTGGAATACAAGCTCTTTGTATGACGTGTCCCCCATTTCCGGTTTTCTGGAGAGCGCGAGGCGGTACCTGGATTTGCCTTCTGTTTAGCTGCCGTTATAGGCGACTACTATCTCCGGCTTTGATTTTATTTGATACATGTGACCATATCATCGTAAAGTATGTTTTTTCAATATAGTTTAATCAGATTATTGAAATTTTTTCGTGAGTTTTGCCGTGTTCCGTTCTCTGACTTTGTTGACGATGGAGCGATTCGTGCCACTTGGCTAGTGCGCTTGCTAAATCGAGAGGGAAAGTGGCCGTTCTAAATCCAAACAACGACTGTTCTGGACAAAGGACCCCTTGTCCAACATTCTGATGAAAGATCAGCAAAAGTAAGAAACATTTTATGATGCTATTTCATATATCTGTCGTGCATGTGAACTAGTCGTCGGCGCCCAACGTTTGGGTACTCTAGCTATACCGAAGCTGGATGTCGTAATGAAGTTATTTTTTAGAATTCTAACACTGCGATTTCATTAAGAACTAATGGATCTATCATTTCCTATACAACATGTATTTTTTAGTTATGTTTATGAATAGCTATTTGGTCAGAATATGTGTGTCATAAAAAGTGTCAGAAAAATATCCGAACGTTGTGGGAAATAGTAGCTACGTTAGCAGAATGTATAACCACTGATTTCAGCTCTAAATATGCACATTTTCGAACAAAACATAAGTGTATGTATAACCTGATGTTATAGGACTGTCATCTGATGAAGAATATCAAGGTTAGTCAAAAATTATATATCTTTTACTGGTTTGTTACGATCGCTAACTTTTTGCTACTGGGAAATGGCATGTGTTTCTGGCTATTGTGGTAAGCTAATATAACGCTATATTGTGTTTTCGCTGTAAAACACTTAATAAATCGGAAATATTGGCTGGAATCACAAGATGCCTGTCTTTCATTTGCTGTACACTATGTATTTTTCAGAAATGTTTTATGATGAGTAATTAGGTATTTGACGTTGGTGTATGTAATTATTCTGGCTGCTTTCGGTGCAATTTCTGATTGTAGCTGCAATGTAAACTATGATTTATACCTGAAATATGCACATTTTTCTAACAAAACATAGATTTATTGAATAACATGTTATAAGACTGTCATCTGATGAAGTTGTTTGTTGGTTAGTTTGGTTGGTTCTTGGTTAGTTAGGTTGGCTTTGTGCATGCTACCTGTGCTGTGAAAAATGTCTGTCCTTTTTTGTATTTGGTGGTGAGCTAACATAAATATATGTGCTGTTTTCGCTGTAAAACATTTTAAAAATCGGACATGTTGGCTGGATTCACAAGATGTGTACCTTTCATTTGCTGTATTGGACTTGTTAATGTGTGAAAGTTAAATATTTAAAAAAAATATATTTTGAATTTCGCGCCCTGCACTTGAAGTGGCTGTTGTCATAAGTGTACCGACGCCGTGCTGCAGCCATAAGAAGTTTTAAACAACACAATGTAACTCCAAGTCAATCACACTTCTGTGAAATCAAACTGTCCACTTAGGAAGCAACACTGATTGACAATAAATTTCACATGCTGTTGTGCAAATGGAATAGACAACAGGTGGAAATTATAGGCAATTAGCAAGACACCCCCAATAAAGGAGTGGTTCTGCAGGTGGTGACCACAGACCACTTCTCAGTTCCTATGCTTCCTGGCTGATGTTTTGGTCACTTTTGAATGCTGGCGGTGCTTTCACTCTAGTGGTAGCATGAGACGGAGTCTACAACCCACACAAGTGGCTCAGGTAGTGCAGCTCATCCAGGATGGCACATCAATGCGAGCTGTGGCAAGAAGGTTTGCTGTGTCTGTCAGCGTAGTGTCCAGAGCATGGAGGCGCTAACAGGAGACAGGCCAGTACATCAGGAGACGTGGAGGAGGCTGTAGGAGGGCAACAACCCAGCAGCAGGACCGCTACCTCCATCTTTGTGCAAGGAGGAGCACTGCCAGAGCCATGCAAAATGACCTCCAGCAGGCCACAAATGTGCATGTGTCTGCTCAAACGGTCAGAAACAGACTCCATGAGGGTGGTATGAGGGCCCGACGTCCACAGGTGGGGGTTGTGCTTATAGCCCAACACCGTGCAGGAAGTTTGGCATTTGCCAGAGAACACCAAGATTGGCAAATTCGCCACTGGCGCCCTGTGCTCTTCACAGATGAAAGCAGGTTCACACTGAGCACATGAGCACATGTGACAGACGTGACAGAGTCTGGAGACGCCGTGGAGAACGTTCTGCTGCCTGCAACATCCTCCAGCATGACCGGTTTGGCGGTGGGTCAGTCATGGTGTGGGGTGGCATTTCTTTGGGGGGCCGCACAGCCCTCCATGTGCTCGCCAGAGGTAGCCTGACTGCCATTAGGTACCGAGATGAGATCCTCAGACCCCTTGTGAGACCATATGCTGGTGCGGTTTGCCCTGGGTTCCTCCTAATGCAAGACAATGCTAGACCTCATGTGGCTGGAGTGTGTCAGCAGTTCCTGCAAGAGGAAGGCATTGATGCTATGGACTGGCCCACCCGTTCACCAGACCTGAATCCAATTGAGCACATCTGGGACATCATGTCTCGCTCCATCCACCAACGCCACGTTGCACCACAGACTGTCCAGGAGTTGGCGGATGCTTTAGTCCAGGTCTGGGAGGAGATCCCTCAGGAGACCATCCGCCACCTCATCAGGAGCATGCCCAGGCATTGTAGGGAGGTCATACAGGCACGTGGAGGCCACACACACTACTGAGCCTCATTTTGACTTGTTTTAAGGACATTACATCAAAGTTGGATCAGCCTGTAGTGTGGTTTTCCACTTTAATTTTGAGTGTGACTCCAAATCCAGACCTCCATGGGTTGATAAATTTGATTTCCATTGATAATTTTTGTGTGATTTTGTTGTCAGCACATTCAACTATGTAAAGAAAAAAGTATTTAATAAGAATATTTCATTCATTCAGATCTAGGATGTGTTATTTTAGTGTTCCCTTTATTTCTTTGAGCAGTGTATATAGACCCCCACCCCTTGTCTTACCAGAGGCTGCTGTTCAATCTTGCCGATACAGTGTGTAACCCGCCAGTTGTATGTTATTCATGTCGTCGTTCAGCCACGACTCGGTGAAACATAAGATATCACAGTTTTCAATGTCCCGTTGGTAGGATATAATTGCTTGTGGTTCGTCCGCTTTATTGTCCAGTGATTGTACATTGGCCAATAGTACCTATGGCACCCCGATCACCTTCCGCGATACCTCTGTCTCCTTCTCATGCGAATGACGGGGATGAGGGCTTGTTCTGGCGTGTCTGGAGTAAATCCCTTTCATCCGACTCGTTAAAGAAAAATTCTTCATCCAGTTCAAGGTGAGTAATCGCTGTTCTAATGTCCAGAAGCTCTTTTCGGTCAGAAGAGACGGTAGCAGCAACATTATTTACAAAATAAGCTACAAACAATGCAAAAAAACAAATAAAATGTCAGCCATCCCCTCCGGCGCCATCTTCAGCGGGTGTACATTTTTCAGTTATTGTGCACTCTGGCACACTCAGATGAGAGTGCTCTGAAATCGGAGTAGATAGCCAGAGAGAATTTACCAGCTATGTCTATCAACAGTTGCCACAGTGACATCATGAACAAACATTCTTTTGAAATGGTTACTTGCATAGTGGAGTCTTTTGTTAAGATATGTAGCTATCTAGCTAAACAATGAACCATAATCCCAACTCATGACGTTTCTACTGTGCATGAATCGGGTTCAATGTTAGCTAGCTACCATTAGCCTATAACTAGCAAAGCAAATGTCTCTGACATACGAATAATATTATTACACATATCATACACGTAACGTTAACTAGCGAGCCAGCCAGCTAACGTTAGCGGGCTAGATAACACTACACTTTAACTTGAAATGAAAATGACTTTCTGACAAAATTTGAAATGTGTAATATCTGAAAATGTAGCTAGCTAGACTATCTTACCCATATACATGGATGGACGCTTCCCTCTCTCTGTCACGGATGCCATGGTTGCCCTTAGTTTGAAGATATAATCCGGAGACAGGTGTTTTCTCCATACCCTTAGCTATCAAACGCTAATTCCACTGATTTCAAAACTCGGTCCTCCAGAAAGTGGAGAGCAACACTTATGCAGTTCTATTACAGGATATCTTTCAAAAAAAGATGTGTTAGAATTTACAGATGGCATACAAGTATGTTATTAAAACTTCTTGATGCTACGGATCCCGTTACCGGGATCATTTATCAACAACAACCGCTAAACTGCAGAGCACCAAATTCAAAAAAAATACAAAAAATATTTATAATCATGAAATCACAAGTGAAATATACCAAAACACAGTTTAGCTTGTTGTTAATCCACCTATCGTGTCAGATTTTGAAAATATGCTTTGCAGCGAAAGCAATCCAAGCGTTTGTGAGTTTATCAATCACTAGACAAAACACTAAGAACAGCTAGCCTTAAATTAGCTTGGTCACAAAAGTCAGAAAAGCAATAAAATTAATCGCTTACCTTTGATAATCTTCGGATGTTTGTACTCACGCGACTCCCAGTTACACAATAAATGTAATATTTTTGTTCGATAAAGATTAGTTTTATAACCAAAAACCGCCATTTGGTGCGCGTTATGTTCAGAAAACCACAGGCTCGTTCCGGTCCTGAAGGGCAGACGAGGGCAGACGAAAATTCCCAAAAGTATCCGTAATGTTCGTAGAAACATGTCAAAGGTTTTTTATAATCAATCCTCAGGTTGTTTTTAACATACATAATCGATAATATTTCAACCGGACGGTAACCTATTCAATACTACAGAGAAAGAAAATGTCGAGCTACATCTGTCGCACGCAGGAACTAATCAAAGGACACCTGACGCGTTTTGAAAGATCTCGCTCATTTTTCAAAATAAAAGCAGAAAACTATGTCTAAAGCCTGGTCACAGCCTGAGGAAGCCATTGGAAAGGGACTCTGGTTGATACCCCTTTAAATGGAGGAGGGGCAGGCAACGGAACAGGGATCTTTCCAAATATAAGGCACTTCCGGGTTGGATTTCCTCAGGTTATCGCCTGCAAAATCAGTTCTGTTATACTCACAGACAATATTTTGACAGTTTTGGAAACTTTAGAGTGTTTTCTATCCTAATCTGTCAATTATATGCATATTCTAGCATCTACACCTGAGAAATAGTCCGTTTACCTTGGGAACGTTATTTTTCCAAACATAAATATTCTGCCCCCTAGCTGAAAGAGGTTAATTCCGAAAGCATGAAAATATTCTGCAACTTAATCAAGTTTATTATTTAAATTACGTTTGTGAAGATGTTCTATTACAATTTGTTCTGAAAATAACAAATAGTTTTACTCCCTGTTTTACTCTACCTCTCCATATCTGATCTTTGAGTTCATTACAGAGAGTTATTCTTCAACGTAATTTATGACAGGGATATAATCATGCTCTCTGTAGCAAAAGAGCATACAATCTCTTTTGCTGACCCTCCTTTTTCCTTGTGTGTCACAGAAGAGAGTGTGGTCATCAGAGGTCATGCACGCTTCCTTTCTGGGTTCTGAGCGACAAACAGGGAAACGCTCCCCTCAGCCCGACTCCATTGGTACCTGCAGCAAAGAAATCAGACAAATACAAAGTCAAACAGATTCCTCTATCGAACCACAAAATAACAGCATCTACTGTATCTGACAGACAGGTGCCTAACTTCTCTTTTCTTGTGTTGCTTGAATTCAACCTTTTTTTCCTCAAAAGCCATTTCTTGGGGTCATTCACAAACATGCACACATCCCCTCAATCGTCTTTTTCCTTCTCTTATTATCATACTCATCATCCCACTCACTGGCTGTGTCCAGGAATGAGTAGACTGTCTCCTGGGGATAGAGGGAACTCTTGGCCATCCAGAGTCACCTGGGAGCATCCCTCCTGATAGAGGAAGAGAGGGTGAGCGTGAGACAAAGTGCAAATAGACAGAGGGAAGCAGATAGATGTAAAGGAAGAGAGAGAAATGGCACAAATTGAAATAAACAATGAAGGTGTGATAACATGAAAGAAATGCAAATACTCTAATAGAGTAGTAATAGGAGACATACCTGCTGCCATATCCAGACATCAGTTTCTCGTTCACAAGCCTCTGTCTGCCCGGGCCCATACAGGAGGGTCTGTCACAGAGTAGTAGAAGAAACATCATCATCATCATCATCTATACACTCACTAAACTGATAAACCAGTCCTAATTGAATTATAGCTCACTTCCCTCCTACTACAACAATGAGCAGCATAATCAACACACAAACGAGCAACATGTATTCAACTTTCAATATTACCGAGTCATGAGTTTGAATCAGTGGGGCGCTCAGTCTAGACTGAGTCTAGAGTCTTCTCTCTTTCTCTCTTTCTTTCTCTCTCGGAGGACCTGAGCCCTAGGACCATGCCTCAGGACTACCTGGCATGATGACTCCTTGCTGTCCCCAGTCCACCTGGCCGTGCTGCTGCTCCAGTTTCAACTGTTCTGCCTGCGGCTATGGAACGCTGACCTGTTCACCGGACATGCTACCTGTCCCAGACCTGCTGTTTTCAACTCTCTAGAGACCGCAGGAGCGGTAGAGATACTCTTAATGATCGGCTATGAAAAGCCAACTGACATTTACTCTTGAGGTGCTGACTTGCTGCACCCTCGACAACTACTGTGATTATTACTATTTGACCATGCTGGTCATTTATGAACATTTGAACATCTTGGCTATGTTCTGTTATAATCTCCACCCGGCACAGCCATAAGAGGACTGGCCACACCTCACAGCCTGGTTCCTCTCTAGGTTTCTTCCTAGGTTTTGGCCTTTCTAGGGAGTTTTTCCTAGCCACCGTGCTTCTACACCTGCATTGCTTGCTGTTTGGGGTTTTAGGCTGGGTTTCTGTACAGCACTTTGAGATATCAGCTGATGTAAGAAGGGCTATATAAATACATTTGATTTGATCGCTTTGAAAGGTCTCAATCGATGTGAAAGGTCAGAGAAATAACTAAGTCATAATTGGGATATGCCAGGGTCACCTCTGTCTCAAACTGGGCGCCAAACATGTCAATGGTGCGTCCACTGGCCAGGGAGGGTTGCTGTTTTTCCACCCAGTCTCTGAAGTTGAAGGGTGTCATCACATGCATGGTGTTCATGGGGAAGGGAGGCTGTCTGAAGACCTCATCTAGACAAACAGAGGCAGGAATGCATCTCAGTGCGATACAGTATGCACTACGATAGCACATAAAATGATAACACATAGGACAGGGATGGGTGTGGCAGAAGAGTCATAATTAGTTAGTTAACATAGATAATTAAGATGTCTTATCTACATAATATGCTTATATGATATGCTTGTTATTAGAATATATCCCTTTGGACTCTGGTGTTGGCAGTTGCACTTCCTCCCTCAGCTGGGGCTCAGTCACCTGGGTCCCAGAGAGGGGTGAAGTCAGGCTTGTCTATCACATGTCTCTGGTGCTGTGCAGAATATCAGAAGGAGAAGAGGACAGGAGGGAACATTATCTTCATATGTGAACGTGTCTTACCTATTCTAAACCATGTGAAGTGATGGTGTGATTAATGGGGAACTAATTACTTGTCTCCACAACGTCTGTGCACCAGTCACTCCCTCCTTTGGCCTTTGGGAAGATAATGTCTGAGACAAGATGTGTGGGGTAGTGTCTGGAACCATTGTATGTCATCTCTGATGTTGCACTTATCCTGGGGTAGGTGACCTAGAGGCCCTTGCCGGACGTCGGAGCAGACGCTTCTCCTTACCCCGGCATGCTAACTTTAAACGCTGTGTCTCCCGCGTGCTAGCGTAGCAACATATACCCCAAGGCTTCCCTGTTCCATCTATTGCTGCACACTGGACCCTATGATCACTTGGCTACATAGCTGATGCCTGCTGGACTGTTCATTTATCACGCTCCTCCATTTTGTTAACCTTTGTTTATCTGTCGTCCCTAGCCCCGAACTCAGGCCCTGTGTGTAGTTAACCGACCCTCTCTGCCAATTCATCGCCATTTTACCTGTTGTTGTTGTCTTAGCTGATTAGCTGTTGTTGTATTGCCCGTTGTTGTCTTAGCTAGCTCTCCCAATCAACACCTGTGATTGCTTTATGCCTCGCTTTATGTCTCTCTCAAATGGCAATATGCCTTGTATACTGTTGTTTAGGATAGTTATCATTGTTTTAGTTTACTGCGGAGCCCCTAGTCCCACTGTACATGCCTCAGATACCTCCTTTGTCCCACCTCCCACACATGCGGTGATCTCTCCCAGTATACCCAGCGTGTCCAGAGATGCAACCTCTCTTATCATCACTCAGTGCCTGGGCTTACCTCCACTGTACCCACACCCTACCATACCCCTGTCTGCACATTATGCTCTGAATCTATTCTACCACGCCCAGAAATCTGCTCCTTTTATTCTCTGTCCCCAATGCACTGGACGACCAGTTTTGCTAGCCTTTAGCCGTACCCTCATCCTACTCCTCCTCTGTTCCTCGGGTGATGTGGAGGCTAACCCAGGCCCTGCGTGTCCCCAGGCACTCTCATTTGTTGATTTCTGTAATTGAAAAAGCCTTGGTTTCATGCATGTTAACATCAGAAGCCTCCTCCCTAAGTTTGTTTTACTCACTGCTTTAGCACACTCCGCCAACCCTGATGTCCTTGCCTTGTCTGAATCCTGGCTTAGGAAGGCCACCAAAAATTCTGAGATTTCCATACCCAACTACAACCTTTTCTGTCAAGATAGAACTGCCAAAGGGGGAGGAGTTGCAATCTACTGCAGAGATAGCTTGCAAAGCTCTATGCACAAACAGTTCGAGCTTCAAATTTAAAAAAATGTATCTCTCCAGAAATAAGTCTCTCACTGTTGCCGCCTGTTATAGACCCCCCTCAGCTCCCAGCTGTGCCCTGGACACCATATGTGAATTGATTGCCCCCCATCTATCTTCAGATTTTGTTCTGTTAGGTTACCTAAACTGGGATATACTTAATAACACCCCAGCAGTCCTTCAATCAAAGCTAGATGCCCTCAATCTCACACAAATTACAAAGGAAACCACCAGGTACAACCCTAAATCCGTAAACATGGGCATCCTCACAGATATTATCCTGACCAACTTGCCCTCCAAATACACCTCTGCTGTTTTCAATCAGGATCTCAGCGATCACTGCCTCATTGCCTGCATCCGCTATGGGTTCGCGTCAAACGACCACCCCTCATCACTGTCAAACGCTCCCTAAAACACTTTTGTGAGCAGGCCTTTCTAAATGACCTGGCCCGGGTATCCTGGAAGGATATTGACCTCATCCCGTCAGTCGAGGATGCCTGCTCGTTCTTTAAAAGTCATTTCCTCACCATCTTAAATAGGCATGCCCCTTTCAAAAAATGTAGAACTAAGAACAGATATAGCCTTTGGTTCACTCCAGACCTGACTGCCCTTGACCAGCACAAAAACATCCTGTGGCGGACTGCACTAGCATCGAATATTGCCTGCGATATGCAACTGTTCAGACAAGACAGGAACCAATACACACAGTCAGTCAGGAAAGCAAAGGCTAGCTTTTTCAAACATAAATTTGCATCCTGTAGCTCTAACTTCAAAACGTTTTGGCACACTGTAAAGTCCATGAGAACAAGAGCACCTCCTCCCAGCTGCCCACTGCACTGAGGCTAGGTAACACGGTCACCACCGATAAATCCATAAAAATCTAAAATTTCAATAAGCATTTCTCTACGGCTGGCCATGCTTTCCTCCTGGCTACCCCAACCCCGGCCAACAGCTCCGCACCCCCCACAGCTACTTGCCCGAGCCTCCCCAGCTTCTCCTTCACCCAAATCCAGATAGCAGATGTTCTGAAAGAGCTGCAAAACCTGGACCCGTACAAATCAGCTGGGCTAGACAATCTGGACCCTCTCTTTCTAAAATTATCCGCCGCCATTGCTGCAATCCCTATTACCAGTCTGTTCAACCTCTCTTTCGTGTTGTCCAAGATCCCTAAAGATTGGAAAGCTGCCGCATTCATCCCCCTCTTCAAAGGGGGTGGCACTCTAGACCCAAACTGTTATAGACCAAATCCATCCTGCCCTGCCTTTCTAAAGTCTTCGAAAGCCAAGTTAATAAACAGATCACTGACCATTTCGAATCCCACCGTACCTTCTCCGCTGTGCAATCTTGTTTCCGAGCTGGTAATGGGTGCACCTCAGCCACTTTCAAGGTACTAAACGATATCATAACCGCCATCGATTAAAGACAGTACTGTGCAGCCGTCTCCATCGACCTGGCCAAGGCTTTCGACTCTGTCAATCACCGTATTCTTATCGGCAGACTCAATAGCCTTGGTTTCTCAAATGACTGACTCGCCTGGTTCACCAACTACTTCGCAGACAGAGTTCAGTGTGGCAAATCGGAGGGCCTGTTGCCCGGACCTCTGGCAGTCTCTATGGGGGTACCACAGGGTTAAATTCTCGGGACGACTCTTTTCTCTGTATATATCAACGATGTCGCTCTTCTGCTGGTGATTCCCTGATCCACCTCTACGCAGACGACACCATTCTGTATACATCTGGCCCTTCTTTGGACACTGTGTTAACTAACCTACAAACTAGCTTCAATGCCATACAAGACTCCTTCCGTGGCCTCCAACTACTCTTAAACGCTAGTAAAACCAAATGCAAGCTTTTCAACCGATCGCTGCCCGCACCCGCCCGCCCGACAAGCATCACTACTCTGGACGGTTCTGACCTAGAATACGTGGACAACTACAAATAGCTATGTGTCTGGCTAGACTGTAAACTCTTCTTCCAGACTCATATCAAACATCTCCAATCCAAAATTAAATCTAGAATCGGCTTTCTATTTCGCAACAAAGCCTCCTTCACTCACGCCGCCAAACTTACCCTAGTAAAACTGACTATCATACCGATCCTCGACTTCGGTGATGTCATCTACAAAATAGCTTCCAATACTCTACTCAGCAAATTAGATGTAGTCTATCACAGTGCCATTCGTTTTGTTACCAAAGCCCCTTATACCACCCACCACTGCGACCTGAATGCTCTAGTCGGCTGGCCCTCGCTACATATTCGTCGCCAGATCCACTGGCTCCAGGTCATCTATAAGTCTATGCTAGGTAAAGCTCCGCCTTATCTCAGCTCACTGGTCACGATAACAACACCAACCCGTAGCACGCTCTCCAGCAGGTATATCTCACTGGTCATACCCAAAGCCAACACCTACTTTGGCCGCCTTTCCTTCCAGCTCTGCTGCCAGTGACTGGAACGAATTGCAAAAATTGCTGAAGCTGGAGACTTACATTTCCCTCACTAACTTTAAACATCAGCTATCTGAGCAGCTAACCGATCGCTGCAGCTGTACATAGTCCATCTGTAAATAGCCCACCAAATCTACCTACCTCATCCCCATATTGCTTTTATTTATTTTGCTGCTCTTTTGCACACCAGTATCACTACTTACACAGCATCATCTGCTCATCTATCACTCCAGTGTTAATCTGCTAAATTGTAATTACTTTGCTACTATGGCCTATTCATTGCCTTACCTCCTCATGCCATTTGCACACATATAATAAATAAAAACATCACCGGCAACAAGGTCGCCTATGGGCACAAACCCTCCGTCGCTGGACTAGACAGGAATGGCAAAAAGTGCTCTTCACTGACAAGTCGCGGGTTTGTCTCACCAGGGCTAATGGTTGGATTTGCGTTTATCGTCGAAGGAATGAGCGTTACACCGAGGCCTGTACTCTGGAGCGGAATCGATTTGGAGGTGGAGGGTCCGTCATGGTCTGGGGGCGGTGTGTCACAGCATCATCGGACTGAGCTTGTTGTCATTGCAGGCAATCTCAACGCTGTGCGTTACAGGGAAGACATCCTCCTCCCTCATGTGGTACCCTTCCTGCAGGCTCATCCTGACATGACCCTCCAGCATGACCATGCCACCAGTCATATTGCTCGTTCTGTGCGTTCCTGCAAGACAGGGATGTCACTGTTCTGCCATGGCCAGCGAAGAGCCCGGATCTCAATCCCATTGAGCACATCTGGGACCTGTTGGATTGGAGGGTGAGTACTACGGCCATTCCCCTCAGAAATGTCCGGGAACTTGCAGGTGCCTTGATGGAAGAGTGGAGTAACATCTCACAGCAAGAACTGGCAAATCTGGTGCTGTCCATGAGGAGGAGATGCACAGCAGTACTTAATGCAGCTGCTGGCCACACCAGATACTTTTGATTTTGACCACCCCCTTTGTTCAGGGACACATTATTCAATTTCTGTTAGTCACATGTCTGTGGAACTTGTTCAGTTTATGTCTCAGTTGTTGAATCTTGTTATGTTCATACAAATATTTACACGTTAAGTTTGCTGAAAATAAACGCAGTTGACAGTGAGAGTTTCTTTTTTTGCTGAGTTTATTTTTAGTTTATTTCTTATTATAAAAAAATTGGGGGGGGGCTCAGTGTGGGTCTTAACTTACTCTTTAGAGTTAGAATAGTAGAATACACAAGGTGAAATTTCGAAATTTGGTTGTGCATCAGCAGTCACTCAATTAGCCCATATCAGCTAACATTTTTTGGGATTGGTAAATTAGTCTAGCGGCCAGCTATGTAAACCTGTAGTAAGCATGGTCGAATGACTGACCAGGGTGGGCCCATTGATCATCAGTTATCATATTAAAAACTGCAAACATTTGCCTCTACCCTATGGCAAAATGTGTAGACTTGCAGGAAAGTAGCAGTAAAACTGCAAAAAATACATCTGCCCCATGGCAAAATGAGTAGAATTGCATAAAATGAGTTATAAAAATGCAAAATCTTCTCTCCCCCCATGGCGTACTCAGATCCACGAGCCACTGTGGCCATTTATGATGAGTTAAGTTTTTTTGTGGTCCCCATTCCCATGAAAGTTGCCCAGGGCTCTCGGGTAGTGGGATACACCAGCACAGCAAAATATCTACAGACCCAACGTAAAACCACACAAAAATAAAAGGTGGGAAAATCAGGACATAATGCATTTTCAGTCAGTAGAGTGCCAAACTGATGTCAACCTATTGAAGCTCACCATTCCCATTGTGTCATTTTGTGAGATGGGGACTCACCTGGGTTTGGCTTGCCTGTTCTGTGCTGCTCCGACGCAAAAAACCTGAGAAACACAGCATCAGCTGAGTATAACACTGCTGAGGACTAATGTCCATTGCAAAGTGTTGTTTCATGCCAGACTAAAATCAATGATATAAGTCTCACTCTTGAATCACAGGCACCAGCTGGGTCCCCAGGTTTTCACAGTAAAACCATCTCTCAAAAAGGGTGTCTGAAGTGTTGTCCACATAGTACCTGAAACCACAAACAGCCAGGCTTTCATTCAATCTTTCTCTCTCACCCCTCTCGCCCTCTTTCGTGCTCTCTCTTGTAAGGGGGTCAAGGAGAAGAGGACGTGAGGCATGAACAGTTGAAGTCGGACGTTTACATACACTTAGGTTGGAGTCATTAAAACTTGTTTTTCAACCACACCACAAATTTCTTGTTAACAAACTATAGTTTTTGCAAGTCGGTTAGGACATCTACTTTGTGCATGACAAAAGTAATTTTCCAACAATTGTTTACAGACAGATTATTTCACTTATAATTCACTGTATCACAATTCCAGTGGGTCAGGAATTTGCATACACTAAGTTGACTGTGCCTTTAAACAGCTTGGAAATTTCCAGAAAATTATATCATGGCTTTAGAAGCTTCTGATAGGCTAATTGACATCATTTGAGTCAATTGGAGGTGTACCTGTTGATGAATTTCAAGGCCTACCTTCAAAACTCAGTGCCTCTTTGCTTGACATCATGGGAAAATCAGAAGAAGGCCTCAGAAAGAAAATTGTAGACCTCCGCGAGTTTGGTTCATCCTTGGGAGCAATTTCCAAACGCCTGAAGGTACCACGTTCATCTGTACAAACAATAGTATGCAAGTATAAACACCATGGGACCACGCAGCCGTCATACCACTCAGGAAGGAGACGCGTTCTGTCTCCTAGAGATGAACATACTTTTCTGAGAAAAGTGCCAATCAATCCCAGAACAACAGCAAACAACCTTGTGAAGATGCTGAAGGAAACCGGTACAAAAGTATCTGTATCCACAGTAAAATGAGTCCTATATTGACTTAACTGCTCCAAAACCGCCATAAAAAAGCCAGACTACGGTTTGCGACTGCACATGGGAACAAAAATTTTACTTTTCGGAGAAATGTCCTCTGGTCTGATGAAACAAAAATAAACCTGTTTGACCATAATGTAGGAAAAAGGGGGACGCTTGCAAGCCGAAGAACACTATCCCAACAGTGAGGCATGGGGGTGGCAGCATCATGTTGTGGGGGTGCTTTGCTGCAGGAGGGACTGGTGCACTTCCCAAAATAAATGGCATCATGAGGGAGGAAAATTATGTGGATATATTGAAGCACCATCTCAAGACATCAGTCAGGAAGTTAAAGCTTGGTCGCAAATGGGTCTTCCAAATGGACAATGACCCCAAGCACACTTCCAAAGTTGTGGCAAAATGGCTTAAGGACAACAAAGTCAAGGCATTGGAGTGGCCATCACAAGGCCCCTACCTCAATCCCATAGAACATTTGTGGGCAGAACTGAAAAAGCGTGTGCGAGCAAGGAGGCCTATAAACCTGACTCAGTTACACCAGCTCCTTCATGAGGATTGGGCCAATATTTACCCAACTTATTGTGGGAAGCTTGTGGAAGGCTACCCGAAACATTTGACCCAAGTTAAACAATTTAAAGGCAATGCTACCAAATACTAATTGAGTGTATGTAAACTTCTGACCCACTGGGAATATGATAAAATAAATAAAAGCTGAAATAAATCATTATTTCTACTATTATTCTGACATTTCACATTCTTAAAATAAAGTGGTGATCCTAACTGACCTAAGACAGGGTATTTTTACTGGGATTAAATGTCAGGAATTGTGAAAAACTGAATTTAAATGTATTTGGCTAAGGTGTATGTAAACTTCCGACTTCAACTGTAGATGGATAAAGATTGTGTCAGAAGAGTGAGATATAGGTAAAGGATAAGATGACATGGTGGATGGTGATACCTTAAACAGTCTGTCTCTGACTGAAGCCTCCTCCTCTCCACCACCAGCCCTACAGTGTTAGCCAGTCTCTGGGGGGAGTGGGGGATCCGAGCTGGGAGCAGAAACATCTGAGGACCACAGAAGGACATGGGGTGTGTATGACACAAACACGAATGTAACAAATCTGCATAGCTTGATATGGCACTGTCACTTATGTTAAACAGTGGGCTTCGTGAGAGAATCTTGGAATGAATGGCATTTCTCTCACCTCTCCCTCGCGGATACGCACATCCTTATGTTTGCCATTCTCAACCAACTTCAGACACATGTCCCCTTTCACCTGGTAAAAGAGCTGCACAAAAAAAGACAGGGAGAGGATATGACAGTGAAAAGCAATGACTACGGACTAGAAAAGGTACAGATACAAGATACGGAGGATGTCTTCAGCTTCAAATCACAGCCAATAGTCTTCACTATGATATGAATGTGCTTATGCTGACCTCCAGTGGCTAGATTATGTTATTGAAAATGCAATTACAGTCCTTTGCTTTGTGCTGTAATGTCACCCTTTACACAGTACGAGATAAGGTTGTAGATGATTTGTGAAGCTTATATGTCGTACTTATGAAGACTTTATTTATGCTATATAAAGCCTTTATAAATTGTAGTTTGTTTAAAGTGGGACATTCTCATGCTACCAAAGATAAAAAAGAAAAACACTTGAACAGGAATTTACTTTGGGCTTCAACTAGACAAATAGCCAGAGCAAATAGTGGTGACCAAAAGGTGACAGTGCAACATTCTTGTGGAATTTGTCCCTATGGTGGTAGGAAGAACTGACTGAGTTTATGTGACAGTATGGAAATGGAACATTTAGAAACAGAACAAAAAGACTAAACGACTCTGGCAACCGAACCAATAGAACGTACGACCAGCCTGCTTGGGTAGTAACCTTAGATTTGTGTCGGGACTATATCTCGTGGAAAGATGAAATAGTATGAATAAATTCATCAAAATAAAGTTTTTAATGAAAATATGTCAATCATAATTTGAATATGTTGGTAACCTATTGTATAAAAGTGATAATGCCCTTGAAGCCGGTGTTTGGAGGATATACTCAACTTTGTCTCGGGCCTAACAACACCAGTGCCAATATATCCTCCGAACACCGGCTTCTTGGGCATTATCACAGAGGGCCTGGCACATGTGTGAGGAAAGATAATACTGTGGCTGAGTGACTGCTAACTAAATAGCATGGTAGTGTCCTTGCATTTGTTGCTTACTTTCAGATAGGGACATTGCATAGGGACATTGCATAGGAATTCTATCTCGTAGGTTTTGAATACCATTTTCTGCACTATGAACGGTCACACAAACTCCACAGCATTTAGCCAATGTGATAGGTGATAGGAATAGTGGCATTTTCTCTCACCTCCTCCCCTTCCTCTATGTGGTAGTCCTTTCTGCTGTTGGGACCTCCAACAAACATGATGTTCAGCTGAGAAAAATGCCTTGCGGAGAAAAATAATATAAGCATTCACTTTGCTCGAAATTCATTACCTTTGTCAATCTTTGCCAACATAGTGTAAATGATTACTATTGGACTATTGGACTAGTGTAGATAGTCAGGAGGTAAACAGTACTTGTTACAGCTCAACATGATAATAACATGGTCCCATTTTAAAATAACTACAAATGCTTTATATTAGCTTAAAGAGGATTTGTGAAGCATCTATGATGCATGATATATATAAAGTCTTCATAGTTCACTCCGTGAGTCATTACAAGTCTAGCGACACCAGAGTGTTCAACTTAAACTTAAACTATATGTAAATGAAACTAGCCCAGGCTGCTACTCACATGAGTTTGTTGCACACCGGTGGCAAAAAAGCCTTTTCATTCTCTGTAATCCATTTATCCACGTTCACAACAAGGGGTTTGCCACTCATTATTGCAAACTGATGTCAAAATTGTGTGTTGAATCACTTAGTTCTGCTTTTTCTGTTTCAGAGCTTGATTGAGTTAAAGTCCATTGGATAGCTAGGGGAGGAGTCCAGCATGACGGTGAAAGGTTGCTTACATTTCCACAATAATTAAACTAGTGGGTTTGTTGTGGGTGGTCATATAATAAAAAGAGGAAACACAGTAAAGTGAAGTGCTGAGGGGACGAGGAGGGGTGCACACGTATGAGGAAGCAGGAATCACGTGAGAATGAGCACCGCAGTGTCTGTAGTGTCATAGAATGAACATGAACAAACAATGCATATTATTAAAAGATACAATGAAATAAGTTGTATTTTTGTTTTTATAATGTTTCATAAACATACAGTACCAGTCAAAAGTTTGGACACATCTACTCATTCCAAGATTTTTCATTATTTTTACTATTTTCTACATTGTAGAATAATCAAAACTAATCAAAACTACTAACACATATGGAATCATGTAGTAACCAAAAAAATATTAAACAAATCAAAATATTTTATATCTGAGATTCTTTAAAGTAGCCACCCTTTGCCTTGATGACAGCTTTGTACACTCTTGGCATTCTCTCAACCAGGTTCATGAGGAATGCATTTCAATTAACAGGTGTGCCTTCTTAAAACATCATTTGTGGAATTTCTTTCCTTCTTAATGCGTTTGAGCCAATCAGTTGTGTTGTGACAAGGTAGGGGTGGTATACAGAAGATAGCCCTATTTGGTAAAAGACCAAGTCCGTATTATGGCAAGAACAGATCAAATAAGCAAAGAGAAACTACAGTCCATCATTACGTTAAGACATGAAGGTCAGTTAATTGGAACATTTCAAGAACTTTGAAAATTTCTTCAAGTGCAGTCGCAAAAAACATCAAGCCCTATGATGAAGCTGAAACTCATGAGGATAGCCACAGGAAAGGAAGACCCAGAGTTACCTTGTCTGCAGAGGATATGTTCATTAGAGTTACCAGCCTCAGAAATTGCAGCCCAAATAAATGCTTCACAGAGTTCAAGAAACAGACACATCTCAACATCAACTGTTCAGAGGACTGTGTGAATCAGGCCTTCATGGTCGAATTGCTGCAAAGAAACCACTACTAAAGGACACCAATAAGAAGAAACTTGTTTGGGCCAAGAAACACGAGCAATGGACATTAGATCGGTGGAAATATGTCCTTTGGTCTGATGAGTAAAATTTGAGTTTTTTGGTTCCAACCGCCATGTTTTTGTGAGACGCGGAGTATGTGAATGGATTATCTCCGCATGTGTGGTTCCCACCGTGAAGCATGGAGGAGGAGGTGTGATGGTTTGGGGGTGCTTTGCTGGGTACACTATCAGTGATTTATTTAGAATTCAAGGCACACTTAGCCAGCATGGCTACCACAGCATTCTGCAGTGATACGCCATTCCATCTGGTTTGCACTTAGTGGGAATCTCATTTGTTTTTCAACAGGACAATGACCCAAAACACACCTCCAGGCTGTGTCAGGGCTATTTGACCTAGGAGAGTGATGGAATGCTGCATCAGATGACCTGGCCTCCACAATCACCTGACCTCAACCCACTTGAGATGGTTAGAGATGAGTTGGACCACAGAGAGAAGGAAAAGCAGCCAACAAATGCTCAGCATATGTGGAAACTCCTTCAAGACTGTTGGAAAAGCATTGCAGTTGACTACCTCATGAAGCTGGTTGAGAGAATGCCAAGAGGGTACAATACTATCAACAAGGCCAAGGGTGGCTACTTTGAAGAATATAAAATATGAAATATATTTAGATTTGTATAACACTTGTTTGGTTATTACATGATTTAATGTCTTCACTATTATAGAATGTAGAAAATGTAGAAAATGGTAAAAATAAAGAAAAACCTTTGAATGAGTAGGTGAGTCCAAACTTTTGACTGGTACTGTGTATGAATTGACTGTGTGTGTGTGTATGTTCAAACCGATACCCTACTGTTTTATTGGCTGAAGTCACCACCTTAAAATCCCCTTACTTTACCACATTATCTCAAGGTTCATAAGGACATACTATCCTGCTATCTGTTCTCACTACCTGGGTCCAGAGTTACGACACACAACTAGGTTGATGACATCAGAGGTCAGAGGTTAGGTTTCCTCATTGCACTCTTTAAGATGAATAGGGCAACCTCCTCAGCCCACCTCCACTGGTAACTAAGAAATACACAATATACTGTACTGTACTCTTCTTAATGTTCTCTTGTACTTTCTCAAACACTAGCATCTACTGTAAAATATTTTACTGTATTCTTACATATACATTGCAAACTCACTGGCTCTGTCAAGGAATGAGCAGACTTTCTCCTGAAGACTGAGGAGACTCTTGGCTAGAGTCATAGGAGGAGGACAAGGTGAGAGGTATAAAGAGAAAATGTGAGCAAAGTTGACATAACAGCTAAGTTGCTGAGGAATGGTTCTAAGATACATGCGTGGGGAAGACACATACCACCTGCATATTCAGACATCCGTTTCTCTTCTGATCCCCTCAGTCTCTCCTGGCCCAGAGAGAAGGGTCTGTCATGGGTAGAGCAGGGCAATATGACATCATCATTTTCACACACTCTCCAATAATAAACTTCCTGTTTCTCACAGATTGAATGGTACAGTACTGCATCTAATCAAGCCCCAGGTAACCTAAAGAGCAGTTTATCACAGTTTCCTTCCCCATTAATGTGTTAATGAGCTCCATCTTTCCACACTACATCCCCTCTCTGTCGATATCCTGGAGCTTGGCAGGAGTCACAGTCTGTTTTGGAGCTCAGTCTAGACATGTAATTGTTGCTGAAATCAGGTTTGTTCTTGTTAGCCTGCCTCCTTGGACAGGAAGGTCATCTGACAGATTTATATCGGAAACCTATGGTAAAAATGGCCAATAGCTACAGTACCAGTCAAAAGTTTGGACACACCTACTCATTCAAGGGTTTTACTTATTTTTCCTATTTTATACATTGTAGAATAAAACTGAAGACATAAAAACTATGAAATAACACATATGGAATCATGTAGTAACCAAAAAAGTGTTAAACAAATCAAAATATGTTTTAGATTCTTTAAAGTAGCCACCCTTTGCCTTGATGACAGCTTTGCACACTCCTGGCATTCTCTCAACCAGCTTCCAACAGTCTTGAAGGAGTTCCCACATATGTGACCGACCAGCTCAATTCGGTCTTACAATAAGGCCAATAGCCTACAATAAGGAACATTTCCAGTTAAACAGAAAGTGTCCAGAAAAATATTAGATGACGCTTACCCAGACACACTTGTATAAATTGATGGGTCATGTGAAAGAAATGCTATAAACCTATCCACATCTTGCCAAGTGGCTGGGTCTCTACAGAAGGTGTAAACGGTACAGCCAAATGGTTACTTGCATAGTAGCATAATCAGAAATAGAAAGTGTCAATATAAATATAATAATATACAGTAAGAACAATATCAATATCATTGATAGATTAGTTATATGCATACAATCAGGGGTAAAGTGGCTGAGCAGCAGGATACAAAAATAATAGTAGCAGCAACGTATGGCATGTGTGTTAGGAGAGTAGAGGCACTGCAGATAGTGCTGATGACTGGCCTGTCCAAACCATGCATGAACAAGGGAATCTATATTCGGAGAGCCTGTTTCTGTCCTGCCCTTGACTTTGGTGCAGGGCATGTGATGTCCATAGCCTCTTCGTCACAAAACTCCCTGATCTTCTCAAAAAGTTTGTCTAGCTGTGTCCAGTCCAGGTGGTACTTGTACAGGCAGACCATCTATGGGAGGAAGGATGTCAGCGTTGCGCAGCAGCTGAAACCTGGTCCTGACTGAGTCCGAACGCTCCTTGACGACAACAACACCAGGCTCCAGAGCATCGAAGCTGTAAAACAGGAAATAACATCAAAATTGAGACGACATTACAACCTAGGACAACATCAATTCACCTCCCATGTTTAGATAAGAAGAATAACCTCATACAATGCAATGAAAATGATATTCACCTGAAGTGCTAGTACTGCTTGAACTGTGGCAGCGGCCTGAAGTACAGAGTCAGGTGTTGTTGCCAGCCATAGCTTTCTACCTGCACTACCATCCTCCAGTCCAACCAGCTGTGGGATGTTGACCCCGTCACAGTGCTGTCCTTCACAACACCAGAAATCGCAGACAAAGTGTTCACTCTGGTCTTTCTGAAGCGCTGCTTGACGAGGTCAAAGCACCAGTCGGGGGCAAACTTGGTGTGGCCTGTGATCAGGAAGTGAAGGTCCAGACTGTGGTGGAGCTTGTGCATGTTCCGCCAGGCACAATAACAGAGCACTAACTTGTTCTTGTTTTGGCCACTGCAGTTGCAAGGAGTTAGAAAGTAGACCTGGCTGCATAGTGTAAGAAGGATAGTGCATCTGCAAACAACAAAAGAACATTAAGATGAGTTAATAAAAATAAAGTGTCATGTAAAACGTAACATCATTTTTTTTATGCATCATTATCAGGTAAGTTTCACTTACCTACAAATGTGCAGAGCAGCAACACTGCATACAGAAACATCCTCTTGGTAACTGAAAGTTAAAATGATAACACACAGCCCGACTACATGTACCTCTGGGAAATACAGAAAAAAAACGTGATATCAATTAAGGTAGGTAAATTAAATAATAAAAGCGTGTTGTTTATGCTTTACATACCAATTGTTGTCATCGATTTCTTGTAGACGCCACACTGCTGCTTTTGTCACAAGGGATGGCAGCAGCTTTCCACCAAAGTGTTTGTGTCCTGGGTGGCGTCTTGGTAATACTATTGCATTATCCTCTGCGTAGTTGTTGATGAAGTTAACCACTCGCTGCAAGTCCTCACGCTTTAGGTGTAACCTGTGCTTGATTGGGCCAGATCTCTATTTGATGGGGGGCATAAAATCATTCTACTTGTATGACTGGTGGAGGAGAATCAGGCGTGTTCTCCTGATGCCGAAAGACAAATTCCAGATACAAATATTTTGGCATTATTATACAATAGATAGCCAGGTTTGTTTGATGGTGATTACGGCTATCTTGATGGGTCATGTAATCATCTTGTGAAGTGGAGTCTTTTGTTTAGACATGCTAGCTAAACAATGAATCCTAATCCATGAAGTACTAGTGTTACAAACCGATTGTCATAGCTAGCTAAAGTTAACCAAATAGGTTCAATGTTTGCTAGTTAGCTAGCTAGCATTCGACTATAACTAGCAATGCAAAATGGCATTCTGAGATAACATTACTACACACAGATCATAAACGTAATGTTAGCTAGCAAGCCAGCCATTTAATGTCAGCTAGCTAGCTAACAGTAAGCTTTAATTTGCAATGAAAACTACTTTCTGACAAAATTAGAAACGTATAATATCTGAAAATGAAGCTAGACTCTTACCCATATACATGGATGAATGCTTCACGGCAGACACTGACTGTGTGCAATGCCATAAGAATCATCTTAAACTAAAGCCCCCACCCAAACTCTGACCATTTTACTCGCCCTAGCAGAGCTGGTTAGGCTGTTTTCATGTTATCCAAAGCGTTGGTGACTGTGTCTGTGCTCCTGGCAACAATTTAACTACGCTTTTTGCCGACATTTACTGACAATGGCCATATTGAACCGGCCATATTCAACAGGCGTTGAGCGTTCGTTAATTCATCAGTTATTCTGCGCTCTGACACACTCAGACAAGAGTGCTCTGAAACAGTTGTTGCAGTGACGTGCTAATGAAATGGACACTTTTGTAACATTTTTATAGGCGATAAAAAAAAATTAAAGCCACGTTAGACAGGATTACATACTGACCAGCTCAAATAGACAGAAGCGAGGTATATGGCAGACCAATGGTGGTTCTATACTACTGCTGCTCATTTCATGGCAAAGTTTTCAAATAGCAAATAATAGATACAAATTATATACTGTACTTCCTCAATATTTACAGTACCAGTCAAAAGTTTAGACACACCTACTCATTCCAGGGTTTTTCTTAATTGTTGCTATTTTCTACATTGTAGAACAATAATGAAGATGTCAAAACTATAAAAAAAAACACATATGGAATCATGTAGTAACCAAAAAAAATGTTGAAGGAGTTCCCACATGCTGAGCACTTGTTGGCTGCTTTTCCTTCACTTTGCGGTCCAACTCATCCCAAACCATCTCAATTGGTTTGAGGTCGGGTGATTCTCGAGAACAGATGATCTGAAGCATCACTCTATCACTCTCCTTGATCAAATAGCCCTTACACAGCCTGGAGGTGTGTTTTGGGTCATTTTCCTGTTGAAAAATAAATTATATTCCCACTAAGCACAAACCAGATGGGATGGCGTATCGCTGCAGAATGCTGTGGTAGCCATGCTGGTTAAGTGTACCTTGAATTCTAAATAAATCACTGACAGTGTCACCAGCAACACACCCCCAAACCATCACACCTCCTCCTTCATGCTTCACGGTGGGAACCACATGTGCGGATATCATCTGTTCACCTACTCTGCATCTCACAAAGACACGGAGGTTGGAACCTAAAATCTCAAATTTGGACTCATCAGACCAAAGGACATATTTCCACCGATCTAATGTCCATTGCTCGTGTTTCGTGATCCAAGCAAGTCTCTTCTTATTATTGGTGTCCTTTAGTAGAGGTTTCTTTGCAGCAATTCGACCATGAAGGCCTGATTCACGCAGTCTCCTCTGAACAGTTGATGTTGAGATGTGTCTGTTACTTGAACTCTGTGAAGCATTTATTTGGGCTACAATTTCTAATGCTGGTAACTCTAATGAACTTGTCCTCTGCAGCAGAGGCAACTCTGGGTCTTCCTTTCCTGTGGATGTCCTCATGAAAGCCAGTTTCATCATAGCGCTTTATGGTTTTGAAACACATTAAGATGGAAAGAAATTCCACAAATTAACTTTTAACAATGCACACCTGTTAATTGAAATGCATTCCAGGTGACTACTTCATGAAGCTGGTTGAGAGAATGCCAATAGTGTGCAAAGCTGTCATCAAGGCAAAGGGTGGCTACTTTGAAGAATCTCAAATATAAAATATATTTTGTTTACTACATGATTCCATACAGTATGTGTTATTTCATAGTTTTGATGTCTTCACTATTATTCTACAATGTAGAACATAGTAAATAGAAAGAAAAACGCTTGAATGAGTAGGTGTGTCCAAACTTTTGACTCGTACTATATGTTAAAGATCCATCCATCCATCAATCCATCCGATCCATCCAGATACAGACAAATGATTGATAAAGTTTGTGGATAAATTATGATGATCTGAATTCATGATGGCAATGTTGTATGGTTGTTGACATTTTGTATTGTGATCCTCCAATGAACTAGACCTATCATACATGTCTAGACTAGCAGTGTTTTCATTCTGTAATAAAAACATAAACATACTATTGCATGCAGCTAGCAAACACATATGGAAATGTCTGCTCTACTTAAAATTACAACCAACTAATTGCAGCATTACCGCAAAAATGGAAGAGGCAAGTGGAAGGGGAAGAAAGTAAGAAACTTGTCTGTCGACCCTGCATTAAAGACCAAAATTGGCTAAAGAAAATTGTGATATACTTTTTTATTTACCAGTTCAATTGAAGGAACAAAAAATTGATTGCATATATAGATTGCAAAATACTTGGGAAGAGATTTTTGTTGTACCGATGCCATGGCACATGGTTTATGAACTGATACACAAAACAACGCTGGATTCAAAACTTTTAGTTTTTCTATTTAAATTATTATCTAAGATATTTGCAACCAATAGAATGTTATAAACTGTATGTATGGGGGATGCAACCATCCCAGCTCTGCAGATTTTGCTGTGAAGAGACAAAAACATTAGATAATTTGCTTTGGTACTGTCCATATGTAGCTTGTTTTTGGTCGCAGGTTCAGGAACGGCTGAAGAATTGCAACATTCACCTGGATGGAGCGAAATCTGCAAATAGCACTGCTGGGTTCAATAATATAATAATACTCTTAGCAAAAACGTTTATATTTAATTTACAATATGCAAAATCTATGAGCATAAAAGTTTCAGAACTTTTGTGAAACAGTACAGTTGAAAGATATATGGCAAATATAAATCAAAACTGCATGGTGTTCAGAGATGGATGGGAGTGGTTGAGTGGAGCTGAAGGATGGGACTAAAAACAAACAAAAGATACTGTAAAATAATACTGTGCCTGTAAAATGTATTTAGTGTGTATAAACTGGAAGTAGAAGCCTAAGTGTTGTTGTCCATTAGTGTACTCAAATTAGGGGAGGGATGGTATGGTTTGGGGAAAATAATAAAGGAAAATATCTAGATTAAAAAATATATATATATTTTATACAGTATATATTTACAAAAAATATATGGGGGATTGGAAATTATGCAGACAATTACATTGAAGCTGATATACCCACTAAAAAAATAAAATAATACAAAAAATTATATATATATAATATTTATTTTAAATTACTTGTACATACTACTACAACAAAGCAGACTTCCAAAAACAGGTTATTTTTATACAGGCAAAAGTGATGTCATGTTATAGAGTAGGGTAGCCTTAAGAAAAAGTTAACTGTTAGTCAATAGAGAATTATATGGTTTATACAAGGAGATCTTGGTACATGCAGAGACTTCAAAACATCTGTAAAAGTTCAATTGAATATGAATCCTTATTGATAATCTCGATCGGTACCAATTCAGACAAACTGAGCATGCGTGAGAAATAAATTATGCGGAAGTCTCAATCTGGTACCCTGTAGCAGCCAGGATTTCAGATAGCATTAGCAACCTGCTATGAAATGAACACTCATACTACAAGCACACAGTTGATCACTTTCCAGATTAGGTGTCAAATACATACAGGCCAATATGGGACAATACAACTAAGACACAATACACTCAACAACGGACAGCTATATCAATCCAGTAAGCAGTCCAGGCGAGCTAACGTTAGCTAGCTAGATTAGCTATCTTCAAACAACGCAAACGAGTGATTTGGCAAATCAGTCATTTATCAGAGTTCAGTCAGATCTAGATCCGTTTCTATGCATGTTACTCTACGTTGCAAAACATAACACACAATATAATGATATCTAAGTAAATCCGAATGTAAACTGGAGGAAGAGGAGCTAACATCCAGATCAGAGTGTTCATACACTGTATTGCTGAGCCAAAGTACCGGAGCTCCAGTGGCGCAATCGGTTAGCGCGCGGTACTTATATGACAGTACATTGTAGAGCTATGCCGAGGTTGTGAGTTCGAGCCTCACCTGGAGCAGTGTTTTTACTAAGAGAGCGATAGGTATTAGCCATTGAAGTTGTATGAACATAGAATACGTTGACCAGCCACGCAGTACCAAAACGGTCAATGTCTGATAATTCGACAATTCAGCAGCATAGATAAAGAAGATACCCGCTATGAATTGTATTTTATTGTCTGTAGCCTCAACCTACTACATCATTTAAGCAGAGTACGTTATTTTAAATCAAGATTCGTATTCTCATACAACAATTGGATGAATACGCTACAATTTCTTAGCAACATTTTATCATTAAAATATATTCCTGCTGATTTATGTTGTGCTCGTGCACAGGGGTCAAGGGGAGCCTGATGATCACATTCACATCCCTGCCTGCTTCAAAATGAAATCATACAACAAAATACAGTAGCTATTATCCACACTCCCGTTGCAAGTTATCTTGCAGAGCACCTCAATGTGTAGGCATTTTTCTTGCCCTTTCCATCATAAGAGTATTGATATTCTGACTTCTATGTGAAATATTTTCATGATAGGCTATCAATGTTCTAGTTATTCTGTTTTTGTGTTATGATTTGGTGGGAGGACTTTGCTTATATAAACGTGCAAGTATAGTGTTAGTTTTTAGCTATAAATGTCAGAAGTGTATGTTTGTAGTGAACTCATACAGTATTTCATCAACTGAGCTGAAGTAGTTCCCTCTTATTATCTATAGGAGGCAGCATGAGTGACTTGCAGTTTAACTTCACTAGAGGGGTTGGTCTTTGATAATGAACTGCATTTGTTCTTGGACACGGTGAGAGTGACTGTAGTTGAGATTCTCTGGGATTCTCTGCCTCTAAACCCATTATGGGGGCTGAGTCACTGGCTTTCTGGTGCACGTCCATGCTGTCCCTAGGACTTTTGGCTATGAAAAGCCAACTGAGGTGCTGACCTGTTGCACCCTCTACAACCACTGTGATTATTATCTGACCCTGCTGGTCATCTATGAACGTTTGAACATCTTGGCCATGCACTGTTATAATCTCCACCCGGCACAGCCAAAAGAGGACTGGCCACCCCTCAGAGCCTGGTTCCTCTCTAGGTTTCTTCCTAGGTTCCTGCCTTTCTAGGGAATTTTTCCTAGCCACCGTGCTTCTAAATCTGCATTGGTTGCTGTTTGGGTTTTTAGGCTGGGTTTCTGTACAGCACTTTGTGACATCGGCTGATGTAAAAAGGGCTTTATGAATCAATTTTACTGATTTGATTGATTGATTGAGGTAATCTACCAGATTACATTATAATGTTGTAGTTACTATACTCTATTTCTCTTGCCAGCCTGTAATGTCTTGTATCCAGTCCCACTGGGGGGCGCTGTTATCCATGCTATGAGTGGGGTGTACCGTCTCTGGTTACATCAATGAGGCTTGGTGGCTGGTATTGACTCGCTACGCCTCTTTATTTGAACAAAAACAGCATTTACACACAATTAATTGATTTATCATTCCCAACATTTATGTTTGTTTGAAATGTTCGAATGTTCTCCTGTACTGATTACGTGTGTGTGCGTGCGCTTGTCTGAGAAAAAGACGGTTACCAAAATAAACCGTCTATAATTTTAACATTACAATGCTTCCTGAACTTGATCAGAATGTTCTATACTAGTTGGATGTTAAATAAATGCAATAGGTTATTAAAACGTTGTGAAATATAAATGTTGCTGGGAAGAACATGTTGAACACCTGGACAAATGGATTAGGGGAATGTAAAAAAGCTGAAATTAAAACTCTCTAGGAATAGGCTTTAAGCTGTTATTTAGGTAGCACCTAATTCATTTAAACAACCTTATGTGAGTTAGCCCTATATAGGACGACATAGGACGACACGCGTTAGTGCGTGCGGTGTCCTATATAGCAGTGGTTAAAAACTGTGGGTTGAGACTGAAGGGGTCCAGGTGGGTTGCTGGATGACATTGCCCCCCCCCCCCCCCCCCTAAAAAGACAGAAAACACTTTCAATGTAAACTTCAATAACTTAAACCAAACAGAAAGTATGTAGAAAAGATAATGGACCTATACACTGAGTGAACAAAACATTAGGAACACCTGCTTTTTCCATGACATAGATTGACCAGGTGAATCCATGTGAAAGCTATAATCCCTTATTGATGTCACCTGTTAAATCCACTTCAATCAGTGGAGATGTTAAAGAAGGGATTTTTAAGCCTTGAGACAATTGAGACATTGATTGTGTACGCATGCCATTCAGAGGGTGAATGGGCCAGATGTAAGTGGCTTTGAACAGGGTATGGTAGTATGTGCCAGGCACACCGGTTTTAATGTGTCAAGAACTGCAACGCTGCTGGGTTTTTCACACTCAACAGTTTCCCGTGTGTATACAGGAATGGTCCACCACCTAAAGGGCATCCAGCCAGCTTGACACAACTGTGGGAAGCATTGGAGTCAATATGGGTCAGCATCCCTGTGGAACGCTTTCGAAGACTTGTAGAGTCCATGCCCCGACGAATTGAGGCTGTTCTGAGGGCAAAAGGGGGTGCAAGTCTATATTAGGAAGGTGTTCCTAATGTTTTGTACACTCAGTCTATATTTTTCAATAATAGCTTATAGTCTTTGAGAATTTACAATCAACAAAATAAAAGCTAGACAATCAGGCCCCCATTGATTGTGTTATAATGTTTGAGAGTAAGAACACAGTATTAGCCATGTCAAAATGTGTAGAATTGGCTTCTTTTTTTAAAATAAGTTATTTCAGCTCCATGGCAGGATGTGTGGAATTACAGGAGATTAGCTATTAAACTCCACATTTTTCTGTCCGCTGCCAAGATAATATTTTTGACTTATTCTTTGGTCTGTATGTTTTTTCAGCGCTCAACCCTTATGGTGGGTCACAAAGCAAAAAACGTTTTTGAACCCCTGCTATATAGGGCTACTAGAACTGTATAAGTGAGTTTGAGTGGATGGATCCATTTTGAAGATGAGCAACACATAATAGAGGAGAGAGATTTACTGTAGAGAAAACTGAGCACTGAGCAGAGAGCTTTGGCAGCTGGCCTCCCCTTCTTACTCCCCTCTCCCCCTCCTCCTCTTCCCGACCTCAATACACACATACACACTCAGATTTCGACATCATCCCAATTTAAATGACTCAGATTCATATAATTGACTGTTACACGGAAAGAACACAGCTGATTTAAAAAACATGGTCTGTCGAGGGATTTAACCTTCGTTCATTTAGTGCCCTCCCAGGAACACTTGAGGCCAGATGCAATTAGCATGAGATCAGTGGAAAACAAGGTCACAGGAGGGGAGGAACTTGTCCCTCTTGCACTACAAAAATGAAAAACCATCTTCCCACCAGAACTCTCAAGACTCTCACAAGCTCTGTAGCTTACCCTTTTTCACTTACGGTCAGTATGGAAGAGTTTTGTTTATTTTCTGAAGGGATGTAGTGTCTCCAACAAATTGTCAGTCAGAGTTCTCAAGTGGACAATTGGACACGAGAACCAGGCCCTTAGGTGGCCACTTCTCCGAATATTTCGGTATAATATGCTCAATCTGCAGGTTTTCTTTGAGTCTGCAATTCCTCTGTTGGCATAGTGGAGGCATTAACCCCAGTAAGACAGGTTCTTG
Source organism: Salvelinus namaycush (assembly GCF_016432855.1). Lineage (NCBI taxonomy): Eukaryota > Metazoa > Chordata > Actinopteri > Salmoniformes > Salmonidae > Salvelinus > Salvelinus namaycush. The sequence continues at coordinate 38,361,820 of NC_052310.1, read as the reverse complement.
TACTGCACCCTGGGAGTCGTAGGCCCATCTGCGGTTCTCTGCCCATGCAGGCCTTCTCTAAAGTTGCACATGCACACTCTCATGCATGCACACAAACAGCAATGTAGTCCCTCATCACCATATCCTGTCTACACTTGTGGAGGCAGAGTATTGTATGCAAGCTCGTCTGTTCAGCATAGACAGGTTTGGATGGAGACATGCCAAACACACCATCATCAACACAATGCACTTGTCTGTCCAAACATTTCCAGGAATGTTCTTTTTTCTCTCGGATGTTTTATTTTTTCTCTCCTCCACACACCACATTTCACTTCTCATTCAACTCAAATGTGCCCTTGGGTAAATTAGGCATGGGTTCTTCACTAACATATTGTAGCAACCTTCAGGAGGTAGGGTGAGCCGACCCTGCCCCTGGCTGGCAGCACCAGTCACGTTCCTTGTTAATTATGTTGTCATGGTAATAGAAGAGGGGGAAGCTGCACATAGGATTGGGGATATAACTAGTTGGGAGAGCACCATTTTCTCTCTCGTTATTATCTCTCTGGGGAGATACCTCCTGCTGTACTGTGATTTATGGGTAGCTAGTTCAGGCTAGGTTTGTTATTTTGTGCAGCTCCCCGCTACCCCATGCAGTGTAACACTAAAACGCCTGTGCAGTGTAACATTAAAATGGACGCAGAGGGCGTAAACACCACATTGGTTGTCAGAAGTGGGATTGTGCGGCGAGGCCATCAGAATGCACAGGTGGACGTGTGAAGGGGCTTGAAAGAAAGTCGACGCATGGGAACATGCGATCCTCTCTATATGAGCCACGTTACAATTCCCACCAAAAGGGTTAAACCTATTGGTGTAATGTAGGGTGATTGCCATTTACGCCAGAGACCTGAGTTTGTTTCCTGCTCCCTCCGTTCGCTACAATATTTTGTGTGGGTTGTGTGGGCTAAATGATGAGCAGGACTGTACTGAAGCACTGAATGTGTGTTTGTGTTGTTCATGTAGTTGTTTGTGTGCACTTCTTATGTGACACAGGTATGTGTTCCAGCGAACTAGCACACATAGTTTTCCCATTCCAGAGTTGTATCATGTTGGATGTTGTTCTGTCGCATTGATTTCACAAAGTCTCCATATATCAAAGCTAAATTCCTCTTAAAATCACTTTTCTCAGTCTGAGGACTAAATATGGAAGGATTTAGGCCTAGCAGCTTATGTAAGGGTTTGGTTCATCAATTTATTGGTATTTAATAAAATGTTACCTTTATTTTTACCAGGTTAGTCTCATTGAGATTAAAAATATTTTTTTTAAGACAGACCTGACCAAAATACAGTAACAACACATTAAGTTTAATACAAAGACACATTTAAAACACAGAATACAAAGCAATACAGTTGAATAAAAACAGAAATGTACACATTGAGCAGGCAAGATGCTTTGGAGACATGTGGTGCATCCATGGGTCAAACAGAAGCTCTAGTCAGACCCTTTTCGGGGGTTAGACCTGTGAAAGGGCAAGACAGTGGTGAGACTTGAAAATGAACTCTGTGTGAAGCGTTTTTGAGCGTGGTGGTTGGGCCTGTTTCTTTATCTCCTCATTCATCTACCCTGGGGTGACCGACCAATCATTCAGTGGAAAATCAATCACTCTTTCTTAGCCTACTCATCTTTAAAACCCTTTAACACTAAGAATACTGCAGTAGTGTAGTAACATAGTCATGGGGAAGACTGGATGCCGTATGACTGTATGTACACACAACGTTTCAGAAGAGACAGAGCAGTCAATATTAAGTTTCACATTTTTATTGTCACGTGCACTGGCGAAATGCCTTTCCTGCTAGTAATGTAGTGAAACTCTGAACAAAGATGAAATCCTATTAGTATTTAGTTGTAGTTATAGATGCTGGAAATCCTTTAGTTATAGTTGTTTAGTTTAGTTGTCACGATCATTCCTTTATTCGAAGAACAGATGGTTGAAATATGAATTTCCCGATTTTATCTGAGCCCAGCATCAACACTGGATTCAGAACAGCTGTTTTCACTGTGCGTTTGCCAAGACTAGTGAAGTAACCGTATAAAATGGATGTGGGAAATACATCCACTCTGTAAAACAGAATCATTATCGCATATTTTACAGTCAAATGAAACAAAACCCTTTGCCGTACAACAGTGTCAGTCAGTTCCTCTAATTGTCGAGAGAAGTTGTCCCGCAACTCTGTAGGACATAATGCAGGCGATTCAATGTTTTTGAAAGGCCTCATGCAACTGTACGCCAATAATCTTTAGATCTCGGCCCCCTCGTGACTAACGACAGAGCTATGTGTCATGAGCTATAATTCACGTGTCTTTGCTTAGCACCGAGTGCTAGGCGTCTGGGAGCAGTGACAGCTCAAATAGCCCGGCTGTTATGTATAGTGGCCCGTGGGGCTGTACTCATTATGTGTGAAGGTATAATTATTATCATTATTTTGATTTCCTTCCCACAGAGCTCGCACCCCGGGCAGGTTGGTGATGAAGAGCCTGTCAGAGCGCCAAGGGGAAGTGATGTCATGGCGCTCTAGGCAGAAGAACAGCAGACTGGAGGTCAGAGTTTGGGGATTGTCAGATTGTCAGAACAAGTTTTCTCTTTTTGCTGTAACTCGGGGACAGGGAGGATGAGTGAGTTGTAGTGCGAGAGAGAGAGTTTCTGCTTAATTTCAGTTTCTCCTGAAATGTGAACGTTCTTGCTGAATTTGCTTGGTTCTCTGGTTAGAAGGTCTCAGGTGTGTGCTGCTGTTGTAGATTCAAACTCAGCCCAAGTATGTTAGTCTTTAGACATTGGGAAGTTTATGGGTTGTGTGTCTCACTAACAACTTGGTCAAATGTAAAACCTAATTACACTGTATATGTGTTCCTAAATACAATAAACAGTATATGTTTCAAGCCTCAAACATACTCACAATAACACGAAAATAACAGTGTGTGTGGGTGTGTGTTTGTGTTCCTCTGTGAGCTAGATCCCAACATGGCTATGAAGGCTCTCTGATAACGTAGCAGAGAGTAGCAGCGAGGCAGTGGTAGCTTCCAGAGGACTCTGAGCCTGATGAGCTCTCAGTGTTGAACACTGTGTTAAGATGGAGGAGCCAAGTACACTTTGGAGATGGATGAGGGGAGGGGGGTGTCCAGAGAATATAGGGTCCATTGGCTCACCTCCCCCTGCGCCTCGTTAACCTAATTAAACATCACTCCAACAGCCCTGCTCCTTTGCAAACTCAGTGGCGGTTCTACACCATTTCAACTGGGGGGGGGGGCCAAGCTGGGGCCAGTTGTACTGTTAGAGGGGCCAGTTTACATTAGACGTCATCGTTTTCTTCGTTTTCTTTACTTCACTTTTAGCAGGCAAAAGACCATTTTCATAATCATCATCGTTGCCACTGTCTAATAACGGATGTAAAAAAAGAACGATAGCAAAAATTTGTTATGTAAAAATTATTTCATACTCCACATTTAGGGGGGCCACAAGGGGGTCCAAAATTGTTGTCACAGGGGCACTGCCACCCCCCCCCCCCCCCCCCCCCAGAACCGCTAGTGTGCAAACTCCATCACACACTCCACTCCCTCTCTCCTTGCCTCCTCCCCTTTCTCTTTGTCTCTCTTTCTGGAAAGTACACTGGATTGACAGGATTTATAGCACTTCAGACTTGCTTTACTACCCCTCAGGTCTCTAACAAGACCTCTTTGCATGCATGCGTGTGGGTATGTGTGTGGGTATGTGCTTTCCTGTACAGTGCCTTGCAAAAGTATTCACCCCCCTTGGCGTTTTTCCTATTTTGTTGAATTACATCCTGTAATTTAAATGGGTTTTTATTTGGATTTCATGTAATGGACATACACAAAATAGTCCAAATTAGTGAAGTGAAATGAAAAAAAATAACTTGTTTAAAAGAATTCTAAAGAAATTCCAAACGGAAAAGGGGGGCGTGCATATGTATTCACCCCCTTTGCTATGAAGCCCCTAAATAAGATCTGGTGCAACCAATTACCTTCAGAAGTCACATAATTAGTTAAATAAAGTTCACCTGTGTGCAATCTAAGTGTCACATGATCTGTCACATGATCTCAGTATATATACACCTGTTCCGAAAGGCCCCAGAGTCTGCAACACCACTAAGCAAAGGGAACCACCAAGCAAGCAGTACTATGAAGACCAAGGAGCTCTCCAAACAGGTGAGGGGAAAAGTTGTGGAGAAGTACTGATCAGCGTTGGGTTATAAAAAAATATTTGAAACTTTGAACATCCCACGGAGCACCTTTAAATCCATTATTAAAAAATGGAAAGAATATGGCACCACAACAAACCTGCCAAGAGAGGCCCACCCACCAAAACTCACGGACCAGGCAAGGAGGACATTAATCAGAGAGGCAACAAAGAGACCAAAGATAACACTGAAGGAGCTGCAAAGCTCCACAGCAGAGATTGGAGTATCTGTCCATAGGACTACTTTAATCCGTACACTCCACAGAGCTGGGATTTACGGAAGAGTGGTCATAAAAAAATAAGCAAACATGTTTGGTGTTTGCCAAAAGGCATGTGGGAGACTCCCCAAACATATGGAAAAGGTACTCTGGTCAGATGAGACTAAAATTGAGCTTTTTGGCCATCAAGGAAAATGCTATGTCTGGCACAAACCCAACACCTCCCATCACCCCGAGAACACCATCCCCACAGTGAAGCATGGTGGTGGCAGCATCTTGCTGTGGGGATGTTTTTCATCGGCAGGCACTGGGAAACTGGTCAGAATTGAAGGAATGATGGAGGCCGCTAAATACAGGGAAATTATTGAGGGAAACCTGTTTCAGTCTTCCAGAGATTTGAGACTGGGACGGAGGTTCACCTTCCAGCAGGACAATGGCCGTAAGCATACTGCTAAAGCAACAATTGAGTGGTTTAAGGGGAAACATTTAAATGTCTTGGAATGGCCTAGTTAGTTTAAGCCCAGACCTCAATCCAATTGAGAATCTGTGGTATGACTTAAAGATTGCTGTACACCAGCGGAACCCATCCAACTTGAAGGAGCTGGAGCAGTTTTGCCTTGAAGAATGGGAAAAAATGCCAGTGGCTAGATGTGTCAAGCTTATAGAGACATACCCCAAGAGACTAGTAGTTATGCATGCTCAAGTTTTCAATTTTTTTTGTCTTATTTCTTGTTTGTCTCACAATAAAAAATATTTTGCATCTTCAAATGGTAGGCATGTTGTGTAAATCAAATGATAAAAATTCCCCCCAAATCTATTTTAATTCCAGGTTGTAAGGCAACAAAATAGGACTGTATGTGCGTAGCTAGATACCTCAATTTTTGCAACTGGGAAACTTCAAGTTTTCTCCGTGTAACACTCTAGTTGCAGCGCCACACATACAGTGCATTCGGAAAGAATTCAGACCCCTTGACTTTTTCCACATTTTGTTAAGTTACAGCCTAAAATTAATTAAATGTGTTTTTTTCCTCATCAATCTACACACAATACTCCATAATGACGAAGCAAAAACAGGTGTTTAGAAATGTTTGCAAATGTATAAAAAAATTGAAAACAGAAATACAGTATTTACAGAGGTATTCAGATCCTTTGCTGTGAGACTCGAAATTAAGCTCAGTTGCATCTTGTTTCCATTGATCATCCTTGAGATGTTTCTGCAACTTGATTGGAGTCCACCTGTGGTAAATTCATTTGGAAAGGCACACACCTGTCTATATAAGGTCCCACTGTTGCAGTACATGTCAGAGCAAAAACCAAGCCATGTGGTCGAAGGAGTTGTCCATAGAGCTGCAAGACAGGATTGTGTCGAGGCACAGATCTGGGGAAGGGTACCAAAAATGTCTACAGCTTTAAGGATCCCCAATAACACAGTGGCCTTCATCATTCTTAAATGGAAGAAGTTTGGAACCACCAAGACTCTTCCTAGAGCTGGCCGCCCAGCAAAACTGAGCTATCGGGGGAGAAGGGTCTTTGGTCAGGGAGGTGACCAAGAAACCGATGGTCACTCTGACAGAGCTCCAGAGTTCCTCTGTGGAGAAGGGTGAACCTTTCAGAAGGACAACCATCTCTGTAGCACTCCACCAATCAGGCCTTTATGGTAGAGTGGCCAGACGGAAGCCACTCCTCATTATAAGGCACATAACGGCCGGTTCACGGTTCACCTTCCAATGGGACAACGACGGTTCACCTTCCAATGGGACAACGACCCTAAGCACACAGCCAAGACAATGCAGGAGTGGCTTCGGGACAAGTCTCTGAATATCCTTGAGTGGCCAAGCCAGAGCCCAGACTTGAACCCGATCGAACATCTCTGGAGAGACCTGAAAATAGCTGTGAAGCAACGCTCCCTATCCAACCTGACAGAGCTTGAGAAGATCTGCAGAGAAAAATGGGAGAAACTCCCCAAATACAGGTGTGCCAAGCTTCTAGCTTCATAACCAAGAAGACTCAAGGCTGTAATCACTGCCAAAGGTGCTTCAAAAAAGTACTGAGTAAAGGGTCTGAGTACTTATGCAAATGTGATATTTCTGTTTTTTATTTGTAATATATTTGCACAAATTTCTAAAAACTTGTTTTTGCTTTGTCATTATAGGGTATTGTATGTAGGTTGATGAGGAAAAAAAACTATTTATTCAATTTTAGATTAATGCTGTAAAGTAACAATGTGGAAAAAGTTAAGGGGTCAGAATACTTTCCGAATGCACTGTAACTGTCTGTGGCAGTGCTGTTGCTAGGTTTACTACTGGCTTTTAGGGAACCGAATTTCCAGGCCATTTATCAATAAAATATTGTTTAAAACTGTGGGCCAGAGATTCTCTCTCCCACCCACACCCCTCTCTGTCTGGCCAGTGAGTCTGAACCGGACTGCAGACCACATCCTCTTACCGCCACAGCCCATCCAGATATATGTCACGAATAATGGGTTGTTCATTGGAAGTAGCTGCTTGTGATTTATGTGCGTGCATGGCCTCTGGCAGAGGATGTGTGTGTGTCCTGATGCAGGTCCAGGATCCTCCGGAGCATATTTTCTCCTTTCCCGGAGTGTGTCGGTGCCAGCTCCCCCCAAACGGACCTGAGCTCATCTGAGCAAGGCCCCTGTTAAATCCTGTTAATACCCGGATGGCAGGGTGACCGTCGGAGCTACCTCACACAAGCATAGGTACACACACACACACACACACGCACGATGAGTTTGATTTTAAACATCTGCTTTGACCACGTCTGAGTGAAACAAACAGACCCCCTCTGGTCAGTATAAGTTGTGTGTTTGCTGCTGTACTATTTGCGTTTTGTGTTTGAAACTTTGTGAATATGACAAACTTCCCGATCATCATTATGTATTGCGCATGTGCGTTTCGTAATTTAAAAAAAATGCTCAATATGATCTGAATGTATCATAGTGTATCCATTGCTTCCACATAAATATCACACAATGAAGTGAAACCAGATTAGGATGGTCTCACAGAATACAGAATGTGGTTCACGGCCATGTGTGTGAGTAGGAGAAGATGCAGTATCCAGACAACGGAGGCTGTACGTGCCAGCCTGGTAGTATACCTGTACACCCTTCCCAACTAGATGACTCTGGTAGTGACGCCAGAGGGGGAGGGAGGCAAGAACGATGGAATACTGTCTGTGTGTGTGTGTGTATGTGTGTGTGTGTGTGTGTGTGTGTGTTAAGGGGTCATAGAAAGCAGGCAGGTTGGTACGGGGGGTAGAAAGAAGGCAGGCGGATCTTTCGGCGCCCATGCTTTCACTCTCCACAGGCACATCAAGGCCGGTATGGCGGTTGGGCCGGGAGCTGCTGACACCGCCCAGTTCAAAGAGATCCTCCAGTAAGATCCTGGCAGAGCAGAGCCGGCCCGGCACAGGGAACAACGCTGCCCATTCAGAGCTCGGCCTGGGAAAACACAGGGCTAAAACCTTGCACAGATCCCCCCCTGCTCTCAGGGCTCTCAGGCAAGTGGAGTTACAGGTGCTGCACACCCCTCTCCACCTCCCCCCTCTCTCCTTCTCCTCCTCTCCGCCCCGAGAGATTCATCCAGAGTTGGAAGGTTCGGTGGCCCTGTGCTGCTGCTTTTTCCATTGGCTGCGTCCTGTAATAGCCAGAGCATTGCTGTAACAGTGTTATTCCATTGGCTGGGCTAGCGCAGCTGTGCTGTTCTCTACTAATACCTGTTCTTTCTACCGGGACCATCAACTCGTGGTGTGATGTTCCGTGTTATTAGCACAAACTCGCGTTTTGGCGGCTGATACTGTTGCCGTGCCACCCTGTTCTCACCCAAAACGACTCCACAAATGTTTCACTTCTTGTTTCTTTCCACAGGATTATTTATAGGCTAACACCTTGGGTATGACGACTATGACAACACTTGTTATTGGATGTGGCTACAGTATGTATTGGCAGCACCGGTCAGGTGTCATTCATCCCCCTGCTGTTTTATTCATGCTCTTTTATTTTTCACACCAGTCCTACATGAATGGCCTATTCAGTACACCCACTTCAGCCCAACTCGATCAGGCCCCCAGAGCAAAGTGAAGGAAGAGTGTGTGCTTTTAGTGTCTGCTAAGGTATCCCTCTCTCCCCACTGTCAGCGTGCCAGTGTCTGATCTGATCCACCCTGGCCGGTGGGGTGGAGGGGGGTTGCTGACGCCCTGGCCAGGGGTGAAGGGAGAGGGCTGACATGACATCACTCCTGCCACTGCTGTGGGGGATGTTTTCCCTGCCATACTGGGCCCGGGTGCTAGAGCTAGTGCAAACATTCTGGAGACTTCACAGGGGCTCTGTCATTATGCCGCCATGCCACACACAACACAAACACACACACAGACACACACAGCACAAACACACACACACACACACAACGTGGGTTCTATATGGGCCCCTGCAGACTTTAATTACAGACCACATGGGACCTGTGGCTGACACTGTTGCATTATCACTCCAAGCAGAACCGCCAATTGTGGCAGAGGATGAACTGTAAATCTCCTTGTCTTAATTAACCACTGCTGCTGGTACCAACAACCTGGGCAAAACATGCCTTTATGCGTTAATTAACCACACACACACACACACACACACACACACACACACACACACACACGTGGGCACGTGCACATACTGTACCCAGACACATGTTCAAAGAGAGCCAAAGTCTTTATAAGCAGTCACGATTTCATGGATATGCTTTCAGGATAACTAAGTGAACCAAGCCCTTGCTCTCCTGGTACAGAGTGAGATCATCAAATCTGCTAATCATCCACAATGGATTTGAATAAAGGTTCAATTTCAGCACTCTACGTGGGAAGCGAAAGATGAGAGTTAAAAGATGAGAGCTATAGAGCAGGTGCCTGTTGAGCTGGGATGAAATAGGATGTGTGTCCTGCTATGGAGGGAGACTAACTGTCTAACCTTGTCATGCAAGGCATACCCATCGCTCAGTGATGCAGGAGAGCTGTTCCACTGTGCTCAGCTCCCCTCTTCTGACCTTGGCCCTCTGTCGCTATCTCCCTCTGTGTACTCGACGCTCACGGCGGAGATTACCCTGGCTTTTATGGTTTGGATCAAACCCCTGGTCCCTTCTCCTCCTTCGCATTCCTCGCTAAACGTACGCAGGCACACACACGCATGTAAATCATACTCACACACACGCAAGCACACGCACACACACACACACACACATACTTTCCCCTTGGTCATGGCTTCCACCCAAGCCATGCCCCCTCTCGTTAGCGCAGAGAACCCTTGCTTCTATGCCCTGGGCACCATAAAGGGCCCCAGCAACATATCCCTCAGACCTGTTAAACCAACACTCGCCCGGGCCCCATTGTGCTCCGCTACGGGCCCGAGGTTGGTTGTTGGTTTGGTCCCGCCGCTTGGTTAGGACAACGTTTGGATAGCGTTTGATCCGACTTAATCCAAGAGAGGGAGAGCCCGGCTAGAGTCGTGTCCCCGGGTGGGAGATGTGGCCACATGAGTCTACACCTGCACAGCCCCTTTCACACAATTAATTTCAGCAGGGTGGTTTAGCCTACGTTTCAACCGTAGTCAAGACCAGTAACTAGAGAGTTGAACAGGTCCCCACTTTCTTTATAATCTGCCTAGATCTTATTCTTAGAGCCAAGGTAGGCTAAAACTAGGGCCCAGTGTTTTCCCTGTTCAGGTCACGTGGCCAAGAAAACTCCTGGCCCCACTGGACTTCTGAGTGATTGTTCTGTTACATGGGTATGCATTTACCATCGGGGTGTGTTTTTCCCCCTGCTAGTGGTGTTCTATAAGCAGTGTTATGCCTTTTGTGACCTTGACCTTACCTGTCATGTGACCTTAGTAAACAGGAAGTTTGTTTTTTTAATGGAAGAAGATCATGTTTTATTCTGTATTCAGTAAATGTGTAATCTCCATCAATCTGCAAGCCCTTTTGCCTTTGATAGCATTGTTGTTATGTAACACACTCTTAAACTTCTTACCTGATGTGGATGGTTATTTTGATGAACTTTGATTCATGGTTATTTTGTAGGGATTGATGGCATGATTAAACATGCTTGGCTCTATTGGTTTACATGCTACACATATTTACCTATTTACCTTCTGTCTCCAGAGTCTTGAACAGTGATTCTGAATGTACTTTTCAATGTAGTCCATCTCTTATGTAATACGTTACTTTCATGGCGTAAAGGTCTTATGAACAGAAGGTTCTTTGAGAATGACTCCCCTCAGGCCAGGCCAAGAGCTACAGTAGAGGCCAGAGGTGGAGTCTGGGTGTTCACAGAGAGGACCTGGCCTGCATGCCATCCCGCTGTATTGCTCTGGGGAGTTGGTGGAATGGATAGATTGGCACACTGTGTGTGCCAGGATATGAGGAGTTCTTTGTATTATGCCAAATACTCTGGAAATCATAGATAGATTGCTGTGAAGTTAGAGTACGTAAATAGTTATAGGTAGCAGAATATTTCTGCTTATGTCAGGGTGGCAGGTAGCCTAGTGGTTAAAGCGTTGGACTAGTAACCGAATGGTTGCAAGATCAAATCCCCAAGCTGACAATGTAAAAATCTGTCATTCTGCCCCTGAACAAGGCAGTTACCCCACTGTTCCTAGGCCAACATTGAAATTAAGAATTTGTTCTTAACTGACTTGCCTAGTTAAGTAAAAATGCAGGGTCTACACTACTTTCAACATCCTGAGCCTCTCACTTTATCCAACTGTCTTTCCTGTAGTGTTTAGTCTTGACAACGTAGTGGTGCGCACACTAAACGATGTGGCACGGTACGGGGGTCACACACTACAAGACTCTTCACTTGGCTGTGAGGATTCTCGCTACCACGCTGTGCCACGACAACAATAACGTGATTAGATCAGCTACAATGAACTGTGGCTCAAGGCAGCTTCATAAACGTTTCAGTCAGGCCTTCACGCTTCCCGTCCAGAGTTGAAATATCTATCCAATAGTCTACATTTTGAATTGAATAACGTTGCTTGTGAACTTCAGAGCTGTAATGATTTGGTTTTGTCTAAAAAGGCACGGACAAACGCATACTAGTTGCAGTCATCGATCTTGCTCGGAGAGTCTACACATTCTGGGTGATGTTATATCATAGAATTAGGAATCATTTATTAGGATTTCTCTGTGCTTTACAACGTCCTCATCTCACTGGCTTCTTCTCTTGTCAGCTCTCATTGGCTATTGCTGACCACCGTTCTCAAAAGGTGTTGTTGCACGTCTCACACTGCAAGAGAGCATTGCCGATTTTGTGCCGATAAAATCGAAAGAGGTTTGAACATATCTGGACGTCTGGGATGGCTCAGAGAAGGGATCGGTGACGGATGCGCCATGATTTGGCAACGACATGGGTATCTTGTCTCTGATCTCAAAAACTTGCCTGGGACAGCTAAATCGTAGCCCAAATCGTGTAGTGTACACACGGCTTTACTTCCTCACATTATCCCCATTGCATATTGACTGAGTTGTGTATTTTCTGATGTGGTGCCCTATCTCTTGCTCCCGTCTCACCTTACCTGTACAGTACGTTAGTGTTCTTCACTGCTGGTACAACATGTATAAGGCTATGTCTACATTCAACAGATTCATTCTCTTCTCATCCTCACTTCAGCTCCTAAACACACCTTAGAGAAGAGGTCTACGGAGAGAGTTAAGACATTGTTCCTAGTAACGCACACTACCCAGTGGTTTTGACAGAGGAAAGAGACCCAGAACGTGCTGAACGGTTATGACTTAGGAGAGCAGAACCACATTCGACATTCATTTCCGCAGCTGTGACCAGCTAAAAAAAACAGCTTGCAAATAGACCGGTACCGACAATGGAACAGTGTAACTCTGTGTGCGTGAGTCATTCCTATTTTAGCAATGTTTTGGTCGTTTGCTGTAGATTTACGGCAGATGTTCCCGGTTTGACAGATGTGTGTATATGTCTATAATTATTAAAAACACCTTTTGGTTACTCCGTATTGCGAGGCTTGCCTTGTGTAATCGACGCTGCGGTTTTGAAAAGGGGTGTGGTCCCGGAACTTATTGAAAGCTAGCAAAACAGCCCCGCTGTCAGGGTTTCCTGAGACTAAGGGGCTTAAAGAAATATGTTCATCCACACTTGACTGCTCTCTGGACCTGGAGATAGAGAGGGACCAGGAAGGAAGGAGGGATGGAGAGATGGAACAGAAGTGATGATACCCAATCAGATGGAGATTTGGTTGCCTTCAGATTTGAGGAAAGCCTTGCATGATTGCTCATTGTCTGTCCACCGTTTTTGTGCTATACTGTGTGTGTGCGCGTGTGTGTGTGTGCGTGTGTGTGTGCGTGTGTGTGTGTGTGTGTGTGTGTGTGCGTGTGTGGCTGTGATGAAACAAAGATGAAACAATATGATGAATCCTTCATGGACAGACTACCCACTATGTTTACTTTTCATCGGCAGAGGGAAATCTCATATAGCCTACCCCATAAGTCCACATAGCTTCATCTGGAAGCCTTTATCCTAGTGTGCATCTCTATGATGTTGTGTGATGTTGTGTGTGTCTTCCTGTACTTTACAGTTATGAAGCTCCACTATATAAAGTTACTTCTAGCTGGCCTGCTTGATAGTTGTTGAATTTGCGTATGGATATTCATTGACTTCTAGACAGGTTAGCTGTGTGTGCGTACTTCAGTGTTGTGATTCTGGATGGCCAGATACTGTACCTGACAAGAAGCTGCCATGTGAGGAATCGTCGGTGGCTCGTTTCAGCTCGTTTAATCTTTTTCTTGATACCTGGTCTTGCATAGAGGTGTTTTGATTGAGTTCTATGCTAATATGGCAAAAAATTCACTAGCTAGCTAACCAACAACTGTAACAATGTATTTGAGAGACTATACGTGCTCATTGTGCAAATGTGTTTATGTTTTCGATAAACATTGGAGACTAAATATAGTTTACATGTTGTCAACAATTTAAGCCAAACAACCAACCTGTCTTTATAATGTCAACGTTGTGTGTGTGTGGCTGTCTGTGTGTGCGCACGTGAGTATGTGTGGTGTGTCTGTTTGTGCGCGTGGGTGTGTGTGTGTGTGTGTGTGTGTGTGTGTGTGTGTGTGTGTGTGTGTGTGTGTGTGTGTGTGTGTGTGTGTGTGTGTGTGTGTGTGTGTGTGTGTGTGTGTGTGTGTGTGTGTGTGTGTGTGAGCGAGAGAGAGAGAGATTAGAGACGGGATGGGGGTTGACAGACTGGATGTGATTATGGGGTGGAAAGGCTGGGAGGGTTTGTGGTGAAGTGCTTTCTCAATAGTACATTCCAGTGTCAAAACAAAGCCGAACTGCTCTGCAAGCTGAGACAGGATCTGCTCTCCCTGGCCTGTACCAGAGGGATTGTGCAAAAGGCCCACCAAGGGTCACTAAGTCAGAAGAACTGTGCTACAGATGAGTCATTCACACTTGGGTTATGTGACACTGATCACAGATGGTTAAAATATATTGTAAAAAAAAAAATATGAGCAGATATTTTGGGAAAGCGAACAATTTCAGAAGAATTATTTGTTTTATAGTTTTTGGACAGCATCTCTGGTTAACTTTACCTGCCTTCTGATACTGTGAACCACAGCAAATTATTGGGAATCTCTGAGTGGAGTGACTGTGTCTGTGCCAGTGTGAGATCATTAAACTGCTAACAAATGTAAAAAGCCACCTTTTAAAAGTCAACAGCTGCTTGCCAGCGGGCCACCCCTCTATCCTCTCTTCTCCCCTCTCTTCTCTCCCAGGAGCCTCTAGTTTTCAGCACTGCTGCTCCTTATAGGCCCCACCCGGGCCAGACTTAACTCAACACCCGGCTCGCCCCAAACTGCCCTCCCACGCTCTCCCCCTGTCAATAGATGTCGCCATGGCTCCCCGTCCTACTCACCTGCCTGTGGGAAATATTTACCGTCTCTCCCTGTCCCTGTCTCTCCCTCTACCTTTCCTTCTCATTACTACTCTACTGATGTTTGTCTGTCCGTCCGTCTGTCTGTCTCCTGTTCCTACTTGCTGTCAGTAAACGGCTCAACTGACTGTTTAACTCTTCTAATTTGGCCCTCCCTCTCTGTTCTCTCTCTCGTTTCTCTTTCTGTTCTCTGTTCTATGTTATCTCTCTCTCTCTCGCTCTCTCTCTTCTCAAGTTCAGATCCAGATTTTTACACGAGTCGGTGAACAACACAGAGTTTCCCATGCTGAAAGGAGGCCTGATAAGGAGGCCTTCCTCTCCCCCATGCCTGTGGCAGGCTGGTGTGTGTGAATGCGGGCGGCCATGCGGGGGAGGGGAGGGGGGAGGGCATGCCTTCATCTGGGCATTTGTTCCCTCACCGCTCCTGCTGGTAAATAGCTCTCCGAACTCACAAAAGAAAAATCTCCTGTGCTCAAGTTTGATTTACTACGCTGAAGGAAATAACATGAACGTGTTCTTTTTTGAGTCTTTGTTCGCTAGGGTTTGTTTACTATACGCTGTATGGAAAATCCTTCAGGAATTTTGAGGAAGTGGGTGTTTCTTCCTGGAGCTGGCTCTTAATGGGGCTGGGGCTGTGGATAAGGTGGGGGGGGGGGGTAATCCCAGAATGCCCTCAGGTGTTCACAGTTTTGGGCGGGTGCTGTGGAGGAGCTTTGGGGACTGAGCCTATTTTTAAGATTCCTTCAGCTGCATTAATTACAGAACCGTGTTTAATAACAGAGTGTAATTAATGCCTACAGACTCAAGGAAAATCCCTCACGTCTTTTTTCCTTTAGTGGCCGGATCTCTCATTCCTTCCTCTGTACTTCTGTACTTCTCTTTCTCTCCCTGTACATTTACTCGAGGGCTAACAAGACAGACAGTTATTAAAGGAGTTGCAATGCATTATGGTACACTGTCACTGCCTCTTTACCTTTGACCCCAGCCTACCTGTAAAACACACCCTTGTGATGATTGCACAACTGCTGTCACCTGCAGCTCTCCTCTTGTTGAACCCTGTGACCCCTAGGGCAGAGACCAATTTATATAGGGTCATAACCTTTGTAACAATCGACCTAGAGCTCTCACACCCACACTGTCTACTCTGTTGCTCCACTCTCGCCAGGTTTCTCCCCTTTTCTGAGCGTCTCTCTCTCTCTCTCTCTCTCTCTCTCTCTCTCTCTCTCTCTCTCTCTCTCTCTCTCTCTCTCTCTCTCTCTCTCTCTCTCTCTCTCTCTCTCTCTCTCTCTCTCTCAGCTCACCAACGGTCTTTCTGAAAGGGGCTGAATCATCTGTGCTAGTGAGGGCCTGATATTTCCACGCAGCTCTTTCTGATTGGATTTGCGTCTGGATTATAACCACTAAAGAGCTATAGCCGCCCGCAGAAATGCCTGCAAGGGAAATGCCTGGCTCTTTAGTACATGTGTAAGGCGGTCCCAGAAGTACACAGCGTACCTCTGGAGCACTAGGCTGCAGCAGCAGCTGACTCCATGGCGGCTCAGTCTGAATCATGTACCTCTGACTGCAGGTCATCGACTTGTATTCCCTGAGGTTTCGGGCTTTATATGCCTCCCATCTGTACCGTTCCTACTGTAGGTAAGCCTGGGCTGTGTGTGTGCGTAAGTGCGCATGTCTATCTAGGCCTATGTTTGTGAGGAATCCGGCATCTACTCTTCCACCTGCCAGTCTCTCAGCACACATTTAGCAGTAGATCAGAGTCCCCTCTACCCCTGGAGAGTGATGCTGTGCCCAGTCTAATCCTCCTACACTTGCTGGCGGTACCGGCCAAATTGGTGCTAATGATAGCTCTACCCCCCGGACCATGACGTCCTACCACTGCTTCCACAGAAACGCTCTAGAAATACATGAACACATATAAACTTTGGCAAGCTATGTTGATTCACTTTCTGACATTTTTGTTTGATCATTTCTTATCTTTTCACGTTTGACAAAATTGTGTTTTTGACTGGGGATGCTGATGGGGAAATCAGATGCTTTTGCACATCCGTCAGACAGTACAGATTAAAAGAGGCCAGCAGGAGAACATCAATCCTGTTCATATGTAAGCTAGACAGCCGTACAGAACCGCGGCTGAAATGTATGATGTCGTGTGTTTTTCACTTAAACCCAATCTTTATGGGGAGGAGGAGTCTGCAGAGCCATTGTGTACGGCAGTTAGCATTTTCTAATTGAACTCAAGAGGCTTTATCCAGAAACTGGTCATGTATTCATGCAGTATATACAGCCATGTTGGGTCAGGTAGTTTTCTGGAGATAACACTTCACGGTGAGATGAGGTGTCTTGTATTTTTACTGTTAACTGTAACTCAATCGGGAGAAAAACAGCCTGCATGTCATGATTGAACAATATGACCTAATGGATGATTGCGTTAAACATACAGTCCACATGTAGGCCTATGTTAGCAAATTGAATTTGGGGAAGGAGAAAACAAAACAACCTGTAATCCATTTTGGATCTAAAACACAACAGGTCATGTCCACGAGGGCGGGGGGTTCGTTGGAGAGGAAGACACATTGAAAACAGACGTCATAGTTTGTGTGTGCGCGTGTGTGTGTGAGAGTTCACATGTGTAGTCTGTCTCTGTGTGTGTTTACCTTTGTGTCTGTGTGCATGTGCACGTGTGTTTGTGTGAGAGTTCACATGTGTAGTCTGTCTCTGTGTGTGTTTACCTTTGTGTCTGTGTGCATGTGCACGTGTGTGTGTGTGTGAGAGTTCACATGTGTAGTCTGTCTCTGTGTGTGTTTATCTTTGTGTCTGTGTGCATGTGCACGTGTGTGTGTGTGTTTCGTGCATGTGTGTGTAGAGGATAATTGGTACCTGGTCCAGAACCCCTGGGGTGGACAGATGATAGCTGCTCTAAAGTGGCGGGGGGGGGGGGGGGGGGGGGCGACTGTAGGTCTGTGGGGCATGCAGAAAGATTTTTTCATGCTACTGCCCCAGCCATAATGTTCTCAGTGCTCTCATTAAATCATTACCCTGCCCACCAAAGTCCCCTTAGCCTAAAGCTCCAGGTGTAAAATGTTTGGCAAATTGAAAGGTCTCAGAGCCTGCAGATTTAACATGGAACCTCCCTCTCCTTTCCTCTAGGATGGGCTTCAAGGGATGATTCACTTAAACTACTAATGGATACGATTTTCCACTTTGGGTTGTTGTTGATTGAGTCAGACATTATTTAAAGGGATTGTTCACCCAAATTACAAAATTACATTTGGTTTCCTTACCCTGTAAGCAGTCTATAGACAAGGTATGACAGCGAATCCATGCTCTGGTTTTGTTTACCACCAATTCCAAATGCTACATATTTTTCATTTGTGTCACAAATCCAATGCAAGTCAATGGTACCTACAGTGAAAGTAGAAAGTATTCATATCCCTTGACATATTCCAATTTTGTTGTGTCACCGGCCTACACACAATGCCACTAATGTCAAAGTGGAATTGTATATTATCATTTTTTTAAACAAATTAATAAAAAACGGAAAGCTGAAAAGTCTTCAACCCCACTGTTATGGCAAGCCTAAATAAGTTCAGGAGTAAAAATGTGTTTAACAAGTCACATAATAAATTGCATGGACCCATGCCGCCGGGGCGGCAGGGTAGCCTAGTGGTTAGAGCGTTGGACTAGTAACCGAAAGGTTGCAAGTTCAAATCCCCGAGCTGACAAGGTACAAATCTGTCGTTCTGCCCCTGAACAGGCAGTTAACCCACTGTTTCTAGGCCGTCATTGTAAATAAGAATTTGTTCTTAACTGACTTGCCTAGTTAAATAAAGGTAAAATAAAAAAATCAAAAAAATATGTGTGCATTAATAGTGTTTAACATGATTGTTTTATAAATATGTCATCTCTATACCCCACACATGCAATTATCTGTAAGGTCCCTCAGTCAAGCAGTGGATTTCAAACACAGATTCAACCACAAAGACCAGGGAGGTTTTCCAATGCCTCGCAAAGAAGGGCACCTATTAGCAAAAAAAGCAGACATTGAATATCCCTTTGAGCATGGTGAAGTTATTAATTACACTTTGGATGGTGTATAAATACACCCAGTCACTGCAAAAATACAGGCGTCCTTTCAAACTTCTACCCCCATAAGACTACTGAACAGCTAATCAAATGGCTACCCAGACTATTTGCATTGACCCCCCCCTTTCTTTACGCCTCTGCTACTCTCTGGTTATTATCTATGCATAATCACTTTACACCTACCTACATGTACATATTACTTCAATTACCTAGACTAACCCGTACCCCCGCACATTGACTCAGTACCGGTACCCCCTGTTTATATAGCCTCATTATTTTTATTTTATTGTGGTACTTTTATACAACTTTTTTAATTACATTTATTTAGTAAATATTTTCTTAACTCTTATTTTTCTTAAAACTGCGTTGTTGGTTAAGGTCTACACCTATTGTAGGCGCATGTGACAAATACAATTTGATTTGACTCAGAGGAGTGAATACTTATGTAAATTTGATATTTCTTCAATTAATTTTCAATCAATTTGCCCAAAAACATTTCAAAAAATATTTTCACTTTGTCATTATGGGGTATTGTGTGTAGATGGGTGAGAAAAAAAAACGTTTTTAATTCAGGCTGTAACACAACAAAATATGGAATACCTCAAGGGGTATGTATACTTTCTGAAGGCACTGTATATTAGCATTTTTCATCAAATGTATTGTGTTGCTCAATGAAGTTACTTGTAGATTAATTGATGAAAGCACAAAAATAAATGCTAACATGTACCATTGACTTGCATTGGATTTGTGCCACAAAGGCTAGAAAGTTAGCATTTAGAAACAGGGCCAGGTAAACAAAACCAAAGCATAGATTGCTCTCACACCTTGTCCAACGATTGCTTAAGGGGTAAAGAAACCAATATATAACTTTGGAATTTGGGTGAACTCTCCCATTTGGATTATTTAGTTACTTCAACAGCCTCGGCAAACCAAAAGCTAATGGAATCATTGGAGAATATTCTTCATATGGTCATAAGAAACATAGAGACACAGACCAGAGAGTTCTACAATCCTCAATGCTCCCACCATCCAGAAGCTCTCTCTCACCATGGCCCCCAGCCCATAGTATAGTAGTGGTGGGAAGTTTAGGCTGTCTCTGTCCTGCTTTGTTTTCAACTCCGCTTTCCACAATGACATTAAAGAGCAGGAGAGGTGAAAGGGGAGAGAGGAAGCCAAACCAGCTGGATATCGGTGTTCCACCATGCCTACTTCCTCTTTTAAAATAAAAATATTTCACTTTTCTCCTAACTACTCAATATCATAACAATAACAACAGAAACATAGCTTTCGGCACAATGCCCGGCCGCCATGAACCACGAACACTTTCTCACATTCGTGCGAGTTGTTGTGATTGCCAGTTTTCACCGGCCCATTTCAGGGAAGTTCATGTTCCATTCAGATGTGTCAGTAGCCTCATGTGTATGTGCTGAAATGTACCCGACTTCTTTGTTTTGTGCACGTCACTGTGGTTAAGGGTGTTCCTGAGGAAATAATGAGGTGATAATATCAATGAGAAGCAGATGGAAACAAGATTCCAATGCTGGATCGGACACTGAAAGATCTGACACAGCCTCAGCTCTGACTGACTTACATTGCCTTCAGAAAGTATTCATACCCCTTGACTTATTCCACAATTGGTTGTGTTACAGCTTTAATTCAAAACTGATTAAATAGCTTTTGTTTCTCACCCATCTACACACAATACCCCATAATGACAAAGTGAAAACATGTTTTTAGAAATGTTTAGAAATGTATTAAAAATGGAAATACAGAAATATCTCATTAACTTATGGCTGCAAGCCCGAGGTCGGTACACCTATGACAACATCCCCCACCCCCCCCACACTGATTAGCATCGCTAGCATAGCGTCACAATTAAATAGTAGCATCTAAATATCATTAAATCACAAGTCCAAGACACCAAATGAAAGATACAGATCTTGTGAATAAAGCCACCATTTCAGATTTTTAAAATGTTTTACAGGGAAGACAAAATATGTAAATCTATTAGCTAACCACGTTAGCAAAAGACACCATTTTTCTTTGTCCACCATTTTTTCTCTCCACCAGTAGCTATCACCAATTCGGCCAAATAAAGATATTGATAGCCACTAACCAAGAAAAAACCTCATCAGATGACAGTCTGATAACATATTTATTGTATAGGATAGGTTTTGTTAGAAAAATGTGCATATTTTAGGTATAAATCATAGTTTACAATTGCACCCACCATCACAACTCGACTAGAATAAATACACAGAGCAACGTGTATTACCTAATTACTAATCATAAAACATTTCTTAAAAATACACAGCTCACAGCAATGGAAAGACACAGATCTTGTGAATTCAGACAATATTTCAGATGTTCTAAGTGTTTTACAGCGAAAACACAATAAATCGTTATATTAGCATACCACATGTGCAAACGTTACCAGAGCATTGATTCTAGCCAAAGAGAGCGATAACGTAATCATCGCCAAAATATATTAATTTTTTCACTAACCTTCTCAGAATTCTTCCGATGACACTCCTGTAACATCATATTACAACATACATATAGAGTTTGTTCGAAAATGTGCATATTTAGCCACAAAAAAACGTGGTTATACAATGACAAAACTAGCAAAACTAGCCTGAAAATGTCGGGCGCCATATTTGACAGTGATCTTGTCTCATGATTAACTATTCATAAACTTGACTAAAAAAATATAAGTTGGACAGCTATCGAAAGACAAATTAGTTCTTAATGCAATCGCTGAATTACATTTCTAAAATTATCCTTACTGTGCAATACAGGGTTCGCCAAGCGAAGCTATACCAAAGAAAATGGCGGAATATGCGTCTAAAATTTTTCGACAGAACAACGATTTATCATCTTAAATATTTCTTACTATGAGGTGATCTTCCATCAGAATCTTGGGCAATGTATCCTTTCTTGGGTCTAATCTTCTTTTGGTCGAAAGATGTCCTCTTGTCCATCGAAATGCCCACTAACGTTCGACCGGTACTGGAAACGTGCCCAAAGCTTCAAAGTGCATCACTAAGAATTGCCTCAAAATCGCACTAAACGGATATAAATTGCTATAAAACGGTTTAAATTAACTACCTTATGATGTCTTTAACACCTATAACGAGTAAAAACATGACCGGCGAAATATTACTGGCTAAACCCAAGCTTGGAAAGAGAGCAGGTCCAACGTCCATCGTGCGTCAGGCGCAGCAGGAAAAGAACGGTACATCCGGTCTTTGGCGTTTTATACAGGCCCTGATTGCGCAATCGACTCCATTCAAATTGTCACCTCTTACTGACATCTAGAGGAAGGCGTGGGCAGTGTTTGTATCCTCATAGGATTTACAGGGACTTTAAAACTGACCTGGGACCAGAGGCCAACATTTCTGAAATCTCACTCCATATCAGGAAAAGTGCTGTAGAATGAGTTCTGTTCCACTCAGAGACATAATTCAAACGGCTATAGAAACTAGAGAGTGTTTTCTATCCAATAATAACAATAATATGCATATTGTACGAGCAAGAATTGAGTACGAGGCCGTTTGAAATGGGCACCTTAAACAGAGCTACTCAATACTGCCCCTGCAGCCATAAAAAGTTAACATAACTATTCACAACCCTGAGTCAATACATGTTAGAATCACTTTTGGCAGCAATTACAGTTGTGAGTTGTTCTGGGTAAGTCTCTAAGAGCTTTGCACACCTGGATTGTACCCTATTTGCACATTGTTATTTTTTTAATTCTTCAAGCTCTGTCATGCTGGTTGTTGATCATTGCTAGACAGACATGTTCAAGTCTTGCCATTTAAGTCAAAAATGTAACTCGGCCACGCAGGAACATTCAATGTTGTCTTGGTAAGTAACTCCAGTGTATATTTGACCTTGTGTTTCAGGTTATTGTACTGCTGACAGGTGAATTTGTCTCCCAGTGTCTGATGGAAAGCAGATTGAAACAGGTTTTCCTCCTAGATTTTGCCTGTGCTTAGGTCTATTATTTTCTTTCCATCCTAAAAAAATGTCCTAGACCTTGCCGATGACAAGCATACCCATAACATGATGCAGCTACCACCATGCTTGAAAATATGAAGAGTGGTACTCAGTGATACATTGTGTTGGATTTGTCCCAAACTTCAGGCTTTGTATTCAGGACATACAGGAAAGCCCTATTTGGTAAAAGACCAAGTCCATATTATGGCAAGAACAGCTCAAATAAGCTAAGAGAAACGACAGCCAGTCATTACTTTAAGACATGAAGGTCAGTCAATACGGAAAATTTCAAGAACTTTAAAAGTTTCTTCAAGTGCAGTCGCAAAAACCATCAAGCGCTGTGATGAAACTGGCTCTCATGAGGATTCGCCACAGGAAGGGAAGATCCAGAGTTACCTCTGCTGCAGAGGATATGTTCATTATAGTTAACTGCACCTCAGATTGCAGCCCAAATAAATGCTTCACAGAGTTCATGTAGCAGACACATCTCAACATCAACTGTTCAGAGGAGACGGCATGAATCAGGCCTTCATGGTCGAATTGCTGCAAAGAAACCACAACTAAACGACACCAAAAAGAAGCAGAGACTTGCTTGGGCCAAGAAACACGTGCAATAGACATTAGACCGGTGGAAATCTGTCCTTTGGTCTGATGAGTCAAAATTTGAGATTTTTGGTTCCAACCGCCATGTCTTTGTGAGACGCAGAGTAGGTGAACAGATGATCTCCGCATGTGTGGTTCCCACCGTGAAGCATGGAAGAGGAGGTGTGATGGTGTGAAGGGTGCTTTGCTGGTGACACTGTCTGTGATTTATTTAGAATTCAAGACATATTTTACCAGGATGGCTACCACAGCATTCTGCAGTGATACGCCATCCCATCTGGTTTGCACTAAGTGGGACTATCATTTGTTTTTCAACAGGACAATCACCCAACACACCTCCCAACACAACTGGGATGAGTTGGACCGCAGAGTGAAGGAAAAGCAGCCAACAAGTGCTCAGCATATGTTGGAACTCCTTCAAGACTGTTGGAAAAGCATTCCAGGTGAATCTGGTTGAGAGAATGCCAAGAATGTGCAAAGCTGTTATCAAAGCAAAGGTTCTCTACTTTGAATAATCACAAAAATGAAATATATTTGATCTGTTGAATACATTTTTTCATTACTACGTGATTCCATATGTGTTATTTCACAGTTTTGATGTCTTCACTATTATCCTACAATGTAGAAAATAGGAAAAATAAGGAAAACACCCTTGAATGAGTAGGTGTCCAAACTTACTCTACTCTAGGTTAGTATTGTGGAGTAATTACAATGTTGTTGATCCATCGTCAGATTTCTCCTATCACAGCTATTAAAATATGTAACTGTTTTAAAGTCACCGTTGGCCTCATGCTGAAATCCCTGACTGGTTTCCTTCCTCTCCGGAGTTACAGTATGAAGGGTGCCTCTATCTTTGCTCTGACCGGGTGCATTGATACACCATCCAAAGAGTAATTAATAACTTAATAACCATGCTCAATGTGATATTAAATATCTGCTTTTTTCTTTTTTTATCTACCAATAGGTGCCCTTCTTTGCGAGGAACTGGAAAACCTCCCTGGTCTTTGTGGTTGGATCTGTGTTTGAAATTCACTGCTCAACTGAGGGAACTTACAGATAATTGTCTTTGTGGGGTACAGAGATTAGGTTGTCATTCAAAAATGATGTGAGTCCACGCAGCGTATTATGTGACTTGTTAAGCACATTTTTTACTCCTGAACTTATTAGTACTTGCCATAACAAAGAGTTTGAATACTTTTTTAATAATAACAACAACAAAAAAAAAACAGGTGTCCTGAAAACATAATTATATTTAGAAATGATGGAGTATTGTGTGTAGACCAGTGACACAATATCTCAATTTAAAATTCTCCATTTTAAATAGGGGCTGTCACACAATTTGGGGGGGGGGGGGGGGGGGGGGGGGAGTCAAGGGGTGTGAATACTTTCTGAACGCACTGTATCTGTGTTGGGGGATTTCAAAATGACCGACATCTAAAGACCCAACAGAACCTGTTCTATATACCAGAGAGTCTTCCAAGAAGCAAGAGGTGCTGTCAAGGTTATTTTGATTTAAGTTAATTCACCCTGGGCTTGTTATTAAAAATTATTGACTCACACCTCAGTGTGCCAAGTACAGGTCTGATCATGCCTGTCAGTGTCTATTGAACTGTGAAAGTCAGTTATGAGCTGTGCATGTGAGCCGAAAAACACACACACATGCACGCAGACGCGCACACACACGCACGCACTCACACACACACACACATATACACACTGACAAAAGAACATACACTATCCCTCACTTGCAGTCAACCCTCCCCAGAGACTTCGAAGTTGCTGACAAAAGCAGCAAATACCTAGCGTTATAGGGGTTTCACCCACTGAGCCGGCCAATCAGTTGACTCTCTAAAGGTCAACATGTGCCAGCAGATTAACTTGCTGCTCCTAGAAACACCTAATTTGTGCGGGGGAGGAGCAAGAGTTTTTAACCCCTGCGTTATGACGTGAGAATTCCACCATGTTGCTCTGCTGATTGATGGGCCAAGGAGGGGAGCTCCTCAGGATGCAACACAGGGCTGGAGCCACCCCTCTGACCCCCCAGCCCCCCTGCCGAATTTACTGCCCTAGGGCTGCGGCCATGAGTTACCCGCTGTCTTCCCTCAGACGTACCCACTCACCCAGAAAACTACAGGCAGGCAGGTAGGTAGGCACTTGGAGTGGTAGTCAATCGCATTACGGGGCTGGTGAAAGGATACAGAGTTCACTGAGAAAGAGAGTTTGTGAAAGCACTCACTTTTTCACCTTTATCACCTTTGTGACCTAACCTGCCCAAACGCCATCAAACTTTGTAACTAGCATAAGTTAAAAACATTGTGCCTCTTGTGCTATGAAATTGTATATTGGGATTCCAGAGCAAAAAAAATGAACTGGGTGGTCTGCAGTGGAGGAGGAATTGTTTATTTAATTATTAGCAGTTCTGGGTTTTGACTGAACAGGGCCCTTGGACTAGAATCAATCAACATCTTGGATTTAGCTAATACCTTCTATTTAAGTAAAGGCTTTAGGTTTTTCCCTAAAACAGTTTTCTTACTCTCTACATGTTTCATCATAATATTGTGACCAACATGTTTGGCATAGATCCTAATCTTATAGAACCTCTAATTAAACTAGGCAAATTCAGTCAGGTAGTAATTATTCATAGTTTTATCACGTCCAATCTTGTCCACTTGTGGCCTAAAGCAGAGCTCAAGGACTCTAGTTGCTCTGTACCTATGTCTTTTCCACCCTCTTGAACATACAGTAGCTGAGAGCTAGAAGTTGGGTGTGGGGCTCAGACAGACAGGTAGACTATTATATCTCAGGGCAGGGGATGTAGGGTATAGGGTGGAGACTAGTGACTGCATGTGGAGACACACTTTGCCAACGGTGACAGAATCAGTCCGCGCTAGTCAAGCCGACAAGGAGAGGATCAGTCAACGCTAGCTGAGCCCAGAGAGAGATCAGAGATCCACGGCAGCAAAAACCGTCTCCACTAGCAAATGCAATGCAATGTTTCCAACATGCTTCCACTTTTTTCCAATAAAAGGCTTCCCATAGAGGCAAATACCCATAGAGATCCTATTATATTACTAGAGGGGCTATGTCATAAACCCTCAAAATTCCAGAACGGAGTGAAAATGGCAGCCATATTGGTCAGGGAGAAATCCAAACTAGTCTAAATGGAATGAATGTCAGTAGAGGCATACTCCTGACTTTACTTATGCAGGAAAATAAAAGTTCTGTTGTTACTGTTCCAATCACATATTTGCAATGGTACACTGCATTTTCTCTATAAATAGCCTCTAAATATATGGCATTAGACTGTGAGTGTTAATATATGATACAATGTCAGTACTTGTTGCCTTTACAACTTGTCTAAATCCTATCATCAACCCATTTCAGCCAGTGTACGGCTGTGGATTGACTGCATTGTTTTGATGGAATGTTGGCATATTGGCAGTTAATTTGAAAAAATGTATGGAGTAATTCATCTAAAACTGTCTGGCTAGCTGGCTAACAAACATACAGTGCAGATAAATTCTTCAAATTCATTATTTTACACAATATCTTATCACAGCAATGGCAAACCATGGTTGATCAACTCCCTGACCAAAATGGCTGACCTGTATTGTATTATAAGAAGGTTCATGGCCATTCTAGTATTCTAATTTGTAATTCTATGCAAATATCCGACTTTTGGTTGTAGTTTGTGATTCATGTTTTCTGGACCCAATTGAGCTATTTGATGACATTTATCAAAGTTGTATTAGTGAGAAGTAAACCCTAACCCGAACCTTAACTCCTACCCTTACCATAACCCTAATACCATTTAGCATTAACTGTGTGTGTATGGGGCGGTTTGGATGGAGCAGCACCCGAAGTTAACCGCTGGTGTGGCTGACAGCCCAGCCATGAGAAGCATGATGATATCAGAGGACAAACTGTTCTCATAACAATTCCCGTTGCCATGGAAATGGACCGATTGGCCGGGTCTCCTCCTGAAGAACCAATCAGTCCATGGGGGCATCCAATCAGATTACCCCACCAATTTCGGCATCTCTCCTGTCAGTTCTATCTCAATTTCGCTCTGTCTCCCCCTCCCCTCTTTCTCTCTCCTGTTAGTGATGGTTATTTTGTATGTCTAGATCTAGGAAAGGCGTTGTGCTGTGGTTTCAGTGACAGTGCACTTTTCCCCTCTCTCTCGCTCTATTCCCTCTGTCTATTCTTGGCCCATGTGTCCATGTACTCAGCTGCTTAGGCGTTGTTTCCCCAAAGTATCAAACTAATTGTGTTCCATTTCCCCGTCACTACATCACTGCATCTCTATGTTGTGTGTGTGTGTTTGTGGTTTTGGTTTTACTGGCCTTGTAGGAACCAGAAGTCCTCACGAGGATAGTAAAACAAGAAAAATTGTGCATCTCGCCGTTCCCCACAAGAAAAATGGCTATTTTAGGCTCAGGGGTAAGGTTTAGGGTTAGGGTTAGGGTGAGAATTAGGGTTAGGGATTAGGGTTAGGTTAAGGTTATATTAGGTTTAAGGTTAGGGTTAGTTTTCAACCTAGGATAGACATAATAAATGTAAATCTGTCTCCCTCCATTTAGTATGATATGTCACGTTTGTATGGTATGCATTCATTTGTGGATGTCCATCCTACAGTATATTTCGTATGATATGTTACGAATTACAATTCATATGATATGTTATGAATTTGCAATACGTATGATATGTTACAAACTCCTGGCTAACGTTAGCTAGGCTAGGGGTTAGGGTTAATGTTAGGGTTATGGTTAAGGTTAGGAAAAGGAGTTAGGTTAAAGGTTTAGGGGAAGGGTTAGCTAACGTGCTAAGTAGTTGCAAAGTAGCTAAAAAGTAGTAAGTACTTGCAAAGATGCTAATTGGGTCAAATGCTAAAGTTGTTTGTGATGAGATTCAAACACGCAACCTTTGGGTTGCTAGATGTTCACATTAGGCTGTAGGTTTAGGTTTAGGGTTTGGGAAAATAGGATTTTGAATGGAAATCAATTGTTTGGTCCCCACAAGGATAGTAAAACAAACGTGTGTGTGTGTGTGTGTGTGTGTGTGTGTGTGTGTGTGTGTGTGTGTGTGTGTGTGTGTGTGTGTGTGTGTGTGTGTGTGTGTGTGTGTGGGTCAAATAAAATACAATTTTATTGGTCACATACACGTGCTTAGCAGATATTATTGCGGGTGTAGCGAAATGCGAGTGTTTCTAGCTCCAACAGTGCAGTAATATCTAACAAGTAATATCTAATAATTTCACAACAATACACACAAATCCAAAGTAAAGAAATGGAATTAAGAATATATAAATATTTGGATGAGCAATGTTGGAGCGGCATAGACTAAGATACAGTAGAATAGAATATAATACAGTATATACACATGAGATGAGTAATGCAAAATATGTAAACATTTTTGAAGTGACCAGTGTTCCATTATTAAAGTGGCCAAGTGGCCAGTGATTTCAAGTCTATGTACATAGGCCAGCAGCCTCAAAGGTGCTACTGATGGCTATTTAACAGTCGGATGGCCTTGAGATAGAAGCAGTTTTTCCATCTCTCGGTCCCAGCTTTGATGCACCTGTATTGGCCTCGCCTTCTGGATGATAGCGGGGTGAACAGGCAGTGGCTCGGGTGGTTGTTGTCCTTGATGATCTTTTTGGCCTTCTTGTGACATCGGGTGTTGTCGGTGTCTTGTAGGGCAGGTAGTTTGCCCCTGGTGATATGTTGGGCAGACCGCACCACACTCTGGAGAGCCCTGCGGTTGCAGGCGGTGCAGTTGCCGTACCAGGCGGTGATACAGCCTGACAGGATGCTCTAATCGTGTGTGTATCTGAGTGCGTCTGGATTGTCACTGTAGCATCCTGCTCTCTTGAATTAGGTAAACCTGGTGGGAGCTCCACTGTTCCGTGGAGAGAAGCTGGTGTTATGTAATTAGGTCTTCTTTCTGTGGATGCTGCACAAATTCACTTTGTGTGGGATGGCTCCAGGGCATCTGGCCTCCATTTGTGTAATGACTGTCAGATAAAACCGATGACAAACGGACACGCATGCCTGAGTGAAACCCCAGCAGTCCCACGGGGGGAGCCAGAGACACGCAATGCAGAGCCTGAAGCACCTCTCTCCTTTCCTTCCTTCTCCCCCTCTCCATCTTTCCGTCTCGCCCTTCCTCTGGATCAACTGTAAGCCATGGAGATGCGCGCACACACACACATTCACCCACACCCTGGATCAGTTCTCTGCCATGCAGATGCACATATCACATGGACGATTTACAGCTCTTTTGATTCACACTCCACCCATTCATAGTGCTGGAGAGAAACTAGAGGAAGTTAGGCCTATGTGGGATATTGTGAGATTTGTGACATGCTGGGCTCCCATGGCACTTGATCCGCCCAATAGAAATAAATGGGAACAACAGGTGAAAGTTCTGAGGTGCAAATCCTGCAGAGATAACAGGGCCAGGAACTGGGTCAGCAGTCTTTCTCTCTCCCTCTGTCCCTCGCTTTCTCTGTTTTCCTCTTTCTCTCTATCTGTCACTTTCTGTTCCTCTGTCTGTCCAGAGGAACAGAAAGTTCTCTCCCTCCCCCTCTCTCTTTCCCTTATTCTCACTCTGTCTCACACACACACAATCCATTTTCCCTCAGTCTGTTTCTCATTCTCCCTCTCTGTTGGATTGCCAACATGCGTCAGAAATTCACCCTGGGCTCTTAGAATAGAGATCGTAATGCATATGACATAAGCGTCTAAAATAGTCATCCAGACCACCTGATTTGACACAAAAAAAGTATTTTGAACAGTTCAGGCTATGTCCTTTATTACAACCCTCATTGAGACTGTCAACCTGGGCCCTGAAAACAATACCATTTATGACTGGATACGGTTTGAAATGGAATACCATTTACGGAGAGTGTATATCTTTTCATGTGCCTAAAACTATGAGAGTTTCCTCGAAGTGTGTGTGAGTGTGTGTCCATGTGTGGAGTTGAGGGAGAGGGATAGGGTGTAGTTTTGCAAGAGTGTGTGTGCGTGTGTGTGTGTGTGTGTGTGTGGTTGTGCCTGAAAATGTGTGTGTGTGTGTTTCCAGCAGGTCCTGTCCTGTGTAATCAGTGCAAGTCTCTGTCTTTCACCGTGGGGAGGAGGAGGAGATGGGGGAGTGAATGGAGCTCCAGGCACTGACAGACACCTAATCCTGCAGGCAGGCAAGACTGGAGCACAGCCAGGGACACAGGTAACCAGAGAGAGGGAAGGGAGGTTACAGTAGGCTTACCAAGGAATCCTCATCTAGGACCCTTTTTCTTGACTAGGAACACTCTTGGCCCTTCACAAATCCTACAATTACTGTGTACCCTGGAGTTTTCCCTGATTAGGTCACATGGTCAGGGAAAACTCCCAGACTCTTACTCATGACACAAAGCACATCCAGTTTCTCCAGTGTCCCATATCAGTGTATCCCCACACTTGCACAGTACATAGGAAAAACTCCTGGCCTTACTCATATCACAGCATGATGTATATCTAGTGCATCCATTCTACCAGTGTGTCCTCACCCACTCCCAATAACACAGTGACCCAGATAAAGCAGGACTGTGCCTGCCTGTGTCTGTGACTGCCTGGGCCTAGCCTGTGTTTCATCTAAAGGTGGACATTCATCCCTTGTCTCAGGCAGTGGTAAATTCAGAGTTTGATGGGCAGAGCATGAAGTGAACTCCTAGAGTGTTTATAAAGGGGTTATAGGGGATTTATAAAGGATTATGTGGGATTCTGACAGAATTTTGATTGGCTAATAAGTGGAGGCAGGTTGAGTCCTGTGTTGCAGACACAGCCTGCAGGGTAACTCCTCCGTAGTTTGTTTCAGTAGGAGTGTGTGGCTTAATGCCCTCTGTATGCGTGAGGGAGAGTGTGTGGGGGAAGGCAAAGGGGAGTGTGTGAGGAAAGGTGGAAGGGAGGGTTTGGCAGGTAACACACACTCCCTGGTCTGCAGGTAGCCTCTTTCAGGCGAGGGAGTGAATGTGGTGTGCGTGTGTGTGTAAGGTAGAGAGATAAGACCTGCAGCATTGATTTAGGAGAGTTCTCTATGTCATAGGCCTGCTCGTAAACAGAGTAACACACCGCTGTAAACCATCATGACTCTCGCACATATATGGCTGAGCATACAGTCACACAGAACCATATAAACACGCAAATGTGTGCACGCGCGCACACACACACACATACACACACACAATCACTCCCCCCCTCCCTCCCCACACACACATCTGTAAAGTATTACAGCACCCCCACCACTGTAGGGAGCTATTGCTGGGCCCTCTAAAAACAGACAGCAATCACCATTGGAGAGAATGAAAGGCAGCAGAGCGTAAAAAAGAGAGGGGGAATCCAACCAATGATAGGAAAATAATAAGTGCTTAAGAAGATATGGATTGGAGAAGAGAAAGGGAGACAGAGCATGTACTCTGCATGTTCAACAAGAGTACATTAGTCCTTAAGAGCACCCATGCGTCAATCTAAGTAACATAATGAACAAATCTCCATCAAAATCCATTAGTTTAAGCTAGAGCTATCTTTTTTTTTGCATGGGCTGCGTCTTAATCCACCGCATCCGCCTATGTCGGCCTTTCCCGCATCGGCAGGTGGCGGAGCTACAGGTGGCCGAGCTACAGCGCAGTTTGACTGACTTTGAGACATCCCGAAAATCAGTGTTCTCACAAAAACTTCAGTAGCTTCGGAATGGTTTGGCCTACAAACCAATGTTGACCACTCTATGGAAAGATGATACTATTACGAACATGTTCTCTGTTTTGCTCTAAGACTCGTCTGAAGGTAACCCATATCAATTTATTGAAGTGTGTAGGTAGTTTTATGACAACAAAAATAAGGGGTTAAATATGTGTAAAAAATATATAAATATATATATACACTACTGTCACGTTCCTGACCTGTTTTATGTTATTTTGTATGTGTTTAGTTGGTCAGGGCGTGAGTTGGGGTGGGCATTCTATGTTTTGTGTTTCTATGTTTAGGTCACTTGTAATTAGCCTTATATGGTTCTCAATCAGGGACAGGTGTTTGACGTTTCCTCTGATTAAGAACCATATATAGGTTGGCTGTTCACACTGTTTGTTTGTGGGTGATTGTCTTCCGTGTCTGTGTCTGTGCACCACACGGGACTGTTTCGTTTGTTCGTTCGTTTGTGTCGTCTGTACCAGTTCATGCGTTCTTCGTGTTAAGTAAGTTCGTTTGTTCGGGTCTGTTTGACTTCGTTTATTATTTTGTATATTCTCAAGTATGTTTAGTTTTCGTCTTGTTTAATAAATATTCATGTCGTATCACAACGCTGCGTTTTGGTCAAATCCCTACTCCTCCTCTTCGTCTGAAGAGGAGGAGGACACCCGTTACAGAATCACCCACCAACCAAAGACCAAGCGGCGTGGGAGAGCGCAACAAAGAAACCAGGACTCGTGGACATGGGAGGAAATATTGGACGGAAAAGGACCCTGGGCTCAGACAGGGGAATATCGCCGCTCTGTTGAAGAGAGGGAGGCAGCTAAAGCCCAGGAGCGGTGGTTTGAGGAGGCAGCAAGGAGACGTGGTTGGAGACCCGAAAAGCCTGTGAGTAAACCCCAAAAATTTCTTGGGGGGGGGCTTAAAGGGAGAGTGGCGAAGTCAGGTAGGAGACCTGCGCCCACTCCCTGTACTTACCGTGGAGAGCGAGAGTACGGGCAGACACCGTGTTACGCAGTAGAGCGCATGGTGTCTCCTGTACGTGTGCATAGCCCGGTTCGGTACATTCCAGCTCCACGTATCGGCCGGGCTAGATTGAGCGTTGAGCCGGATGTCATGAAGCCGGCTCTACACATCTGGCCACCAGTGCGTCTCCTCGGGCCGGCTTACATGGCACCAGCCTTACGCATGGTGTCCCCGGTTCGCCTACATAGCCCGGTGCGGGTTATTCCACCTCCTCGCACTGGTCGGGCGATGGGGAGCATACAACCAGGTAAGGTTGGGCAGGCTCAGTGCTCAAGGGAGCCAGTACGCCTGCACGGTCCGGTATTTCCGGCGCCACCTCCCCGCTCCAGCCCAGTACCACCAGTGCCTACACCACGCACCAGGCTTCCAGTGCGTATCCAGAGCCCTGTTCCTCCTCCACGCACTAGCCCTATGGTGCGTGTCTCCAGCCCAGTGCCTCCAGTCCCGGCACCACGCACTAAGCCTCCTGTGCGTCTCCAGAGCCCTGTACGCACTGTTCCTTCTCCCCGTACTCGCCCTGATGTGCGTGCCCTCAGCCCGGTACCACCAGTGCCGGTACCACGCACCAGGCCTATAGTACGCCTTGAGAGTCCAGTGTGCCCTGTTGTTGTTCCCCGCACTAGCCTGAAGGTGCGTGTCCTTAGCCCGGTACCTCCAGTTCCGGTACCACGCACCAGGCCTACAGTGCGTCTCAGCCGGCCAGAGTCTGCCGTCTGCCCAGCGGCGCCTGAACTGCCCGTCTGCCCAACGGCGCCTGAACTGTCCGTCTGCCCAACGCCGCATGAACTGCCCGTCTGTATTGAGCCTTCAAAGCCGCCCGTCGGTACTGAGCCTTCAAAGCCGCCCGTCTGCCATGAGCCTGCAAAGCCGCCCGTCTGCCATGAGCCTACAGAGCCGTCCGCCAGACAGGAGCCGCTAGAGCCTTCCGCCAGACAGGAGCCGCTAGAGCCTTCCGCCAGACAGGAGCCGCTAGAGCCTTCCGCCAGACAGGATCAGCCAGAGCCTTCCGCCAGACAGGATCAGCCAGAGCCTTCCGCCAGACAGGATCAGCCAGAGCCTTCCGCCAGACAGGATCAGCCAGAGCCGTCAGCGAGCCATGACCAGCCAAAGCCGTCAGCGAGCCATGACCAGCCAAAGCCGTCAGCGAGCCATGACCAGCCAGAGCCGTCATCCAGCCATGACCAGCCAGAGCCGTCATCCAGCCATGACCAGCCAGAGCCGTCATCCAGCCATGACCAGCCAGAGCCGTCATCCAGCCATGACCAGCCAGAGCCGTCATCCAGCCATGACCAGCCAGAGCCGTCATCCAGCCATGACCAGCCAGAGCCGTCATCCAGCCAAGATCCGCCAGAGCCAGCCAGCCAGGATCCGCCAGAGCCAGCCAGCCAGGATCCGCCAGAGCCAGCCAGCCAGGATCCACCAGAGCCAGCCAGCCAGGGTCCGCCATCCAGTCCGGTGCTGCCGTCCCTCAGTCCGGAGCTGCCGTCCCTCAGTCCGGAGCTGCCGTCCCTCAGTCCGGTGTTGCCCCTCATTCTGGTGTTGCCCCTCATTCTGGTGTTGCCCCTCATTCCGGTGTTGCCCCTCATTCCGGTGCTGCTCCTTATCCTGGTGATGCCCCTTAATTTAGGTGGGGTTATTTGGAGGGTGGTCATTGTGAGGGGGATAAAGAAGCGGGGATTTATTATGGTGGGATGGGAACCACGCCCAGAGCCTGAGCCGCCACCGTGGACAGATGCCCACCCAGACCCTCCCCTAGACTTTTGGTGGTGCGTCCGGAGTTCGCACCTTGAGGGGGGGGTTCTGTCACGTTCCTGACCTGTTTTATGTTATTTTGTATGTGTTTAGTTGGTCAGGGCGTGAGTTGGGGTGGGCATTCTATGTTTTGTGTTTCTATGTTTAGGTCACTTGTAATTAGCCTTATATGGTTCTCAATCAGGGACAGGTGTTTGACGTTTCCTCTGATTAAGAACCATATATAGGTTGGCTGTTCACACTGTTTGTTTGTGGGTGATTGTCTTCCGTGTCTGTGTCTGTGCACCACACGGGACTGTTTCGTTTGTTCGTTCGTTTGTGTCGTCTGTACCAGTTCATGCGTTCTTCGTGTTATGTAAGTTCGTTTGTTCGGGTCTGTTTGACTTCGTTTATTATTTTGTATATTCTCAAGTATGTTTAGTTTTCGTCTTGTTTAATAAATATTCATGTCGTATCACAACGCTGCGTTTTGGTCAAATCCCTACTCCTCCTCTTCGTCTGAAGAGGAGGAGGACACCCGTTACAACTACTGTTCAAAAGTTTGGGGTCACTTCGAAATGTCCTTGTTCTTGAAAGAAAAGCAAATTTTTTGTCCATTAAAATAACATCAAATTGATCAGAAATACAGTGTAGACATTGTTAATGTTGTAAATGACTTTTTCATGGAATTACTGTATCTACAGTACATAGGCCCATTATCAGCAACCATCACTCCTCTGTTCCAATGGCACGCTGTGTTAGCTAATCCAAGTTTAGAATTTTAAAAGGGTAATTGATCATTAGAAAACCCTTTTGCAATTATGTTAGCACAGCTGAAAATTGTTGCACTGATTAAAGAAGCAATAAAACTGGCCTTTTTTATCTGGAACATCAGCATTTGTGGGTTTGATTACAGAATCAAAATGGCCAGAAACAAATAACCTTCTTCTGAAACTCATCAGTCTATTCTTGTTCTGAGAAATGAAGGCTATTCCATGCGAGAAATTGACAAGAAACTGAGGATCTCGTACAACTCTGTGTCCTACTCCCTTCACAGAACAGCGCAAACTGGCTCTAACCAGAATAGAAAGAGGAGTGGGAGGCCCTGGTGCACAACTGAGCAAGAGGACAAGTACATTAGAGTGTCTAGTTTGAGAAACAGACGCCTCACAAGTCCTCAACTGGCAGCTTCATTAAATAGTACCAGCAAAACACCAGTCTCAACGACAACAGTGAAGAGGCGACTCCGGAATGCTGGTCAACTTTCATGTGTCTTAAACTTATATGCCAAATGTAAATACTAATAACATTTGCCATGATTGGCTGAGATAATGGATGGGCTGGACATGCCGAGAGATGAGTTTGGATTGGTCTTCCATGTAGCTCGCTTCTGTCTATAACATGAGCTGGTCAGTATGTGTAGGTAATCCTTTCTAGCACCGCTTTTTTTGAAAGATATCACTTAGTAGAACTGCAAAAGTGTTGCTCTCCACTTTCTGGAGGACCGAGTTTCGAAATCAGTGGAATGCCCGGTGGAATTATAGTATGATAGCTAAGGAGATGGAGAAAAATCTGGCGTTTGATTGCAAATATGCAGAGGGAGTTGAAAAGAGAAAACACAAGGCTGTTGTATAAAACAACTTCTGCAGATTACATCTTTAAACTAAGGGCAACCATGGCATTTGTGACAGAGAGGGAGAAGTGTCCATCCATGTATACAGGTAAGATCGTCTAGCTAGCTACATTTTCAAATATTATACATGTCTAATTGTGTTAGAAAGTCATTTTCATTTAAAGTTAACGCATACTGTTGGCTAGCTAGCTAACATTAGCTGGCTGGCTCGCTAGCTAACGTTACGTATATGATCTGTGTAGTAATATTATTAGTATATCAGAGCCATTTTCATTGCTAGTTATAACCTAATATTAGCTAGCTAGCTAGGTTGCTACCAGTAGATTCATTAGGTTGCTACCAGTAGATTCATGCAGGGTAGTAATGTTATGAGTTTGAGTTATGGTTCATTGTTTAGCTAGCTAGCTAGCTACATGTCTAAACAAAAGACTCCACTATGCAAGTAACCTTTTTTCACTACACCTTCTGTATCCTGTGTATGTGACAAATAAATGTTGATTTTGTGTTTACCAGAGACGGTAATGTGAAGAACATGACCTGCACTAAAGTTAAATTAGGATATAGGGTTAGGCCAATGAGACAGTGTCCAAGTTCAAAAATTGTACGGAAGCTATTTTCTGCAATTGACTCGCCATTAACTTGTAAATAATGATCTTGTTGTGAGTTTATTTTCCTGTCATAATGAAGACAAATTAGCTAAAATGAAGACGTTGTCAGCTATATGATATGGTCATTATTTGAACTGCCTAGCCAGCTAACTTAACATTAGCTAGCTAGATAACAAGCTAGAAACTAACCAAAACATTGTTTAGAAAGTTTATTTTAGTAGCCTGGTTTGCTAGATTGACATATACTAAATTCCTTTTTAAATGGGTGTGTGTACTGGTGTTAAAATACACTAGTTATGCTATTTTGGACCACCAGGTTGCTGATGTCATGCAGCCTGTAGTTTTTGTGTTTATACTGTTTCAAAATGACAACGACAAGTTTGATGTCGTACGACAGTAGAATGTTCATGATGTCACTGCGACAACTGTTTATAGACGTAGTATAAACCAGCCTTTGATCTTGAAATCTTTATTTGTTTAGTACATGGCCTCACATGCAAGCTCCTTAAAGAGATGGGTGCGACTAAGGCTTAAGAGGGTGTGAACAATGCTGAATGGGTTTAGACCAGGGCTGCCCAACCATCTTC
Organism: Salvelinus namaycush; assembly: GCF_016432855.1. NCBI lineage: Eukaryota > Metazoa > Chordata > Actinopteri > Salmoniformes > Salmonidae > Salvelinus > Salvelinus namaycush. The sequence goes on along the minus strand of NC_052310.1, from coordinate 38,324,425 downwards.
CTGGAGATCTACAGTCCTGTGGGTTTTCAGTCCAACCCTAATTGAACACACCTGATTCTACTAATCAGCTGCTCAACAAGGCCTTAATAACTTCTTGTCAATATGGGGGCGCTGTTTTCACTTTGTAAAAATTCGTTCCCAAATTAAACTGCCTCATACTCAATTCTTGCTCGTACAATATGCATATTATTATTACTATTGGATAGAAAACACTCTCTAGTTTCTAAAACCGTTTGAATTATATCTGTGAGTAAAACAGAACTCAAGTTGGAGCAAACTTCCTGTCAGGAAGTGAGAAATCTGAAATCGGGCACTCTGTTCCAGGGTCAGTTAATTAATTTGCATGTATTCTATTGGTCGACATGCACTGCATACGATTTCCCCTAGATGTCAGTAAGCAGTGAGAATTGGAATGGTGTTGCTAGGTAGATCTGAGGCCGTATAAAGCCTCTTGGAACGGGGGGTGCACTCTTTTCAACGTTCGCCATGACGCGAGACAGACCTCAGGATGGCATTCTGAAAAGCTCTCGTTATAGGCCTTAGATATATCCGGCTCTGATTTTATTCGATATAGGTGTTAAAAACATCATAATGTAGTTATTTTAAACCGAGTTATATCAGTTTATATCAGTATATTGCGATTTTCGGAATTTTCTTTGTGCTGCGTTATCATGAGTTGGACACGTCTGCGCCACATAGCTAATGTTTGCTGCTAATTCCAAAGTTGAAGACGACATTCTACAGCCGGAGCAACGATTATTCTGGACAAAGGACAACTTGCCCAAGATTCTGATGGAAGCTCATCAAATAGAAAGAAGTCTTTATGCTGTTAATTCGTATTTCTGTTGAAAAATTTTAAACTATAATTCCGCCATTAATTTCGGCACGGTCTCGCTGTAACGCACGCTGTATGTCGTAGTAACGTTAATTTTAAAAATCTAACACCGCGGTTGCATTAAGAACTAATGTATCTTTAATTTGCTGTTCAACCTGTATTTTTTAGTCAAGTTTATGATTAGTTATTGATTAGATTAGGTGCCTCTCCCAAGATTTCTCCCGACATTTTGTTTGAAGTTTGACTACTATTCACATTGTATAACCACGATTTGTGCCGCTAAATATGCACATTTTCGAACAAACTCTATATGTATTGTGTAATATGATGTTATAGGACTGTCATCTGAAGAAGTTTGAGAAGGTTAGTGAAAAAATTAATATCTTTTGCTGGTTTATTTGCTATCGCTAACGTTATGTTGAATGAATGGGGCTGTGTGGTAGGCTATTGTAGTAAGCTAATATAATGCTATTGTAACGGCTGTCTAATTCCTCCTCCTCGGATGAGGAGAAGGAGTAAGGGTCGGACCAAAACGCAGCGTTGAATGAAGACATAATGAATATTTATTAACGACAAGACGAACACGAAAAAACACTTGGAAAATACAAAAACAACAAAACGACGTAGACAGACCTGAACTTGAGAACTACATATACACGAAGAACGCACGAACAGGTACAGACTACACAAACGAACGAAAACACGAAACAGTCCCGTGTGGTAGACACAGACACAGGAAACAATCACCCACAAACAAACAGTGAGAACAGCCTACCTTAATATGGTTCTCAATCAGAGGAAACATCAAACACCTGCCTCTAATTGAGAACCATATCAGGCAACACATTTAACCCAACATAGAAACACATAACATAGAATGCCCACCACAACTCACGCCCTGACCAACTAAACACATACAAAAACAAGGAAAACAGGTCAGGAACGTGACAGCTATATTGTGTTTTCGCTGTAAAACACTTAAAGAATCGGAAATATTGGCTGGATTCACAAGATGTTTGTCTTTAATTTGCTGTACACTGTGTATTTTTCATAAATGTTTTATGATGAGTATTTAGGTAATTCACGTTGGTCTCTGTAGTTATTCTAGCTGCTTTGGTGAGAGTTGTGATGGTGGCTGCAATGTAAAACTATGATTTATACCTGAAATATGCACATTTTTCTAACAAAACATATGCTTTAACCTGTTAGGGCTGCAGCCCGACACCGGTACACTTATGACAACATCCAGCTCAAGTGCAGGGCGCGAAATTCAAAAGATATATTTTTTTTAAATATTTAACTTTCACACATTAACAAGTCCAATACAGCATATGAAAGGTACACATCTTGTGAATCAAGCCAACATGTCCGATTTTTAAAATGTTTTACAGGGAAGACAAAATATGTAAATCTATTAGCTAACCACGTTCGCAAAAGACACCACTTTTTTTACTCCACCAGTTTTTTACTCCATCACTAGCTATCACAAATTCGACCAAATAAAGAAATAAATAGCCACTAACCAAGAAAAAACTTCATCAGATGACAGTCTGATAACATATTTATGTATAGCATATGTTTTGTTCGAAAAATTTGCATATTTCAGGTATAAATCATAGTTTACATTTCAGCTACAATCAGAAATTGCACCGAAAGCAGCCATAATATTTACAGACACCAACGTCAAATACCTAATTACTCATCATAAAACATTTCTGAAAAATACATAGTGTGCAGCAATTGAAAGACAGGCATCTTGTGATTCCAGACAATATTTCCGATTTATTAAATGTTTTACAGCGAAAACAAAATGTAGCGCTATATTAGCGTAGCCACAATAGCCAGAAACACTTGGGCGCCCACGACCAGTTCACATGCACGACAGATATATGAAATAACATCATAAATTGGGTCTTACTTTTGCTGATCTTTCATCAGAATGTTGAACAAGGTGTCCTTTGTCCAGATGAGTCGTTGTTTGGATTCAGAACGGCAAATTTCCCTCTTCATTTAGCATGGGCACTAGCCGAGTGGCACGGATCTCTCCAACGTAAACACAGTCAGAGAACGCAACACGGCAAAACTCCCGAAAAAATTTCAATAATCTGATTAAACTATATTGAAAAAACATACATTACGATGATATGGTCACATGTATCAAAAAAAATCCGAGCCGGAGATAGTTGTCATCCATTACGGCAGCAAAACAGAAGGCAATCGCACTTCCAAGTCGCGCGCTTCAGAGTACCGGAAGTGGACGGTCACGTCAAAGAAATAGCTTTTATTCCACCCCAGACCAAGATAAACACAAAATTTCTTCTCTCACATCATCTTGACACCCAGAGGAAGGCGTATGGAGTGTACGTAGACTCCTACGTGTCATGACAATGTATAGGCAGGAAGTTGAACAGATCATATATTTCTGACATTCTACTTCCTGGTCAGGGAAAGTGCTGCCAAATGAGTTCTGTTTCACTCAGAGAAATAATTCCAACGGTTTTAGAAACTAGAGAGTGTTTTCTATCCAATAATAATAATAATATCCATATTGTACGAGCAAGAATTGAGTACGAGGCCGTTTGAAATGGGCACGATTTCACTGGCTACTCAATACTTTCCCTTGCAGCCATAAGAAGATACAATAAATCTGTTATAGGACTGTCATCTGATGAAGTTGTTTCTTGGTTAGTGACTATTTATATCTTTATTTGGTCGAATTTGTGATAGGTACCTATGCAGGAAAAAAATGGTGGGAAAAAAAAGTTGTGTCTTTTGCTGTCGTGGTTAGCTAATAGAAATACATATTGTGTCTTCCCTGTAAAACATTTTAAAAATCAGAAATGATGGCTGGATTCACAAGATGTGTATCTTTCATCTGGTGTCTTGGACTTGTGATTTCATGAACATTTTATTATATGATATCCCTGTCGCTTTAGACTAGGCTATGCTAGTCAGCTTTTTTGATGGGGGGATCCCGGATCTGGGTTTGTGACTCGTTAGAGGTTATTAACTAGCTGAATCAGATATGCTAAATTAGGGTTGGAGAAAATGCGTTGTCCGGGTTAGGGAGGGTTTGGCTGGTAGGGATATCCTTGTCTCATTGTACACTAGTGACTCCTGTGGGGGGCCAGGCGCAGTGCACGCTGACCAGTTCGCTAGGTGTATGGTGTTTCCTCTGACACATTGGTGCGGCTGGCTTCCAGGTTGGATGCACGCTGTGTTAAGAAGCAGTGTGGCTTGGTTGGGTTGTGTTTCGGAGGATGCATGGCTCTCGACCTTTGTCTCTCCCGAGCCCGTTTCGGGAGTTGTAGCGATGAGACAAGACAGTAACTACTAATAATAACTACTAATAATTGGATACCATGAAAAAAGGGGGTAAAAAATATATATTATAAAGAAATAAAAAAATTATTATTATTATTATTATTATTTTTTTTTTTACACTTAGAGGGGTCCTTAAATTCCAAATCAAATAGTTAATGATTATGACCATCTTAAAACAATTCCATATGTTAGCTTAGAATATTATTGACACTGCAGTTCTCATCAGTACTGAAAATTTGATCCCAGTTCGACCCAAGACTGGTGAGCTGGAGCCCGAGGCCTGGCCTGGCTCGTGCTCGAACCTGAAAAAAAAGCCAGATTTCTAGAAAATGGTAGGCTATATTAATTTAAATTGGTGTTGAGAACAACTCATAGGAGATATTCTGTCATTCGTTGGATGTTATCTAGCAAGCTGAGCAACTTTGGTCTTTAGACCTTTGTTTGACTGCCGTTAGATAGTTTGTATGATTCGACAATGCTATAGCCTACTCGGGGTGCGCTCTGTGCATCCTCAGCGCGCTCTGTGTCATAATAGCCTAGGCCTACTGCTGAAATGCGCTGAATTAATTGAGGAACATGATAATGCTCTGAATTTATGAACGACCTGTTTCGCAATTTACAATAATGTCATCGGTTATCAAACTTCTTAAGGCTAGGTGTCCCGCTAGCGGGACACCTGTCGACAACATCCGGTGAAATTGGAGGGAGCGCAATTCAAATAAATAATCGTAATATTAAACATTTATGAACATACAAGTATCTTATATCGGTTAACCTGTTTGGCGTGCAAGCCCGACGTCGGTACACTTATGACAACAGCCAGCTCAAAGTGAAGGGCGCGAAATTCAAAAGATATTTTTTTTAAATATTTAACTTTCACACATTAACAAGTCCAATACAGCATATGAAAGGTACACATCTTGTGAATCCAGCCAACATGTCCGATTTTTAAAATGTTTTACAGGGAAGACAAAATATGTAAATCTATTAGCTAACCACGTTAGCAAAAGACACCATTTTTTTTTACTCCACCAGTTTTTTACTGCATCAGTAGCTATCACAAATTCGACCAAATAAAGATATAAATAGCCACTAACCAAGAAACAACCTCATCAGATGACAGTCGGATAACATATTTATTGTATAGCATAGGTTTTGTTAGAAAAATTTGCATATTTCAGGTATAAATCATAGTTTACCATTGCAGCCACCATCACAACTCGACTAGAATAACTACAGAGAGCAACGTGTATTACCTAATTACTCATCATAAAACATTTCTTAAAAATACACAGCGTACAGCAATTGAAAGACACAGATCTTGTGAATCCAGACAATATTTCAGATTTTCTAAGTGTTTTACAGCGAAAACACAATATAGCGTTATATTAGCTTAGCACAGTAGCAAATCACACAACAGCATTGATTCCAGCCAAACATAGCGATAACGTATTCACCACCAAAAATATTAATTTTCACTAACCTTCTCAGAATTCTTCAGATGACAGTCCTGTAACATCATATTACACAATGCATATAGAGTTTGTTCGAAAATGTGCATATTTAGCGGCACAAATCGTGCTTATACAATGAGAAAAGTTGCCAAGCTGCCCAGAAAATGTCGGGCGCCATCTTGGAGAGTCACCTAGTCTAATCAATAAATAATCATAAACTTGACTAAAAAATACAGGGTGGACAGCAATTGAAAGACAAATTAGTTCTTAATGCAATCGCTGAATTACATTTTTAAAATTAACCTTACTGCGCAATACAGGGTGCAATACAGGGTGCGATAACGCAAGGCTACACTGCAAATAATGGCGTCTTATGCATTTTACTTTTTTCAACAGAACAACGAATTATCAGCATAAATAGTTCTTACTTTTAGCTGAGCTTCCATCAGAATCTTGGGATGGGTGTCCTTGTCCAAAAGAATCGTTTCTGGGTTGGAGAACGTCCTCTTCCATGTTGCAATTAGCAGTAAACAATGGCATGCGAAAGAGAGATACCCAATTTTCTACAACGTCACAAAATGAAATACCCGAAAATCGCAATATACTGACATAAACTGATATAAATCGGTTTAAAATAACAAGATTATGATGTCTTTAAAGCCTATATTGAATAAAAACAGAGCCGGATATATATAGGAGCTAAAACCAGAGCTTCTAAAAAGACTTGACAAGACCCTCTCTGCGTCAGCGCAAGGATCCAAAAGGGTGGACACCTCGATTCCAATCAATTTATAGACTTTCTGAACTGCGTAGAAACTCCATTTCAAGTCTCCCTATTCGCTAACAACCAGGGGAAGGCGTATGCAGTGCATCTCAACCAATAGAGGACAGGCAAATTAATACACAGGTCTCAGAACAGCCAGTAAAATTCTGCATTATTACATACACATAGGAAAATTGCTCTAAGTCGAGTTCTGTTTCACCCACAGATATAATTCAAACGGTTTTAGAAACTAGAGAGTGTTTTCTATCCAATAGTAATAATAATATGCATATTGTACGAGCAAGAATTGAGTACGAGGCCTTTTTGAAATGGGCACCTTTTACCTGGCTACTCAATACTGCCCCTTGAGCCCAAAGAGGTTAAAAGCTTAAATTATTGTTAATCTAACTACATTGTCTGATTTATGATAGGCTTTACAGCGAAAGCATACCATGCGATTGTTTGAGGATGACACACCACATCAACATATTTTTCAACCAGCACAGGCTTCATAAAATTACAAATAGCAATTAAATAATCACTTACTTTTTGAAAATCTTCCTCTGGTTGCAATCCCAAGGGTCCCATCTACAACATCAATGGTCGTTTTGTTAGATACAATCCTTCTTTATATCCCAAAAAGTCTGTTTAGTTTGCGCCATCGATTTCAGTAATCCACTCGTTCAACATGCAGACAAAGGATTCCAAAAAGCTACCGCTAAACTTTGTTCAAACAAGTCAAACTACGTTTCTATTTAATCCTCAGGTACCCTAAAATGTAAATAAATTATAATATTTCATTCAGAAAGAAGTATGTTCAATAGAAAAGTAAAATTAGCAAGTGCGTGTCCTCTTCCTTGTGCGCCCACAGACTGATTTTCCACTTTGACTCTTTGTACCAAAACTCCAAATTCTTCCTCATTTTGGAAGAAACAAGCCTGAAACCTTGAACAAAGACTGTTGACATCTACTGGAAGTCATAGGAATTGCAATATGGGAGCTGGAATTACATAGGACCCGACCCATAGCTTACCATTGAAAAAGCATGGGATCTCGAAAAAATATATTTTCCGGTTAGTTTTTCTTCTAATTTTTGGCTACCATATCACTTTTGTTATAGTCTCATACATTATTTTAACATTTCTACAAACTTCAAAGTGTTTTCTATCCAATAGTACCAATTATACGCATATCCTGGCTTCTGGGCCTGACTATCAGGCAGTTTACTTTGGGCACGTCAGTCAGGCAGAAATTCTGAAAAAGGGACCCTAACCTGAAGAAAGTTACTCTAACGTTAATACATTTCAGTTTAACTTCCTGTGAAATCTTTAGATTGTGGCGTAACCAAGGCGACAATGTGGCGCAGCGACAATCTTACTTTGGGAGAACTTTGACATATTGACCATATCTTGATTTTAAACGCTTTAAATGGGCACTTCCGATTTTTGCAGTATTTCCGGGATTCTCTGTATAAATATGAATTATTCCCGGTATTGAATCTTGGTAGATTTTTGGGAAAATATTCATCCCTATTGTGTGGTCCACATAACACAAAAAATACATTTCTGCAGAGCACAAAGGACTGTGGGATCGTTCTGATTGGCTGCAGCAGGACAGACTGATCGAGCTCAATCCCACTCAAGACTCAGGGGGAGAGAATGAAAAAAAAGATACAAAAAAAGGATAGAAAGAAAGGGAGAGAGATAAAGGGAGTGGATTACCCCTATTTGCTCGACTCCAGAACAAGCATGAGTGCATTCTTGGTTTTATAGTATATGATGTAAGCCAAGCTTGTGGTGCTATTTACCCTGCTGACCCTTTGTACTACAACACCTCTACACAGTACACACACCATGAACCCCTCCTTGCTATAAAGAAACTCCCATATAACCTTTTGTCTGGCACAGTTAACTCAAGACAAACATTCATTGATGAGTCAATCGTATCACCTCTTGGCTGTCCCTGTTGACAGTTCTTTCGACAGTAAGCCCCAAGGCGTTTTACAGTAAATGTTGAGTCTGTGATTTATTAGTCCTATATATAGTCCTGATGTATAGAGCCTGTAGGCTGGGTTAAGGATGAGTGCCCCACACCCTCCCTGCCATAAAGCAGCTCTATCTCACCCACATAATTAGGGTCAGATCTTATTCCTCGCTCCCTCCCTTCATCCCTCTCTCCCTCCATCTCCTTAATCACTCGAGCTCTCTTTCATCTCCTCCAAACAATGTTTGTTTATCTTTCTTTCTCCCTGACCACTGAGCAGATATCCTGAACAGATTCTTTGTGTGCTGCTGCCGTGTTCCAACCAAGAAAATCACAGACTTTCGACTTCGGACTTCAACTTGAAATGTTCACGCTTAGTACAGTGCAAATATGCAAAGGAACAAACGTGCACAAGTATTGAACGTATAAATGTGACATTGTATGTGGGAGAAACTTTACATGGAATAGAGTAGTGTGTGTCTGTGTGGATGTGGAGGCTGCATACTGGAATGAGTGGCTTTTGGTGTATGTGTGCTAATGTGCTAGTTTCTGTGTATCTGTGAGTGTTTGTTGCTGTGTTGCAGCAGTGAAAGGTCCACAGAATGTGTGGTGTGCCCTAGTATACAGTACAGTATCATTCTCAGTCTCACTGACACAATGACAGAATGTAATGGAATCTGTGAATGGCTGGATACAGTGGACAACATTGATCTGTGCTCAAAATGAACGAATGAAAGACACATACACATACACACACATACACACACATACACAGCCATACATGCACAGTAAACACAACTAATACAGTACATGCTTTTAAGGCTTTATTTTTACTAGGTTACACTTCAGCAGCCCACACATGGTCTCCCTCTCACCTCTGCGAGCAGAACATATTTAGAGACAGACTCTTTTTAAAGCCTGCGACCGTTGGTGAGACTGCCCTGTTATTGGCTGCCTGCAGAATAGAGAGAGAGAGAGAGCTCTTTCAGACATGTGCATGCTCTACACAGAGAGAGCAATGTTCAGCTCATGCTAGCTGTATTTGTTAGTTGTTTACTCGTGTGTTTACCCAATAAACCCAGAGAAAACAGCCTTAAGTAGTGTTTTCCTTGTCAGCAGTTAAGTGGATATTGGACAACCAGAACTCCCCCCACTACCTAGCTCAACAGCTCCCCTGTTCGAAGGAACTGGTGTGTGATGGGCTCACCTCCACTGACACACACTGTGAATATTGTATGGAAAAATAAGTCCACATTTTTGTGGAAGTTAGTCTGTTAGTTCGATGGGAGTAGTAGTGTGGGTGCAGGGCATCAGCCAATCCAATCACCACACTACACCACCAATCCCAGTGGCAGGCCAATCAAATGTGCTTTGTTCACCCCCACCCTTCCTGTGATCCAGGGGATCAGGTACACTCTCTGGCAGCTCGCATGTGAACAGTGTTGAGTGTGGGGGGATGTGTGTTTGGATGGAGGGAGTGGTGGTGTAAGTGGTGATGGGGAAGGATGAAGGGGGGAAGGGGGCATTTGGAAGAAAAATGTGAAACAGCTGGTGGTGTTGAGCTGTTGCCTTCCAAAAAGATTCAAATGGTGAGAGAGAGGCTCCAATAACAGCTTTAATACTCACATAGCGTCCGTGATTACACATGCTCAATGGATTGGTCACAGCACTGCAGTGGAGGCACGTCCATTACAAAAATCACATCCCTGAATCCCCTATTATGTGTTTATTTTTTTTGCATTGTAGTCTCAGTACTGGCTCTATTCAATCCGTATCGCAGAAGTTCAGCATTTACAGCGTGATTGAAATTTGAAGGCAATGTTTAGACTGCGTTCATGGTAAACGCTGCATTTGTCGGCTCAATCGGAAATTACCTTTACATTTCTATCACGCAATATGTAACGCTTAAGCGATAAAGATTGAAAAGAGCCCTTAATTGTCCATAGAATACAGGGTGGGGTGGTGGGGTCATCCCCTCCCAAAAACAGATTGACCCCTGTATTTCTGGGAGCCCCTACTGTGGCTCTAGGCCCTGGGGACACCCCACTTCCTTAACCTCTGGCTAGGGTCCACAGAGCAAGATTGAGGAGAGGTCATCTGTCGGCGGGTGGGAGGTGTAGAAGGGTGGAGGGTTAGAGTGGACGAGTGGTACTAGGTCCCGGGATCCAAAGGAATGGAGTCTTAACGACCCTAAACCCTCACAAATCAAACCAGGATTCCGATCAAGAGCGAGCAGTGTCCATTAGTGGTCACTGTGCGGTCATAACACAGGGTCCAGAAACCATACTTTCCCCCGTTCCCACTCTCCCTATTTTTAGGGGCTCTCCCACCTCCCCAATCCCCAGCAAATTATTTTTATTGAATTCCCAATAATGTGCTGTGATTGCTGTAAGTGGTGCAACTGGGGCTTTGGGCTCTGAGCTGGAGCCATTTTGGGCCCAGTAGACGCTGAGCTCAGTGCCAGGAAGGGAGGTCAGGAGCCTGGTTTAAAGAGCACAGGGGAAATGCAGGGCAACAATCATCGTCTTTATATGCTCCCTCATGCTCTCCTCAGCCCCTCACGGCCACAGCCAGCATCAGCCAGCCTCAGAGCCAGTGAATGTGCTGCCCACTAATAAAGAGATTGACTCTATAGGGAGTTGTAAAGAAACCTTTCTCACAAACACACACATCCCAGGCAAGCGAGAAGTGTTTGTGTGTATCGGGATGTAGGCTTGGGCGGTGTACTGTATACTGGGGTATTTGGAAATAGCCACGGGATGGTTTTTCAATACGGTCAATACCGTTCAATGAATTAATATTTGTAGCTACTTTTTAAATACATGCAGTCAACGTGTGCAAAACGTTTTCAATACGGTCAATACCGTTCAATGAATTAATATTTGTAGCTACTTTTTAAATACATGCAGTCAACGTGTGCAAAACGTTTTCAATACGGTCAATACCGTTCAATGAATTAATATTTGCAGCCACTTTTTAAATACATGCAGTCAACGTGTGCAAAACGTTAGAAGATGAAGCAGATTGCGTTCTACATTTTAACTGTCACATTATTTTAAAAGATGAAGCTTACCGTAGTTCCCCAGAAACAGTTGAGCCAGTCATGTGTTTGTTTGTAAATAGCACAATGGAAGAAAGCGGGAGCAGGTGAGTCCTGCTGTGTATTGGCAGGGGTCACTATTTATATTGAAAGTCGTGTTTCTTTCCTTCAATACAGTGGTCGACCCTAAATATACAACTATAGTTTTTCTTCACAGAAAATACATTAGTGCAACACATTCGGAAGAAAATTGCTTCGTTTTCATCAGATGACATCATGAGTGCAATTCAATTTGGCTGGCAGCCACACAAGTAAATGAGATTACAATGAAAAAGCAAGCTCTTTTTTGCATAAATGATCCATGGCCATCATATTTCTAATGTTATTCATATGTGATGGCCCGGCTCGATTCGGTCTTATGTAGCAAAATTTGAAATTGTGTGTTTTACATTGGATAAAAGTAGAGGCTCAGAGCTAAACTATGTTATATCATACACTACAGTTAAGGAACAATGGGAAAGTAATTCTGCTTTGAAAGTTGACAAACTTGTAACCCCACTTTTGAGAAAATGTCCCTTGAATTGTTTGGTACACCTACTGGAGAGCTCTTCTTTGTCTACACCCATTCAGCATCGTTCACACCCTCTAAAGCTTTAACCCATCTCTTTAAGGATTCACATATGAGGCCATCTGCTAAACAACCAAAGATTTCAAGACTAAAGGCTGGTTTATACTACGTCTATCGACATGTCAGTTGTTGCAGTGACATCAACATTCTATAGTCGTTCGACATCAAACTTGACATTGTCTTTATGAAAAAGTTTAAACACACAAATGACCGGCTAAATGACATCAGTAGCCTGTTGGTCCTAAATAGCATAACTGGTGTATTTTAACACCAATAAACCCATCCGTTTAAAAATGAATTTAGTATATGTCAATCGAGCAAACCAGGCAACTAAAAGCAACTTTCTAAACAACGTTTTGGTTCATTTCTAGCTTGTTAGCAAGCTAGCAAACGTTAAGTTAGCTGGCTAGCCAGTTCAAATACTGTTGAGGTTGAGACTGTTGTTTTGCGGGTACTATTTAATGAAGCTGCCAGTTGAGGACTTGTGAGGCGTCTGTTTCTCAAGCTAGACACTCTAATGTACTTGTCCTCTGGCTCAGTTGTGCACCGGGGCCTCCCATTCCTCTTTCTATTCTGGTTAGAGCCAGTTTGCGCTGTTCTGTGAAGGGAGTAGTACACAGAGTTGTACCAGATTCTCAGTCTATTGGCAAATTCTCACATGGAATGACTTTCATTTCTCAGAACAAGAATAGACTGACGAGATTCAGAAGAAAGTCCTTTGTTTCTGGCCATTTTGAGCCTGTAATCGAACCCACAAATGCTGATGCTCCAGATACTCAACTAGTCTAAAAAAGACGAGTTTTATTGCTTCTTTAATCAGAACAACAGTTTTCAGCTGTGCTAACATAATTGCAAAAGGGTTTTCTAATGATCAATTAGCCTTTTAAAATGATGAACTTGGATTAGCTAACACAACATGACATTGGAACAGAGGAGAGATGGTTTCTGATAATGGAGCTCTGTACATCTACAGTTGAAGTCGGAAGTTTACATACACTTAGGTTGGAGTCATTAAAATGTGTTATTCAACCACTCCACAAATTTCTTGTTAACAAAATATAGTTTTGCGAAGTTGGTTAGGACATCTAATTTGTGCATGAAACACGTAATAATTTCCAACAATTATTCACAGACAGATTATTTCACTTATAATTCACAGTGTCACAATTCCAGTCAGACGTTTACATACTGTACATTAAGTTGACTGTGCCTTTAAACAGCTTGGAAAATTCCAGAAAATGATGTCATGGCTTTAGAAGCTTCTGATAGGCTAATTGACATCATTTGACTCAATTGGAGGTGTACCTGTGGATGTATTTCAAGGCCTACCTTCAAACTCGGTGCCTCTTTGCTTGACATTATGGGGAAATCAAAAGAAATCAGCCAAGACCTCAGAAAATAAAGTGTAGACCTCCACAAGTCTGGTTCATCCTTGGGAGCAATTTCCAAATGCCTGAAGGTACCACGTTCATCTGTACAAACAATAGTACGCAAGTATAAACACCATGGGACCACGCAGCCGTCATACCACTCAGGAAGGAGACGCGTTCTGTCTCCTAGAGATGAACATACTTTGATGCGAAAAGTGCAATTCAATCCCAGAACAACAGCAAAGTACCTTGTGAAGATGCTGAAGGAAACAGTTACAAAAGTATCTATATCCACAGTAAAACGAGTCTTATATCGACATAATCTGAAAGGCCGCTCAGCAAGGAAGAAGCGACTGCTCCGAAATCGCCATAAAAAAGCCAGACTACGGTTTGCAACTGCACATGGGGACAAAGATCGAACTGTTTGGCCATAATGACCATTGTTATGTTTGGAGGAAAAAGGGGGAAGATTGCAAGCCGAAGAACACCATCCCAACAGTGAATCACGGGGGTGGCAGCATCATGTTGTGGGGGTGCTTTGCTGCAGGATGGACTGGTGCACTTCACAAAATAGATGGCATCATGAGGAGGGAAATTATGTGGATATATTGAAGCAACATCTCAAGACATCAGTCAGGAAGTTAAAGCTTGGTCGCAAATGGGTCTTCCAAATGGACATTGACCCCAAGCATACTTCCAAAGTTGTGGCAAAATGGCTTAAGGGCAACAAAGTCAAGGTATTGGGTTGGCCATCACAAAGCCCTGACCTCAATCCTATAGAAAATTTGTGGGCAGAACTGAAAAAGCGTGTGCGAGCAAGGAGGCCTACAAACCTGACTCAGTTACACCAGCTCTGTCAGGAGGAATGGGCCAAAATTCACCCAACTTATTGTGGGAAGCTTGTGGAAGGCAACCCGAAACATTTGACCCAAGTTAAACAATTTAAGGGCAATGCTACCAAATACTAATTGAGTGTATGAAAACTTCTGACCCACTGGGAATGTGATGAAAGAATTAAAAGCTGAAATAAATCACTCTCTCTACTATTTTCTACATTATTTCAGATTCTTAAAAAATGTGGTGACCCTAACTGACCTAAGACAGGGAATTTTTACTAGGATTAAATGTCAGGAATTGTGATAAACTGAGTTTATATGTAATTTGCTAAAGTGTATGTACACTTCCTACATCAACTGTATGTAGATATTCTATTTAGAATCTGCCGTTTCCAGCTACAATAGTCATTTACGACATTAACAATGTCTACATTGTATTTTTCATCAATATAATGTTATTTTAATGGACAAACAATGTGCTTCTCTTTCAAAAACAAGGACATTTCTAAGTGACCACAAACTTTTGAACGGTAGTGTATAATCTATCCTGTGTGTGTGTTTATGTAATTCTGTGTGATTATTTAGTTAGTCAGTAAATAAATAATTAAGCCAATTTGGATATCTCTGAATCATCATTTAGACTAGGGTTCATGCAGATTTGAAGTCAATGAAGTTCAGAATGAGACTGATATGAGGTAATAATAAATCATGGATGAATAATATGATAACAATATATTCTGATATTCTTGAGTTCATTCCGGAAACGGTAACTTGTTAAAAAAACTTTTTCCGTGGTGCCCCAAGATTGCTAATGAGTTAATTGTTACATGATTAATTTAATCACGAATAATTAAACATAGTTTATTGATTTGATAAGATAACACTCATCGCATTTATGATAGTCACATCACAACACCCGAAAAAGGTTATAACCAGCAAGGTTAACATTAGTACTCAAAACACTCTTCCTTAACCACGTCTCAGTAATGACCAACTGAAGCACAAAATGAGGCTGATGCCGAGCAAAAATTAAATAAGAGCATTAGTTCTCGGCCCGTCTGCTCCTCTCCCATTTTCTCCTAGCAGAGCAGGCAGGCCCGTTGCCCAAGTGACTCTAGACTCCACACAGACACTATGTGTACACATGCTGCTCCAGAGCCAGTCTTCCTTCAGACAAGCATGTGTCAAAACTTTGTTCATTTGCAGTGTCTCTCTCTCACATTCGCTTGTAAATGTCCAAACTCATCAAAAATTACATTCGGTAGCTCCTGCCTATATATGTATCACTTTATGAGCTTGATTGCCTGTCTTTATAATTTGTTTATTTTCGCTTGCACCTGTTAGCATATGTAGCTAGCTAATTCTGTTTATAGACCCTCAATGGGCTTTTTTTGGGCTCCCCGTTATGTACTTAGCTGGTAATACCATCAATCTTGGGATGAGAGAATGACGAAACGATGAGCTGAAAACCTGGATTCCGCCCAACCCTAATTGGACGGTGTGTGTGTGTGTGTGTGTGTGTGTGTGTGTGTGTGTGTGTGTGTGTGTGTGTGTGTGTGTGTGTGTGTGTGTGTGTGTGTGTGTGTGTGTGTGTGTGTGTGTGTGTGCGTGTGCGTGCGTGTGCGCGTGTGTGTTTGGTTTTTGGGAAATTCCAGCGTTATGGATGTGACATTTGCACATAAAATGAGAAACAAAATGTCTCACAGAATTGACTTATAAAGCATAAATGAAAATGTTAATGTGTATATTTGTTGAACCCTATAGGGTAGGTATAGACACAAAATAAATACAAGTAATACCACTTTGAAGTAACGGAACCACAAAACTTGTGTTATAGATATGACTGAAATTAACAGGCAATTTTGGGAGAATGGGCACATTAGAAAAGTCTGTGAATCTCAAAGTCTTAGGATAAAATATTAATAGCCACTTGGAAAGTAAGGCTTGGCTACACACAAAAACAACAATGATGAAACTATAAAATTGTCATATATACTGTAGGGTTAGGAAAATGTACCGTTATGGATATATGACATTCTCTGTTATAGATGTGACGCTGTGCAAAGTGAGTGTTAATATATGAAATATTTCTTCATAATAATGCTGTTGTCATCTGAAATTGCAGTGTACCTCAAAGATCCAAGAAATCACCAGTATCTTGAATAGTTATTGCATAGGCTATCAAAGTGGACTCGTGGGTCCCATCTTAACCAACCATAAATGCACAAAATTCTTTCTTTGAATATCTCTATTTCCATTGCGAAGTAGAGTGCTGCATACCTCAGCAATTATATAAATATTTGCACTTTCATAATAACACTAGAGGAAAATAGTGGTATGGATGTGACATTCTGCATTATGGATGTGATAGGGTCCAAAAAGACAGACAGCAAATGATGACACGTTTACACGTTTTAGTAATTTTATTCTAGATCATTAATGACAGATGTTTTATTTATAATATGAAATGGTAGGGCCTCCCGAGTGGTGCAGCGGTCTAAGGCACTGCATCGCAGTGCTAGAGGCGTCGCTACCGATGTGTCGCAGCCGGCCGCAACCGGGAGACCCATGAGGCGGCGCACAATTGGCCCAGCGTCCTCCGGGTTAGGGAAGGGTTTAGCCGGCCGGGATGTCATTGTCCAATCGCGCTCAAACAACTCCTGTTGCGTGTCGCATGCACGCTGTCGCGGTTGCCTGTTGGACAGTGTTTCCTCTGACACATTGGTGCGGCTGGCTTCCGGGTTAGGCAAGCAGTGTGTCAAGAAGCAGTGCGGCTTGGCAGGGTTGTGTTTCGGAGTAGGCATGGCTCTCAACCTTCAACTCTCCCGAGTCTGTACAGGAGTTGCAGCGATGGGACAAGACTGTAACTACCAATTGGGGAGAAAAGGGGGTACAAAATTATAAATGTAATGTTATTATCAATCACCTACTGAGTAACAGAATAATCAAACTCAATTCAGTCTTTTTATAAGCTGATGCTTTGTATTAATCTCACACCCTTTAATCTTCCAGTACAGGCTCCACAAAAGGACACATGGACAACTTGACCTGCAGCCACCCAAGCCTTGTCGTCCTTGGCTGGCAAGATGTACACACATCCTGTGTGGCCGTTTCTCCTCAATAACTTAATTTTAACAACATCAATCATTCTTAGTTTACCAAACATTACGAACACATTCCTGATTAAGTCCCCCCCCCCCCCCCCCCCCCCATAGGTATGCTGGCCCATGTTGAATCCAATGCTTCCCACATTTGTGTGAGGTTGGCTGGATGTCCTTTGGGGTGGTGGATCCTTTTTGATACACACAGGAAACTGTTTAGCATGAAAACCCAGGCTTGAAAATCATCATTTAACCTGTCTCCTCCCCTTCATCTACACTGATTTGAAGTGGATTTAACAAATTACATCAATAAGGGAGCATGGCTTTCACCTTGATTCACCTGGTCAGCCTGCGGCTTTTGAACCCTGACCTGTTCACTGGATGTGCTACCTTGTACTGGACCTGCTGTTTTTGATTCTCTTCCTTTCCCGCACCTGCTGTCTCGACCTCTGAATGCTCGGCCAACTGACATTTACTCCTGAGGTACTGACCTATTACACCCTTTACAACCAAAGTGATTATTATTTGACCCTGCTGGTCATCTATGAACATTTCAACATCTTGAAGAACAATTTGGCCTTAATGGCCATATACTCTTATAATCTCCAACCGGCACAGCCAGAAGAGGACTGGCCACCCCTCAGAGCCTGGTTCCTCTAGGTTTCTTCCTACTGTAGTTTCCTCCCTTTCTAGGGGGTTAATTCCTGGCTACCGTGCTTCTACATGTACATCTGCATTGCTTGCTGATTGGGGTTTCAGGCTGGGTTTCTGTATAGAACTTTGTGATATCTGCTGATGTAAAAAGGGATTTATAAATAAATTTGATTGATGTCATGGAAAGAGCAGGTGTTCGTAATGCTTTGTAGATTCAGTGTATACCTCTAAGCCTAGACTCAGGGATTGATACACCCATTTCATTCCCTTGTTTATTTGAGTTAGCTGGACTCATTCCTCACTCATCCCTTATCATCTCTACTATATCTTGACATACAGTACCAGTCAAAAGTTGGGACACATCAAAACTATGAAATAACACATATGGAATCATGTAGTAACCAAAAAAGCGTTAAACAAATCAAAATATATTTTATATTTGAGATTCTTCAAAGTAGCCACGTGGAATGGTTGTGATGTCTTCACTATTATTCTACAATGTAGAAAATAGTAAAAATAAAGTAAAAACTCTTGAATGAGTAGGTGAGTCCAAACTTTTGACTGCTACTGTATGTCTTTTTTTATGTCTTCACTATTATTCTACAATTTTGGTGCTCATATAGAATACAGTGTTGATTTACATGATTCAACATTCTCTTATACACCATGTTTTCTAGGATTTTATAAAAACATGGTAGTACAGATATTGGGTGATAATTTATAACGGATCTTGGATCCCAGATTTAAAGAGGGGGATAACTTATTATAGAATAATAGTGAATACATCAAAACTATGAAATAACACATATGGAATCATGTAGTAACCAAAAAAGTGTTAAACACATCAAAATAGATGTTATATTTGCCTTGATGACAGCTTTGCACACTCTTGGCATTCTCTCAACCAGCTTCATGAGGTAGTCACCTGGTCTGCATTTCAATTAACAGGTGTGCCTTCTTAAAAGTTAATTTGTGGAATTTATTTCCTTCTTAATGTGTTTGAGCCAATCAGTTGTGTTGTGACAAGGTAGGGGTGGTATACAGAAGATAGACCTATTTGGTAAAAGACCAAGTCCATATTATGGCAAGAGCAGCTCAAATAAGCAAAGAGAAATGAGAGTTCATCATTACTTTAAGACATGAAGGTCTGTCAATCAGGAAAATTTCAAGAACTTTGAAAGTTTCTTCAAGTACAGTAACAAAAACCATCAAGTGCTATGATGAAACTGGCTCTTATGAGGACCGCCACAGGAAAGGAAGACCCAGTGTTACCTCTGCTGCAGAGGATAAGTTCATTTGAGTCAATTGCATCTCAGATTGCAACCCCAAAAATGCTTTACAGAGTTCAAGAAACAGAAACATCTCAGCATCAACTGTTCAGAGGAGACTGCGTGAATTAGGCCTTCATGGTCAAATTGCTGCACAGAAACCACTACTAAAGGACACCAATAAAAATAAGAGACTTGCTTGGGCCAAGAAACACAAGCAATTGACATTAGACCGGTGGAAATCTGTCTTTTGGTCTGATGAGTCCAAATTTGAGATTTTTGGTTCCAACCGCCATGTCTTTGTGAGAAGCAGAGTAGATGAATGCCAAGAGTGTGCAAAGCTATCATCAAGGCAAAGGGTGGCTACTTTGAAGAATCTCAAATATAAAATTTGTTTAACACTTTTTTGGTTACTAAATGGTTCCATATGTGTTATTTCATAGTTTTGATGTCTTCACTATTATTCTACAATGTAGGAAATAGTACAAATAAAGAAAAACCTTGAATGAGTAGGTGGTCCAAACTTTTGACTGGTACTCTATGCCATTATGTTTCATTTTCACTACTTGAAATGGTAAAAAAAAAAGTTTAATTGAATTATAACCTAACAGTGGCACAGGGTTTGCACTTTCGTAGACATTTATTGTCAGATCGTAAATCACCTCAGGCTTGACAGCTGCAGTTCATAAGCACGCGCAAGCATGCGCACGGCTGACTTCACAGATATACACCAATATTGTCACTGGGGGGTACCCGTACTTACTCAAGGAAGTAAATAAACAGCATGACTGGTGAAAGTTTGCTATGGATTTTTAAGACCTTAATTATGTTTATGAATTTAAGACCTTTATTATGCCATGTGATCACATGCAATGCTCCAGTAAATAGAACAAGGCATGATTGCAGTTCATTTGATAACGTGAGTACACCTGAAATCGATCACACAGTTAAAGTTTGCCACGAGCTTGTTTGTTAACAAAAACTCACTACGGAATTAGTAGGAAGGGCGTGAACATTTTATCATGATCGAGTTATGCAGTGATGCTGACTAGTGAGTCATCGATCATGTTATGAAGCGTCTGTAACGGTCATGAAAGTTAGTTTGATGAAAGTTAGCTTTGCACAGAAAGTTTGCATACGATCATACTCGAAATGCGTCCACAATAACAGCATTTCCTCAAAAACATTACAGATGTGACACTGCCTGTCCAAATCAGTATTGTATCTTCACTAGATTGTAGAATTCTATACTAGCACTCAATGGACAATTTTTTTGTTGTTGTAATGCTTTCATTATTAACCTTCCCACTTAGTCAGAAACACAAGGGGACAGATGTGAGTGCCAAAACAAGTTCTGTGAGCCATTGCCAAAAGCTATGAAATCTGGTGTACTGAAAATACTTATTTTGAGACTAACATTCAATTTGGCAAATATAAAGGCCAAATGTAGTCTTTACGACAGAATACACACATTCAAGGTAAATATGAAAGTAGTTTCATTATTCATGCTCAGGTTGACCTTACTATGGAATTGCTATTTTACTATCCTTGTGGGGAAATCCTCACAAGGATAGTAAAACAAAGAAAATTCAGACAAGTTGGTACATTTTGGCAGTCCCCACAAGGAAAAAGGCTATTTTAGGTTTAAGCGTTAGGGTTAGAGTTAGAGTTAGGGTTACAATTAGGGTTACAATTAGTGTTTTGTGGTTAGGTTTGGGGTTAAAGTTAGAGTTAGGGTTAGGTTAAGGGTTAGATTTAGGGTTAAGGGTTAGGGAAACTAGGATTTTTAATGGGAATCGATATAGTCCGGGCAAAAGCCAGTTGTTAGTTCTGAGGTTCTGGAGTTGCTAAACAAATAGGCTGGTCGTTAATTATTTTGGGATGGTTTCACCCAGTCGTTCATTTTATTAATTCCATGTTGCTATGCTAAACAAATCATTGGCATGTAGCTACCTGCTTACTTGCTAGCTAGCAGACGTTCAATGATGACGAGAGACAAGAACGGCAATAAAAAATGATTGAATAAATAATTTATAAATAGAAAACAAGAACTCCAGCAAATAATGATTTGATAAATAATGTTTAAATAGGAAAAAAACTGCTGATTGTGAAGTCAGTAATATAGTTATGGAGGATAGCTAGGCTAACGTTACTTCTAACTTTGCTAGCTAGCCAACTAAAGGCAAGCTAACACAATCACATCAAGCAGCTGAAATGTTTTACCTTCGTTTCTATATTGCCATTACTTTGGATAAACACTGAGTGTACAAAACATTAGGAACACCTGCTCTTTCAATGACATAGACTGACCAGGTGAAAGCTATGATCCCTTGTTGAGGTCACTTCAATCAGTATATTTGAAGGGGAGGAGAAAGGTTAAAGAAGGATTTTTAAACCTTGAGACAATTAAGACATGGATTGTGTATGTGTGCCATTCAGAGGGTGAATGGGCAAGACAAAATATTTAAGTGCCTTTGAATGGGGTATGGTCGGCGCACCGGTTTGAGTGTGTGAAGAACTGCAACGCTGCTGGGTTTCTCACGCTCAATAGTTTCCCGTGTGCATCAAGAATGGTCCACCACCCATACGACAACCAGCCAACTTGACACAACTGTGGGAAGCATTGGAATCAACATGGACCAGCATCCCTGTGGAATGCTTTCGCCACCTTGTATAGTCCATGTCCTGATGAATTGAGGCTGTTCTGAAGGCAATATGGGGTGCAACTCATTATTAGGAAGGTGTTCCTAATGTTTTGTACAGTTAGTGTACCCATTATAATGATCCTGATAAATGAATTCGCTTGACTCAGAGAAGCTGTCAGTCTCTTCACGTTCACATGCATGGCACGGTGGATATAAAGAAAAATGCAGATAGGCACACAGCGGGGCTTAAATTAACCCTCTGCTGTACCAAACCAAATTTGGGGCTAGTAGCATGGAGAAATATTGTCTTGATTCTTTTTTTCTGGGGGAGATTAAGTTTATAAATTGACTGGCTGGGCTGTAAGACAGTGGATGTGCATTGATAAATCTAATTAAACTGTTAACAGGCATTACCCTTGGAATGCGGGGATTGTGGCGCTATAAATCCCTGCTTTCAACCAATCAGCATCCAGGATCCAAACAACCTGTTTTATAAATAATATGTGAACCTAGGTCTGGTGTGCATGTTTAAAGGCTTTGTTCAAGGACTCTATCCACCGCACTGATCACGAACCACACTCCCCGAATGACTTAGTGATTATATTAAAACTAAATAGTGTGACAATATTCAAGGACTCGTGTTCCCATTTTTTATGTAATCTATACACATTGACCGATTTGTTCCGCAGCACTGTGTTGTTGTTGCCGTCACTAAGCAACCAGTACAAAAGCAATTGTTGTGAAATGAGCCTCTTGGTGAAACTGAATGAGTCTGACGTCAAACAGATCCAATTATTAATCTCTCTCTCTGTCTATCTCCGTCTCTCTCTGTCTCTCTCGTTCGCCGTGTATCTACAGTACCCTATGTATACATCCGTCCTATGATGTAATCTGTCTCTGTGCCTTAGGGTTGCCAACTAGGACCAAACTCATTCTGAGAGATTATAAAGGTCATTGAACATTGCATACATTTCATTTATTGCGTACATTTCATTTATCCGTTCCATTCAGGCATTAAAGAGACCTCCGTGCCAAGTTAGGAGGTTTGACCACCCTACTGCGCTCCCAAGACCAGACTTGGTGTGTCTGATGCCTGTCTAAGGTCTGCTCAGTGTTAACCCATCAATCCCTCCTCATGATCCTCTCTTCCTGTTCTAAAACTTTCTCACGTTCCTCAGTGCCCACACCACTGACACCACGGTCTCCTTTCCCACCGCCAAGATAGACACAGCAGCAGTTGCCCATTCTTCCCCAGAGACGGGCTTAGTTACAGTGTTCCACAATGCCCCACAGTGACACTTTAGACGCCTGGGTCTTCTGGAGGAGGCATAATGGCCTCCCCCATGTCCACTGTCCTCTCATACACAACACTGGCCTCTGGGGGGTGGGGGGTGTTCCAGCTGAGCCATTGGGTTCCCTGAGTAGGCAACCCCAACCCCTGTCCAGCACAGCTGCCTGCCGTGTAAACCCTGGATGATCCCCTGTACTAATCCATCTGTAATGATCCCTCCGTCACTGGGCAATACCACCTCCCAGGCCCCCTCAAGATCCAGCTCCTGGAGACTCAGCCTGGTATGGATGGAGGCTAGCTGGAGACCGGATCAGGGAGGTGGTCTGTGCCAAGTCTGGCACTGTAAGGTCAAAGATGTTATGAATCATGGGCATGTTGACAAAGCTACAGCTGTGGGTTGATTATGATTAGGGCCAGGAGTTTTGCCTCTCCATGTGATCTGACCAGGAAAAACTCTGGGCTCTAGTTATAGCCAGTCACTTGGGACCAGAGTTTTTTCTGGTCTAGTCATGTGTTCAGGTAAAACTCATGGACCTTATTCTGTGATAGCAACTATCCTGGATCACATAGGGTCTGTATTTGAGGTCCTTGACATACTTTATACACTATAGTATATCTATATTAAGTGCATTGAGTTAATTTGTATCCATGTGTTGACCAAATATCATATAACTGTATAAATACCCTTTGATTTTAAAGCATTGTAAAGTCCTGTTGAGATACAGAGGACAAGAGTAATACTACTTCAATACTAGAGCTGATTTAATCTGTTGACTCCAGCCAAGAGTATACACAGAATATAGTTAAATGTGTCATTGGCAGAAAGAGATGTCGGGTTCCTGACTGTGCTTCAGCCAAGAACATCTCCCCCTCCTCATAAACATACACACACGCACAATGTCTGCCTGGGCTGAACATGTGTTGTGGCTCATCAAGCCAGGACATGGAAACTGTGAGCGGCTGCAGATGTTAGAGTAAGAGTAATTGGTTATTTGTACTGCAGGGACGGAGTTTCAGCATGCCGAGATGCCCCCACAAACTTCTTATCCCCAATCAGTAATGCTTAAGGGAGACTTCATGTACACATACTTCTCACTTCCAATCTCAGCTCATTGAGCCCAGGGATTAGGGGCTAAAGCCTTACTTGAGTTTCCCACCTATGGAGAAAGGGAGTGAGGGGAGAGATAGAGGGATGGTGCGAGAGGGAGACATGTAGGAAGGCGTGAGGGGGGAGTAAGTGAGAGCAACAAGTTTCCTTAAAGGCCCAGTGCAGTCAACAACAGGATTTTCCTGTGTTTTATATATATCTCCACACTATGACGTTGGAATAATACTGTAAAATTGTGAAAATTATGAGAATGCCTTTTTAGCGTAGGAGCTGTTTGAAAGACCACCAGAAATGTCTCCTTGTTTTGGTGGGATGGAGTTTTGGCCTGCGAGGTGTCATCACAAGGCAGTAAATTAGTTAATAGACCAATAAGGAAGAGAGTTCCAAACCTCTCTGCCAATAACAGCTAGTTTTCAGTTTTCCCCCACCAACTCAGACGACTGACTCCCAGACAGTCCTATCAAAATTCTTACTTGAGAAATTGCTCTTTGCTAAGAAGCAATTTTTGTTTCTTTTTGAGTATTTCAATTGAAAACAATCACAGTAAGGTACTTCATTGTTACCCAGATAAAAACATCTGCATTGGACCTTTAACAATGAACTAGATGAGGGTAAGTCAACAGACAGGACCGTCCATTAATAATGAAATTATGAGCTGTTCGTACTGTCATGCATCGTGGCTAATCCACTGATGTCATTACGGCTGCCACGGAGCCATGTGGAATCCAGCGGAGTATCCCCGTGATAATTACACAAGCATCCGGACGGACGACTGTACACCGGGGGCCTGGGTGTGTGGGAGACAAGGCTGGACTGATTTAATACATCTATTCAATAAGCTGGTGGTGTTAGCAATCTTTCCCCCATCGCCTACACACTTTGGGCTTAGGCAAGTATTCACACACACAGGCACACGCATGCACGCACGTGCACACAAACATGGCCTTGATGATGATGTTTTGGGTTTATACGGTCATTTCATGTGGACGTTGTGAAGATCCAAGTTCCTAGTGTGCAGACTAGAGGACCATGATCTTGACTGTTTGAGGTATCAGTGGACTGAATCACGATCTTCTTCAGTGACATTCAGAATAGATTTATCTACACAAGGTCACAGACTTTTATTTCTGTCAGCTGCAATTTTAGGTTGATTTTGGATATGATGATTAACTCTGTGGCCAAATTTCTGCTAAAATATTTTTGAATTTAACCAGTGACGGAAATGCCTCCACATGGTCTCTGGTTTCCTCCTTTCCCAATCGTTCTTTTAGAGTTTAGCTCCGTAAACTTCCAGCAGTGCTTTGAGAGTTTATACATTTCTTGAAGAGTTTAAACAACAGTTTACTGTAAGTAATTTACAAATGTCTTACAGTTTTGACAGACTAGTTATAAAACTCAGTCCTTGGCTTTTGTGTCCAAGATTATTTTGTGTGACTCCAGGGCCTTAACGTCTTGTATTCATGTAGACTACCTCCTAGGAACAAACTGGTTGAATCAATTCTGTTTCAATGTAATTTGTCAACGTCTTTTGATGTCCTAAAGGAATACTTTTCCCTTCCCTGAGGAAATTGTTTAAGGGCATTGCATAGAGACCCTCAAAGTTTTTCTTACGTAAGGGCATAATTCAGGGTTTTACGGTAGTTTGAAGGCATGTACAGCAGAAAGAGTCTCTGGTTACCATGGAGATGGCCTGATTCACTGACTAAATGTCTCGACGTCTTGTCGAAGAGATCGTATTTATTTTGGGAGATCGCAAAATAGAACTTCAACATTCAAGACAAGAGAAGCAAATTGTTTCAGATGATAATAAAACACTTTTCCCTTTTAGTGAAATGTTTCTCAATTTGTTTCTATTACGTCAAGCTAGCTTACAGAGAGTAGTTAGCTTGCTAGCTAAACAACTAGCTTTGAAGCCAATATTGTGCAGTTTCCATTATTTAGCTAAAGTTAAGTAGCTAGCTAGCTAGGTGGTAATGCTAGATGTTTTGCTTTTGCAAACAGGGTGGAGGAAAGTAACATTCACCTCCACAAAAATGCTTTTTAGATTTATATTCATACTGAATGAAGCACTTAAGGGACCATGTCAACATTGTCACACCCTGATTTGTTTCACCTGTCTTTGTGCTTGTCTCCACCCCCCTCCAAGTGTTGCCCATCTTCCCCATTATTCCCAGTGTATTTATCCCTGTGTTCTCTGTTTGTCTGTTGCCAGTTCGTTTTGTTTCGTCAAGCCTACCAGCGTTTTTCCCGCGCTCCTGTCTTTCTCTAGTTCCTGTTTTCTAGTTTTCCCGGTTTTGACCATTCTGTCACGCCCTGACCATAGAGAGCCCTCGGGGTTCTCTATGGTGTTTTAGGTCAGGGCGTGACTAAGGGGGTTCTAGGTATTGTGTTTCTATGTTGGTGTGTGAGTATGGTTCCCAATTGGAGGCAGCTGAATGTCGTACTTAGTATGTCCTTTTTCCCACCTGCGATGTGGGATATTGTTTTGTGTTAGTGCCTTTGTGCGCTACGTATACTGCACGTTCGTTAATTCTTTGTTGTTTTGAAGTTTCACTGTAATAAATATGTGGAACTCTACTCACGCTGCGCCTTGGTCCGATTATTTATATAACGATCGTGACAGAATATCCCACCATGTCAGGACCAAGCAGCGTGCCCAGGAGGTGAAGGAGAGTTGGACATGGGAAGAGATAATGGGTGGATGCGAGACCCTTCCTTGGCGGGAGTCGCCGAGGAGTAAAAGAGGACAGCGACGACGCCGGGGTCCGCAGCCACAAACAGTCCAAGGGCAACCCCAAGATTTGTCTCCCACAAATCTTGGGGGGGGGAACAGGGGGCGGTCGGCCGAGCCAAGGAGTGAGCCAGAGACCGTCTGGGAGTCGATGGAGCAATTTGAGGAGGGATACCGGACAGAGGTGTTGGCTAGAAGTATGCTGCAGCGCAGGCGTTTTAAGGAGCGTGTCATCAGTCCGGTGCAACATGTGCTGGCTCCACGCACCAGGCCTACAGTGCGCCTTCCCAGCCCGGTACGTCCTGTGCCTGCTCCCCGCACTCACCCTGAAGAGCGTGTCATCAGTCCGGTGCAACCTGTGCTGGCTCCACGCACTAGGCCTCCAGTGTGCCTCCCCAGCCCGGTACGTCCTGTGCTGGTTCCCCGCACTCGCCCTGAAGAGCGTGTCATCAGTCCGGTGAAACCTGTGCCGGCTCCACGCACCAGGCCTCCAGTGCGCCTCCCCAGTCCGCTACGTTCTGTGCCGGTTCCCCGCACTCGCCCTGAAGAGCGTGTCATCAGTCCGGTGAAACCTGTGCCGGCTCTACGCACCAGGCCTCCAGTGCGCATCCCCAGTCCTGTATGTCCTGTGTCGGCTCCCCGCACTCGCCCTGAAGAGCGTGTCATCAGTCCGGTGAAACCTGTGCCGGCTCCACGCACCAGGCCTCCAGTGCGCCTCCCAAGTCCGCTACGTCCTGTGCCGGCTCCCCGCACTCGCCCTGAAGTGCGTCCGGAGTCTCCAGCGACGGTCTACAGCCCGGAACCTCCAGCGACGGTTCACAGTCCAGAGCTTCCAGCGACGGTTCACAGTTCAGAGGCTCCAGTGACGGTCCACGGCCCGGAGCTTCCTGCGCCGGTGCCCAGTCCAGGCACGGTGTCAAGTCCCACTCCATGGCCGGAGCCTTCCTCTGCGCCGGTGCTCAGTCCAGGCACGGTGTCCAGTCCCGCTCCATGGCCAGAGCCTTCCTCTGCGCCGGTGCCCAGTCCGAGTACAGCGTTCAGCCCGGCTCCATGGCCGGATCCGCGGTCTGAGCGGGTGCTACGTTCCGCACCGGAGCCGCCACCGACGCTAGTTGCCCACCCTAACCCTCCCCATCTGGTTTCAGGTTTTGCGGTCGGAGTCCGCACCTTTGAGGGGGGGTACTGTCATGCCCTGACCATAGAGAGCCCCCGGGGTTCTCTATGGTGTTTTAGGTCAAGGCTTGACTAGGGGGGGTTCTAGGTATTGTGTTTCTATGTTGGTGTGTGAGTATGGTTCCCAATTGGAGGCAGCTGAATGTCGTTGCCTCTAATTGGGGATCATACTTAGTGTGTCCTTTTTCCCACCTGTGGGATATTGTTTTGTGTTAGTATACTGCACGTTCGTTAATTCTTTGTTGTTTTGAAGTTTCACGGTAATAAATATGTGGAACTCTACTCACGCTGTGCCTTGGTCTGATTATGTATATAACGACCGTGACACATTCTGCCTGCTCTGAGCCTGCCTTCCATCTGTACCTTGTCACACCACCCTGGATTACTGACTTCTGCCTGCCCTGACCCTGAACCTGAGCCTGCCATTCTGTTCCTTTTGGACTCTGCTCTGGATTACTGACTCTGCCTGCCCCTGACCTGTCGTTTGCCTGCCTCCTTGTTTTTGTAATAAACTTTAGTTACTTCGAAACGGTCTGCGTCTGGGTCTTCTCCTGAGCCTTGACAAATATAGGATTATCTGATAAGGCTCATGGTTCAAAAGGTACCTATTAGATAGAACTCAGTGTGTCCAGTTTGAGGGCAAGTCATCTGATATGTTAACTGTCCAGAAGAGGGTGCCACTGTTTACTATCTACATTAACAATGTTGGTCAAAATGTGTCAAATGCTAGTTTTCATATTTATGCTGACGACACAGTTATTTAGTGTTGTGTAGCAACACTTAATAAGGCCTTTGAAGAACTATAGTCCGCCTTTACTATTGTCCAGACTGAAGCTGCTTTTAAATGCTGAAAAGACAAAGTTGATGGTTTTCACGAAATCTAAAATGAAACCTCAGACTCTTCCACATGTCACCAAACCCACTGGCTCCAGGTCATCTATAAGTCTATGCTAGGTAAAGCCCCGCCTTACCTCAGCTCACTGGTCACCATAGCAACACCCACATGTAGCACGCGCTCCAGCAGGATTATTTCACTGGTCATCCCCAAAGCCAACACTTACTTTGGCCGTCTTTCCTTACAGTTCTCTGCTGCAAATGACTGGAACGAATTGCACAAATCACTGAAGCCTTATATCTCCCTCTCTAACTTTAAGCATCAGCTGTCAGAGTAGCTTACCGATCACTGTACCTGTACACAGCCAATCGGTAAATAGCACACTCAATCAGTAAATAGCACACCCAACTACCTCATCCCCATATTGTTATCTATGCTCTTGCTCTTTTGCACCCCAGTATCTCTACTTGCACATCATCATCTGCACATCTATCACTCCAGTGTTAATGCTAAATTGTATTTATTTTGCCTCTATGGCCTATTTATTGCCTTACCTCCCTACTCTTAAACATTTCTAAACACTGTCAATAGATTTTTATTTTGTGTTATTGTCTGTACGTTTGTTTATGTGTACCTCTGTGTTGTTGTTTTTGTCACACTGCTTTGCTTTATCTTGGCCAGGTCGAAGTTGTAAATGAGAATGTGTTCTCAACTGGCCTACCTGGTTAAATAAAGGTGAAAAAAAACATATACAGTTGAAGTCTGAAGTTTACATACACCTTAGCCAAATACATTTAAACTCAGTTTTCCACATTTCCTGACATTTAATCCTACTAAGAATTCCCTGTCTTAGGTCAGTTAGGATCACCACTTTATTTTAAGAATGTGAAATGTCAGAATAATAGTAGAGAGAATGATTTATTTCAGCTTTCATGACATTCCCATTGTGTCAGAAGTTTACATACACTCAATTAGTATTTGGTAACATTGCCCTTAAATTGTTTAACTTGGGTCAAACGTTTCGGGTAGCCTTCCACAAGCTTCCCACAATATGTTGGATGAATTTTGGCCCATTCTTCCTGACAGAGCTGGTGTAACTGAGTCAGGTTTGTAGGTCTCCTTGCTCGCACATGCTTTTTCAGTTCTGCCCACAAATGTTCTATAGGAATGAGGTCAGGGCTTTGTAATGGCAACTCCAGTACCTTGACTTTGTTGTCCTTAAGCCATTTTGCAAGTATGCTTGGGGTCAATGTCCATTTGGAAGACCCATTTGCGACCAAGCTTTAACTTCCTGACTGATGTCTTGAGATGTTGCTTCAAGAAATCCACATAGTTTTCATGCCTCATGATGCCATCTATTTTGTGAAGTGCACCAGTCCCTCCTGCAGCAAAGCACCCCCACAACATGCTGCCACCCCCGTGCTTCACCGTTGGGATGATGTTCTTCGGCTTGCAATCCTCCCCCTTTTTCCTCCAAACATAACAATGGTCATTATGGCCAAACAGTTCTATTTTTGTTTCATCAGACCAGAGGACATTTTTCCAAAAAGTATGATCTTTGTCCCCATGTGCAGTTGCAAACCATAGGCAGTTTTGGAGCAGTGGCTTCTTCCTTGTGGTGCGGCCTTTCAGGTTATGTCGATACAGGATTCGTTCTACTGTGGATATAGATACTTCTGTACCTGTTTTCTTCAGCATCTTCACAAGGTACTTTGCTGTTGTTCTGGATTGATTTGCAGTTTTCGCACCAAAGTACGTTCATCTCTAGGAGACAGAACGTGTCTCCTTCCTGAGCGGTATGACAGCTGTGTGGTCCCATGGTGTTTATAGTTGCGTACTATTGTTTGTACAGATGAACGTGGTACCTTCAGGCATTTGGAAATTTCTCCCAAGGATGAATCAGACTTGTGGAGGTCTCCAATTCTTTTTCTGAGGTCTTGGTTGATTTCTTTAGATTTTCCCATGATGTCAAGCAAAGAGGCACTGAGTTTGAAGGTAGGCCTTGAAATATATCCACAGGCACATCTCCAATTGACTCAAATAATGTCAATTAGCCTATCAGAAGCTTCTAAAGCTATGACATCATTTTCTGAAATTTTCCAAGCTGTTTAAAGGCACAGTCAACTTAGTGTATGTAAACTTCTGACCCACTGGAATTGTGATGCAGTGAGTTATAAGTGAAATAATCTGTCTGTAAACAATTGTTGGAAAAATGACTTGTGTCATGCACAAAGTAGATGTCCTAACCGACCTGCCAAAACTATAGTTTGTTAACAAGAAATTTGTGGAGTGGTTGTAAAACAAGTTTTAATGGCTCCGACCTAAGTGTATGTAAACTTCTGACTTCAACTGTAGTCACTATGCAGGACAAACGAATAAAAAGAGTAGCAACTTACACATACTTGGGTTTGTTGATAGATAAGTGTCTCATCTTTAAACCCCACATCGAAAGTCTTGTAAAAAAGCTGAGGCTCAAGATGGGTTTATATTTTTGCAATAAGTCATGTTTTTCTTTTGAAGCGAGAAAGAGGCTTGTTTCTGCTACTTTCGTGCCTGTAACTGATTATGGTGATATCTTGTTGTATGCCCCTGTGGGGCCATTACTTATACTGGACACTGTGTACCATGGGGCATTGACGTTTGTTACTAACTCCAAAGCCCTCACTTACCTTCCTTAGCTCTTCGAAGATTAAGTCATTGGTACGTTTTTTTTTTTATAAGGCCAAATTGAGAGAGCTCCCGTTTTACTTGTAAGTATGTTGTCCAGCAGACAAATGAAAACTATCATATGCGCTCACATGATTGTATTTTGTTGGTCGTGCCTAAGGCCCATACAGAGCTAGGGGGGAAAAGCTTTACAGGTCTCTACCCCGTCCGCTTGGAACAAGCTTCCAAATGTCCTGAAATTATAGGAGCTCGTCCCTTTAAATTAGTTTAAAGCTGGATTAAACACTATGATCTAAAATGAAGTGGGGGGCTGTCAATGTTTTGACCCCTAGTTGCACCACACTTACCCAAACCATCTTGCTGTTGAATGTGTAAATGTATGTTTTTGAAATTGTAGTGCTTTGTTGTAAATGTGTCTGAGATGATGTGTGCTGATATTTTGGCCAGGTCTCTCTTGTAAAATAGATTGTTAATCTCAATGAGACTAACCTGGTAAAATAAGGTTAAAAAAGGTACTAAAATGGGCACTCTTAACTTTTTTACTTAATTTAAGGGAAAATGTCACCTTAATATGTTGTGCAACTACTTTATATTTAAAAGGAAACTTTAAGGGAAAAGAATAGGAGAATATTAATTTAAGATGTTTAATGCAACCAGGCCCAGACCTTCAACGTTATATCCACTATCAGAAGAAACAATAGGCTAGGCAGCACCTCCTACTGGATAATTGATCTACAGGTAACTGCCAAAATAAAGGAAACGCCAACATAAAGTGTCTTAATAGGGCGTTGGGCCACCACGAGCCGCCAGAACAGCTTCAATGCACCTTGGCATTCATTCTACAAGTGTCTTCAACTCTATGGGAGGGATGTGACACCATTCTTCCATAAGAAATTCCATCATTTGGTGTTTTGTTGATGGTGGTGGAAAATGCGGTCTCAGGCGGCACTCTAGAATCTCCCATAAGTGTTCAATTGTGTTGAGATCTGGTGAGTGAGACACACACAACCAACACATATCCTTTAAAGCCCCTATGCTCCTTTGAGACCCATCTTTCAAAGTCACCGAGAGCTCTTCTTCTAGCCATCGTAGCCAAAACATTCGGCAACTGGGCATTTTATACATGACCCTAAGTATGTCGGGATGTTAATTGCTTAATTAACTTAGGAACCACACCTGTGTGGAAGCACCTGCTTTCAATATATCCCTCAATTACACAAGTGTTTATTTTGGCAAATACCTGTATCTACAGTTATCCCTTCGGTTTTAACCAAGCCCTGCTTAGCTTTGACAATTGTCATTAACTTTTACCATTGTGCTATCGTGAGAATGATTGTTGAAAGATCTCCACAAAGGAATAATCCACTCAAAAACTTGCCACACATCATCATGGTGATGCAAAATGCATAATACGATGCAAAACACATAATCATGATCATGTAGCAAGTGACACAGTGGTTGCGTTCCACTGCTTAGTCGTTGCATGCGTCAACCAATGGTGGCGTGCCGTGTCATTGACTGTGTCATCGACTGACAGTTGCTATAACACATGATTGGTTAGCTGATAG
Organism: Salvelinus namaycush; assembly: GCF_016432855.1. NCBI lineage: Eukaryota > Metazoa > Chordata > Actinopteri > Salmoniformes > Salmonidae > Salvelinus > Salvelinus namaycush. Next base: position 38,291,151 of record NC_052310.1, on the reverse strand, counting down.
GTTAAAAGCTTTACAGGTGTTGTAAGATCTGGCAACGTGTAAGGAATGGAGCGCAACCTTTCTTTCTTAAAAGTCCAACATCTTGAAAACTTGACTGCATTCAAAACAACTGGGAACTCTGAAAAAAACTCTAACTGTGAAAAATTATTTTGAACGGTCATCCAACTCGGAAACGTGGGCATCTTTCTAGAGCTCCCAACTTTCCGACCTGAAGATCACTGACGTCATGATTTGAAAAAAATACCAAAAGATAGTTTTTGAATGGATTATTCCTTTAAAAACTAAATGGCTGCTCTGTTGCTATCGAAGTCATTCCAAAGGGTAGGTTTAACAGAGCAAATGGAATGTACCCATACTTTATCACTCATATATCATCAACGATGCTATTTAGGCCTATGTAGAATTTGCAAAGTCATCAACAGCTATGTTTTCAATTCAACCCAGGATTCAACAAAAAGTAGACTACATATAGGCCTTCAAATTAAATCCCAAGTTCAAGAACATTGGCAAACGGCGGCACTCCAAAATGTTTTTCAAACGTACAAAAATACATTACCTCATTTCACTTTTTTATTTTCGGCCAGGCAGGCTAATGCGTTTTTTGACAATTATACCTTCATTAGAAGCACCAAAATGTTTTTAAAATAGACCAAAATACGTCATTCACCTCATTTCACATTTCTATTTTCGGCAAGGCAGGCTAACGTGTTTCATAACCAAAACGTGTTAGCCTGCCTGGCCAAAAATAAAAAGGTGAAATGAGAAATGGGAGTGCTGACCTGAGATTACTCATCTGCCAATAAGGTGGTTTCTGACCTTAAGTTCTCCAACTGATAACTTCAGCCAGGATGAGGAATAATCAACTCAAAACTGCTGTTGCTCCTCTACTGCACTACTTGCTATGTTGACCACCGGAGATCTTGACTTGTCAACAGTGGAACCAGTGGTTTTAACTGCTGCTGGTGTGGCTACCTCTGGGCGACGTGACTAAGCATCTGCGTTCTGATGTCTGTGTCCTTCTCTGTGAATGACAGTCCGCTCAAAATTATCAAGCTATAGAGCACAACGTGCATGTCAACCAGTCCTGTCACCATCAATGGGTGAGTGCAGTGAGTATGTTCTCCACCTTCTCTCTGTTTATCATACTGGTGCATGTGTGATCAAGTGTGTGTTGTGTGTTTGACATTTCACTGGAAGAGCTTGTTTTTGGGAAGCGGGTGTGGGTTGTGTTCGCAAACTCAAGAGAGGAAGAGAAAGAGGAATACGTATCAAGCACTACACAACACGAACTACTCGATCAACAAAAGAGTTCTATAAAGATCTAATAGATCTGCAGGAAAATAACTTTAAGTCCTTCCTGCAACTCTGTATGGATTCTGCCAAGAAAAGGGTTGATGATCTGTTTAAGGATGTAATGGAATTTAAACACAGTTTACGCAGTCGGAGGTCAAGTAGCTAAAGGGCCCGAATGTCACCAGCCAGACCGCATTCAAAACAATGTCTGAGCTTTTAACAAGCACTCTTCCAAAGGAGACTACCTCGAAAACCAATCGAGCCGCAATAACATTTTAATCGATGGAATTGAGGACGTAAAGGCTGAAACTTGGAATGGCACAGAAGTCAAGGCCAAGAAACTCCTGGCAGATAAACCCAAACTGGACCCTAAACTCATCGAGATGGAGAGGGCACATAAGAATGGCACTTTCTTCCCCGATGGTCGGCCCAGATCTATAGTGGTGATACAGCTCAGGTTCAAAGACAAGAAGGAGATTCTCAGGAGAGCCAAGTGACTGAAGGGAACCAAAATCTTCATCAATGAAGACTTCTCCGAAAAGGTACATCTCAAAAGAAAAGAACTGCTGGCACGACTAATTGAAGAATGAAAGAAAGGCAACATTGCACACCTGAAGTATGATCAGTTGGTCGTTCACACCTCCTCTCATAGGCCTATGGCAAGTGACTCCGCTATAGTCAACTGATTTGACACACACACACATACTGTATTTATTCTACTTTGTTCGTGTGTTTCACCTAACCTCATGACCAAAAACCCACATTGCTCTAAATGTCATAACCCTCTGAAGTCTTCAGTGGTGTTATGTGGACTGTGTTAATGTGCATTCCATAGGAAGTGCACCCCTATTGATAAAACAAACACAAATGTGTGGTTGTATTGGACATGTGAGGAAACATGCACTTCTATGTTTCCGTTCCACTCTCTGGATGATTCGACTGTGTATCTCTCTTAGTCGGGCTGGATATCAGAGCAGCCGAAGGGTTCTGGAAACCTTGGTTTACAACCGGTCTCAAAACATCCTCAGATAAATAAAACAAGTTGTATAAAAAAAATCTCACAAATCCCTCTCCCCTGAATTCTGCAAATTACAAAGAGTATAAGAACAAATTTACTCACCTACTTCAGTTATCCCCAAACATATATTTTATTAACACATTTCAAAGATCCTTAAATAATATAAACTCAACTTGGAAAATTATCAATCAACTGTTGAATAAGAAAAAGGCATATACAACTATCCCATCTCAACTTATTTATGGAAATAAGAACTATAGTGATCATGTTATTTCATGTGAATTGAATAACTTTTCTGTGAATGTGGGTGCCTCGCTGTCATAGAAAATTGAGAAAATTGATGGAAATCCCTTGGATTACATTAAGGGACATTTCCATTCTCTGCTTCAGTTTGATCCTCCTGATGTAATTGAGGTAATGGGGGTAATTGGTAACTTAAAGATATAAAATCTATTTTGATTTGTTTAACACTTTTTTGGTTACTACATGATTCCATATGTGCTATTTCATAGTTTTGATGTCTTCACTATTATTCTACAATGTAGAAAATAGTAAAAATAAGGGAAAAACCCTTGAATGAGTAGGTATGTCCAAACTTTTGACTGATACTGTACATTTTCACAAAATCTATGCAAACTGGTATAGATTTGGCACAGATGGAACTATTCAAGCAGAAGATACATCTCCTTCAAATGCTGATATTTGGTTGAGTTAACAACCAACCACAATTCAATATCACTTTTGCGATACAAAAATAGCCTATTAATTTGTCGACAAGTTAACATATTATATGTTGGACTTCCAAATCAACCCAAAATTACTTTTGTATTCCCATTTGAACTTTGCTGTGCTTTAAATTGTTTATAGTGCAGTGATACACATTTAGGTGACAAATAAGCCAAAACCAATACTGTAACGGCTTTCTTCCTGGGATGAAGGAGAGGACCAAAAGGCAGCGCAGTTAGTGTTCAACATGTTTAATCAGACGTTACACGGTGAACATTAACAAATAACAAAATAACAAAACGTGAAAGCCGAGACAGTCCTATCTGGTGCAGACCACAAACACAGAGACAGGAAACAACCACCCACAATCCCCAACACAAAACAAGCCACCTATATATGATTCTCAATCAGGGACAACGATTGACAGCTGTCTCTGATTGAGAACCATATTAGGCTGAACACAGAAACAGACGAACTAGACACACAACATAGAATTCCCACCCAGCTCACGTCCTGACCAACACTAAACAAGCAAAACACATAAGAACTCTGGTCAGGACGTTACAGTACCCCCCCCCCCCCCCCTGAGGTGCGGACTCCGAACGCACCCCTAAAACTCAAGGGGAGGGTCTGGGTGGGCATCTGTCCGCGGTGTCGGCTCCGGCGGTGGACGAGGACACCACTCCACCACTGTCTTTGTCCCCTCCTTAGCGTCCTTTGAGTGGCGACCCTCGCCCACGACCTTGGCCTAAGAATCCTCCCCAAGGCCCCCACATGATTTAGGAGGTGGCTCAGGACAGAGAGGTAGCTCAGGACAGAGAGGCAGCTCAGGACAGAGAGGCAGCTCAGGACAGAGAGGCAACTCCGGACAGAGAGGCAGCTCCGGACTGAGTGGCAGCTCCGGACTGAGTGGCAGCTCCGGACTGAGTGGCAGCTCCGGACTGAGTGGCAGCTCCGGACTGAGTGGCAGCTCATGACTGAGTGGCAGCTCATGACTGAGTGGCAGCTCATGACTGTAGGGTGGCTCATGACTGTAGGGCGGCTCATGACTGTAGGGCAGCTCATGACTGTAGGGCGGCTCATGACTGTAGGGCGGCTCATGACTGTAGGGCGGCTCATGACTGTAGGGCGGCTCATGACTGTAGGGCGGCTCATGACTGTCTGGCGGCTCATGACTGTCTGGCGGCTCATGACTGGCTGGCGGCTCTGGCAGCTCCTGACTGGCTGGCGGCTCTGGCAGCTCCTGACTGGCTGGCGGCTCTGGCAGCTCCTGACTGGCTGGCGGCTCTGGCAGCTCCTGACTGGCTGGCGGCTCTGGCAGCTCCTGACTGGCTGGCGGCTCTGGCGGCTCCTGACTGGCTGGCGGCTCTGGCGGCTCCTGACTGGCTGGCGGCTCTGGCGGCTCCTGACTGGCTGGCGGCTCTGGCGGCTCCTGACTGGCTGGCGGCTCTGGCGGCTCCTGACTGGCTGGCGGCTCTGGCGGCTCCTGACTGGCTGGCGGCTCTGGCGGCTCCTGACTGGCTGGCGGCTCTGGCGGCTCCTGACTGGCTGGCGGCTCTGGCGGCTCCTGACTGACGGACGGCTCTAGCGGCTCCTGACTGACGGACGGCTCTAATGGCTCGGGACAGACGGGCGGCTCTAATGGCTCGGGGCAGACGGATGGCTCAGATGGCGCTGGGCAGACGGATGGCTCAGACGGCGCTGGGCAGACGGATGGCTCAGACGGCGCTGGGCAGACGGATGGCTCAGATGGCGCTGGGCAGACGGATGGCTCAGACGGCGCTGGGCAGACGGATGGCTCAGACGGCGCTGGGCAGACGGATGGCTCAGACGGCGCTGGGCAGACGGATGGCTCAGACGGCGCTGGGCAGACGGATGACTCAGACGGCGCTGGGCAGACGGATGGCTCAGACGGCGCTGGGCAGGCAGATGGCTCAGACGGCGCTGGGCAGGAAGATGGCTCAGACGGCGCTGGGCAGGCAGATGGCTCAGATGGCGCTGGGCAGGCAAGCAGCTCAGACTGCGCTGGGCAGGCAAGCAGCTCAGACTGCGTTGGGCAGGCAGGCAGTACAGACGGTGCTGGGCAGACGAGCAGTGCAGGCGGCGTTGAGCAGACGAGCAGTGCAGGCGGCGTTGGGCAGACGGCCGACTCTGACCTGCTGAGGCGCACAGTAGGCCTGGTGCGTGGTGCCGGAACTGGTGGTACCGGACTGGAGACACGCACCTCAAGGCTAGTGCGGGGAGCAGGAACAGGGCACACTGAATTCTCAAAGCGCACTATAGGCCTGGTGCGTGGTACCGGCACTGGTGGTACCAGGCTGAGGGCACGCACCTCAGGGCGAGTGCGGGGAGAAGGAACAGTGCGTACAGGGCTCTGGAGACGCACAGGAGGCTTGATGCGTGGTGCCGGAACTGGAGGTACTGGGCTGGAGACCCGCACCATAGGGAGAGTGCGTGGAGGAGGAACAGGGCTCTGGAGACGCACAGGAGGCTTGGTGCGTGGTGCAGGAACTGGTGGTACCGGGCTGAAGACACGCACCATAGGGCTAGTGCGTGGAGGAGGAACAGGGCTCTGGAGACGCACTGGAAGCCTGGTGCGTGGTGTAGGCACTGGTGGTACTGGGCTGGGGCGGGAAGGTGGCGCCGGATATACCGGACCGTGCAGGCGTACTGGCTCCCTTGAGCACTCAGCCTGCCCAACCTTACCTGGTTGAATGCTCCCCGTAGCCCGACCAATGCGGGGAGGTGGAATAACCCGCACTGGGCTGTGTAGGCGAACCGGGGACACCATGCGTAAGGCTGGTGCCATGTACACCGGCCCAAGGAGACGTACTGGAGGCCAGATATGTAGAGCCGGCTTCATGGCACTTGGCTCAATGCTCAATCTAGCCCGCCCAGTGCGGGGAGGTGGAATAACCCGCACCGGGCTATGCACACGTACAGGAGACACCGTGCGCTCTTCCACATAACACGGTGTCTGCCCGTACTCCCGCTCTCCACGGTAAGCCCGGGAAGTTGGCGCAGGTCTCCTACCTGACTTCGCCACACTCCCCTTTAGTCCCCCCCCAAGAAATTTTTGGGTGAGCGTCTCGGGCTTCCAGCCGCTCTGCCTTGCTAGCGCCTCATAATGCCGCCTCTCCGCTTTTGATGCCTCCAGCTCCGCTTTGGGCCGGCGACACTCCTCTGGCTCTGCCCAGGGTCCTTCTCCGTCTAGAATCTCCTCCCATGTCCATTCCTCCTTGTACCACTGCTGCTGTCGCTGCTGCCCGTTGCCACGCTGCTTGGTCCGGGTTTGGTGGGTGGTTCTGTAACGGCTTTCTTCCTGGGATGAAGGAGAGGACCAAAAGGCAGCGCAGTTAGTGTTCAACATGTTTAATCAGACGTTACACGGTGAACATTAACAAATAACAAAATAACAAAACGTGAAAGCCGAGACAGTCCTATCTGGTGCAGACCACAAACACAGAGACAGGAAACAACCACCCACAATCCCCAACACAAAACAAGCCACCTATATATGATTCTCAATCAGGGACAACGATTGACAGCTGTCTCTGATTGAGAACCATATTAGGCTGAACACAGAAACAGACGAACTAGACACACAACATAGAATTCCCACCCAGCTCACGTCCTGACCAACACTAAACAAGCAAAACACATAAGAACTCTGGTCAGGACGTTACAAATACATTGTTTTTCCAATGGAATTTAGTTGTGATTTGAGATGGTTGAATTCTGATAACACCATTGGAATTCTAATAACTTTTGGCTGTCTTTTTGAATGGGTGAATGTAGGTTGTAAACTCATTGATCAACATCTCAACCAAATATTACCCAATTGTCCATGTTGAAATGACGAGATTGTGCCCGGTGGGTAGGGTAATGGAAGAGCTTCATTCCCGGTCCACTACAAACCACCCCACTCTATTATTCCATCCCTCCATCCTTCCACCCCTCCCCAGTCTGCAACCACCCAGGCCGTGGAGGCCTTATGCAACCCAATCAGATCCTATTTAAGGAAATCAAGTTAAATCAACTGTGATGTGAACTCCTCAAATGTGTCCCATTATATAACGATGAGGTTGCTTCATAGACGAGTTGTTCTTGGATGGACGTTGATTCCCAAGGCCAGTGTTTATTTTTATTACTCTTGGAATAGCATTTCCAAAAAAGCTTGAAACAGAGAGCAGAAATGGGGGAGAGGGGGAGACGAGGGGGAGAGAGGAAGAGCGAGAGCGAAGGAGAGGAGAAACGGAGAGAAAATGGGGATATAGAGATTGAGAAATAGAATGAGAGATAGGGGAAGAGAGAGAGACAGAGGAGGTGTGCAAGAGACTGGATCAAACTGTACCTAGTGTTTATTTGTCCCTAGTGTCTATTTGAAAGCTTATTCTATTGCCAACATGACTAACTAAGTTATCAAATAGGATCTTACAGTGTTAGGCCTCCACAGGGCACATTAGAGAAACACATCATTTTTGGGCGCAGAGAATGGAGTCATGAGTGCATTCAGGTGCATCTTCCGCAGGAGTTTTTCTTAATACAGCAAACATTCTGTTCAAGTATCAAGCCATTTTCTCTGTAGTAAAGGTATAAGGGCACAAGGCGAGACCCAGATGCAGACACGAGAGGCAGATGGTTTGAGTCTTGATATTTCCCACTTGGCCAATAGCCAGGGAAAATGTAGAGCGCCAAATTCAAAAAAATTATATAAAATCAAACTTTCATTAAATCACACATATAAGATACCAAATTAAAGCTACACTCGTTGTGAATCCAGCCAACATGTCAGATTTCAAAAAGGCTTTTCGGCGAAAGCATAAGATGCTATTATCTGATGATAGCACAACAGTAAACAAAGAGTGTAGCATATTTCAACCCTGCAGGCGCAACACAAAACGCAGAAATAAAATATAAATCATGCCTTACCTTTGACAAAAAAAAATTGTTGGCACTCCAATATGTCCCATAAACATCACAAATGGTCCTTTTGTTCGATTAATTCCATGCATATATGTCCAAAATGTCCATTTATTTGGCGCGTTTGATCCAGAAAAAAACAGCTTCCAATTTGCGCAACGTCACTACAAAATATCTCAAAAATTACCTCTAAACTTTGCCAAAACATTTCAAACTACTTTTGTAATACAACTTAAGGTATTTGTAAACGTTAATAATCGATCAAATTGAAGACGGGTCTATCTGTTTTCAATACAGGAGGTCAACAAACTAACGCTACTTTTCTAGTCTTGCGCAACTCTCAAACAGTACACATAACGTTACACTGATTCCAGATGGCCGTTCTTCTTCATTGCACAAAGGAATAACCTCAACCTATTTCCAAAGACTGGTGACATCCAGTGGAAGCGGTAGGAACTGCAAACAGTTTGATTAGAAATCTAGTATCCCAGTGAAATCTCATTGAACAGACGGTGACCTCAAAAAAAAAGAAAAATCTGAATGGTTAGTCCTCGGGGTTTTGCCTGCTACATAAGATCTGTGATACTCACAGACATGATTCAAACAGTTTTAGAAACTGCAGAGTGTTTTCTATCAAAATATACTAATAATATGCATATCTTATATTCTGGGGATGAGTAGAAGGAAGTTGAAATTGGGCACACTATTTATCCAAAAGTGAAAATGCTGCCCCCTATCCTAGAGAAGTTTTAAACATTCCAAAAGGGGTAGGCAAGATAATGGTTGTGGACAGGCAAAAGGTCAAAACCAGTTCAGAGTCCAGGAGGTACAGAGTGGAAAGCAGGCTCGAGATCAGGGCAGGCAGGTACGGAGTCCAGAAAACAGGCAAGGATCAAAAACCGGGAAGTATGGGAAAAAGTACGGGAAAAACGCTGGTTGACTTGAAAAGCATTCAAGGTAAACTGGCACAGAGAGACAGGAAACACAGGGATATATACACCAGGGATAATAAGTGACACCTGGAGGGGGTAGAGACAATCACAAGACAGGTGGAACAGATCAGGGTGTGACAGTACACCGCCCTCTAGGGGCGCCACCTGGTGTCCTACCTGGGCGCATACCTGGTTGACCGGGATGTCGGTGGTGGAAGTCGGTAATGAGGGCTGGGTCTAGGATGTCTCTAGCGGGAACCCAGCACCTCGCCTCCGGGCCGTAACCCTCCCAGTCAACCAGGTACTGGAAACCCCTGCCCCGTGGTCGAACACCCAGGAGACGTTTCACCGTGTATGCCGGATGGCCATCAATGACACGGGGAGCGGGGGTGGGACTGGGGACAGAAGACGAAGGACTGTGAAACACGGGCTTAACCTGTTGATGATAGGGGGCGCTATTTACACTTTGGGGGAAAATCGTTCCCAATTTAAACGGCCTCGTACTCAATTCTTGCTCGTACAATATGCATATTATTATTGGATAGAAAACACTCTCTAGTTTCTAAAACCGTTTGAATTATTTCTCTGAGTGAAACAGAACTCATTCTGCAGCACTTTTCCTGTCAGGGAGTGAAATTTCAGAAATCGAGGTCCCTGTTCTGAGGCCAGTTTATAAGTCCCCATGTAAGCCATCGGGCTACATGCACTGCATACGTCTTCCTCTAGATGTCAGTAAGCGGGGAGAATTTGAATGGAGTGGATTGCGCAATCTGGGACCTTATATAAGACCATGGAGCGGAAGTACCGTTCTTTTCAACGGTGCGCTTGACGCATGAAGACATCACAATGGCGTCCTGCAAACGCTTTCGTTTTAGTAGTTCTATATCTCCGGTCATGTTTTTATTCGTTATAGGTGTTAAAGACATCGTAAGGTAGTTAATTTAAACCGACTTATAGCAGTTTATAGCAGTTTATTGCGATTTTCTGGGATTTCTTTGTCATGCGCATTCACGAGTTGGACACTTCTCCAGTTGGTGGCTAACATTAGCGGCTATTTCGACCGGACAAGAGGACATCTTTCAACCCAAAGACGATTGTTCTGGAGAAAGGACACCTTGCCCAAGATTCTGATGGAAGCTCAGCTAATAGTAAGCAGTCTTTATGCTGTTAATTCGTACTTATGTTGACAAATGTCAGATAATTCCGCCATGAATTATGGTGCGGTCTCGCTTTAGCGCACGCTGTATGCTTGAAGTAACGTTAATTTTAAAAATGTAACCCAGCGATTGCATTAAGAACTAATTTGTCTTTCAATTGCTGTCCAACCTGTATTTATTTTAGTCAAGTTTTGGAATAGTTACTGATTAGAATAGGTGCCTCTTCAAAGATTTCTCCTGCCATTTTCTGGGCAGCTTTGCTACTTTTCTCATTGTATAACCACGATTTGTGGTGCTAAATATGCACATTTTCGAACAAACTCTATATGCATTGTGTAATATGATGTTATAGGACTGTCATCTGAAGAATTCTGAGAAGGTTAGTGAAAAATTTTTATATCTTTTGATGGTTTATACGTCATCGCTATGTTTGGCTTGAATCAATGCTATTGTGATGTTTGCTATTGTGCTAAGCTAATATAACGCTATATTGTGTTTTCGCTGTAAAACACTTAGAACATCTGAAATATTGTCTGGATTCACAAGATCTGTGTCTTTCATTTGCTGTACGCTGTGTATTTTTAAGAAATGTTTTATGATGAGTATTTAGTTATTCCACGTTGGTCTCTATAATTGCGGTAGCTGTGATGGTAGCTGCAATGTAAAACTGATTTATACCTCAAATATGCACATTTTTCTAACAAAACATAGATTTATTGTGTAACATGTTATAAGACTGTCATCTGATGAAGTTGTTTCTTGGTTAGTTTGGTTGGTTCTTGGTTAGTTAGGTTGGCTTTGTGCATGCTACCTGTGCTGTGAAAACTGTCTGTCCTTCTTTGTATTTGGTGGTGAGCTAACATAAATATACGTGCTGTTTTCGCTGTAAAACATTTAAAAAATCGGACATGTTGACTGGATTCACAAGATGTGTATCTTTCATTTGCTGTATTGGACTTGTTAATGTGTGAAAGTTAAATATTTCTAAAAAATATTTTTTGAATTTCGCGCTCTGCCTTTTCAGTGGAATGTGGGAGGAGTTCCGCTAGCGGAACGCCTGGGCGAGACAGGTTAATCTTAGACACATGGAACGTAGGGTGAATACGGAGGGTACGGGGTAACAAGAGACGAACAGCAGTGGAACTAAGGACTCTAGAGATGGGAAACGGACCAATGAAACGAGGGGACAGTTTTCGGGACTCTACCTGAAGGGGCAGGTCCAGTGTAGACAGCCATACCATCTGCCCAATGCGGTAGCGGGGAGCTGGAGTCTGGTGGCAGTCCGCTTGTTGACGATACCTGGAGTTGGTCTTGAGAAGTGCTACCCGAGCTCTTCTCCAGGTACGTCGACAGCGGCAGACGAACATCTGGGCAAAGGGTACGTTGACTTCCGGTTCTTGTTCTGGGAAGAGTGGAGGTTGATACCCCATGGAGCAGGTTGATACTCCGGACATACTCCACCCAGACCAGTTGCCGGCTCCAGATAGTGAGGTTGGTTGAGACCAGGCATCTTAAGGTGGTCTCCAGGTCCTGGTCAGCTCGCTCCGACTGGATGTTCGACTGGGGATGGACGCCCCAATAAGGGTACAGAACGCCTTCCAGAACTGAGACGAGAACTGAGGAAAACGGTTGGAAACCATATCCACCGGGAATCCATGGATCCTGAAGACGTGCTTCACCATGAGCTGGGCCATTTCCTTGCAGAAGGAAGTTTGGGGAGAGGAATGAAATGAGCGGCCTTTGAGAATCGATCCACCACTGACCTATTGTGGCGGTATGCAAATTGCAGTGGGTCTAGGGTGACAGGTAAGGTGGAGGTGATATGATCCTTGACTAGTCTTTCAAAGCACTTTATGATGACAGAAGTGAGTGCTACGGGGCAATAGTCATTCAGTTCAGTTACCTTTGCCTTATTGGGTACAGGAACAAGGGTGGCCATCTTGAAGCATGTGGGGACCGCAGACTGGGATAGGGAGAGATTGAATATGTCCGTAAACACACCAGCCAGCTGGTCTTTGCATGCTCTGAGGACGCGAATAGGGATGCCGTCTGGTCAGGCAGCCTTGCGAGAGTTAACGCGTTTAAATGTCTTACTCACGTGGGCCACGAAGAAGGAGAGCTCACAGTCCTTGGTAGTGGGCCGTGCTCGGTGGCACTGTGTTTTCCTCGAAGCGGGTAAAGAAGGTGTTTAGTTTGTCTGGAAGCAAGACGTCTGTGTCCGTGACGTGGCTGATTTTCTTTTTGTAGTCCGTGTTTGTCTGTAGACCCTGCCACATATGTCTCATGTCGGAGCCGTTGAATTGCGACTCCACTTTGTCCCTATATTGACATTTCACTTGTTTGATTGCCTTGCGGAGGGAATAACTACACTGTTTGTATTCTGACATATTCCCGGTCATCTTTCCATGGTTAAATGTGGTGGTTCGCGCTTTCAGTGTTGCGCAAATGCCGCCATCTATCCATGGTTTCTGGTTAGGGCAGGTTTTAATAGTCACAGTGGGTACAACATCTCCTATGCACTTCCTTATAAACTCACTCACAGAATCAGCGTATAAATCTATATTATTCTCTGAGGCTACCCGGAACATGTTCCAGTCCACGTGATCAAAACAATCTTGAAGCGTGGATTCTGATTGGTCAGACCAGCGTTTAATGGTCCTTGTCACGGATACATACTGTTTGAGTTTCTGCCTGTAGGAGGGGAGAAGCAAAATGGAGTCGTGGTCAGATTTGCCGATTGGAGGGCGGGGGAGGACCTTGTATGCATCCTGTAAGTTAGAGTAGCAGTGATCCAGTGTTTTGCCAGCTCGGGTACTACAATCAATATGCTGATAGAATTTAGGTAGCCTTGTTCTCAAATTTGCTTTGTTTAAATCCCCAGCCACAATAAATGCATCCTCAGGATATATGGTTTCCAGTTTGCATAGAGTCCAGTGGAGTTCCTTGAGGGCCGTCGTGGTATCGGCTTGAGGGGGGATATACACGGCTGTGATAATAACCAATGAGAATTATTTTGAGAGATAATACGGTCGGCATTTAATTGTAAGGAATTCTAGGTCAGGTGAACAGAAGGACTTGAGTTCCTGTATGTTATTACAATTACACCATGAGGGGGGCCTCCCGAGTGACGCTGTGCCCCTAGAGATTCTAGGTTCGAGTCCAGGCTCTGTCACAGCTGGTCGCGACCGGGAGACCCCTGGGGCAATGCACAATTGGCCCAGTGTCATCCAGCGGAGGGTTTGGCCGGCAGGGATGTCCTTGTCCCATCACACACTAGCGACTCCTGTGGCGGGCTGGGTGCAGTGCACGCTGACACGCTGATACAGTGTTTCCTCCGACACGTTGGTGCAGCTGGCTTCCGGGTTAAGTGGGCATTGTGTCAATAAGCAGTGCGGCTTGGCTTGGTTGGGTTTCGTTTTTCGTAGGACGCACGGCTCTCGACCTTTGCCTCTCCCGAGTCCGTACGGAAGTTGCAGCGATGAGACAAGACTGTAGCTATCAATTGGATACCACGAAATTGGGGAGATATTTTTTTATATTAATTAAAAACCATTACACCGTGAGTCGTTAATCATGAAACATACACCCCCACTCTTCTTCTTCCCGGAGAGATTTTTATTCCTGTTTATTCCTGTCAGCGTGGCGCCTACACAACGTCATACATGCTGTCTGCCATCTGCTTGGTACAGTTTAAACCGGGATTCATCCGTGAAGAGCACACTTCTCCAGCATACCAGTGACCATCGAAGGTGAGCATTTGTTCTCTAAAGTTGGTTACGACAACGAACTGAAACCAGGTCAAGACCCTGGTGAGGACGCAGATGAGATTCCCTGAGATGGTTTCTGACAGTTTGTGCGGAAATCAGACTATCCCACAGGTGGAGTAGCCAGATGTGGAGTTCCTGGGCTGGCATGATTACACGTAGTCTGTGCTTGTGAGGCCGGTTGGACGTACCGCCAAATTCTCTCTAACGACTTTGGAGGCGATTTATGGTAGAGAAATTAACATTAAATACTCTGGCAATCAGCTCTGGTGGACATTCTTGTCGTCAGCATGCCAATTTCACACTCCCTCAAAATGTTAGACATCTGTGGCATTGTGTTGTGTGACAAAACTGCAAATTTGCAAGTGGCCTTTTATTGCCCCCAGCACAAGGTACACCTGTGTAATGATCATGCTGTTTAATTAGCTTTTTGGTATGCCACACCTGTCAGGTGGATGGATTAACACATTTGTGCACAAAATAAGAGAAACAAGCTTTTTGTGCATATAAAACATTTCTGGGCTTCTTTATTTTTGCTCATGAAACATGGGACCAAGACTTTACATGTTGTGTTTATATTTTTGTTCAGTATATATGAACTTAGGAGTTTACTCAAACAGGTCCCGACAAGACAAGACCCATATTAACCCTAAAGTAATGTTTGTGTTGCATGCTGGCGTTTTTTTTTGCCAGTGACAACTACCAGGGGTATATAGCCTACACACTCATCTGACACACAAAAGGAATCTGAAGTGTAGACATAATTCACTTAGAGACCCCCACCTGTTGCTGAATGTACTTCCCTTGCACCCCTAAGCCCTTTGGCTTGTTCACTCTACTGTAGTTCTCAGAACAACATTGACATTGGCTGAGCACTAAGACCTTTGAATAGGCAGAAGATTATCTTTCCCTAACTCAGTGGGAAACAGACTAAACCTGCCTATCGGGTTGTCTGAGGGCATGAGTGCACACATAGAGCATGACAAAGTGCACCTGCAGAGTGGAGTGAAGCCATGAGGATGATGGTTTGGAATGGGGTTATTCATAGCCATTACTGAATGCATCAGTAGCGACAAACAGGGATCCATACACAACTCACTTCACACTCCATTCTCATCACGTGACTCGTAATAAAGTAGCCTTGCTGTCAAAGAGGTGAGGTTTAAAGTGGAGTCGATGTCTCTGTTAGTGAGACTTATTCCATCAAAACTGGTAAACAGGGACTAGTCACTAGGATGTCTGGGAGATTACCTTGGGCCACTCAGGAGTTTGTCTGTCCTGGTTTTACATGTGAGTTTCAGGTCACTGTGTTTCTTCCGACTACCTATGTTGGACGTATGCCCAGTATCAATCATTTTTGCTACAGTAGAAAGGGAGACAGACTTAGGATGACATTCCAGGTCATGGGCCACAATGTCCCACACCTTTGTCATAGGCCTAGATACAATGAGCTGTGTGTTCTATCTCTATGACTCCTTCAGAAGATAGAACCCTGTCCACGTCTCTCAAATCTTTGCCCTCTTCCCCACCACTCTTCCTGGATCTGATCCAGCACTAATAGGCCCGTCCAGGCGTCATGTCCGCTGACCCTTGTGGCGGATGAGGAAGTTGTCAGTGGGCCTCCTGAGCCGGCTGAAGTCAGTAGTTGCCTGACCCAGGGAGCAGTAAGCAGTCACCGACATAAATCTGTAGCCTACAGATGAGCACTGCGCACACGTGTACATTTCCAACATGAACATAAAATATACAAAACAAATCTGAGTGGCAGTACTGCATAAGTCAGTCTATTTTTATTTCCCTCTTAACCTCAGATGGCACGGGTTTAGTTAAATACGCGAGCAATTGGGCTTTGCGGTAAAGTTGTGAGGAGTAGAGCATGTCCTCAGTTCCTTTGTCAAAGACAAAGACAACTCTATCAAATTTTGTTAAAACATCGCTCTTTCATGAAGGCTTCATCATTTAGCCTACTAATGTAGGTTGGCATCTGAGGTAGCCTAGTAACTGGCTACAACTGGAGTGAGGCGCGAGAGTGAGCTGACAGAAGGGGGAGGGGGGAAATTACCATTTATTTATTTTTATATATATTTTTATTAGGCCTAGGCCACACAGTGGTTGTTTGTATGAAATGCTCCACACGTGACATATTTTCAGTGTATCACTATTCCTGTATTGCCCGTTCCTGTAGACTATTGATCCTGTCCCGAACTTGACTCTAGAACTTCACTCCCATTCCTGGCAGAATCCCGCGGGACCGCGGGGGTCCTGTTCCAGTGTCAACCTTTAGTCTCCACCTCCCACCATACATGTGTTTCCTGTTGTTGCGGGCCAGAGCAGCCCCTCTCTCTGACAGCACAGGGCGCTTTCCTGACGCTTTGTTAGGGATTGCCTTGGGAATGGTTTAAATGTAGGTGTGTTTGACAGAGGCCCCCTGTCTGTGCGGTGTGTGCCCCGGCCGATTCCGTAGAGCCTTGTAAAAACACTTCACCCCTCTGATGAAATGTAGAGCCTGCTGGGTACTTAGCAATGAGCTGGGTTCTCTATGGCTGTCGTGGAGATGATGTGTGTTTGTGAGTATTTGTGTGCATGTCAAAAATGTGTGTGTGTGGTGTGCATGCATGCATGCGCGTGCATGCGTGCGTGCGTGTCTCACAATATAAAACCCATACAGGAGACATACAACTGGACAGCACCATGAAAAAGTATGTTCTATTTTTTACCTAATTATCCTGCTGAGATTCAGAGACCAGGTTGACTTAGTTTCTCCTCTCTGTACATCTTATTTTTATTAGCCAGCCAAAGGGGCCACAATGTATGAGCGTTTTATTGGAAGCAGCTTTGTTCTATTTCAAACCCACAAATCATCTGCTTCTCTGGGCTTATTCCTCTGGTGGGATCCCAGCTGAGGAGATGTTTTGTTCAGTCTAATTGAAACGATACTGAACCACACACGGTTTCTCAACAGAGTTTGTAGCTCTCAGGGCCCTGTGTTGCATGAATGTTTTCCATGAGGGAATGTACTAATTTACGGTGCGGTGAAAAAAAGTTGTAGCTCAGCGTTTTTATTCTTCACCCGCTACCCCCTTTCCCCCTCTCCCCCCCCCCCCCCCCCCCCCCCCCTCCTCTCTCCCTCCCCCTCGCCTGACACAGCACTTATGTGCCAGTGCTCCAGTCGGCCCTGTGACATCACAGCGGCCCATCTCAATGAACGGCAAAACATTTCCAGTGTGGCGACTAGGCTTGGAAGCCTGATGGAATGGCTTCCATACGGGATGCCTATCCCTCGCTCCCCCATGAGGGACTGACTGGGCTGGACCTGGAGATGGAGGATGGGGTCTAGAGAGACATGAAGAAGGGAAAGAGAGAGGGGCCTTGGCAGCTTGCAATAATACTGAGAGCAAAAATCTACTTTCATCTTCTTTGCCAGGAGTTTGATCCCACAGCGTAGATGTTGATCCAAATCTATCATCTCATTGTTTCATATCCACAGTAAAGACTGGGTTCAACGGATCCCCTCTCACACACTCAAACACACACTACCCACTGGGCACACACTGGTTGAATCAACATTGTTTCAATGTAATTTTATGTGGAATCAATGTGGAAGATACATTGGATTTGAAAAAAGTCCCCCTCTTCAAAGGGGGACACACTCTAGAACCAAACTTTTACAGACCTATATCCATCCTGCCCTGCCTTTCTAAAGTCTTCGAAAGCCAAGTGAACAAACAGATCACCGACCATTTAGAATCCCACCGTACCTTCTCCGCTACGCAATCTGGTTTCCGAGCTGGTCATGGGTGTACCTCAGCCACGCTCAAGGTCCAAAACGATATCATAATCGCCATCGATAAAAGACGGTACTGTGCAGCCATCTTCATCAACCTGGCCAAGGCTTTCGACTCTGTCAATCACTGTATTCTTATCGGCAGACTCAACAGCCTTGGTTTCTCTAATGTCTTCCTCGCCTGGTTCACTAACTACTTCTCTGATAGTGTGCAGTGTGTCAAATCGGAAGGCCTGTTGACCTCTGGCCACTGGCAAGTCTCTATGGGGGTGCCACAGGGTTAAATTTTCGGGCCGACTCTTTTCTCTGTATATATCAATGATTTAGCTCTTGCCACTGGTGATTATTTGATCCACCTCTACGCAGAGGTCATCCCCAAAGCCAACACCTCCTTTGGCTGCCTTTCCTTCCAGTTCTCTGCTGCCAATGACTGGAACGAATTGCAAAAATCACTGAAGTTGGAGACATATCTACCTCACTAACTTTAGCGTCAACTGTCAGAGCAGCTTATCGATCGCTGCAGCTGTACCCAGCCCATAGCCCATCCAACTAACTACCTACCTCATCCCCATATTTGTTTTTGTCTTTCTGTTCTTTTGCACACCAGTATTTCTACTTGTACATCCTCATCTGCACATATATCACTCCAGTGTAAATTGCTAAATTGTAATTACTTTGCCACTATTGGCCTATTTATTGCCTTACCTCTTTACTTCATTTGCACACACTGTATACCAATTTTTCTATTGTGTTATTGACTGTACCTTTGTTTATCCCATGTGTAACTCTGTGTTGTTGTTTTTGTCACGCTGCTTTGCTTTATCTTGGCCAGGTCTCAGTTGTAAATGAGAACTTGTTCTCAACTGGTCTACCTGGTTAAATAAAGGTGAAATAAATACATAAATAAATACATACATTTCAACTGGCATTGTAAACATTGAAATTAGGGTAAAACTTCAACTTAAATATTGATTTAAACTTCACTAACAGGTTGGTACATCAATCTAATTCCAACAATCATCAGCACTTTGTAATTGTGTTGAGAATTCCACGTAGAAACGTACATTTGAAATGTGGTTGCAATCACAATTCAATATCCAGTTTGTCTACAAATGAATATGGCTGTTTATAAAGCTTTACATTTTTAATGCCGTTATTCTTTTGACGCCATTCATCGCATCTCCGTTTCTTCACCACACAGACCATTTCAAAAAGTAACTGTTTCCGCATGTTATGATGTTATGTGGCGCTGTCTGTCTGACTGTGGTGCTTAAACATCCACTATACACATAGCTTAGAGCAACACTTTTGAAGGTAAAGTTACAGAAAGTTAAGTAATAAACACATTCCCAGGCGTTTCATTAGATAACAGAAAAAACATTATTTGTGCAGAAGTAGCTAGCTAGTTATGCTAACGTTAGCTAACCAAACAAATGTTTACAATGCCATGGCCGAATGCCTCTTTATATAACTGTAACTTCCCACAATGATTTTAATCTGAACAGGACATCCATTCATTTTAGCTACTGTTTTGTTGTAGAGATGTAAATGATCCCATTTCAGCTTGTGACTAGTTCATGTTGAAGAACATGGATAGGTTGTTCCTAGCCTAGATCTAATAGCTGTAACACATGCACTCAGACCTGGCTGATATATTGTTGTCTTCTGTGGAACTCATATCATTGTTGGACAGGTTTAAATGCACTTTGTATCCATAGAGCCAGTTATTTTTTTCCCATAGTCAACCTTCCAGTCACAAGTTGGGAGAACACTCATTCAGAATGCCTGAAATTTCAACAATACTTGTGTGTCTGTTTGTGCGTGTGTTTGTGCGCGCTCGCACAAGTGTTGAACTTCAAGAACATTGATAAGAGGCCTACTAACATTTTTGTTTGTAGGCCTCTCTCTCTCAAAAGAAACTGGATCCCTGGCTGTGCTGTTCTCCTTCCAGCCAACCACAGGTTTGGTTTGGCAGGCGTCCAGCCAGCTGCCTGACACGCTGTAGCATGGGAACATCCTGCTTGCTGCAGAGGGGTCCTCCTCACCCCCTGTACACACACAAACACACGGCCACACATTCACATGCACATGCACAGGCATTCGCATAACCACACACTCAAGCCCCATCTCCTTGACACTGATTCACATTCAGTACACACACACACACACACACACTGAAAAGACAACTGAACCAGAATGTGCCTCTGGAGTGAAGTCGGGTTCACTGAACTACAGTAGAGTGTGGGACGTGGGAGATTAATGAATGTCTGCCCTTTGTTCTATCACTGTGCTCCAGGGTTTATGACCCAGGAGTTCCCTTAAGATTTCTACACACACACACGTACATACATATTTACGAACACACAGACACACACAATCCGTTCATGCACACACAACAGAAGCCCAGGGGTCCTCCCTCTTGAGCTTTGATTTGTGGGCCCGTGGTTGGAGTAAAGGAGGCCCACAGAGGGAGCATGTGTGTGAGAGCATGTGTGATGCGTGTGATGTGTGCCTTGCATTGCTTGTGTGTGTTTTTGTGTGAAGGACAGAAAAGAGCACGTCTAGGGCCAGCGTTCAAAGACGCTTATAGATGCCATGGAACCTGGAAGCGGCCTCTTGCCTCATTGTTTAGCAGCTTTGTTATTTTTTCCATTAATCATAGTTAATGTTGGTTTTAATTCTTCCTCTGCTACTCTGGTTACTGGCCAGGGGTCCTGATTACTGGCCGCCACTCCTCAACTCTGACCCCACAGCATTGTTCTCCTAATTGATCACTGTTGATTGATAGAAAATGTTCAAGCATGGATACCGCAGTCGTATCAAACGGTCCCCTCAATTAATCCGTTGGAGTGCATGTCGGATTAATACATTCTTATTACCAAACAATGTACAGAAAGAGAGAGACTGGGGCGGAGGAGGAGGATGGGGGGACAGGGGGGGGCAGTGGTGTACCGCAGTTTCGCAGGGCCCCCCTGCAAGTTCTACATGTCTTATTACCAAACAATGAAAAGAAAGAGAGCGACTGGGGCGGAGGGTAGTACAGTATTTATAAAAACTGAGTATACAAAACATTAAGAACACCTGCTCTTTCCATGACATGGACTGACCAGGTGAATCCAGGTGAAAGCTATGATCCCTTATTGATGTCACTTGTTAAATCCATTTCAGTCAGTGTAGATGAAGAGGAGGAGACAATAGATTTTGAAGCCTTGAGACAATTGAGACATGGATTGTGTATGTGTGCCATTCAGAGGGTGAATGGGCAAGGCTTAAGATTTGAGTGCCTTTGAATGGATTATGGTAGTAGGTGCCAGTCGTTCAACAGTTTCCCGTGTGTATCAAGAATCCAGCCAACTTAACACAACTGGGGGAAGCATTGGAGTCAACATGGGCCAGCATCCCTGTGGAACGCTTTCGACACCTTGTAGATTCCATACCTCGACGAATTGAGGGTCTTCTGAGGGCAAAAGGGAAGGTGCAACTCAATTTTAGGAAGGCGTTCCTAATGTTTGGTATACTCAGCGTATATCTTTTTGGGGGTTTGTGGCCTCCAGAGCCCATGGGCCTGCGGGGGTGTGTAGTACGCCACTGGGGATGCAGGAGGGGGGTGGGGGTTTGACCATCAGCTGACCAGGTGATCGGAGGAAAATCAAAAGAACTGTAATCGAGAAGACTTAACCATATTTTCTTCTCTTCCCTAAAAGAGCTCCTTGTCTCTAAAAAGTCTGAAAAAAACACATTCCGTTTTTAAACATCGGTTGGACATCTAAGCCACACACATTTTGATTTTCCTCTTTGAGCCGTGCCCTGTGTTCACGGGTAAACTGAACCCATGTCCCCAAGGCAGGAACATGTTTAATAAAGTAGAAAAATAAGGTAAAATAACAAGCAGGGTGTGTGCACCTGCTTGGCAGCAGTGAGGTGGGAGGATGGAGGACAATGTGGAGTGTGGGGGTGAGGTAGAGGTACAAACCGACTGTCAGTCTTCAGGCACAGTCAGCTCTCATCTTCTCAATCAGTGGGGGAGACGAGGCGTAAGTGAGAGGCGAACCAGATTGCGAATGAAAGGAGAGAAGTTGACACAGCGGCGTTGAGACCTGGGGGAGGCTCTGTTTGTGTTCACTCTGGCAGTGGTATGCTCGGCCAACCACATCTACTGGAGGGAGGGAGGGAGTGGTGTAGGGGGTGGGCAATGAACAGGGTTCACTACCATGGGGTTCACCTCCACCTGATAGGCCTGAAGGGCCAGTTGAAGTTATGAGAATAGAGATATTGTTTTATTTTGTGTCAAACAAACATTTAGGCCACAACAAGCAGAGAGAGGGAGTTTGAAAAGAAAGTCAAATCAGAAATGGAGGAATAATGTGTGATAGAGAAAGGAAAATATAATACAAAAGATAGCATGATAGGGTTAGGAAGAGAAAGGGAGAGTGAGAGAGACATAAGGATAGAGGGGAAGGCGCCAGGGGCGGGAAGGATGTGAGAGAATCCAAACTTGTGCTAACATAGCGAGGCAAGGCCTGCATAGAAACCTTTTCCAAACCCACCTCCCTCCATCAGACAGTCAGACAGATATCTCCAAAATCTCCACCAGCAACTCCTTACCCCCATTATTCAGCCAGCGCTTCACTCTGCCTGCTTTGGCTGCTTCATAGGGAAAGAGAAAGAGTCATTGGAAATTCCCTAATTACAACTTGACTGCTTCCCGTTATGATAATAATTGTTATGTCCAACATAACCATAGCAATGATTTTTTTTTCTCCAATATATATATATATTTTTACAGATTTCAAATATACAACTGCAGAATTGTTAGTCCCCCCCCCCCCCCCCCCCCCCCCACAAAGAAAAGAACACCTCCATCCTCATCTCCCCACCTCCCCCAATCCCACCCTCCTTTCCATCCCAGGGAAAAATGTTATAGAAAATACTATTAATATAAGGTACATACATGTTGCATCATGGTTTAGAAAACAGTGAATGTCTTCATGTCTTCAAGTAGAAATCCGCTTAAAAGGAAAAATGGTTATAAAACAGACTGTAATAGTATTTTTGGAATATATACATTTTTAAGAATAGTAGTAGATAAGAGTGAGAATAAATAGTTCAGGTAATCTTACCAGTCATATTAGAATGAATGATATATTTTTATTGCCATAAAGGCAGTCTAGTTCAACATCTTGAAACTGTATTGGAATGAAATCATAAAGGTTCAAGCTAAATGTAATTACTTCATTCATTGTAATTGTTCATTCAGTAGGAAAAGTAGAGAGACCTTCAAAGTATGAACTAAAGGGTTGCCAATGGGAGTAGAACCTCTCTGTTGATCTTCTCAAGGTGAATTTTACATTTTCTAATTCAAGAAAATATATCATGTATAATCATGGCAATGTTGAACAAACAGATACAAGACCGTGAATGTCAAAGTAAACAATATTGGATAAAGATGAGCCACATGTTGCCCAACAACATGGTAACCATACAGTTACGATGTAGCCATTTACTTGACATTAGAGAGTCTGTATTAAGTGTATTTTACATTATAAGCTTGGTTGTTCGAGCCCTGAATGCTGATTGGCTGACAGCCGTGGTATATCAGACCGTATACCACGGGCATGACAAAGCATTTATTTTTACTGGTCTAATTAGGTTGGTAGCCAGTTTATAATATCAATAAGGCATCTTGAGGCTTTGTGGTATGTGGCCAATATACCACCGCTAAGGGCTGTATCCAGGCACTCCGTGTTGCGTCGTGCTTGCCATGAAAAGCCCTTAGCTGTGGTATATTGGCCATATACCACACCCCCTCGTGCCTTATTGCTTAATTATATCACTCCTCAGACAAAGAATTGGAGTATTGCATGCAGTACATGGTGACAGCTCCAAGACTCATGAGGTGTTAGTGGCTGCAATTAACATGTGCTGAAAGTTTCTATATAAGGGCAACATTAGTACAACGTTCCAACATCTGTTCTAAGTAACCAGTTAGTGCTCCCTCAGGGAGGAACCCTGTATGTTTGAACGATGGGTGGGGGGCAGCGGGGACGGAGTTATTGGGGCCCATGTGTGATGCAGAAACAATAAATAACAGGACCTGCTTTCTGCGGCACCGGAGCCAAGGGAGCCAAGTCACTTTCTGATCGATGTGCATTCTGACGATCAATAAGAAGTGGACAATTTCCTGTGTCGAAGGCCTAGGAGAGATGGGGAGTGAAGAGGTGGAGAAGTAGAGCATGGGTTGGGGCTATAGGCCAGGACAACCTCCTTTTCATTATCTCCAGCACAAAACCACTTTAAACGTATGTGAAAATAGCACGTTTCTAAGTTTTGTAGAAAAAAAATATAATGTAAAAAAATTATACCCGATCATCAAAATGTTAAACATTTTTCAAACAATGATTTTTAATCACTGAGATTCACAGTGATGTGGGGAGAAAGAAAATACCCTCGCTTGGGCTAGAAACTCATGCAGAAACTCATACAGGTTTAGAAAATCACTGTTTTTGTACTCTAAATCCTAACCTGTGTCACGCCCTGATCTGTTTCACCTGTCCTTGTGCTTATCTCCACCCCCCTCCAGGTATCGCCCCTCTTCCCAATTTTCCCCTGTGTATTTATACCTCTGTTCTCTGTCTGTTTGTTGCCAGTTCGTCTTGTTCGTTCAAGCTAACCAACGTTTTTCCTGTCAGCTCCTATCGTTTCCCAGCCTCTCTTTCCTCGTTCTCCTGGTTTTGACCTTTGCCTGTCCTGACCCTGTACCCGCCCGCCTGACCTCTCTGCCTGACCCTGAGCCTGCCTGCTGACCTGCACCTTTGCTCCACCACTGGTTTACTGAACTCTGCCTGTCCCTGAACCTGAGCCTGCCTGCCGTCCTGTACCTTTGCCTTACACTGGATTTTCGACCCCTGCCTGCCTTGGCCTGTCTTTGCCTGCCCGGTTGCAACAATAAACATGGTTACTTCAACAGTCTGCATCTGGGTCTGACCTTGATTCCTGATACCCTGTGATGTCACAGAGAAGCATTTTTTAAAGACCTTTATTCTTATCTTTCCAACCACAGGTCATAGAAACATGCTTTTCTTCACATATGGTTTGGTGCTGGAGATGATGAATATGTGGTTGAAAAGTGTCGGAATTGCCCTTTAAGATTCACCCAAAAATACCTGGCCACGTACTCATGGTGTCTCAGAGTAGGAGTGCTGATCTAGGACCTGGATCTAGGACCTGATCGCTGGTCAGCACTCCTACTCTGAGACGCTGTATGAACATGGACCCTGTTGCAAAATCTATGTCATGACTCCTGAAGATTTTGTCTAGACTACAGGCTACAGTTGGTCATTGTGACTGTAGTGAAACGAGTTTTTCTATTGGGCAGTCAGTGACCTATTAACTTTTACTGTGAACTCCACCCATATCAGTTCCTTTGGCTTCCACACAATGTTTTCTTTAAACCAACACAAAGACACATAATGGTGAACAAGCATACACACACACACACACACACACACACACACACACACACACACACACACACACACACACACACACACACACACACACACACACACACACACACACACACACACACACACACACACACACACACACACACTTCACCAGCATGACAATGTCTTCCATGATAATAGCAGCAGAACAAACAGCCCAGGGTTCCACCACCTCTGTTTACTGTAATACACTCGTTTCCATGACCGCCTTCCTTCGCCAAAGAAAAAAAGAAAAAAGACCTTAATGGTCTCGGTTCTGAAAGCGACCGACCAAAAGAAAACAATTCAACAGTTCTCAGTTACAGTGGGCGGTAACACCTATGTGCACTTCAGATGAATCCCTGTCAAACGCTATGTTATGTCATGAATGGAGTCTGACTCATGGACATGTTTTTTTTCCTAGCAAGGGAGAGTTTATTGGAATAATCTCTGTTCTAGTGCATTTTATAACCCTTTTCAAGCCTGGGTACATACACTGAACAAAAATGTTTACGCAACATTGAAACTATTTCAAAGATGTTACTGAGTTACAGTTCATAGAAGGAAATCCGTCCATTTAAATACATTCATTAGGCCCTAATCTATGGATTTCACATGACTGGGAATACAGATATGCATCTGTTCGTCACAGATACCTTTAACTGGGACATTTTCAGCTTCCAGGAATTGTGTACAGATCCTTGTGACGTGGTCGTGCATCATCATGCTGCGGTGATGGCGGTGGATGAATGGCACGACAATGGGCCTCAGGATCTCGCCACAGGAATGTCTGTGCATTCAAATTGCCATTGATAAAAGGCAACTGTGTTCAGTAGCTTCTGCCTGCCCATTCCATAACCCCACCGCCACCACGGGGCACTCTGTTCACAACGTTGACATCAGCAACCTGTTCACCCACACGACGCCACACACGCTGTCTGCCATCTGCCCGGTATGCTTGAAACCGGGATTAATCCGTGAAGAGCACACTTCTTCAGCGTGCCAGTGGCCATCGAAGGTGAGCATTTGCCCTCTGAAGTCGGTTACGAGGCCGAACTGCAGTCAGGTAAAAACCCCGGTGAGGACAACGAGCACGCTGATGAGCTTCCCTGAGACAGTTTGTGCAGAAATGTTTGTGCACCTGTGTAATGATCATGCTGTTTAATCAGCTTCTTGATATGCCACACCTGTCAGGTGGATGGATTATCTTGGCAATGGAGACCTTACTATAGTGTTTTGTTTTTTGAGGAAACCTACTGTCAACAAATTTGTGCACAAAATTTGAGAGAAATAAGCTTTTCAGCTCATGAAACATTGAACCAACACTTTACATGTTGCAATTATATATTTTTCAGTATAAATAAAAAAAACTTGCCCCTCAGACACAAAACTATTGAGCCCTGGAAGTGACGTATCCACCACTGTCCTAGTCATGATCCTGCAGGAACCTAATGGTTTTCTAACAGAAACCAGGAAACTTGCATACAGTAGGAGTAGCCTGTGCAGTAGTGCTATACAGCACAGCTTGAGTCATTTCAATGTTCTGATCTGTAATGTACAGTGTGGTTGGGGGTGTGTGTAGTTGGTGAGGGGGTGCGGAGCGGCAGTACGTGTGTGTCTTTGTGTGTGTTGGGGAGGGGGTTCGCCAGCTCTCGCCTCGCTCCATTTGCTGTTAAAACCCAGCTAAAATGAAGACCACATGGGCGTTGTTTTGAAGCACCCTCATCATGGAGTTAAATCTACACTTTCCCATGCCTTATCCTCCCCCTCCAATCTTTTTG
The DNA here is from genome assembly GCF_016432855.1 of Salvelinus namaycush. NCBI lineage: Eukaryota > Metazoa > Chordata > Actinopteri > Salmoniformes > Salmonidae > Salvelinus > Salvelinus namaycush. Next base: position 38,264,289 of record NC_052310.1, on the reverse strand, counting down.
ATTTGAACTGTTCGAGCAGAACAGGCAAAACCAAATCGACCTCAAAATTTCCATTCGGAAAGGGAAAAAAATGAAAAAAGATGAGGGAAAAGAAAAACCGAACGAAAACAACAATATTTGCGAGTGTAGTGGACGGGACTGCTGTGCCAATTGTGTTATGCTTGGCAAGCCTTGAAGTGCCTAATCTACAGGATAAAAAAATATTAACCAAGCTCCAGCAGCCATGTGGTGTGGTTACCAGTTGTGTATGTATGAACCTTAGGAGATATGTCAAATGGCTGTAATTTTCGTATTAAAGTAATGGGGCTCTATCAGTGTCTGAGATACACAGATTGAGGGCTTTAGACTTTGCAGGGGTGTTTTACAGTTACAGTATGGTGCAGGGGAATCTGTGTGAGTCTGTGTGCATAGTATCCACCTCATCATAATGGTACACATAATGGCACACTTCGTTCTGGGAGTGAGAAGAAAATAAGAGGCCTAGCACGTTTCTTTCTATATTTCAGGGGCTGTATGTATCAGGCATCTCAGAGTGGGATTTTTCCCCCCCCACCTTTATCTAACCAGTCCCACTGAGGTCAGAAGACCTCTACCTCAAGGGAGACCTGGCCAAGGTCTGCTGATCTAGGATTAGGTCGTCGTCGTCCCTCACACGTCAATGTAATCTTATTTGTTGTGATCTTAAAGGCAAACCTCATCCTAAATCAGCACTCCTTCTCTGAGACGCTTTATGAATACAGGCTCGTCTACCTTCTCAGTTTCTTTCCATGAACTCAAAAAATAACCTGTTTATTTAGTCAGTCCTCAGCAAAATCAACGTCAACGTCCGTCAAGTGCCGACCCCTGTTGACACGCAGCAAATGACCAGCTCTTGACACGTGTCAACAGTGTTCCCAGAATCCCTTTTAGCTCCCAGCTCCATCCTCCCCTGAGTGGCCGTGTGTTTGTTGTGGTGACAGACCCTGTGAAGCTGAGCCTTCTCCCCTGAAGACCGTGGTGGGCCTGTTGATACAGTAACTCTCATGTTTAGCGCCTTCACATTTGTCTCTCACCACTGGGGCTTAATTTTGGGCCTAGTTTTCTGTTTCCGTTAGATGGGTGGTCTGGTGTATAGGCTCAGACTGGGTCTCGCTCTATTTGCCCTAGCCACTACTCTAGACAGGCTAGTTGAGCACTGTGTATCTCTGAGCTGAGTTCTTCATAAAACAAAACCCATAAAAAAATACTACAGTATGCAGTATTACAGTATTCACTGTATTTTTTTGCAGACTTTAGTATTTAATGTAGTATACTTTAGTATTTTACAGTTAACTATAGCATAAATACTGAAGTAAAAGAAAACTGTAGTATATACTATAGTAATTAATTAAGGATTTTTGCAGATTGTTTTTGCAGATTGTAGTATGCTGTAGTATTGTTTCTGCAGACTGTATTTACTGTCGTGTTTTTGAGGACTGTAGTATACTGTAGCATTTACTGTAGTGTTTTGGCAGAGATTACTGTAGTATTTACTATAGTGTTTTGTTTTTTGAGGAAACCTACAGGAGAAATGCAAAAATAGCAAATTTTCCATAACCTGTAGGTAGGACTGGGGTCTGAATGAATCGTTCAAAGCTTCTGCTCTTTACTATAACACATTACATATTCTATACTTGGCATGCGGACTGTAGTGTTTTATGGACATTGCTGCAGTATTTACAATAGTATTCTACAGTATACTACAGTTTACTACAGCATTCTGTAGTAAGTACTGTAGTATTCTATAGTAAACTGTAGTATTTTTTCACGTGGGAAGGTCAACTCTCCTATGACCCCTTATCTGTTGTCCTATGACTTCACGGTTGAATGACTGGAGTGCAACGACTTAGATTTAACTCATTCCCCTCCCTCTGCTTTCTCACCTTTCTCCCTCTCTCTCTAATTAGTTTGGAAGATCTACAGCCTGATATTTCTGATTGATATTGAGCTTTGTTGTTGAAACATATTTCGTTCGAGGCATGCTCGTATCTTCAGACAGAGATCTGTCTCTTTTTGATATTTGATTATTTGAGTAGCATTATTTGCTTTTGGCCCATGTCAATAAAGTGCGTTTGATATTACTATCATCAGCACATTTAATGTACCCATAACAGAGATAAAGATTTAAGAGGTGCACTTAAATAAAAGAGAAAGAGAAGGGAATGGAGAGAGAAATGTGTTGGTGTTTCATAAGCTAAATCTCCTTTGAGTCTGTACGCACATACTCACAGAATTATCAGGATATTCCCACAACCTGCTTAAGTCTTGTGGCTTTTCTTGTCCACTTCCAGATGAGGTTTCTCTCTTGGCCCGCCATTTGAGAGCAGAGGAAGGGGATTAGAGGGAAATTGTGCTAGTCAGTGGGATTGACAAAGATGAGTGTGGGAGGAGAGGAGTGTTGAAGTGGGGAGACTTCTCCCTCCCTGGTGGGGAGAGTATTGGCAGGCCGCACGCCTTTTTGTTGGCAGTGAAACTGAACTGGGATCCAGTTCGCACCATCATAAACCTTCTAAAGAATAGAGACGGACCAGAGAGGAGAGGGAGGACAGAGAGGAAAGTAGATCCAAACTGTGTAGATACTCTACAAGTTCAGGGCCGGGTTTGAAGAGGCACGCTCCCACTTTTCAATGTTTATGTGCTTTATATAATCTACTGTAAATCTTTATGAAAACTTTATGTATACTTACAGAAAACTATTGAGTGAATATGTTGTTTGGTTTAATCATCAATTCAGAATTGCAGTGATTACAGTGCAGCTGTGCAAAAAATGATGGCACATAGACCTGCATGTGAGCATCCCAGATAGCACTTAAGAAACAACATTCATCTGTGGGACTTTCAGTATTTCAACATAGTATGGGAACCATAGTAAAACGTTGTCAGAACCTCCATGCAACTTAAAAATGTATGTTTCCAGAACAGGCCAAATGAAATGTTTTCTAAAACATTTAAAAAACATTCCGTTTTACCGGTCAGGAAACTTATGGGTTTGTTCCAATGGCTTATGGCTTTGAACCAATTGGAAACCAAACTTAGGTTCCCACAACTTCCAAGGAACCAAATAATGTGCTAGCTGGGATGGGTGCTGATCTGTTCAGAGAATGAGTGTGTATGAGGGTGTGTTTAAATTGAGTGTTCATCTACTAAATCCAGCACATATCACTATATGTGTGTGTCTTTGGTGTGTGTCTGGTTTGTGTTTGGTGCGTGTGTGTGCGTCAGCGTGTGTGCGTGCTGCGATGATTGTTGCGTTGTGGTCTGAAGGCAGAGGGGCGAGGGGACTGACTGACAGGCGGATCAGGTAACCACTCATTACAGGAGGGGAAGACTCCTGGGCTCTACACACACACAGACACACACGTACGCACACACACACACACACACACACACACACACACACACACACACACACACACACACACACACACACACACACACACACACACACACACACACACACACACACACACACATATAAAGGAAAAGGCCTCATGCACTACACTAGACCCTAGGCACAAATACACACAGATATACATACTCACATATCCAGACACCTACACAAACACATACGCACAGACCAAATCCACATGCTCCTTTTAATACATATACCCTTGCACGCAGTGCTGCACACACACTTATTCTACTCCCTCTAACATAGCCTTTGTGTTTGTAGACCATTCCATGGAGAGAGAGCAGAAACATGATCTCACAGAGAATACTGGTTTCAGGACTATTAGGAGGAATGCTCTGGGTAGTCCTAAATGTGATGCTGTCCTGCCAGCTGAGGGCTTTGTTTCCCCCCCAGATGAGCGGAGCAGGGGTCAGTGACGCCTCTCAAAGGCCCATGGTTTCCTGCTTTGGGAGCCCTGATAGGCCTCCATTACGTGTCACTGGAAAACCAAATGGGTCAGCAACAGAAATCACTCTCACCTTATCCATTCGGGAATTGTAGACATGCAAAAGTGAGTAGTTGATGGGAGTAATGGTACACTCTTAGAAAAAAAGGTTCTATATAGAACCAGAAAGGTTATATAGCTTGCTTCATATATGGAACACCTAAAAGTTCTATATACGTAGATCTCTTTTGTAGGGTTCTTTGACCAGAACCCTTCCCTGAACCAAATGGTTCCATATAGAACCCTGTATGGTGCCATTTATGAATTATGGATACTACTAATGACATAGTAATATAACTACTAAAATCATCTAATAAATAATGAAATAATACACAAAAGAATATCAACATACAGTACCAGTCAAGAGTTTGGACACAGCTACTCATTCAAGGGGTTTTTGTTATTTTTACTATTTTCTACATTGTATAATAATAGTGAAGACATCAAAACTATGAAATAACACATATGGAATCATGTAGCCAACAAGTGCTCAGCATATGTGGGAACTCCTTCAAGACTAATGGAAAAGCATTCCAGGTGAAGCTGGTTGAGAGAATGCCAAGAGTGTGCAAAGCTGTCATCAAGGCAAAGGGTGGGTACTTTTAAGAATCTCAAATATAACATATATTTTGATTTGCTTAACACTTTTTAAAATATATTTAACACTTTTTTGGTTACTAGATGATTCCATACGTGTTATGTCATACTTTTGATGTCTTCACTATTATTCTACAATGTAGAAAAAAGTAAATGGAAATAATGAGGTGTGTCCAAACTTTTGACTGGTACTGTACTTCTGCCAGGTAAGCCTACTTTGCAGTTAACATTTAATTGGAAAGGTTTTGGGGAAAGTATTTCTGTCAACCCACAAGAAGGTTATCACATCAACTGGCTACGCATGGAGTGATAGACAAACGCGCAAACCACACAGACAGACAGGGGCAATATTGCTGGAAATGAATTGGCAGATATTGTGTTAGGTTTGGCTTTTTAAGCCAACAGTGGCTAACCAGGGGTGGGTGGGATATTGTCAAAGTAGCGTTGAATAGAATAGTAGCCGGGAGCTTGCGGTGTCTGACACTTGTGAGATTTGTTTATGACAGTTTGCGGTGGAACACGTGAAAGTTGCATGTACTTTCGGAATTGTTTGGCGAGCTACTCATATGTGGCCTGCAGGCTACTTGTAGCTCGCGATCGACCTGTTGAACAGTGCCGGACTGTACAACTAGGCATTTTTCTGACTAGGCGAAATCATGCAGAAAGACGGGCTTCTCTAAAAAAAAGAGTGGAGCAGCAGCATCATTGCTATGGATATAACAGCTAAACAGCTAAACAGCTAAAACAAACAAAAAGGCAGCTAGTTAGTTGTTATTTCAGAGTTTGACGTGACTGTGTTAGCTTTTTTCTTCCCTTGCAAACATTTTCAGATTAAAAGCAGTGAAAACTAAAATCCATGTTTCTGATAAGAATTCACTTCGTCATTGATGCATATTTTCTGTGGTTGAAATACTGACAGCTGTTGAATGACCAATCACTGAATAAGACACCCATATTGGCATTAGCTCGAGATACTGAAAAAAAGAAATCTTACATATTGCTCCACTCTTTTTCCAGAGTACAAAAATAACATTTGGTGTGTCATTGTAATGCAATAAATACTTAATTATGCAGGAGTTCATTTCATATTGGGCTACATGTGAGATGTTATAGGACTGTCACTGTCCAGATTTCAGTTACAGTAGTATTCCATTTAAAGCATCTCAAGTTCAGAGGTATCATTTTAGCTCTCTCATTTCGGCTCTCATTTGTTGGCCAAGTAAACATGTTATAATGCGATATTCTCTTACAGTATCACAATCTTTCACAATAAACAAGGCATTCACAATAATATTCAAAGTAGGCATCGGCGGCAGGTAGCCTAGCGGTTAAGAACATTTGGCCAGTAACCCAAAGGTTGATGGTTGAAATTGATGTGCTGACTATGTGAAAAATGTGTTTATGTGCTCTTGAGCAAGGCACTTAACCCTAATTGCCCCTGTAAGTTGCTCTGGATGAGAGCGTCCGCTAAATTATTCAAATGTAATGTAAATACATAGTAATAGAAACATAATTTCAGTGTCAAATATTTAAGTTGGCATAGTAATAAACTCAAAGGTTTATTGGTTCTGGAGATACAGGATAGTTTACATAGCATAATTAAATAGTAGCCATACATACATTAATGGCAGTGTAGTACAATAGAAGAAATACTTGTACAGCAGTGTGAGTTTAGAGATGTTCAAAGTAATGACTCGGGGCGTCGGCTGTGAGAGCTTATTTTTTAGTAATAATACTTGTTCACGTTATATTTTATCACTTTACATTGTACAGAACAATAAAAGAAAGTTGCTAGCGAAAGCCAGGATAATCACTTGTCACTTGAAAATAACTGGCACATTCTTGTTTTTCTTACATTACATTTACATTTAAGTCATTTAGCAGACGCTCTTATCCAGAGCGACTTACAAAATCTTACTTCATGTTGCAAGGCATTCTGGTACTTGCAGTCAATGGCGTGGGGTGGGCTGTGGTGTGTCACAGCGGTGTGCTGACTTTAGATCCAGCGAGTAGTCTCTTCGCCAGCTGTTCCAGAAGTTGGTCACAGGTCTCTGACTGTAGTTCCATCTACGTGTCATTTTCTCCTTGTTGAGCATTGGAAGCTGAGGGTCAGCCACAAATGACTTGGGCGGAAAAAAAGGTTAGTCTTTACCCACCTGGAAGTGTGTTGGTGTCAGGGGTTGTGGTTCATCCACTTCATTGAGCACAAAGGTCAGAGGCCTAGAATTTAGGATAGCTTCAACCTGTGCACACCAAGAACATTTCTCAGGCATGTTTTCACTGACCTGACAAGTCTTTCCCAGAATCTGCCCCAACAGGCTGCTCGCTCAGCGATGAACCTCCAGGTGATGCCCCTTTCTGAGAAGAACGCCAAGAGTTGGGGCTCTTTGATTGCCTTCCACAGCTCTTTCAAGGCCTGATCAGCTCTTGATCGTTTTTGCATTGTCCAAATATATTACCTTGCATAATCCTCTCCTTGAGATTAATCATTTCAGAGCCAATAGGAATGTCTATGTTGACTGATCTGAAACCAGTTCCAAATGCACTGCTCTGGTTACAGCACAAGTGAACAGTGCAACGTATGACTTCTTCACAGAACCATTTTCTTTCACGTAGAGCGGTCCTGCAAAATTAACACCTGTGTCTTCAAATGGTGGGGATTCAGTTATTCTGTCTTTTGGTAAAGGCACAGTGACCTGCTGTCCGGCCCTTGCCTTGAATCTCTTGCAGACAATACATCTTGCTACTGTGCTCTTGACTAGTTGCCTAGCACACAATATCCAGTATCACTCTCTGATTTGTACTAGGATGCCTCTTACTCCAGAATGCATCACCTTCACATGATGGTACTGTATCAGCATTTCTGAGAATCTGCTGATTTTTGAATGTGAAGTTGGACTGTTGCAGTCTTCCTCCTACACTGAGTGGTTCGTGTTCGTCCAGGAATGGGCTCAGTTCTCTGATTTTACAGTCATTGATCAGTAGTTTGATCTCCTGACTGAAACTCTGTTGTTGTGTTACCTTGATCCAGTACTGTTCTGCCTCGAACAGTTCGTCAGCAGTCAGTTCACCTTGCATCTTTAGGTTTGTACGAACATTGGCTATGAATCTCTATCCAGGCAGTCACTCGGAACACTCTTTTCAAGCGCTAACATGGGTTCAGTGATGTCTGTGCTGTTTGCTGTGAGCTGTACAGTGACCTGGTGACTGGACTTGAGTTCTGTATTCACCTCTTCTGGAAATGTGTTATCATCAGTCTGACTGATTGGGGGGTGTCAGAATGCTGGGTCCGTTCCACCATAGCTGGCTCTGTGAAAAGTTTAGAACAGTTTGACCTCTTGTAGGGAGGCCGGCTGGATTAGTTTCCTCTTCAATATGTGACTACGACTCTGGATTGGTCAAGGATTGGATCTCTGTCACTTGATTGCGACAAACTGTTTCCATTTCTCAGCTGAGCTGCAAAACCAATGCAGCACGATCATCGAGTCTGTCCACATTTTGATCTTTTTTTGTTCCATTTTCAGTGTGATCATCAGGTTGTTTGCTAGTCTCGCTCCAATCACAGCTCCCATGAGCTCCAGGTGTGGCAGCATACATTTCTTGAGTGGGGCTACCCTGGACTTGGATGTGACTAGACCTGCCGTTGTTTCCCAGTCTTGTGATTCACCTTGCAGGTAAGCTACTGCGCTGTAAACCCTTTCACTTGCGTCACAGAATACGTGTAGTTTCAGTGTGTGGCTGTTCTGTGGCTGCATGTCTGTTCTGCTCCACCTTGGTATGGCGAGCTGGTGTAGCTGGGGTAGTTCTGAACACCACTGTTGCCATTCTCGTTTCAGATCAGGGGGAAACTCTTCATCCCAGCTGAGTCTCCTCTCCCACATTACCTGGAACATTCACTTGATCCTGATGGTGAAGGGGGTCAGGAAGCCAAGAAGGTCGAAGATGCGTGCAGACGACTGCAGAACACTTCTCTTTGTGTTTTCCTTTTGCTTTAGAAGGCTCAGTAGAAGCCTGAGGTCAAACAAAAAGTCATCTGTTCCCGGTCTCCACACTAAACCTAAAACTTTCAGCACTACTCCTTGTGTTTTTAGCGCCAACGGGTCAATTGACGTACTCTCCTCCCATTTTGTTTTCAGTTCAGGAGAGTTGGTCATCCACTTGCAGAGGTTCATGCCTGCAGTCGACAGCATTCACTTTGCAGTTGTTGTCACAAAGTAAGCCTCTTCAACATCGCATGAATTTGCAATGAAGTTATCTACATAGAGTGACTCTCTCGATGTCTCTACAACTTCTGATTGTTCTGTTTCATATTGTTTAAGGTGCTTCCTGATTGTAGTTGTGAGCAAGAATGGACTTGGGGAGGCTCAAAATACCACTCTGTTCATCCTCAGCACATGCAGGTCCTCTTCATTTTCTCCCTTTGGTGGGCCTGTGAGCCACAGAAATCTCACGGCGTCTCTGTCTCTCTCTGCTAGGGAATATCTGCAGGAAAGCCTTCTTGATGTCTGCCATGAATGCGATCTCATGTAGTCTGAACTTTATCAGAAAGTTGAGCAGATCCAGATTCAGGTTTGGTCCTGTGAGTAGACAGTCATTGAGGGATGGACAGCCATTCTTCATCGGACGAGGCATCGAACACCACTCGCAGTTTTGTCGAGTTTTGTAAGTAGTATTTCACGTTGTCTGCACTTGATGCGTTGTCCTTGGGCACGTCCTCTACTACTTCATTGTATCTGCAGTACAACGTCACATCCTTCTTCAGTCTCTTCTTCAGACCTTCAAACCGTTTCTATATTTTGTCTTGGAGTTCTGCCATTTCTTGTGTCCATGGCAACTCCATGTGGTATCGTCCATCTTTGAAGGTGGTTCTTCTCTCAAACCTCTGTAGAGCCTTGTTTTCCTCTGGGTTCTGTGTTTTCTCACTTGTGATAGCCAGACACTCAAGCTTCCAGAATGCATGCAGTTGTTTGGAGACTAGTGTGTCTTCATCAAGTGGGATGGACATGCATGTTGCCTCGTGACACTTGACATGGACACTGGTCCCTGCACCGACCATCCATAGATGCTCTCTAAAGCAACTAGCGTCTCTTAGTCTGCTCCTATTAGGACAGAGAGTTCAGCATCATTGTCATCTCCTGGAAAGTCCCTTTCTATTGATCTCATGTTGAATCTTCTCACCAGGAACCTTCATCACAGCTGTGCACACTTGTGATGTTTCAATTGCCTCTATTTCAATTATCTGCTGTTTGTCCCAGACATTCTCCAAGATGACTTTCACTGTGTTGCGTTGGGCTGTTGCTGGAGCAGAGGAGCCAAATGTGTGAAGAGTGAGTGCCTCTTGTCTGATTACTGGTTGCTTCAGGCCCTTCACAAGGTGTTCATGTACAAAGCTTCTCAGACTGCCTCCTAGTAAGCAACGAGCTATTTTCCTGCCCAATGGGCCTTCTACCCATGCCTTTGCCATTTATAGCAACACATTGTTCTGTACATCTGGGTTCATCGTCACTGAATGGGGAATAACTGAGGAAACAACAGAATCTGCAGAAACAGTAGGGGGTTCACCTCACTCCCGTTACCGGTACACACAGCAATGTCTGCTTTCACATGTTATACATGACACTTCTTTGACTTTACAGAATTTTGCTATGTGTTTCTGTCCTAAACATACAAAGCATCTTCCCCATTTTCTTTAGTTTCTCTTTGTGTGCAGCAATATTGTGGTCTGGGCAGCTTTCTGATTTGTGGTCTGCACTGTCACAGAATAGACAGTTTTGTTCCTTCTGGCTGGCTGTGTGCAGTGCCGCAGCAGATGGCATGTTGGGTCTTCTGTAGGAAACTGACTATCTCAGACAATTTCCATTCATCATCGACTCCCCTCTGACGATGTCCTCTGGAATCATCTGCAGTAAGATCGGGCAGAGTAGGCTTCTGTAGGTTTCTGACAATACACCCAGTGATTCCACGCTCCTAATCTGAATTTTACATTCATCATATAGCTGCCTTAATGCATTTATGTCAGAGGATTTCTTTACAGGAGTGAGATTCAGCAGTTTTGACATGTGAGCACGAAATCACAAGATCCTTCCCTCAAAATCTGCTCTTAAGCAGAGTGATTGCATCATCATAGTTATTGTCTGTTAACATCAGTCCTGCTACTGCCTTTGCTGATGGTCCAGTGAGATATGTTTCCAGGTATCTAAACTTCTCCTCATTGCACAGTGAATCATTGTTGTGAATAGCAGTCTCATACTGGCTCCAAAACCACAAACTGACATCTCCACAGAATTTCTCAATAATCAACTTTGGTAGCCTTACTGATTGTCTCTGTGATCTGTTTGAGTTAGCATCACCCACCCATGCTAGTAGTGGATTGAGGCCCTGTTTTTTCTTTATCACTCGTTGTGCATGGCTCTTCAGTATGATAACGCCCTCTTTGCATTCAATCTCCGCCTCCAATCCGTCCAACGGAGTTAACTGTTCAATTCCTCGAACAAGTTCAAACAAGCTGTCCTCCTTAGCTCACAGCAATTCCAACAATGTACTTAAGTGATCGGTATCCGGATTTGACTGGGCTACTTCCACGTCAATCTGATTCAAAATCCGTGTTGTGCACCTCAGATGGTACCCGCTTTCGTTTCATTCTTTCTGCTTCCTCCTCAGACATTTCAGCCGCTTCATCCCTCTGATCTTCATCGCAGCTAAAACTCCCGGGTTTGGGCACCAAAAACATAGAATAACTATCTTCAAAGTAATGACTCGGGACGTCGGCTTCTTTTTAGTAATAATACTTGTTCACGTTACATTTTAACACTTTAGATTCTACAAAACAATAAAAGAAAGCTGCTAGTGAAAGCCAGGATAATCACTTGCTCGTTTTTCTTACTTTCTGCCGCAAGGCATTCTGGTACTTACAGTCAATAGCGTAATCCAATACAACAAAAATATGTACATAGTTCTCTCAATCTCCATCACATGAATTCTAATACAATTACTCTTGTACATGCGTAAATAACTGTAATGAACAATATATTTAGATACAACTCAATGAATTAACTGTAAACATTAACTCTGTAACCCATTAAAGCTACAACAGTCATCTTGTGACAAGAACATGAAGAGAATAGATTGATTATTGTCCATTGGGTAGAACGGAAATGTGTCTTCTGCTTTTCCCAACACCCTGCAGTGCAGCACCCTTGGGTTGAGAGCAATTGTGGGGGGTTAAGTGCCTTGCTTAAGGGCACAATGGCAGGATATGGTACATTGGAGCCTTCCAGTTCAGTTCACCCTTGGCTTGAACCCTTGTAGTCATGGCATCACACTCATTCATTGCTCCTACAGTAGCCTAGTCCTAAAGCAGTGTTTACTGATCCTGGTCCGAGACACAAAGGGGTGTCATTTGTTGTTTTTGCCTTAGCGCTACACATCTGATTCAAATCATCAAAGCTTGAAACGTTGATCATTTAAATCAGCTGTGTAGTTAGGACAACAATAAGAATGTGCATCCCAGGACCAGGATTGAGAAACAGAGGTTGGAGAGGCAGACGAGCAGCTGGAAGGCTGTTGGTTTAAGGCCCGGGTTGGGCAACACAAAAATGGGAATGGTACTGAACTGGCAGCTGGATGGCTGCTGGTCATTGATCCCATGTACCAGCTCCTGCTATTGTGCCCTTGAGCAAGGCACCTAACCCCCCACAATTGCTCTCCATCAAGGGGCTCTGCACTGCTGCTGACCCTGTGTCTACTTGTGTGTATTTTTTGGTGTTGGGGAAAGGGAGAAAGGGCGTCTTTATCCAGCATATTGTCACACCCTGGCTATAGAGAGGCTTTTTATTCTCTATTTTGGTTAGGTCAGGGTGTGACTAGGGTGGGCAGTCTATGTTCTTTTTTCTATGTTGTTGGTTTTCTATGTGTTTGGCCTGGTGTGGTTCCCAATCAGAGGCAGCTGTCTATCGTTGTCTCTGATTGAGAGCCATACTTAGGTAGCCTGTTTTCCATTTTGAGTTGTGGGTGATTAATTTCTGTTTAGTGTGTGTTGCACCTGACGGAGCTGTTTCGGTTGTCACTTTGTTGTTTTTGCCTTTTAGTGTTCGGTTTCTATTAAATATGACGAACACTTACCACGCTGCGTTTTGGTCTTCACCTTCTTCCGACGACAGCCGTTACACATATTGTCTATCTAGAGAGGGACAGCCCTGACAACATAAACTGGTTCCCAATATAGTTTGCTCCCGAAAAAATATGTCTGTTGTTGAGCATATACTCTGCACAGGTATTTGTTGAAATACAGTGCATTCAGAAAGTATTCAGACCCCTTCACTTTTTCTACATTTTGTTACGTTACAGCCTTACTCTAAAATTGATTAAATAAAATGTTTTGCTCATCAATCTAAACACAATACCCCATAATTACAAAGCGAAAACTGTTTTTTAGATTTAAAAAACGACCGTTTGCTGTGAGACTCGAAATTGAGCTCAGGTGCATCCAGTTTTCATTGATCACCCTTGAGATGTTTCTATAACTTGATTGGAATCCACCTGTATTAAATTCAGTTGATTGTAGATGATTTGGAAAGGCACACATCTGTCTATATAAGGTCCCACAGGTGACAGTGCATGTCAGAGTAAAAACCAAGCCATGAGGTTGAAGGAATTGTCCCAGAAAAATCTGTATCTTTGAAGGTCGCCAAGAACACAGTGGCCTCCATCATTCTTAATTGGAAGAAGTTTGGAACCACCAAGACTCTTTCTAGAGCTGGCCGCCCGGCCAAACTGAGCAATCGGGGGAGAAGGGCCTTGGTCAGGGAGGTGACCAAAGCAACCATCGGGTTGATGGTCACTCTGACAGAGCTCCAGAGTTCCTCTGTGGAGATGGGAGAACCTTCCAGAAGGATAACCATCTCTGCAGTACTCCCCCAATCAGGCATGTGTGGTAGAGTGACACGACAGAAGCCACTCCTCAGTTAAAGGCACATGACAGCTCAGACCATGAGAAACAAGATTCTAGGTCTGATCAAACCAAGATGGCACTCTTTGGCCTGAATGCCAAGCATAACGTCTGGAGGGAACCAGGCACCGCTCACCTGGCCAATACCATCCTTACGGTGAAGCACGGTGGTGGCAGCATCAGGCTGTGGGGAAGTTTTCAGTCACAGGGGCTAGGAAACTAGTCAGGATCAAGGGAAATGAACAGAGCAAAGTATAGAGATCCCTAATGATCCAGAGCGCTCAGGACCTCAGACTGGGGCGCAGGTTCACCTTCCAACAGGACAATGGCCCTAAGGACACAGCCAAGACAACTCAGGAGTGACTTCAGGACAAGTCTCTGAATGTCCTTTAGTGGCCCGGCCAGAGCCCGGACTTGAACCCGATCGAACATCTCTAGACAGACCTGAAAATAGCTGTGCAGCGTCTCTCCCCATCCAACCTGACAGAGCTTGAGAGGATCTGCAGAGAATAATGGAATAAACTCCCCGAATACAGGTGTGCCAAGCTTGTGCTTCAACAAAATATTGAGTAAAGGGTCTGAATACTTATGTTAATGTGATATTTTTGCTAACATTTCAAAAAAGCTGTTTTTGCTTTGTCATTATGGGGTATTGTGTAGATTGACAATGTAATCCATTTTTGAAAAAGGCTGTAATGTAACAAAATGTGGAAAAAGTCAAGGGGTCTGAATACTTTCCGAATGCACTGTATATCATAATGTTGATGGGACACATTTCACTTTAAATATAACCCACAGACACCCAAGATGGATATGAATTGTTAGCCTAGGTAGCCGATAGTGCATGAGCACCCATACGCTATCGTCTGCCTAGGCCAAAATAATTGTCTAAAGCCAAATCGTCCTCTATGTCAATTGTCCTCATCAATATATCAAAAAAGATATACTGGACAGATATGCGTTTCACTTTCACCAAGTAGCAGTAGCTAGAAAACATTGGGCTTATGATTATGGGCTGGCACTTCAATAGATATCTAGCTAGCTAGCTTGCCTAAAGTGAAGCCTAATAATATAAAATAATGTAGCTAATTCCTCTACTTTAGTTAGTTAGCTAGCTACCTAGGTCCAATGCAGGGTTAACTTGGCAAGCCACATCAGCTTTGGGGGTATAAAGTTATAGCTAGCTATATCACTTTTGTTTGCACAGAGAGCAGCTATGGTAGCTTACCAACAATACATGGATGTAGCTGTTATTGTGTTTCACAGAATTAGCTATTCAAGTTAGCTAGTTAGAGTCGAGAGCTAGCTAGTTAGCTGCTGGCTAGCTCTTGAAAACTCTAGGTGGCATTCTGCCTTCTCCCTACAGTTCTCAGCCATTAGCTTCGCCCACGACTGCCTCATGTGAACTACAATCCCGACGTTGTGTTTTAACGTTTAGAAACATCAATAATCATTGCTTGTGATATGACTTTTGAAACATAATATGGCCCTCATCTTTCACCAGCAAGAAATAATAACTTACTGTAGCAACTTTGCACAGATCCATACAGCTATGGGTGCCTCCATCCAACGAAACTAAATTTCCGCTACACCCGATTGCTAATTAGTATAGGTATTACTCCGTCTGTTTTCCATAAACAAGCTCTGTAACATGGAGATATGGCCATACGGGGCCAATAACCCTAACCCTATCATGGTGTGTATCAATGTAACCTTTTTTTGTTTTATTATTTTTTCTTTCCGATAAGAGAGATAAGGTCCTTTTGCTTCCAATACTGTGCCGCAAATCAATCAATCAATCAAGTTTATTTTATATAGCCCTTCGTACATCAGCTAATATCTCGAAGTGCTGTACAGAAACCCAAATGACACGCTTTAGTGTTTAGATTCCGTGTCGGGGATCTCCCTCCTACAGCAGACACCTTCGTCCAATTACTTATGTGTAATGTAAAGGAATTGAGAGTCATGATCATGGGCTAGCTACTGGCTAGCTAGCAAGAGATGTTACAGCAACCCACAATCAGATGTATTTTCCTGTTGCACAAAGTTAGCTTTTTGGGTGGCATAGACCGCTTTTAACAGAATAGACAGCTTTTACTAGGCCTTCAGACACTGAGTAGAAACAGATAGATAGATAGCTAGCTAGCAGATTAGATAGACAAATAACACATTCACATTACCTGAAGTGAAATGTAGCCAGACCTTCATAGCAGTGATCCACACACATTGTTCTGTTTCAACGAAACCAACAACACAGCACTCAACCCTTCTTATTATTTTTTTTTGGGGGGGGGGGGTTTAATGGCGGTTGGCATCCAATATGTTGCATTTCCATCCCCAACTGGACTTTAATATAAATCCATTATACTTTGTGATACAAAATGGGAAAAGGGGAAAACTCACAGTGATCCTCACCCTTGACCCATCATCCTCTACTTTCTTCAATGCCTCAGCAAACTACACCCTCTGCACTACTCTGACTCTGGCCACCTCAACCTGCCTGTGTCGCACAATTTTATCCACCGAAACTACACAATCCTCTGTCCTATGCCCTCCTGCACACTTCCCACATCTTGGAATCTCCCTCCTACACACTGCTGCTACATGAACGTTGCACCTGAAACACCGCAGTGGATTCGGCACAAAAGCTCTAACAGGATAACTGATATATCCTAACATGAGTGATTCCTCTGTTTCACCACGCTAAACACTGGGCCTGCATCACACCAAACGGGGGGGCATCACAAACTCCAGGAATCTTAAACTTCAATTACTCTACCTCCAGACTTAATGCTAACCCAGAAATCACTCCTTTCAATGCCGCCCTATTCCTAAGCGCAAAGCAAGAAATAGATATTAACCTAAGTCACCGAGCGCCCGCTCCTTCTGGGCAGAAGAAACAAATATCACAAGTCCACTACAGGGTACCTTCACTGATTCAACTGCACCCAATTCCTTTCCCACCCACCCTGAAACCACAAATGGATCCGCCAAAAGGGTAGGATCCACTTTCTCCAAAAGTTTCACTTCTACTAGACCAGATTCTTCTTTATTGTGTCCATCGATGCCAGGCTCAGGGTCCGAGCTCTTCACCACACCTTCCACCTCACTTAACTTGCCCTCATTCTCTTCCATTTCACCTCCAGAAATCCACCTTCTCGTGTCCCTGTCCTAATATTCCTTTTCTCACGACTTTGCTTGTGGCCCGGTGGCAACCCGACTTAACTCCATCTCATAATCATCCAGTTCACTTCTGAAATGTGTCTTCTTCGGGCGCCAACATTTTGTGAGCATGTGCAGTGGCACAATCGTTCTCCCTTCTCTCTTGCTCTCTGAGTTGCTTCTGCTTCTTGTACCCTGTCGCTAGCTGGCCATATGAACCTCACAGGTGCACTCGAACCTCCTCCAGGAATACCGTAAGCGTCTCAGCTGCGGGAAGATCTCCAACAATTTTTCATCGATTTGCTTAATTTTACTACACACTGTCCTTCTTCCGTGGTTGGCATGCTATCTTCAAGTTTAATTCCATTAGGGTTTGCGTCCGGGCCCGGTCAGCCATGCAGGGATGGAACTCATACAGTACATGGATACTTTGCAACCCATTTAAAAGTAACCCTCTCCAGGGTATTTTTCTCTTGCCTTCACTATCCATGCTCTACCCTTGTAGTTCCATTGATTACAGTGGATGTGAGATTATTTATGGAATGCATTACTAATGCAGACATATGATGAAATTAGTATTGCCCTTGTGGGCATATGCAATGCACTTGTACATGTGGCTTGTCATTTCTACACTAAAAAAGGATTAGCAAATTCTCACACTGTTTGCTTTTTGTTGAAAAGATACTATTGGAAATAGTAAAAGCACTCACACATCTGAGGTAATTTATGTGTGTGGGAATCATTTGCTAATAACTTGAAAGATCAGTGTGTGGGTTTTTCATTTTTATTAGACAATTAGTGAGGGCAACCATGTTGAAGGATAACAAATTTGACTGCTAAGGCTACTGTACATGCCTTCATGAAATTGATTATTACAAGCCCCACTGAAATTAGGCCTTAAGGATGACAGGCACAGGAGAGAGCCATTACTAGCAAGTATCACTATCATGAGCGTGCGCAGGAATTCATATTTTAAGGTTCATTTGATTTAATTTCAAAATACAGAGCTAAATATGTTGCTTGAAATAAAGTTGCTTCATGTTATGTATCATCCTGGTGTAATGATATGCAGTTCAATGTTATCACCACAAGGTGTCAGTGCAAGCATTTGTATAGTCTAGCTTTCCTGTAAACAAACCACTAACTTAGCTAGCTCTCGTAATGTGAGGTCGAAAACACAGTACGTGACTAGCACAAGCTAGTGGTTCATTAAAGCTACAGTATGTTTCTTAATTGAAACTAAGTGGACAATACACCTGGGTAAACTATAGTTACATTTTGGAGAAAGCTGAGTGACAGATTGGTGAGGAGGGAGAGAATGGTTGATAGTGGGGTAATTAATGCTGCTAGCTAACTTTTGATGTAAACAATTTGGCCGTCAAACATTGGACTCATATGCTAGCTTCATAGGTATACTGTTGGCTACCATGAGAGAAATGCATCTATGTAGCTAGCTTGCTAACAAGGTACGCTGATTTTTCTCTACCTTCACATCATGCTAGCTCTACAGTGTTTTTTCTTCTTCTGTGCTAGCCGAATGTAACACCAGCGCAAACAGAGAATACACGTTGTCTGATGATTTTGTTTAGTGGATCTGGTATTAACAAGTCAATGTGTGTGTATAAAAGTCATTTGTTCTGTTTTTTGTTTGGATCAAGAAATACGAACTTAAGCTAGGATTTATGGCGCGCTGCAGTGCCGGATGTTACGGGGAACCTCTGTTGCGCATGCATATAGAACGTGTTATTGTTTTGACAGCTGAAAAGGTCTATATAACCCCAATGAACGCTTTTTAGCTGAAAAAGTTTTACTATTCCTACGGAAATGGAATGTGCTCTTTTGTCATGTCCGGAAGATAACATTGCGCATGGCCCTATTCCATTTCCACACTCAATACACAAGTGCAAGTTATGCTAAAAATAGGGAGAAAGGTTAGGAAAGAGGGTGAAAAATGAAAAGAGAGTAGGGTCATGAGTGAAAGGGAAAGGAGAGGTTGAAAGTAAAAAGGGAAAGGTTGATAAGTCTAATAGTGAGAGTAGTTGTATTAGTCTCTCCATTTATTTACTTTACTAGGTAAGTCATTTAGAAACTAACTCTTATTTACAATGACGGCCTAGAACAGTGGGTTAACTGCCTTGTTCATGGGCAGAACAACATATTTTAGGGGATTTGATCTGGCAACCTTTCGGTTACAGGCCCAATGCTCTAACCACTAGGCTACCTGTCACCCCATACCAACACCTTCCATTAATAACGTCTCGTTCTCTTCTCCTTACTCAAATCCCAGGGTCCTGACCGTCTCAAGTCAGTGGGTTTATATTTGCTTTTGACCTTGGTGTTTACCCACCTTTTTATTCAATTACTGCCATCACAGCAGTAAGTCTACCTTACCAGGGGCTCCAATATCTCAGACCATGAACGTACTGTAGGGAAGGAAGAGATGTCGAAGGAGAAGAACAGTATGTGCAGAGTTATGTTTGGAAACTCCTTGAAATGACAGTATCTAACCTAACACACACACATGCACACACACACCCCATTAGGCCACCTCACCTGCACCTACACATAGAGTACATTATGCTGGGAATACCAGCAAAACAAATCAAATTCCCATCTCAGTAATAAGGCAGACTGCTGTGAGATAGTTTAAATATAGCCTCTGGCTAATAAGCCTATTATTTCTGTCCAGTGAGAGCAGTGGGTCAGGCGGTCTAGTTGCTTTCCCTCTACCCCCTCACCCTCCTTTCCAGCCCCCTTCAGAACCCAGCATGGCCGCTCCAGAAAATGTGTTTTGGTAAAATTAGAAGTTGAACCACATCCTCTGTGATTTCATCTGGAGCTGGGCCCTGGGTAGTTGCACAAACAAACTGAGCCCATCTGTGGCGACACTAAGGTGCACCCTACCCTCCGTGCCTCCCCCCTGACCAAACTTGCTTCAAAGACGAAATACTACACTTTTCTACTTTAATCCTTATCCATTTAGCATTGGGCATCACAGAAAATTGTGGTATGGCTGGTTTATTACTTCCCACTTTTGAGTCCCCTGCCCATTTCATGTCTTTGGCAATGCCATAAATCGGTCTACACTCTAAAAAAAAAAAGGGTACAGTTTGGGTACAGTATTTTTCGCAGGGGTACAAAAATAGAATAATAATAATAATATAATACACATAATGTTCCTTCAGAGGTACACATACACTGAGTGTACAAAACATTAGGAACACCTTCCTAATATTGAGTTGCAACCCCTTCTGTCCTCAGAACAGCCTCAACTTGTCTGGGCATGGACTCTACAAGGTGTCGAAAGCCTTCCACAAGGATGCTGGCCCATGTTGACTCCAATGCTTTCCACAGTTGTGTCAAGTTCGCTGGATGTCCTTTGGGTGGTGGACTACTCTTGATACACATGGGAAACTGTTGAGCGTGAAAAACCCAGCAGCGTTTGTCACGTAGGTATGAATGTTTCGGGAGACAGACGCAGGAATCCGTAATAGTTTTTTTTATTGAGCCCAAATTACGGCGTGCTATGTAAAGGCACGGGGACGAAGAGCAAACAAACACGTAACAAAACACAGGGTTGAAACCCAAACAAAAGAGCAAGGAGTACCTTGAATAATTAACACATGCGCACAATGATTAACACACGGGACAAGACCAGTAATCATCTGCGCAATCCACAAGGGCACGAAAGCCCAAAACACACAGCACAGATACTCACACGCACCAACAGACATTATAACAATAATGGAAAGCCCAATATAAACCAAAGGGCACATATATACAAATACTAATCAGTGGTAATAGGATACAGGTGTGCGTGATGAAAGTTCCGGAGGGATCCGTGACAGCGTAGCAGACACACTCAAACCGGTGCGCCTGGCACTTACTACCCCACCCCATTCAAAGGCACTTCAATATTTTGTCTTGCCCATTCATCCTCTGAATGGCACACAATCCATGTCTCAATTGTCTCAAGGCTTAAAAATCCTTATTGAACCTGTCTCATCCCCTTCATCTACACTGATTGAAGTGGATTTAACAGGTGACATCAATAAGGGATCATAGCTTTCACCTGGATTCATGGTCATTCTATGTCATGTTTTCTACACAGTGTAAACTCACATGGTATTGTGCAGTACCTTTCAGGGTACATGTACGGATAATCTGTCATGGATCCTTCCGGAACTTTCATTACGCACACCTGTCCCCTATTCCCACCGATTAGTACTTGTATAAGTGTGCCCTTTGGTTTCCATTGGGCTGTCGATTATTGTTACAATGTCCGTTGGTGCGTGTGCGGTGCTGTGCTGGGCGCAGATGATTTCGGGTCTCATCCCGTGTGTTAATCCTTGTGCGCTTGTGTTATTTATTCGAGGTACTCCTCGCTCTTTTGTTTGGGTTTCAACCCTGTGTTTTTGTATAATGTTTGTCTGGTCTTCGTCCCCATGCCTTTACACGGCACACCATAATTTGGGTACAATAAAAAAAAACATTACGCATTCCTGCACCTGTCTCCCGAATCATTTATACCAGCGTGACATAATCTAGTATAATGGTACATTTTTATACCCAATATTTTGAATATAAAGTTAAAATCATCACACTCTCAAAAACCTTGTCCATCATTATCATATTTTCCAGCATGCTCTATTGCAGTTAGATTTTTTGAATTGTTTTTTTAATGTGTTTGTTTTTGCATGTACATTGATTGATTGAGCTTATGCTACACAAAGATAGATCTAAACTAATCCAATCTGTGCGAAGTTGGATTTATTGCAGCCATTACTGAGATGTTTTTTTGTTCTTAACTGACTTGCCTAGTTAAATAAAGGTAAATGGTTGTTCTAGTTTAGATTGTTTATGTAGTCTAATTTCTCAATATCCCATATGCTGGCAGTCATTTTAAATGCGGGTTGCGGGTGATTAAAAGTACATATTTTGGGATATCTTAACTCTGGATGGATTCCAATAGGAATTACATATCACATTGCAAGCCAGCATAATGTAACTTGCCCGATGTGGCCTGCAAACCAGGAGTTTCAGACCACTTTGTTAGGGTAAAACTACTATAGGCTGTCAAAATAATATTTTTATAATAACTCAGTCCATCTTTCAACTTACTCTTGAGAGTTGTAATAATAGAAATTTGGTGGTGCATCATCAGTTTTCCTCTGTTATGACAGTCATTGCTCACCTTTAAACTTGTCAGGAATGTCCAGATCAACTAAGCCCATGTCAACTAATGTTTTTTAGCTAGGTTTTCAGCCCATAGATTTTGTTGTAATGTTTCAGTCACTCAAATATCACATGAATTAAACACAGCAAAATGTATTGCAAGAAAATGACCTAAAAATTTACAAAATGTTCTTGGCACCCCATGACAAAATGGGTAGAATTGCAGGAAATAAGCTTTAAACCTGCACATTTTTCTCTCCACCAACAAGGGGTATGAACAGTTTGTGTCATGAACAGTGCTTGTGCCCATAATAGACATAGACATAGCGTGTGCAACAGGTAAGCGGGTTGTTCCCCAATGCTGGAAGGTGGGCATGAGTGAAAACGTTTGGGAACCCCTGCCCTAAAAAGGCAAATTAGTACCTTTTCTTAAGGTATGATTTTGTACCTGTACTATCTTGTCCCCTAAACTACACTATTGGCTCTTTTAAGATACGAACTGCAAGGGTACTATTATGTACCTACAACTAAAGGCACAAATGACATGCCTTACAGGGTACCACTACAGTGACAAGTGTTTGTACCCCTTTAAGAACAAACCTAAACATGTATTTCTGAGAGTGTATTATACAGAGTGTCCTGGTACCCTAGTGTTGGCTATGCCCTAGTGCCCTGGCGCCGAAGACGTGGATGTCGATTATGGAAGCCCCCATCACCTCTCTGATTCAGAGAGGGTTGGGTTAAATGTGGAAGACACATTTCAGTTGAATGCATTCAGTTGTACAACTGACTAGGTATCCCACTTTCCCTTTCCCTTTTCGCTATTCTGAATAAGCTGTCCCAGTGCCCTTCCTGTCTGTCTACACTCAGTTTACTTTTTGTCTGAGGTAACTCAGTGACTGGCCAGTTCTTTAACTGCCTGTGGAATAATAATATCTCTCCTTTCCTCTCTCAGCTATCATCACTCTTCCTTTTCTTTTCTCTCTTTTTCCTCTCTCCTCTCTCCTGTCTTTGCTATTCTACCACTGTTCTTCACACACACACACACACACACACACACACACACACACACACACACACACACACACACACACACACACACACACACACACACACACACACACACACACACACACACACACACACACACACACACACACACTGACATCAGCTCAACTGGCAAAGAGACCTGAATGGTCTTTTAAAGGTACGGTGCTCAGAATTAGACTCTTAGACTGAATGGAACTGTAGTTGACTGAATGGGAGGAATGGTAATGACCTTCTGGAACGAAGGAAAAAATGTGCAATTTCTAATGAGGTGGCACGTACCCTTTCCTGTGATTTTAAAGTAATATAGTGAGACACAGGCCATTGTTAACTGCATCACCTGTACACCTGGAAACACAGGGTTAGAAAAGGATTGTCTATGGGAACTTTGGGCTGATGGTAAAAGCTGGGAAGATGTGTCCCTCAGGTCCATGGTGTATCTTCTTTTGACAGTGATTTCCATGGAAGAGAAGAGGCCTTTGTCAGGTCAACTACCGCTACCCTAGCTATCATGTATAGTCCTGTGTAGTATACAGTGCCTTGCAAAAGTATTCATCCCCCTTGGCGTTTTTCCTATTTTGTTGAATTACAACCTGTAATTTAAATACATTTTTATGTGGATTTCATGTAATGGACATACACAAAATAGTCCAAATTCGTAATGTGAAATGAAAAAAATATCTTGTTTAAAAAATAAAAAAAAACGGAAAAGTGGTGCATGCATACAGTGGGGAGAACAAGTATTTGATACACTGCTGATTTTGCAGGTTTTCCTACTTACAAAGCAGGTAGAGGTCTGTAATTTTTATCATAGGTACACTTCAACTGTGAGAGACGAAATCTAAAACAAAAATCCAGAAAATCACATTGTATGATTTTTAAGTAATTAATTTGCATTGTATTCACCCCCTTTCCTATAAAGCCCCTAAATAAAATCTGGTTCAACCCATTACCTACAGAAGTCACATAATTAGTTAAATAAAGTCCACCTGTGTGTAATCTAAGCATCACATGATCTGTCACATGATCTCAGTATATATACACCTGTTCTGAAAGGCCCCAGATTCTGCAACACCACTAATCAAGGGGCACCACCAAGCAAGCGATACTATTAAGACCAAGGAGCTCTCCAAACAGGTCAGGGACAAAGTTGTGGAGAAGTACAGATCAGGGTTGGGTTACAAAAAAATATCAGAAACTTTGAACATCCCACGGAGCACCATTAAATCCATCATTAAAAAATGGAAAGAATATGGCACCACAACAAACCTGCCAAGGGAGGGCCGCCCACCAAAACGCACGGACCAGGCAAGGAGTGCATTAATCAGAGAGGCATCAAAGAGGCCAAAGATAACCCTGAAAGAGATACAAAGCACCACAGCGGAGATTGATTGTAGTATCTGTCCATAGGACCATTTTAAGCCGTACACTCCACAGAGCTGGGCTTTACGGAAGAGTGGGCATTGCTTAAAAGAAAAAAAGCAAACACATTTGGTGTTTGCCAAAAGGCATATGGGAGACTCCCCAAACATATGGAAGAATGTACTCTGGTCAGATGAGACTGGAATTTTTGGCCATCAAGAAAAACGCTATGTCTGGCGCAAACTCAACACCTCTCAAAACCCCGAGAACACCATCCCCACAGTGTAGCATGGGGGTGGCAGCATCATGCTGTGGGGATATTTTTCACCGGCAGGGACTGGGAAACTGGTCAGAATTGAAGGAATGATGGATGGCGCTAAATACAGGGAAGTTCTTGAGGGAAACCTGTTTCAGTCTTCCAAAGATTTGAGACTGGGACAGAGGTTCACCTTCCAGCAGGACAATGACCGTAAGCATACTGCTAAAGCAACAATCGAGTGGTTTAAGGGGAAACATTTAAGTGTCTTGGAATGGCCTAGTCGAAGCCCAGACCTCAATCCAATTGAGAATCTGTGGTATGACTTAAAGATTGCTGTACACTAGCGGAACCCATCCAACTTGAAGGAGCTGGAGCAGTTTTGCCTTGAAGAATCGGCAAAAATCCCAGTGGCTAGATGTGCCAAGTTTATAGAGACATACCCCAAGAGACTTGTAGCTGTAATTGCTGAAAAAGGTGGCTTTGCAAAGTATTGACTTTGGGGGGTGAATAGTTATGCATGTTCAAGTTTTTTTTTTTATCGTCTTTTTTCTTGTTTGTTTCACAATAAAAAATATTTTGCATCTTCAAGTGGTAGGCATGTTGTGTAAATCAAATGATTCAAACCCCCCAAAAATCTATTTTAATTCCAGGTTGTAAAGCAACAAAATAGGAAAAATGCCAAGGGGGTGAATGCTTTCGCAAGCCACTGTATAGGGGAGGTAATGACACAGGGGATTGAGTCCAGGTGAGTCCAATAATTGCTGATGCGCATGACGGGGGAAGGCAGGTGTGCGTAATGATGGTGGCAGGAGTGCATAATGCTGGGGAGCCTGGTGCCTTCGAACGCCAGGGAGCAGGAGCAGGCGTGACACTACCTTCTATCTAAGGGCGCCGCTCGGCGTCCCACCTGGGCGAGTCTGACGGGCCAGCCGAGGCCTGGGCGCTAGACCAGCCAGCAGGGGTGTGACAGCCCGATGAACCAGCAGGGGCGTGGGAGCCTGGCGATCCGGCTGAGGTGTGGGAGCCTGACGACCCGGTTGAGGCATGACAGCCTGATGATGTCGCTGGAACGTGGGAGCCTGATGAGCCTGCTGAAGCATAGACGCCTGGCGAGCTGGATGATGCGTAAAACCCTGGCGATCAGCCTGATGTGGGATGGGCGCCTGCCGAGCCAACCGGGACAAGAAAACCTCTCAAGCCAGCTAGGGCGTGGAAGCCCGACGAGCTGACATAGGCACCCGCGGTTCCATCGGCGGTGGCCCCCGGACCCGCCGTCACCACCAACCGGAAAACCAGCACTTCCCGATTCTTCGTATGTTGGCTTCAGGATTCTGTAAGGACCAACGCTTGAGAAGAGAAGCAGGTACGGGGAGTAGAACATTTAATATGGAACAGACATCAAACAGGACAGAGACAGCGTCAGAACTGAGTATGCAAAGACAAACAAACATTAATCCTGAAGCCGGGAACAGAGCTTGGGAACAGACAGATATATGGGAGGTAATGACAGAGGTGATTGAGTCCAGATGAGTCCAATAATTGCTGATGCGCGTGACGTGGGAAAGCAGGTGTGCGTAATGATGGTTGCAGGAGTGCGTAATGCTGGGGAGCCTGGCGCCTTCGAGTGCCAGGGAGGGGGAGCGGGAGCAGGCATGACACTAAGTTAACCTGCCTAAATGACTACCGACCCGTAGCACTCACGTCTGTAGCCATGAAGTGCTTTGAAAGGCTCGGCATGGCTCACATCAACACCCTAGACCCACTCCAATTTACATACCGCCCCAACAGATCCACAGATGATGCAGTCTCTATTGCACTCCACACTGCCCTTTCACACCTGGAGAAAAGGAACACCTGTGTGAGAATGCTATTCATTGACTACAGCTCAGCATTCAACACCATAGTGCCCTCAAAGCTCATCACTAAGCTATGGACCCTGGGACTAAACACCTCCCTCTGCACCTGGATCCTAGACATCCTGACGGCCGCCCCCAGGTGGTAAGGGTAGGTAACAACATTAACACATACTCCCTGTTCACTCATGACTGCATGGCCAGGCACGACTCGAACACCATCAAGTTTGCTGATCTGGTCTGATCACCGACAAAGACAAGACAGCCTATAGGGAGGAGGTCAGAGACCTGACCGTGTGTGGCAAGGACAACAACCTCTCCCTCATGGTGTTCAAGACAAAGGAGATGATTGTGGACTAAACGAAAAGGAGGACCGAGCACACCCCCATTCTCATCGACGGGGCTGTAGTGGAGCAGGTTGAGAGCTTCAAGTTCCTTGGGGTCCACATCACCAACAAACTAACATGGTCCAAGCACACCAAGACAGTTGTGAAGTGCGCACGACAAAACCTTTTCCCCCTCATGAGACTGAAAAGATTTGGCATGGGTCCTCAAATCCTCAAAAGGTTCTACAGCTGCACCATCGAGAACATCCTGATGAGTTGCATCACTGCCTGGTATGGCAACTGCTCGGCCTCCGACCGCAAGGCTCTACATAGGGTAGTGCGTATGGCCCAGTACATCACTGGGGCCAAGCTTCCTGCCATCCAAGACCTCTGTACCAGGTGATATCAGAGAAAGGCCCTAAAAATTGTCAAAGACTCCAGCCACCCTAATCATAGATTGTTCCCTCTGCTACCGCACGGCATGCGAGTCTAGGTCCAAGAGGCTTCGAAACATCTAATCAAATGGCTACCCAGACTATTTGCATTGCCCCCCCCCCCCATCTTTGACTCTCTGTTATTATCTATGCATAGTTACTCTACCTAGATGTACATATTATCTGAATTACCTCGACTAACCGATGCCCCCACACATTGAATCCGGTATCCCCTGTATATAGCCTCGCTATTTTTATTTTACTGCTACTCTTTAATTATTTGTTGCTTTATTTCTTTTTTTATTTCTTTTTTTATTTCTTTTTTTTCTTAACTGCATTATTGGTTAAGGGCTTGTAAGTGAGCATTTCACTGTAAGGTATTCACCTGTTGTATTCGGCGCATGCGACAAATACAATTTTATTTTATTTTATTTGATACATGGTGGAAATGAGAGGATGTAACGTCTCTGTCCTCCACACTGTGTGTGTGTGTGTGTGTGTGTGTGTGTGTGTGTGTGTGTGTGTGTGTGTGTGTGTGTGTGTGTGTGTGTGTGTGTGTGTGTGTGTGTGTGTGTGTGTGTGTGTGTCATAAAAGGATGAGTAAGGAGATGGTTGTGCAGTACAATCCCCATGCTAGCAGACACACTGGGGAGAGAAGGCCTCTGCATTAACAGGCTCCTCTCAAGGGTAGGCCTATCCATCAGCCCTGATTGCCTAGCTGTGTGGTTTAGAATGGAATCACAGCATACACCACACACACCCTTTGTCAATTGGGGCCATATACTGTATACATTAAAAAGGCTTTGAGACTATTCAGGCCTCAACACACCCGCACACACTTATTCTTCTCTAGATAATATATGGCCACATACACACATGAACACACGCACAGACACATTCTGGACTACATAGGGGCCACAGCACTCCTCTGGGGCAACCTAAATATTGTATCTTGGATCTCCTCTAAGTTGGACTCCTTAGTTCGGCAGTGTTATTTCATATGCTGTGGTTATGTGGATCATCTCCATTCAACACATCCACAGAGATCTTTCTCAGCCCTGCCTGACACAGTGGGAACGCACTTGCACACACACACACAGCCCACCCAGAGACACACACCGCAAGATTGACAAAACATGCAAATATCTGCTCAATCTATCCATCTCAATACCCCTCTGTGTCTTTTTCACTTGCATATGAAGACGGACGATTAACACGAGGGACCCCTGAGCTTCAATCCAAGGTTTTCTATTTGAATGATAATCCTTCAGAAAAGAGATGCATTGTTTTCCAAAGGGGGACCACAGGGGGACCCTAGATTCAGTAGAAAATGTTAATGAACTTGAGAGGTTTAGCACCATGCTGACCATAAAGTCATTGAAGCGTGAAATGGGAGGACGAGTTTCCGGCATAACCCTCTCTTGCCCCCCCCCCCCCCCCCATACCCTCCCTAATGATGTCCTGACCTGAGGAGGGGTGGAGGTGGGTGGGGGGGGGGGACCTGGACAGAGCGTCCTGTCCTGCTTGCTGGCCCGCCATGGCGCAAAACAACAGCTGAAATGGCTTACAGATGTGGCCTGACTAATAAATTATTTGTGAAGTCAGCAGTCGCTGGGGGTGGATAGGGCCTGCTGGAGAGCTTAGGGGGTTGTTTGCACCGTGTGTGTGCGTGCGTGTGCGTGTATGGACATGGCTGTGTGTGTCTTCTCTGGGACTTTGTAAAAGTGTAACCGATTTAGCTGCTGCTTCCTCTGATTTATCGAACACTTGCAACTTTTTTTCTGTCGCGCTACAGAAACGCTATATGACTTGGGAAACGAGCTAACTTCCCAGCATTGCTGTCGTGCGACCAAACCGCCGAGTCTGAACGTCCTTAATATAAAACAGTTTGTTTTTGTAGCTGAGGCACTTCTTCAGCATGACTTATGTTTTTCCATAACATATTTTCCATTCAGGCCTAATGAATGATATTCAATTATCCATTCTTTAATTTAATGACATGTACAGTACTGAAAACAATCCAGGTCATATGTCTTTTTCACAAGTACAAAAGCCCTTTTCCCACTAGGGATTTAGACCTTTAGCACTCAGATTACAAGTCTGGTACACTTAACACCCTACATACACACACGCACACACACACACACACACACACGCACCCACACACACACACACACACACCCGCACGCACGCCCACACACACACACACACACACACACACAACCTTACTCACACATTACTCAGACACCACTCAAACCCAGTGTTCAAACACCCTGCCTGCACACAATGGGCCTGTTTGCACTCAGGCTTTGGAGAAAGGGAATGCTGTGGTTTTTCAGAACCCAACTGCAACACCAAATCGTGTGTGCCAAGATGTTGGATTGCCTGGTTTCCCTCACACCCCTAACAGAGATGTAATCAGCAACCCTAGTACTCACACTAGGGTGCACACACACACGCTGGCATGCACACTAATGTACACACACACAGACACACACACTGGCATACAAAACCGATACACACACACAAACACACACACAGAGAGAGAGAGAGAGACACACACACACCCACACAAACACACACACTGCCTCGCTCCCTCTGTAAGCCTGTCTGTGAGTGAGTGTGAGGTGCTTATGTAAAGGCTGTCCGTGGAGAGAAAAGCCTTGGTGACATTAAACATCAGCAGCAGGGAACGGGCTGTGTAAACAATGGCTTGGAGAGGAGGAGGCCGAGCGTTCAAACTCCACACTCACCCCATCAGCCTGGGATCAGCTTTGTTTATCAGAGGCAGGGGTTAGGAGAGAGTGAAGGAGAGAGAAAGATAGGGGAGGGAGAAGGGTACGGAGTTTGACAGTGTGTGAGCGAATGACATTGAGAGATTGAGACAGGTTAGAAGGTAGGAGATGGTGAAAGAAAGAGAGACTGAATGGCAAACAGAGGCATTGGAGGGATGATTAATGTTCCTCAGATATGAAAAGATAAAAGAGCAATTCACTCTGTTCTGTTCTGGAAGTCCCCTCCACATCGGTGTCAAACGTGATACCTAATCTAGACTCAGGGTTCAATAACAATTCCAACACCAGCCCTTACAGATCACTATTTAGGCTTAAAGCCTCCTCCTTGATTATCTCTGATGTAAAATCAAAATCAAATGTTATTTGTCACATACGCGTGTTAAGTAATTGCTGGTGTAGCGAAATGCTTGTGTTTCTAGCTCTAACCGTGCAGTGATATCTAACAGTAATATCTAACAATTTCACAACAATACACACAAATCTAAAGTAAAGGGATGGAATTAAGAATATATGAATATTGGGCGAGCAATGTCAGAGAGATGGGTGAAATGGGGAAACGGCGTGTGTCTGTCTGCATGTGTGTGTGTGTGTGTGTGTGTGTGTGTGTGTGTGTGTGTGTGTGTGTGTGTGTGTGTGTGTGTGCGCGCGCACATACACGCGTGTGTGTCTTCTCCAAAAGTGTGTGAGCTAGTAGGCCTCAGTGCCTGATATCCCAACACTCAGCTGAATGGAATGTCCCCGAGGCTCCAGCTGGGCTGAAGTCACCTGTTGGCTGTTGTTTGATACTGATTTGAGGACGAAGCTGGAACACTCTTCAGGCTCATGATGACACTGCTCTGTGCTTTTTCACGCACACACACACACACACACACACACACACACACACACACACACACACACACACACACACACACACACACACACACACACACACACACACACACACACACACACATTCACCTTCGTTTGAAAAAAAGGAATTCCAGAAAAATACAAACAACATAGTCGAGATCAATCATTTTCAGTTTCTTTTATCGAATGAAAACGGATATTTATGGACTGCTAGATTGCGTTGTCGTTTGAAATGACTTGAATGAAAAGGAGCACAGCTAAGCTTCATGCCTTAGAAATGGATCTACTGCAGACGGATGCTGAGCATGAATGTATATTTACTCATGATCCCGGCCTCGACTCTCAAAGCGTACTGATTTAGAATCCGTTTTCCCCTTTCAGATCACAAAGAACATGATTATATGGACAGGGGGACCTGATCCTAGATCAGCAGCAATCTTACTCTGAGAAGCTTTAGAAATACAGGTCTATGAACTAGTATTTTTGAAGCAGCAGGTTATAGTTTTAGTCTTCATTGGTGCTTGCTACCACACTGGCCAACCTGATCCTGTATTCCCTCAGGCCTGGCACAGTAGCTCACAACAGGTCAAGTGCACTCTACCCTTTCTGCAGGGCAGCGTGCAGGCTCAAGCAGTAGAATAGAAAATGTGTGCCTGTGTGTCTGCGTTTGTGTGTACGTACATGCGCGTGTGCGTATGGCTCCGATAACATCTCCCAATCACGAAGCCTTCCTCTTTCTAGTTGCTCCTCCGGTCGAGTCAGAACCAGAGAGAGACAGGAAATTGCGGTGGAATTTGGAGTTTATTACAACCGAGCCAGTTCAAAGGAAAGCCAACAAAAGAATCATACAAATCTGTACATTTATTAGGCTGGAATCCCTCTCGGAGCATACATCACTGCTGCTCTGAATTCTCTTATACCCCAGCACAGCAATCACAATATGAGCTCATAAATCAGCCTTGGTCTCCCCCTCAGGAATACAGCCCAGCAATAAAGTCTGATAGGAACTCTGATAGAACTAGTCACAGATGTCTGTTTCTCGACTTATTTCTCTGCTCATCTTATTGGAACCAATGTAAAGTGAGGCAATGAAAGCATTGACAGCCAGGCCAATACTGGAGGCCCAACTCTACTGTATGTGGATGGCTCTTTTGTGCATACAATCTGCACCTAGAGCCGCTGGCACGCAGCACAGACTTACACGAGATAGAGGGTAGTCAGGTTTAAGAGTTACAGGAGTTTTAGTAAGTGTACATGGGACACACATACACACACACAACACGCACACAGCCATACACTGTTTTGTAGAATCTTGATGGCAAAGAAAGTGGACACTGCTGCTGTCCTGTTGCCTATTGAAAGTGAAGCCTAGTCATGGAGAGGTGCGACACACACACACACACACACACACACTGCCATACACACTACCACACACGTTGCCACACACACACACGCACACACACACACACACACACACACACACACACACACACACACACACACACACACACACACACACACACACACACACACACACAAATACAACATGTAGCTCTCCTGTTGTTGATGGTCCAGCAGGTTTTCCAGACATAATAAACCGTGTGTTTGCATTGCCAGACCAGTGAAGCAAGGGAATATGTTCTCCCTTTCCTCTGCTTTCTATCCAACTCTCTCTCCTAATAGGTACTCAGCTATCAAAGGGTTAATCCTAATCCCCAGAGTCCTTACACACACAGGGGCTCTTTGTTTCACTGGGCAGAATGTTTTTTTTGTTCACAGATATAGTCTTAAAGAGAAGAAAGACTTAAATCGTGTCAGTGGTCAAATATTTGAAATGTGCTTATTTGAAAAGAGTTCTCCGCACTTCAAATGAAATGTTCTGAGGGCTCTAATGTAATCTGTAAAGGATAAGGTGATTTGATGGTGGTGTGTGGATGGGGCCTTGGTTCATTAATGAGTTGCGTGTGTTATTTGTGAACATGTAGCGCCGATCTCCTGCTCAAATCCTCGTGTTGTCTGACTCCGCGCCATGGAGGTGACGTTAGATCATAGTACAAGGGTTCAGAGACTGAGAATATAACGCTTTACTACTAAGCCATATGAAATAAAACCGGATCCCAAATCCAATGCAGGTTGAGTGCACAAGCGATGATTGAGTGACTATTATGATTCTTTTTAATCTTCCCTAATAGTTAGTTCAAATCTATAAAAGATAACTTTATATGTCACAGTAATTGCTGTAGTTTGTTTTTGCCAGAAAATGTGTATATCCCTTGTCTGAGTCACCTATACCCTGGGGTTCTAAAACATCCAGGTTGACTGCTGCCTTCTTAGCAGACACGGCGCACATCCAGGCAAAACAAAAGCACTCTTCTGTGTTCAAAATAATATGAATTACAGTACACATTGTATTGTTGCCATCCGACTTTGCCATTCAAGTCTGACAATACCTTTTTAGTCACTCACTAGTTCAAGTGTGGTTTCTCTATTCAGAGGGCCAAGGAGTGGCAGCCAGGCCCAGAAGTCACAGAGTCCACAGTACCACGGTGTCTTTGTCATTTCCTTTAAGGCCAGCGGAGAGGTGCTCGCTGTGTGGAACAAGACTGGGTCTTCCCCCTGTCCAAACTTGTTCAGGAGTTTATCTTGCTGTGTACCAGGAAGTTGCTCCATTCTTAGGGAGAAACCACCCAGTTTGTTTGTTGCTGTCCGCCTTACAGGCACTGGCAAAGCACACACACACACAGCCTACAGAGCCAGGGTCACTGTCACACACAGCCAATTGGGGTTGAGAGTTACCCTTTAACATCAATCCCTGTGAAGGGTATGGCATAGTGATTCATCAGTTGTAAAAACGGTTTTATATGGGCTATGATGATGGGACCAGAGTTTTTCTAACAGGTCACATCAGTTAAAAAAAAACTCCTGGAAAAACTCCTGGCCCTAGGGATGAATTATATTTTCAAGCTAGGAGGGGTACCGTTACACAGACAAAGTGACAACTGCGATTAGACAATAGAACTGACATGGCTGAGTTTAGTTTATGCAGGGTTGCATCGTGTAGTAGACCTATGTGTCTGGAATTAAAAAGTAAACACGGTCAAGCATATCATGACTACTTATTTGTCGATCATTTTGGATTGAAAAGGCCTACATAGCCTAGCTAACCGAAGCTTGAAAATCAACCAAATTTGATCACATTCACATTTTCTCATAAGACAAATAAATTGTTTTAGGCTATAAATGCGTAATGTTACCACTTCGTTCCCTTGGCCAGGTGGGGCAGGGTGCATAGGTAGGCTACAGTTGATCAGACTGAAAAATGGTCTTGTTTTCATCCCATTCAGCATATCAGATTGCTAATGTTTAGCCTTATGCTGTTACAACATTTCTGTAAAGAGTTTTTGCTTGTGTCTGTCAGGAGGGACTTATTTTCCAGTTTGCTAAATAAATATCGGAGGGAAGTGAGAGCGCGTTCTGCTTTTTTGTAGAGGTGTGTCACGTTTTACGTGAATCTGATTGGTCAAGACACACACCCACACACAGTCCTTGGCACTCTGACAACAGCTGGTGCATGATATCTAAGGAAGTCTTGAGGTTTTGCTCTTAGGTAAAGTGTCTCATGATAAGCTGTAGACCACACTATCTACCTGGAGAGTTTTCATCTGTATTTTTTGTAGCTGTCTACATACCACCACAGACCGATGCTGGCACTAAAACCGCGCTCAATGAGCTGTATACCGCCATAAGCAAACAGGAAAACGGTCATCCAGATGCGGAGCTGCTAGTGGCCGGGGACTTTAATGCAGGGAAACTTACATCTGTTTTACCAAATTTCTATCAGCATGTTAAATGTGCAACCAGAGGGAAAAAAATTCTAGACCACCTTTACTCCTCACACAGAGACAAGTACAAAGCTCTCCCTCGCCCTCCATTTGGCAAATCTGACCATCATTATATCCTCCTGATTCCTGCATACAATAAAACATTAACTCTGTCTAAAACAGTGACTCTGTCTATAAAAAGTGGTCAGATGAAGCAGATGCTAAACTACAGGACTGCTTTGCTAGCACAGACTGGAGTATGTTCCGGGATTCTTCCGATGGCATTGAGGAGTACACCACATCAGTCACTGGTGCATCGAGGACGTGCATCGAGGACGTCCCCCCCACAGTGACTGTGAGTAGATACCCCAACCAGAAGCCATGGATTACAGGCAACATTCGCACTGAGCTAAAGGGTAGAGCTGCCGCTTTCAAGGAGCGGGACTCTAACCCGGAAGCTTATAAGAAATCCCGCTATGCCCTCCGACGAACCATCGAACAGGTAAAGCATCAATGCAGGACTAAGATCGAATCGTACTACACCGGCTCCGACACTCGTCGGATGTGGCAGGGTTTGCAAACTATTACAGACTACAAAGGGAAGCACAGTCGAGAGCTGCTCAGTGACACAAGCCTAACAGACGAGCTAATTAAATTCTATGCTCGTTTCGAGGCAAGAAACACTGAAACATGCATGAGAGCATCAGCTGTTCCGGATGACTGTGTGATCACGCTCTTCGCAGTCGATGTGAGTAAGACCTTAAAACAGGTCAACATTCACAAGGCCACAGGTCCAGACGGATAACCAGGACGTGTACTCCGAGCATGCGCTGACCAACTGGCAAGTGTCTTCACTGACATTTTAAACCTCTCCCTGTCTGAGTCTGTAATACCAACATGTTTCAAGCAGACCACCATAGTCTCTGTGCCCAAGAACACTGAGGTAACCTGCTTAAATGACTATCAACCCGTAGCACTCACGCCTGTAGCCATGACATGCTTTGAAAGGCTGGTCATGGCTCACATCAACACCATTAATCCAGAAACCCTAGACCCACTCCTAATTGATTACCACACCAACAGATCCACAGATGATGCAATCTCTAATGCACTCCACATTGCCCTTTCACACCTGGACAAAAGGAACACCTATGTGAGAATGCTATTCATTGACTACAGCTCGGC
Organism: Salvelinus namaycush; assembly: GCF_016432855.1. Lineage (NCBI taxonomy): Eukaryota > Metazoa > Chordata > Actinopteri > Salmoniformes > Salmonidae > Salvelinus > Salvelinus namaycush. The sequence goes on along the minus strand of NC_052310.1, from coordinate 38,228,560 downwards.
GTTCAACACCATAGTGCCTTCAAAGCTCATCACTAAGCCAAGGACCCTGGGACTAAACACCTCCCTCTGCAACTGGATCCTGGACTTTCTGGCCGGCCTCCCCAAGTTGGTAAGGGTAGGTAACAACATATCCGCCACACTGATCCTCAACACTGGGGCCCCTCAGGGGTGCGTGCTAGGCTACCTTCCGCCCCAGTAGTTTGATCATGATGGAAATAAACAGATGAGGTGAAGCAGATTGTATTTCTGACATGTATGTGAATAAGATTATCCTACAACACTGAACCAAATAGAAACAGTTGACCCTTGCAGATACAAACAGTTGACCCATGTCCTCTCTTTTTTCTTCACGCACACGCGAGCGCGCGCGCACACTGCTAGCTGACAATGGTTGAGGAGAAGGAAGATGATGAAGATGTACCCAGACAGATAGGTATCGTCTGGAAACATGGAAATGGATATGTATTCACAGACATGGATAGCAATTCACGCATGTGCATGCACGTATGCAGGCACACATACACACACACACACACACACACACACACACACACACACGGAAGTACTCACAGAAGCACACACAAACACTCACACTAACAAGATTAGCATAACCACAATTACTTATGTGGGAGAATCCTAAATCAGCCTCTGATCCCTACCCTGTGTGTTTGTGTGTGTTAGGAGGATCCTGTAGCGCATCCTGGAGGAGTACCACACTCTGCCCACTGGGCACGTTGGTTCAACGTAATTTCATTGAAATTACATGGAAACAACGTTGATTCAACCGGGCTGTGCCCAGTGGGTAGTGAGATAAAAGAATGTATTTGTTTGTCTCTCTCCATGTGCACTAGTGCTCTCGCCTGGAGGAGCTGTTTTAATTAGCCCTGAGTTATGGGGCCGATGGGGCCCTATCAGCAGTGCATGAAGCGGCTATGTTTATTCTACAGTTTGTGCTCATAACGATAGCGCGGGTCAATAAAGGTTTCATCGCCCCCGTGCCACTGGAGAACAGACTGACAGCGAACACTGATAGCGAAGACCAGTGGTGGAGGAGGAGAGGTGTACTGGAGAAGGATGGGCTGGAGGACTGGATGGGTGATAAGACTTCCACTTACCGTAAAGGCCTCCTGCTTCATTCGGTGCCACTCCCCTGTTAGGCAACCAGTGTCAGAACCATTTTCCTGTCTTCAGCACCAAATGTTACGAAAGAAAATAACTAGTTGGGGCTAAACCCACTCTACAGAACAACTCTCATCACAAACGTGTCTCAGAATGTTGGTGGTGTTAAACACAATAACAACAAGCCGTACAGGATATACTGTACATGACAGCCTTTGGTAGTTTGTTGGAAAAGGGTTTGGGGACAGACATATAGGTCTAACATGTTACGATCAGAAGCCAGCCGCTCCCGGAGTCCTGACCCGCTTTCCCGTTCCACTGCCGGCTCCCTCGGCCACTAGGCCCTAACTGGAGCTGAATGCAGCTCGCCTTAATTGAACAAGGAGTCATCTGGAAGAACTTTAAACATCGTTCCAACAATCTGCCAAGATGTCTTTCTACTGTCAAGAAAATAAATCTAATGCGCAAGCTGCACTGGATGTAATGGGGCGCAGCAATCAGTGATCAGTACTTTCAGGTGTGTGTGCAGCCGTATTGATCCTTTGCGAACAGGAGCGTCATGCACCCAGAATTTTAGAGGGCGCACAAAGTACGTGAGGATGTAGTTTGCTTTTTTTGAACTCCTGAAGCAGCCTTTTCCTGCAATCTAGAGCAAAAGTCACTATGCCTAATTCTATTTGTCTGCTAGGTTATCTAAGCATAGCTCTTTAGCTGTTCAATTGTCTTTTAATGAGGTTGTCATTCTCAATGTAGCATGCCTAGGATATTACATCCACATTACAACCCAGTACATGGGATCATAACACACATCATCCATACATGCACATATCATGGCTTCATAATTATTGCACAAATATCATGATATTATCATAAGGTGCCAGATTGCAGTATTTTTTTCTGTGCATCTAAGTATACCTCTTGAGCCGTCTGTATCCTCCTGACTGCTGGTCTTTTTTTTTTTAAGAAAGATATTTCTCTGCTAAAATTGGGGTAAAAGATTGAAAGGAATGTGAGACTTATTCAGCCCTAACTATTTAGTAATTGCTTGCTTTTCTAAAGTCTAGAAACCTTGCCAGCAGGCATGCCAGCTTAAATAGTTAGACAATCAACTCCAACTTGATTGACAGCATGAAATGGCTTGGTAGCTAGTTATGAGGTTAGGAGATGGGGAACCTGTAGCTGGCTAGCTAAAGTCAACTTCATCAAATTGCTACGTGGCTAGTATTACAGAGAAGCAAACAAACATTTTCATTTGATTTATTCATCCATCAAGAAGGAATCAATAGGCTACGTAGCTTGATCAAATTCCCCGTCAGCTAAAATCAAATCAAACGCTGTGTGTCACTCTCCACTCTCTCTCTCCTCCACTGACGATACTGTCTGCACAGACTAGAGTATCTAGCATCCTGCGTGGCATATCTTGGTGCACCTTGGAATGAACTAGGGAGAAGGGGAGGGGGGGTACTCTTTGCCTGGTGCAGTCAAAAATACCTCCTCCTCAAAATACCAACAGGTACTGACAGATCTTTTTATATTTAATTATGATAAAGCGTGGGCTTAAAAATAACATTTTGTAACATCTGAACATTTTTAAAACAGGGCAAATCTGAGGGGTCCCGTGCCTTGTGCCACCTATGGGCATGAATATAACTCAAGAGCCTTCAGGTTGGAATAACAACCCGGCAAAGGGAAAAAGAAAAACAAACTCACGAATGTTAAGGTTAGGGAATGTTGAAATCAGGGCGTTTGGAAATGACATGACAGAAAAGCAATCGGGCTGGCACCTGGCCAAACCTGGCCTTACCATGTTTATTGTTTTATCTCAGTGAACTAATCACATATCTGCTCCGCCCACGCTGTCTTTCTATCTCGCTCGCAGGCCTGGGACGAGCTATCTTGCATGGACATGCTTCATGGCTTCGGTCACACACCCCGCTCTAACTGTAAGTGTGTGCAAATGTGCGTGTGCGTGTCTGTGTGTGGGTGTGTGCGTGTCTGTGTGTGCGCTTCAGTATATTCCCCATCCTCATGGGCCCTCCATAAGGCAACCAATGACCTGTGTCCGGATGTTCACATACCCAGGGAAAAGTGTTTCACCCAATTGAAATGTATACTTTAAAGGGCACGTCGAATCCAAACCAAATAATCCTTCTGGTTTTCATTTCAAACCCGCTCTAGCCTTTAATGGCTAAGTCAACAGGACTTTAATGCAGCTGTTCTGAATATCAATGCTAAGTCAGGTATCAAAGGGTATGGGGGTGACTATTTTTCACAGAGCACCCTTGTGTGTTCTAATACACCAGTAATGTTATGACTCATAAGGCCTACAACCTCTTCAGCAGATACATATGGTACTCGAGTACTTGTATCATCATGTCCCAGAGATGCATTGGGTCATCTTTTCATACACAGTGTATGCATGCATGTATAACTCTTCCCAGTGTATGTTGCCCTGTCATGAGCTTTCCACCCACCCTGGATTGTAGGTTAAGAGAAACTGTCAGCGATATCCACCAGCCAGACCAGTGTGACGTGCTCTCCACTGAAAATACATTTTTATAGTCAAATCAGCTTTGGATAATGCCAATTCAGAGGGTTTAATAAGTAGTGTTTACGACATGGCTGGGTCCAAACGGCATTCTCTATTGCTCCTAATGACATGTGTTTCTAACAAAGCCTCTCTCTCTCCAGTGTCAGTGAGAACGTCTGGGTTTCTGACAGCCAATACTCCAAGAACAGAGCACAGTATTATTTCTACCCACTGTAAACTAGGTATTTTACAGGTCTGGAAGTAGAAGCAGGAGGTCTTTCCAGCAGAGCAAATAAATCTCTATCTTTATGGAGAGAGAAAGAATGGTTTTATAATGCTGCCCTGTAAAAGTACACACATACACACTGTACTGGGTGTGTGAGGTATTGGGGGGCCCATGTGTGCCAAGGCTCAGCTCATATTAGAAGCAGAGGTGTGTGGGTGGGGGGGGGGGGGGGGGGGTTCAGGCCTATTGCTGGACTATTTTCCCCCCTCAGTGGGCACCAAAGCCTATTTCATTACCAGAGTGTGTGCCTCTCCATCGATCAAAGACCACAGGCCTCCCCTCGCCCCCCAACCTCGACAGTCCCCATGGTGCTGACAGTGACACCCCCCACCCACCCTTGCTGCCTGCGGGATGGGGTGGGACGTGCTCCCTTCTGAGAACTGGCACCTTGCTTGGGGGGGGGGGGCGGTTTGGAAAACAGGTTGAGGGTAGTTGGGGAGTTAGGGCCCAGCAGTGCACAGCTGGTTATGTTTAGACTGTGATTCTATTGTACTGTATATGTGGTATGTACAGCCAGGCAGGCAGGCCCGGTTATAAGGGGTGTAGAAATGTGTAAACCATTTCCTCACGAGCTCCTGCCTGTATGTTACAAAATGTTCTTGGAATCGCGCCAGAGAGAGTGGGAAGAGAAGTGTCCTCTCCTAAACCCTGTTTCCCTCTCTCACTCTCTCATTTTCTACCTCTGTCTCTCGCTCACTTCCTCGCTTCCTCTCTTCCTCTCTTCCTCTCTTCCTCTCTCTGTGAGTGGGACTGAGATGAATTACTGACAGCAGAATGGAGGAAATTCACCCACCTAAGATTCCTCAGCTCGCATGCCACTCACATTGTGGCTCGCTGTACTGTAATTCATTAGTTTGTATGTGATTGTGTGTGTGTGTGTGTGTGTGTGTGTGTGTGTGTGTGTGTGTGTGTGTCATTTTGGGTGTGTGCCGGTGAATGTGTGTGTCTGTCAGTGTGAGTACAGTATGAAAATAGTTGTAAAAATCTGAGCGTCTATACTCGATCTCTCAGCCGTTTGACTGCTGTGCGTTTAGCTGTAGGGCACTGGCCCAATGGAGGAACACACACATATACACACACCCACACACACCCACACACACAGACAGAGGCACACTCAGACCATGGCTGAGTGCGGAGGAGGGTGTGGACTGTGCACACAGTATGAATGGCTTCATCAATCATCAGTAGAGAAACAGAGTCTTAGCATAGCTGGGCAGGCCTAGTTTTCAACCTACCTACCTGCCTGACTGCCTAGGCTTCTTTCCCCTGTGAGATCCAGCCAAGCCAAGTGTTCCCTGTCTCTAAAAGACTCAACACACACATGCACAAAACACCACCTTGCCAGCTCTTATATAACTCGCTCTGGGGACTGTCACCAGGGGAACCAGCCCAACCTACTGAGTGGAGTGGTGTGGAGCAGAGCAGAGCAGGGACGAAGCACACACAACACATAGGGGCTGTCCGTGTCCGGGCCAGCACGCCAGGGAAGATTTGTAGCTGGGATTTTCCTCATTCATCAGACTCACTGGTCTGTGTGACAGCTAGCTGAAGCGTGGCTGGGCCTTCATAGGGGCCAGAGGGGGCAGGGAGGAAGGGAGTGAGGGAGGAAGGGGGGGAGTACAGGAGTCTCTTATGGCACATGAACATGCTGGAGGCCTGGGACCTCTGACACGACCTATGAGAGGGCTGCAGCAGGGTTAAGATACTCTCTATCCTTCCTCTCTCTCTGCCTATTTTCCTCTCTTTCTCCAAAGAGAGAAAAATAGGACCTTTTCTCCTTTCACTTCACCTCATTACTGGGGGGGGGTAGCCTAGTGGTTAGAGCGTTGGACTAGAAACCGAACGGGTTCAAGATCAAATCCCGGAGCGGGCAAGGTAAATACCTGTTGCTCTGCCCCTGAACAAGGCAGTTAACCCACTGTTCTTAGGCCGGCTAGTCAGCGCTGGACTGTTTGGTTTATATGTGTGTTGCTCCGTAATCAGGCCTGAGTTTTGTCTGCTGATTGCCTGAGGTCTTCGATGTCACCCTGGGTGATCCTTATCCGTGTGTGTGTGTGTGTGTGTGTTCATGTGCACGTGAGTGTTCGAGCACACGTTCTACGACACTCATAGCAGACCTGGGTTTAAATACTATTTGAAATCTTTAAAAAGCTTAGAGGAAATACATGGAATGACAGCTGGGCATTCTTTGCACTTTTGGGATCGTTCTGTTGGTTGCCATGCAACAGGCTTCTCAATCAAGCACAGTATTTGAAATTATTTCAAATAATACTTGAACCCAGGTTGATTGATGACCCAGTCATTACAGCTGTGTGAAATAGAATGAACCCAGTCAGGTCATCTCCTGTTCATCTAACATCCATCCATTCACAGTCGAAAGACACAGTGTGGTAAGTGAATGTGTATCAGGATGTCCTGTATGTGTGTGACAGCGTGTGTGTGAGAGAGTTCTTAGTGTGTGTGAGAGAGTTCTTACTGTAACCTGACATGTCTATGTAGAGAGATGCCTGAGTTTTGGAAATTAGTCTTGGAAAGCTCTGGAAAGTGGTACACAGCCGTGCCCGTGCCTTGTGAGCATACAGATATGTCCTAGGTCACGGGATATGATCTAGTCACTCTCACCCGAGCACGTAATGGGCAACCGATACCTCCACATCAGTGCCAAGCTGTCCCAAATTGCCAAACCGGGAGTAGGTCAAAGTTGCCCCTAACCACTGAGATCAGATGTATTTTCATTCCTATTGATCTGGTTGATCTAGATCTAGATATTAGGACCAACTTTTGGGATCTAACCTTGGACCAACTGGCTCCATTTATATCAGTGAGACAACCATCAGTCTCTCAACAACCCAACACACATCCTTTGGCTTCCCAGACTCGGTTATTGTTTTTTTTAGCTGACCATGCATTTAGAATCTGGGATAGTCTCTCTAGTTTTCGAGTCATTTTCACCTAAACATCTGCTGGAATCACTCAAGGCCAATGGGACTGTCTACAACCTGTTAGATAAACCCAAAGATAGTGGAGACCCTGGTCACATTACCACAAGGGGGCACTAACATACTGTGGTAGATGGCATAAATCCCTCATTACTTTATTCAGAAGGAAAGGGTTGTAGGCTTCTACATTCACTGGCAATGATCCATTCACCAGGCAGGTTTCCATTGGCCCAGGTTTATTCGACAAAAGCAATGTCGCAAAAACATTGCGACTTGTTTTATGGAAACGGCAGCTATAGGAGAAACATTTTATTTGTTCGACCTGGTGGATTGTTCTTTTGTCAAACTTTATTTATTGGGAAAAAATGAAGATGGAAACTGTATTTTTCAAATAAATTATGATGCCGGGCACGTGATGTCATCACGTAACTATAGACCTCCACTCCAAATGTAATTCTAAATGGCTGCTTGATAAATCTATATATTTTTTGCAGAACAAGTATTGATTGCCTTGACTTTCAAGAATGCCAGAATTGCTTTGCCTTGCATTTCTGGTTGGCTGGATGCAAGTTTCATCATCCAATTATTTCAGATCCAGGCTTCAGATCCAGTTTCAACATGGTACAGATCGTTCCTGTTTCATATACAATCAATGAATTATGTAGACCAGACCCAGCTGATATAGAATTGGATAGCCACCACATTAAGCAGACAGGAACTGTCATTTTTTTCCCAATGGTAAGCGGCCTGATTGAACTACCTTCATTTATCCACCGTCTTTGGCGATACGTTGGCACATGAGAATGATTAGAATATGGCAAATATTAGTCCATTTTTGCATTCTATCCATGCTGTCTTTTGCGGGCTACCTGAGACAGATAGCTGGGAGGGCGTGCAGGCTGTTGCCAATGTATTAATGCGCAATTTGCCCAAATGGATAATGGAAACACTTTAACATCTTCATTTTTATTCGACACCAGGTGTTTGATGACATTCCATTTATTCCGTATCCGCTATCATGATTCCCATCCCGCCCTGCGAGGCTCCCCACCGATCCAGAAGACTGGGTGACCTCAGTCTCCGAGGCCGACGTGAGTAGGGTCTTTAATTGGGTCAACAATCGCAAGGCCGCGGGGCCGGACGGTATCCCAGGGCGCAAGCGCAGAACACCTGGGAGGCATATACACGGTCATGTTCAACCTCTCCTTGTCCCAGTCTGTAATCCCCACGTCTCTTAAACTGACCACCGTCATTCCTGTTCCCAAGAACTCGAAGGCTTCATGCCACAGTGACTACCGCCCCGTAGTCAACTTACTGGTAACCACGTTCTTAGTAAGTTCTATTTGACATTAATGGAATGGTCTCTTGGGAAAATTCCTTGCACCTCACGGGAACATTCCTATGAAAACATGAGTTAATGACTGTAACGTCCTGACCAGAGTTCTTATGTGTTTTGCTTGTTTAGTGTTGGTCAGGACGTGAGCTGGGTGGGAATTCTATGTTGTGTGTCTAGTTTGTCTGTTTCTGTGTCCAGCCTAATATGGTTCTCAATCAGAGGCAGCTGTCAATCGTTGTCCCTGATTGAGAATCATATATAGGAGGCTTGTTTTGTGTTGGGATTTTGTGGGTGATTGTTTCCTGTCTCTGTGTTTGTGTTCTGCACCAGATAGGTCTGTATCGGTTTGCCACTTTTGTTATTTTGTATTTGTTTTGTGTTCACAGTAGTTTTGTTAATTAAACATGTTGAGCACTGGCTACGCTGCGTGTTGGTCCGATCCCTGTTTCACCCCCTCTTCTAGTGAAGAGAGGGAAGGCCGCCGTTACAGAATCACCCACCAAACTAGGACCAAGCAGCGTGGCAACGGGCAGCAGTGACAGCAGCAGCAGCAGCGGGACCAGGAGAAATGGACTTGGGAGGACGTTTTGGACGGCAAGGGTTGCTACACATGGGAGGAGATCCTGGCTGGAAAGGATCGCCTCCCATGGGAACAGCTGGAGGCAGCTAGGAGAGCAGAGGCAACCGGAGAGAGGAACCGGCGTTATGAAGGTACGCGGCTAGCACGGAAACCCGAGAAGAAATCCCAAAAATTTCTTGGGGGGGAGGCTAAAGGGTAGTGTGGCGAAGTCAGGTAGGAGACCTGCGCCCACTTCTCATGCTTACCGTGAAGAGCGGGAGTACCGGCAGACACCGTGTTATGCGGAAGAGCGCACGGTGTCTCCTGTACGTGTGCATAGCCCGGTGCGGGTTATTCCACCTCCCCGCACTGGCCGGGCTAGATTGAGCGTTGAGCCAAGTGCCATGAAGCCGGCTCAACATATCTGGCCTCCAGTACGTCTCCTCGGGCCGGTGTACATGGCACCAGCCTTACGCATGGTGTCCCCGGTTCGCCTACACAGCCCAGTGCGGGTTATTCCACCTCCCCGCATTGGTCGGGCTACGGGGAGCATGCAACCAGGTAAGGTTGGGCAGGCTCAGTGCTCAAGGGAGCCAGTACGCCTGCACGGTCCGGTATATCCGGCGCCACCTTCCCGCCCCAGCCCAGTACCTCCAGTTCCAGCACCCCGCACTCGCCTTATGGTGCGTGGCCCCAGCCCAGTACCACCAGTGCCTACACCACGCACCAGGCTTCCAGTGCATCTCCAGAGCCCTGTTCCTCCTCCACGCACTCTCCCTATGGTGCGTGTCTCCAGCCCAGTACCTCCAGTTCCGGCACCACGCACCAAGCCTCCAGTGCGTCTCCAGAGCCCTGTACGCACTGTTCCTTCTCCCCGCACTCGCCCTGAGGTGCGTGCCCTCAGCCCGGTACCTCCAGTTCCGGTACCACGCACCAGGCCTATAGTTCGCCTCGAGAGTCCAGTGTGCCCTGTTCCTGTTCCCCGCACTAGCCTTGAGGTGCGTGTCTCCAGTCCGGTACCACCAGTTCCGGCACCACGCACCAGGCCTACTGTGCGCCTCAGCAGGTCAGAGTCGGCCGTCTGCCCAACGCCGCCTGCACTGCTCGTCTGTCCAGCGCCGTCTGAGCCATCCGTCTGCCCAGCGCCGTCTGAGCCATCTGCCTGCCCAGCGCCGTCTGAGCCATCTGCCTGCCCAGCGCCGTCTGAGCCATCCGTCTGCCCAGCGCCATCTGAGCCATCCGTCTGCCCAGCGCCATCTGAGCCATCCGTCTGCCCAGCGCCATCTGAGCCATCCGTCTGCCCAGCGCCATCTGAGCCATCCGTCTGCCCAGCGCCATCTGAGCCATCCGTCTGCCCAGCGCCTTCTGAGCCGTCCGTCTGCCCCGAGCCGTCAGAGCCGTTCGTCAGTCAGGAGCCGCTAGAGCCGTCCGTCAGTCAGGAGCCGCCAGAGCCGCCAGCCAGTCAGGAGCCGCCAGAGCCGCCAGCCAGTCAGGAGCCGCCAGAGCCGCCAGCCGGTCAGGAGCCGCCAGAGCCGCCAGCCGGTCAGGAGCCGCCAGAGCCGCCAGCCGGTCAGGAGCTGCCAGAGCCGCCAGCCAGTCAGGAGCTGCCAGAGCCGCCAGCCAGTCAGGAGCTGCCAGAGCCGCCAGCCAGTCAGGAGCTGCCTTCCAGTCATGAGCTGCCCTCCAGTCATGAGCTGCCTTCCAGTCATGAGCTGCCCTCCAGTCATGAGCTGCCCTCCAGTCATGAGCTGCCCTCCAGTCATGAGCTGCCCTCCAGTCATGAGCTGCCCCTCAGCCCGGAGCTGCCATTAGTCCAGAGCTGCCCTTCAGTCCAGAGCTGCCTCTCTGTCCGGAGCTGCCCTTCAGTCCGGAGCTGCCCCTCTGTCCTGAGCTACCTCTCTGTCCTGAGCTACCTCTCTGTCCTGAGCTACCTCTCTGTCCTGAGCTACCTCTCTGTCCTGAGCTACCTCTCTGTCCTGAGCTGTCTCCTAAATCATGTGGGGGCCTTGGGGAGGATTCCTAGGCCAAGGTCGGGGGCGAGGGTCGCCACTCAAAGGACGCTAAGGAGGGGGACAAAGACAGTGGTGGAGTGGTGTCCTCGTCCTGCGCCGGAGCCACCACCGCGGACAGATGCCCACCCAGACCCTCCTCTTGAGTTTTAGGGGTGCGTTCGGAGTCCGCACCTCAGGAGGGGGGTACTGTAACGTCCTGACCAGAGTTCTTGCTTGTTTAGTGTTGGTCAGGACGTGAGCTGGGTGGGAATTCTATGTTGTGTGTCTAGTTTGTCTGTTTCTGTGTCCAGCCTAATATGGTTCTCAATCAGAGGCAGCTGTCAATCGTTGTCCCTGATTGAGAATCATATATAGGAGGCTTGTTTTGTGTTGGGATTTTGTGGGTGATTGTTTCCTGTCTCTGTGTTTGTGTTCTGCACCAGATAGGTCTGTATCGGTTTGCCACTTTTGTTATTTTGTGTTTAGTGTTCACAGTAGTTTTGTTAATTAAACATGTTGAGCACTGGCTACGCTGCGTGTTGGTCCGATCCCTGTTCCACCCCCTCTTCTAGTGAAGAGAGGGAAGGCCGCCGTTACAATGACCTAACAAAGCTCTTAAGGAAACGTTCTCTAAAGTTTTGGGAACGTTTATAGCTAGCTAGGCAGAGGAGTGTTATATTTCTCTGTGTTTCTGCTATCTCTGTGTCCCTCACTGTCTCTTTCCTTATGACACACTCCCTCCCTTTTTTTTGTCGACTGAATATAGCCAAGAGGATAGTTAGAAGGCTGATATTAGCCTGTTTTTGCTTTGGAGTGTATATTGTATATATATATTGATATTGTGTTCTAGGTGTTTTGACCCAGTTAATCAAATGAAATCATTTAGTGAGAGAGTCTGGCTATGATTCATAGTTGGGGTTCTTAAAGGGGCTCTTTAGATGAGAATTCAGACCTCCTTGAAGTGGCGAGAGAGGAATGGCATCCAGACCTCAAAATTACCAGGATGTAGCTGGTTTATGTGCTGCAATATGAGTCAGAAAACACTAAGCCCCTCTAACCACACTCACCACATTAAACGAGTGTGTGTGTGTGTGTGTGTGTGTGTGTGTGTGTGTGTGTGTGTGTGTGTGTGTGTGTGTGTGTGTGTGTGTGTGTGTGTGTGTGTGTGTGTGTGTGTGTGTGTGTGTGTGTGTGTGTGTGTGTGTGTGCTTCCGTGTGTGTTTCCGTGTGTGTGTGGATGCAGATGCATGCATTGGTATCCATGTCTATGAATGCATATCCATTTCCCTACTTCCAGAAGATACTGATCTGTCTAGGTACATTTTCATCATCTTCCTCCTTCATCCGTTGTCAGCCAGCAGAGCATGACAAGGCAGTGTGGCCCTAAGTCCCTGGGTCGCGGAAGGAAGGGAACATAACACGTTCTCCTGTTACCCTCCCTCAAATACATAGCATCCCTCAGGTTCCACTATGTTTTGAAATAGAAGCCCCTGTCGACTAAAGGTAATGTTAGCTTTTGAAAGGACCCAAGAAATCTTAATTGGACTATTTGGGAAGGTTGGGTGGGGAATATGGGGAATCAATCAATCAAACGTATTTTAATATAAAGCCCTTTTACATCAGCAGTTGTCATAAAGGGATTTACTGTACAGCAGCCCAGCCTAGACCCCGAACAGCAAGCAAAGATGAAGCGTGGGGTGTGTGGACCATGACTTTAGCCCGAATAGGAGTAGCCACATTCAGATGTCAACAGGGGCTTTATTAGCATTGAGTCTATGTCTGTGAGTCTGTATCTCTACTGTATGATACACAGTAAACTCAAGAGGGAAACTCCCTCACATCCACTGTATCTTTTCCCCTCCCAAACCCCCCCACTGGGAAAAATCAACAAGAAGAAATGAATACACTCTCTCTCTCTCTCTCTCTCTCTCTCTCTCTCTCTCTCTCTCTCTCTCTCTCTCTCTCTCTCTCTCTCTCTCTCTCTCTCTCTCGCCAGCCAGGTGGGATCTGCGGCGGCCAGCGTAAGGTGTGTGTGTGATCAAACACACCTGTGTCAATGTCAGCAGACAAACACCTGCTGACCGGCCCGGTCCCCCTCTGTCAGTGTAACGACGGTAGACGGTAGACAATGACCCAGCAGCCTGCCATCTGATGCCTGGCCAACTGAAATGACTGAACATGTGTCTCTGTCTTTTGGCGGGAGCTAAGGGGAGAGAAGTACCTGTTGGATGTGTGCGTGGTAGGGGTTATGCCTGCCCATCCACGTCATCGCCGCCCGGGGAACAGTAGGTTAACTGCCTTGCTCAGGGGCAGAACGACAGATTTTTACATTGTCAGATCCAGCAACCTTTTGGTTACTGGCACAACGCTCCTACCCACCAGGCTACCCTACCTGTGCGTGGTAGGGGTTATGCCTGTCCGTTTGTTTTTTATGTATATATTTTATTATCCATTGATTAGAACCTACATTCGTTTTCTGCCTTTCCCAACTCCCCCAGGTATACAGACACGTAGAGAGGAACAGGGTCAGCCGCATTGTAGCGTCCCCGAATGGAGAGCAATTGCTTGGGGTTAAATGTCTTGCTTCAGGGAACAACGGCAAGATATCTTACATGGGATTAGAGACCAGCAGTTTTCCACCTGCCAGTTCAGTTCCATTCTTATGTCGCCCGGCCCCGGGGCTTGAACCAGCAACCTTCCGGCTGCTGCCCCAAATCTATTAGACTGTGTGTTCATTGCAGCTTTGCACTCTGCCTGCTCTGCCCCCTAGTGCATTATGTCACGGGGGCATCCTCTGTATGGTTTTGTGAGTGTGTGTACATGTGGACACGTGTTTTCATGCATGCAGACATCCTGTCAGCGGTATGCAGACATCCTGTCAGCGGCCACTGTGAAGGAATCTGGATTCAGCAGCGGTGAGCCCCCCCCCCCCCCCCCCCCCCCCCATTTCCAACCCCTCTTCCATACAGCTTTCACCCTCTGGACAGCAGAGACAGCTGAGGAAGATATTATGGAGTTTGTGTCTGTTGCATCAAACACAGTGGAACAAAACACATTAGCACTTTTCCCCTACAAGCCCCAATGTCCTCCTACAGAGAGGCTTTTGTACATTTTGCTCTTCTCTTCTCGATGTCTCTCCAGTTGACCTGCACTCTTTTCATATCACAGAGTATGCATCCCAAATGCCCCCCTATTCCCTTTGTGGATGCAGGTAGGGTGTTTGTTACTGCAGTGGCCTATAGAGGGGAACTTCTCACATGGGCAGGTTATCAGGCGAACGTAATCTGAAGTGCAATGGGAATGAATGGGAACAAGGGAAAGTTCAACTACTGCAGGATACAGAGGACAATGGAAGCCGCACGCCCCTCCTTTGTATGTCTGTTGAAGTTGTTTGAAGAAGTGGGCAGCATAGAAAGAGTAAGAATGAGATTAAAGGGGCTGCATACAGTGAATATATTGAATGTGTACAGTCGCAATCAACGCCTTGCTAGTTACTAGTAACAATCAGAGGAGATACTGGGAGAGAGACGTTGATGCTATGAGTTGCAGGAGGTTTGTGTTTGTTGGAAGGATCAATATATTATGGTTCCTATGGATTGAGTTGAATGGACGAAATTGCATCTAACCACTGATGCAGAGTCAGATACAGTATGTGTCATCCCCTTAATGTTTGCTGTTGGAATAGGGGCAATGTGGTCCGAGATCTGTGGTTAAGGCGGTGGCCTAGCATTGTATTGCTAGTCCACATCATCATCCATCATAAAGACATACTTATTAATAGTTCACTCTCGGTTTTGGTTTTTGAGCTCAACGTTGGTCTAGAGTGGGAGAGTGAATCTGTATGGGTGAATGGCTAAGGGAGTCATTCCAGCCAAGGGCTTCAGCCTAGGGCCGGGCAGCAGTGGAGCAATGACGTTTCCAGGCCATGGTTTGTATAAGGTTAGGTTATTGAAGGGGCATGGCAGCATGACTTACTGTAATCTGTAATGTATTGTGGGAGGACAGCACACAGTCGTGTTTGGGTAATCTATTGTGGGCGGCTGGGCTGTGTGTGAGATAGTGGTGTGTGGGTGTGTGTGGATAGTCTATTAAGGCCCTTGCGAAAGGACAAACACGTTTGCTGAGTGTTAATCATTGTGTGAGTCAGCTCATGGTTTACGCCAGCTCCTGGTCTCTCTGGCCGTGGCTATCTTCATTAGAGACAACTAGAGCCACAGGACAATGGATTCACTGTTTATTCACTTATACTGTGGGCCGAGTGAATCAAACTCTCTTCTATGTTGCCCTGTCTCTCTTGCACTCTGTTTCTCTTTCGTTCTCTCTATTTTTCTCTCTCTCTCTCTGCCACCATTCTTTGTCTTCTTTCAACTCAACTCGTCTCCCATCAAAACCGCAAGAGCACAAATGCAGACCCTGTGGTTTTCCTCTACCTACTCCCTTTCCCTCTCCTTCTTTGCTTCTCTCCCCCTCTTTTGTTGCAGTACATTTCTTGGTATAGTGGTTACCGTGTCAGAGCTCTTCCGTTTCAACCTGAAAACATTTCAACTCTGTATGAACTGAGTGGTCGTAAATCGAATTATGCCGAGACACGCTAACATTACTGAATCACCTATACTGTAACTGTGTGTATGTTGTGTATGTTTGTGTGTGAGTGTGTGTGTGTGTGTGTGATTGTGTGTGTGTGTGTGTGTGTGTGTTTGTTAAATCTGATTACGCTGAGACACGCTAACATTACTAAACTACCTATACTGTAACTGTGTGTGTGTGTGTATGCGTGTGGTTAGACCGCAGCCAGTGGCTGGACCACTGGCGTAACGCAGTTTCTCTTGACCCCAGCAAGGTCGGAGTTTGCCATTTTTAGATTGCTGGCAGGTGGCAGTAATGTAATTACTTGTTCAGTAATTAAAGTTGGAAATTCTAATATTACAGTGTGAAATAAATGTTCGATGCATCAGCATACTAATCAGCTACCAATAGATTTTTTCATAATAAACAACTATCCTGTATAGGCTATCTGAACCTGCATGACATGAGCCATCCTCATGCTCTCTCCCAGCTTGGATAGAATAGCCTGGTCTCATAGACTAGACGTAACATAGTAAAGCTAAATCACACTCAAATTGGTGTGATATGTTAAGATTGGTATTGTTACATAAGACAGAAGGTTACTTAATGCAAAAACTAAGTAGGGTGGGTGGGTCGGTCGGTCGGTCGGTGGGTGGGTGGATGGGTAAGCATATAACGCAAACGTCTCACAACCCGAAGGTTGTGTGTTCAAATCTCATCAGGGACAAATTTAGCATTTGAGCTAATTAGCAACTTTGCAACTTCTTCCTACTTTGCAAACATTTAGTGCCTAACCCCAACCTTAAAAATATACTTCGGGATCTTGAGGGCTTGTTAACACTTGGAGTCAGATGAACTCGTGGATACCATTTTTATGTCTCTGAGTGCAGTTTGAAGGATGTTGCAAACTAGCGCTAGCATACTAGCAGACACCCATAGATATCCAGCCATTGCGCTAACACTAGTTAGCATTGGCTCGCGAAACGACCTCTAACTTCCTTCATACTGGACAAAGAGACAAAAAATGGTATCCACGAGTTCATCTGACTCTGAGAAAGTAGATAAAAGGGGCTCATTGCAAAAATCCTAAAGTATCCCTGTAAACCTTTAACCTAACCCTAACCTTTAACCCTAACCCCTAGCTAGCCACCTAGCTAACATTAGCATTAACCACCCAGCCACCTAGCTAACGTCAGCTACAACAAATTGGAATCCGTAACATATCATACATTTTGCAATTCGTATCATATCATACGGATTGTAATTCGTTACATACACTATATATGCAAAAGTATGTGGACACCCCTTCAATTTAGTGGATTCGGCTATTTCAGCCACACCCGTTGCTGACAGGTGTATAAGCACACAGCCATGCAATCTCCATAGAAACATTGACAGTAGAATGGTCTTACTGAAGAGCACAGTGACTTTCAACATGGCACCATCATAGGATGCCACCTTTTCAACAAGTCATTTTGTCAAATTTCTGCCCTGCTAAAGCTGTTTTTGTGAAGTGGAAACATCTAGGAGCAATAACAGCTCAGCGTCGAATTGGTAGGCCACACAAGCTCACAGAATGGCACCGCCAAGTGCACATAGGCATATAGGCACGTAAAAATTGTCTGTCCTCGGTTGCAACACTCACTACCGAGTTCCAAACTGCCTATGGAAGCAACTTCAGCACAAGAACTGTTCGTCAGGAGCTTCATGAAATGGGTTTTCATGGCCGAGCAGCCGCACACAAGCCTCAGATCACCATGCGCAATGCCAAGCGTCAGCTGGAGTGGTCTAAAGCTTATCGCCATTCAACTCTGGAACAGTGGAAATGTGTTCTCTGGAGTGATGACTCACGCATCACCATCTGGCAGTCCAACGGACAAATCTGAGTTTAGGCGGATACCAGGAGAATGCTACTTGGCCCAATGCATAGTGCCAACTGTAAAGTTTGGTGGAGGAGCAATAATGTTCTGGGGCTGTTTGTCATGGTTCAGGCTTGGCCCCTTAGTTCTAGTGAAGGAAAATCTTGACGGTACCGCATACAATGACATTGTAGACGGTTCTGTGCTTCTAACTTCGTGGCAACAGTTTAAGGAAGAACCTTTCCTGTTTCAGCATGACAATGTGCAAAAATAAATGGTTTGTCGAGATCGGTGTGGAAGAACTTGACCGGCCTGCATAGAGCCCTGACATCAACCCCATCTAACACCTTCGGGATAAATTGGAACGCTGATTTTGGAATGAGATGTTCGACGAGCAGGTGTCCACATATTTGTGGTCATGTAGTGTATAACGCTAATATAGTTCTCTAATACACTCCCTCACATAATCACGCCGTGTCCACATACTTTTGTCATGGGGTGTATCATGAAATAGGTGACGGACATCTACAAATTAATACATACCATACGAAACTTATACGAATTTGGATATTATTCCGAATTTACATTTACTATGTCAAGTCTACCCCTGAGTCCAGGTTGGATATAAAATGGTGCGTTTAATACCAAATAATAAAGTAATTGCACCCACAAAACACTAGATTACTAGGGATTGTTTCATTATTCGGTGTACTTTCGATAGCTATATACCGTATATAGCTGCTATTTATACACTTTTTAAAATATAAATTACACATCAAATAGCCTAGCAATGAGGAAAAAAGTAGTTGGCTTGAAGATAAATTCAGCCACTATTTAATTTATCTGGCTAATAGCCTATACAAATGGGCTGCAATATTCAAGGTAAATTAAATTAAAATCAACTTGAGAAACTCCCCTGGTCTCCTGAAACCCTCCCTTTTTGTGTGCCAATGTTTTCACCACGGCCTGTAGATCCAGGTTGTGGCCCCGATTGTTACTGAGTACTGCCAACCAAGACAGTCTTCCTGAGACATTGGGCATTATATGTCCATTGTGCTGCACACAATTTAAACGTAGTCTTGAATGATGCATGCCAAAATATACCAGAGATATTGTAAGCACACAACTCAAACACTGGTTCAGTGTTTGAGCGAAATTCGCAAACCGCTTTTTTTGTACAAGCCTTCAAGAACTGTTGTCCTCTAAAGATGATCGTCTGTTAGCATCTGCCAATTTAGTGGCTGTCCAGTATCCAGACGACCTGTCCCCAGATCTTCCTATACAGTATATCTCTTTCTGTAATGTGTTGAGACTGACAATTAAGGAGAATGAGAAGCTCAATTAAAGGTGTTGTAGAACTGCTGTATTTGAAGCACCGCCCCCTGCAGTTTCCCTCATGTTACTACGGCAATCAAGCTGTTTTTACCAACCTCTAACTGTCGCTTCTGCAGAGAGGCCGTTTTCTAAACTGAAACTCATAAAGAACTACCTAAGAAGCATTGGGCTCTTGGTCTGATATGCACTTTTGAACAACTGAGTTAGCTCCACTCATTGCACTAGTGCCGTCGTAGCCTTGCCCACGGCATTTGTTCAAGCCCTGATGTTCAAGCACCCCCCCCCCCCCCCATACCGGTGCGTGAGCTCGAATGTCTGGTTCACCTGTCCCTGTGGATCAGAGCTGTGGGTCAGGCCAGGGGCCAGGCAGAACGGTAACAGGGGGGTGTGGGGGTGCCTCTCCTGGGACCCGATCTCTACATGCAGGGCGTAACGGGGATCAAAGAGCCACTTACACCCCTGGCTCCCACGGGCCGTGTACCCCTGTACCCCTCCCTCCCCTACCTCACCCTCCTCCTACCAGCATCAAAGCAGGAAGACAGGTGGGGATCCAGGGCTGCAGTACGTGGCGATTCACAGTTAGCTGTAGCTATCTGACTGCCCACAATAAAAATGAAGAGAGACTTCCTCTTTTCCAACCACAGCTTCCCCACTGAAAAGCCCCCCTACATACCGTTTAACCTCCTCATTCATTCAACAGACAAGTCACAAGACTCCCTCCCCCTCTCCCCACACCCACATATCTCCAGCGATAGTAAACAGGTGGGGTTTGCATGCCATTCTGCTAGCTCCCATATACAAGGAGAGCAGAGGTTGCATTGGCACGGAAACAATCTGTCATGGTCTCAATAGTGTTCATTACTCGTCAACAACATAATTGCGTACGTACACATGTGGATGTGCCGGGTTCATCTACCAAAAACATGAAGTTGGCCAGGTGTTAGCAGGAAGTGAGGTCATAGGTGAGGTACCATTTGTTGTGAACCTACTTAAGAAGTGGGATCCTTTGGAGTTGACACAAAGTGCATTGTGTCTTTTGGAGGGCCTTAAAGGAAAAGCCTATCTTAAGTCTGATGAAGGGAGAATAATCACAGAGTTAACGTCCCAAAGAAGCAGGGGAAAAGAATAGAGAAATGAGATGAAAATAAATGTATGTCGTACTATCTATCTAGCACTACTGAGTCTATCCCACCCATTCTGCATTGCCATTCCTTACTCCTCTTCCCACATGACTCTGTTACCTTTACTCCCACTGGGAAATTACAGCCTGCAGGCTCACCAATCACGAAGCATGTCTCGCACAAACCTACCAATCACAGGTCTACTGGGCTGACGCCGTGCATGGTGGTTGGTTAAAGGTGGTGATGTTCTCCTGCAGCCTGTACTTAGGGCCCTGGGAACAGGAGGTCAGCCATCATGGCGCTCAACGTAACCTCTCCGAGCCAGAGAAGCTAGGTTTCAAGATGTACCATATGTATTTCAATTCCACACTCACTCTCTTATACTAACCAGAACCTATTTCCGTAGTAGCAATCTGAAGATGCATACAGCAAACTTATGTTATATACTATACAGGATAAATGAAAAGTTGGTATTTCTAAGGTATAGAATTTATGTAGCATTCGTTCCAGAACTCTGTGTGCCAGGTGTCAGATTTTACAGTGAGCGACTTAAAATAGGAATCCCAGACTTCAGAATATGATGCTGCCACTAACTATGAGTTGACAGAGTAGTTTTTCCAAGCAGTGCTGAGTATGACACATATCTTTAGGAATGAGAGGCTGCTGGGTGTTAGCAAATTGTACATCTACTTTCATGATCTATACAGTACATTTTCACAGCGTTGTTTAGCATCCGTTGCCTCACAACCAGTCTTTAGGTGATTAAAGAGCCTTGAGTGAACTGTTATTATTTGAGAGCAGTCAGTTCCATCAATGGGTGTGTCATAACACTGTGTGTGTGTGTGTGTGTGTGTGTGTGTGTGTGTGTGTGTGTGTGTGTGTGTGTGTGTGTGTGTGTGTGTGTGTGTGTGTGTGTGTGTGTGTGTGTGTGTGTGTGTGTGTGTGTGTTGTGTTTTTTTTCCCCTGGAGTCCCTGGACTGGAATCTACCGCCTCATGGCGAGGACGTGGTGTCGTGGTGTCTGTCTAATCACTGTGTTTAAGGTTGTGTGATCACAGGCCTGGGCCTCCCAGTCGAGTTGACGGAGACACCTACAGCTGGCTCTAACCCTTACACCTCCCCAACAGACACCTACACACACCTACACAAACACAAACACACACACCTACACAAACACACACACACGCAGGGCAGCAGACAGACAACAGAGACCAAACAAAAAGACCAGAGAGACATGTATCTTACTCTGGAAAAGTTGCTATTAGCCAAATGATCACACTTTCAATTATGATAAATGATTTGTGTTTTTCTCTCTCCTGTTAGTGTTGCTAAAAGTGGTCCATATGTACAGGCAGTGAAATACTTGGATCCTTTTGTGTGACTCTGAGCGGGCTGGATTATGTTAGAGAAGTGGACCGAGTGTGTGCGGGGTTTACTTTGTTTAAGAGTGGGTCAAAGGGGAGAGTGTTTGTGTATGTGTGAGTTTCTAAGTGGGTTGGAGAATGGGAGCAGCTTGACTCAGTATGAAAACATAAAAATAGTCAACTATACTGAGCAAAGTATGATGCAGAGAGATTATTTGATTTGATTTGATTAGTCTCTCTGCATCATACTTTGGTCAGTATAGTTGACTATTTTTTTTTATAGTTTACTATTTTAATGTGACTGACGCTTTGGACAGTCAGATATGGAAGCTATACCATAAGCAAAGTGTTGTTCCAGGTGAGACAGCAGTGGAATATTAGTCTGTGGTGAAGGGAAGTTTGGGGGTCAGACGTGACGACCTAGGAGCGTTTGTGTAGGGGGAGGGGCTTAGTCAGGTCAAAGGTGAAATCATGGAATAAAGGAGTGCATTCAGGGAGTAGTAGGTATTGTTTGATGTTTACAGATGTGTCTTTGGGCATGTAGTAGAGTGTCTGTGTGTACTGAATGAGAAGCGGGAGACCTGCGATGTGTGCAAGTGTGCTTTTGGTTTGCTGACGCGCGCTGCGTATCCCTGCCTGCATGTGTGTGCGTTTGTGTAAATGCATGCCTGCGCTTGTTTGTGTGTGTCCAGAGGTGCTGTGGTGAAAGTGAGATAACCCTTGCCCTCCCGTCAGAGCTCTGGGGGGCTGACGTGTCACTCCAACGTTGCAGCGCTGCAGCCAGGCTATGAAAGGAGTGGTGAGTGACTGGAGTCTGGAGAATATCACTGGTACACACACACACACACTTGCTTAGCACATGCACAAGTCATGATGAAGGCGGCCATTTTAGTCCCTTCCCACTGGGCACAGACGTCAATTCAACGTCGATTCCACGTTGGTTCAACGTAACTTCATTGAAATGCCGTGGAAACAACGTTGATGAAACCAGTCTGTGGTTTTTTAGCCTCCCGTAAGAGCGTATACTCCGTGAACCGAACATGACACAGACAACATCTTGGTGTCGTTACACCCCTAACACATGGACCATTTCCAGGTTCTGAAATACACATGTTCACATTATTCAGCATTACAAATATGAATATGAATATCTCAAAACTACTCATTCAGACGATGTTCATTGAAAGACGTATTGTTTGGAACAATATACTCGACAAGTACATCACATTTCCAGAGTGGGCTTTCTGCTACTTCTGAAGTTCTGATACATTTTATGAGCACCACCAACACAGTGAATGGTAAATGTATTCAAAAGGAACTCCTTCCGCTGGTGATTTCAGGGGGAGTTGGGATATTGGGATATGAAAAATCATATTTTCAATTTACGTATACGTATAGTAAACACTTGTACATTGTTATGATTGTTATTATTTGCTGAATAAGCAATCCTAAAACCGGGCTGTGATTTGTTAATGACCTATAATGTCAAGTTCTATGTTTGAAATGGGACATGTCATTAAAATGACCATAGAGCCCACTCTATTTAAAGAGTATATTGTTCCGACCAATATGTATAATATGTCTAAAACTAAGCTAAATCAAAAAGGTTGGTTTTGAGATATTCCTAATGATAGTTTTAATGTTTAATACATTTAAGTGAAAATGTGTATTTCAGAATCCACACATACTCCTTGAGAGCACACTAAAAGGAGTATAATGACACCAAGATGTCTGTATCATGTACGGGGTCCTAAAATGGCCACTTCCATCATGATTTAAAAATACATACAGTTGAAGTAGGAAGTTTACACACACTTAGGTTGGAGTCATTAAAACTCATTTTTCAACCACTCCACAAATTTCTTGTTATTAACAAACTATAATTTTGGCAAGTCGGTTAGGACATCTACTTTGTGCATGACACAAGTCATTTTTCCAACAGTTGTTTACAGACAGATTATTTCACTTACAATTCACTGTATCACAATTCCAGTGGGTCAGAAGTTTACATACACTAAGTTGACTGTGCCTTTAAACAGCTTGGATAATTCCAGAGAATTATGTAATGGCTTTAGAAGCTTCTGATAGGCTAACTGACATAATTTGAGTCAATTGGAGGTGTACCTGTGGATGTATTTCAAGGCCTACCTTCAAACTCAGTGCCTCTTTGGTTGACATCATGGGAAAATCAAAAGAAATCAGCCAAGACCTCAGAAAAGAAATGTAGACCTCCACAAGTCTGGTTCATCCTTGGGAGCAATTTCCAAATGCCTGAAGGTACCTCGTTCATCTGTAAAACAATAGTACGCAAGTATAAACACCAGGAAGGAGACGCATTCTGTCTCCTAGAGATAAACGTACTTTGGTGCGGAAAGTGTAAATCAATCCCAGAACAACAGCAAAGGACCTTGTGAAGATGCCGGAGGAAACAGGTACAAAAGTATCTATATCCACAGTAAAACAAGTCCTATATCGACATAACCTTAAAGACCGCTCAGCAAGGAAGAAGCCACTGCTCCAAAAACACCATAAAAAAGCCAGACTACGGTTTGCAACTGCACATGGGGACAAATATCATACTTTTTGTAGAAATGTCCTCTGGTCTGATGAAACAAAAATAGAACTGTTTGGCCATAATGACCATCGTTATGTTTGGAGGAAAAATGGGGACGCTTGCAAGCTGAAGAACACTATCCCAACCGTGAAGCACGGGGGTGGCAGCATCATGTTGTGGGGGTGCTTTGCTGCAGGAGGGACTGGTGCAATTCACAAAATAGATGGCATCATGAGGTAGGAAAATGATGTGGCTATATTGAAGCAACATCTCAAGACATCAGTCAGGAAGTTAACCTCTAATTCCTCCCAAACCCTGAATCCGGTAGCACCCCCATCAGTAAAAAAGCTGACTAGCATAGCCTAGCATAGCGTCACAAGTAAATACTAGCATCTAAATATCATTAAATCACAAGTCCAAGACACCAGATGAAAGATACACATCTTGTGAATCCAGCCATCATTTCTGATTTTTAAAATGTTTTACAGGGAAGACACAATATGTAAATCTATTAGCTAACCACGTTAGCAAAAGACACCACTTTTTTTACTCCACCAGTTTTTTACTCCATCAGTAGCTATCACAAATTCGACCAAATAAAGATATAAATAGCCACTAACCAAGAAACAACTTCATCAGATGACAGTCTGATAACATATTTATTGTATAGCATATGTTTTGTTAGAAAAATTTGCATATTTCAGGTATAAATCATAGTTTACCATTGCAGCCACCATCACAACTCTCACCAAAGCGACTAGAATAACTACAGAGACCATCGTGTATTACCTAATTACTCATCATAAAACATTTCTTAAAAATACACAGCGTACAGCAAATGAAAGACACAGATCTTGTGAATCCAGACAATATTTCAGATTTTCTAAGTGTTTTACAGCGAAAACACAATATAGCGTTATATTAGCTTACCACAATAGCAAACATCACAACAGCATTGATTCAAGCCAAAAATAGCGATAACGTATAAACCACCAAAATATATAAATTTTTTCACTAACCTTCTCAGAATTCTTCAGATGACAGTCCTATAACATCATATTACACAATGCATATAGAGTTTGTTCGAAAATGTGCATATTTAGCGGCACAAATCGTGGTTATACAATGAGAAAAGTTGCCAAGCTGCCCAGAAAATGTCGGGAGAAATCTTTGGAGAGGCACCTATTCTAATCAATAAATAATCATAAACTTGACTAAAAAATACAGGTTGGACAGCAAATGAAAGACAAATTAGTTCTTAATGCAATCGCTGTGTTAGATTTTTTAAATTAACGTTACTGCGCAATACAGCGTGCGCTAAAGCGAGACCGCACCAAAACTCATGGCGGAATTATTATTTGACATTTGTCAACATAAGTACAAATTAACAGCATAAAGACTGCTTACTATTTGCTGAGCTTCCATCAGAATCTTGGGCAAGGTGTCCTTTCTCCAGAACAATCGTCTTTTGGTTGAAAGATGTCCTCTTGTCCTGTCGAAATAGCCGCTAACGTTAGCTATGTGCCGGTAAGGTGTCCAACTGGTGATAGCGCGTCACAAAGAAATCCCAGAAAATCGCAATAAACTGATATAAACTGCTATAAGTCGGTTTAAATTAACTACCTTATGATGTCTTTAACAACTATAACGAATAAAAACATGACCGGAGATATAGAACTGCTAAAACGAAAGCTTTGCAGGACGCCATTGTGATGTCCCTCTTGCGCCAGGCGCCCCATTGAAAAGAACGGTACTTCCGTTCCACGGGCATATATAGGGCCCCAGATGGTGCAATCCACTCCATTCAAATTCTCACCGCTTACTGACATCTAGAGGAAGGCGTATGCAGTGCATGTAGCCCCATAGCTTGCATGGGGACTTATAAACTGACCCCAGAACAGGGACCTTGATTTCAGAAATCTCACTTCCTGACAGGAAATGTGCTGCAGAATGAGTTCTGTTTCACTCAGAGAAATAATTCAAACGGTTTTAGAAACTAGAGAGTGTTTTCTATCCAATAGTAATAATAATATGCATATTGTACGAGCAAGAATTGAGTACGAGGCAGTTTAATTTGGGAACGAATTTTTACAAAGTCGAAATGGCGCCCCCCTAGTGTCAAGAGGTTTTAAAGCTTGGTCGCAAATGGGTCTTCCAAATGGACAATGACCCCAAGCATACTTCCAAAGTTGTGGTAAAATGGTTCAAGGACAACAAAGTCAAGGTATTGGAATGGCCATCACAAAGCCCTGACCTCAATCCCATAGAAAGTTTGTGGGCAGAACTGGAAAAGCGTGTGTGAGCAAGGGGCCCTGCAAACCTAACTCAGTTAAATCAGCTCTGTGAGGAGGAATGGGCCAACATTCACCCAACGCTTTGTGGGAAGCTTGTGGAAGGCTACCTGAAATGTTTGACCCAAGTTAAACAATTTAAAGGCAATGCTACCAAACTTTGTTCTGAAGTTATCAGCTGTCACAGAGAGATGGATAAACCATGTGATTATATGTTTAGCGGATATCTTCTGTGTATAAGGTGACGCAGGAGGGCAAAAAAAGTTTCTGACGACGCATTTAGCTGTTAGATTACTAGCATTTCGGGAAACAGCTTGGATATTTAACCATACTCCTACAAAGGTTTTAACGATGAACGTATCCTTTTGGGAAATCGGGTCTAGGGCATTAATCACACACTGAGTCACATTCAGTGTTTATCATAGCGGTAGACTGACAAGATGGTTTTGTTGCTCCAGCTACAATGACAAGGTGTCCAGAATGTCCAGTGAGCTATAGTTAAACTCCCCCTTTGTCTCTGGGAGAGAGCCAGCGTTGATGTTTGTTGTTTCTAGAGGGTACAACAAACATCACAGGAGACCACCCCTACGTTCCACTTGCGGTCAAGCCTACGTGCTGAATGTGATGACTCTATCCCAGCCACAAGTTCCAGTCTGCTTTATTAGCACACACCACCGAGCGATGTGTAAATCAAGTGTGTGTGTGTGTGTGTGTGTGTGTGTGTGTGTGTGTGTGTGTGTGTGTGTGTGTGTGTGTGGTGTGTGTGTGTGTGTGTGTAAATCCGTTGGGTTTCTACTGACACAGACAGACGGTGATGTGACTGAGTCATAAAAATAACAACAACCGGAGGAGGGAAGGGACTGTGCCATACTGCTCACTAAGCTGGGAACCAGAAATCACTCTGGACTGGAGCACCCACTGTGTGTGTGTGTGTGTGTGTGTGTGCGTGCGTGCGTGCGTGCGTGCGTGCGTGTGCGTGCGTGCGTGTGAGTGAGTGAGAGACAAGGAGAGAGAGAGAAAGATTGAAAGAAAGAGAGATTGAAAGACAAAGGGAGAAAGGGAGACATCTTGATGTAAGAGATTTTCATAAGGCCCCCCAGAAGACACCAAATAGAAAAATCTAAGGAAAGTACTCTCAGTGCAGCTCGTTCTGAACTAGCCCATAACTCTGTAACAGTCAGTCCTCTGTGTGAGGCTGTCTGTGCTCTGAGTCTGAAGACGTTCTGTGCACACAGACTCAGCAGCACATGTGTCTGGAAGCAGCTCAGCCTCTGTGCACGTTGGCGATCTCAGGTATCTCCGATTGTTTTGGCAATTCTCACAGACATTTATTTGAGAGGAAAGATGCTTGAAATGCTTTTTACATTTGTACTGTATATACAGCTGAAGTCAGAAGTTTACATACACCTTAGCCAACTACATTTAACTTTTACTGCCTCAGAAACCCGGATCCGGGATCACCCCCCACCCCCCCCGCACTGATTAGCATCACTAGCATAGCGTCACATTTAAATAGTAGCATCTAAATATCATTAAATCACAAGTCCAAGACACCAAATGAAAGATACAGATCTTGTGAATAAAGTCACCATTTCAGATTTTTAAAATGTTTTACAGGGAAGACAAAATATGTAAATCTATTAGCTAACCATGTTAGCAAAAGACACCCTTTTTCTTTGTCCACCATTTTTTCTCAACACCAGTAGCTATCACCAATTCGGCTAAACTAAGATATTGATAGCCACTAACCAAGAAAAAACCTCATCAGATGACAGTCTGATAACATATTTATGGTATAGGATAGGTTTTGTTAGAAAAATGTGCATATTTCAGGTATAAATCATAGTTTGCCATTGCAGCCACCATCACAAATCTCACCAAAGCGACTAGAATTACTACAGAGAGCAACGTGTATGACCAATTTACTCATCATAAAACATTTCATAAAAATAGACAAAGCATAGCAATGGAAAGACACAGATCTTGTGATTTCAGACAACATTTCAGATTTTCTAAGCGTTTTACAGCGAAAACACAATAAATCGATAAGTTAGCATACCACATGTGCAAACGTCACCCCAGCATGAATTCAAGCCAAAGGGAGCGATATCGTTATCATCGCCAAAAGATATAAATTTTTTCACTAACCTTTTCAGAATTCTTCCGATGACACTCCTGTAACATCATATTACAACATACATATATTGTTTGTTCGAAAATGTGCATATTTAGCCATAAAAAACCGTGGTTATACAATGAAAATAGTAGCAAATCACGCCTCAAAATGTCGGACGTCATCTTTCAGAGTGATCTAGTTTAATCGAAAGCTAATCATATACTTGACTAAAAAATACAGGGTTGACAGGAATCGAAAGACAAATTAGTTCTTAATGCAATCGCTGATTTACATTTCTAAAATTATCCTTACTGTGCAATACAGGGTTCGCCAAGCGAAGGGATACAAAACAAAATGGCGCAATATGCGTTTAAAATATTTCGACAGAACAACGATTTATCATATTAAATATTTCTTACTTTGAGGTGATTTTCCATCAGATTCTTGGGCAATGTATCCTTTCTTGGGTCTAATCTTCTTGTGGTCGAAAGATGTCCTCTGTCCGTCGAAATGCCCGCTAACGTTCGACCGGGACCCCGAAACGTGCCCAAAGCTTCATAGAGCATCACATAGAAATGCATCAAAATCGCACTAAACGGATATAAATTGCTATAAAACGGTTTAAATTAACTACGTTATGATGTTTCTAACTCCTATATCGAATTAAATTACAGACGGATACATTTCACGTTGATAACCGAGCCTTTGAAAATGGCATCCGGAGGTCCCTTCCTGCGTAATGGCCAGCGTCGAAAAGGGGGCTACTCTCACTCCTTGGTCTTTTATAACCTCTGAGAGCTACGCAGAAAGCCCATTCCACTTCTCATTGGTTACTGACATCCAGGGGAAGGCGGGTGCAGTTCATGTCGTTCCATAGGATATACACAGACCTTAAAAACTGATCTGAAACCAGAGCTTCGCTCTCAGACCTTCGCACTATCTGTCATGGATTTCGCTGTAGAAAGAGTTCTGGGTCACCCACAGACATAATTCCAACGTTTTATGAAACTAGAGAGTGTTTTCTATCCAATAGAATTAATAATATGCATATTGTACGAGCAAGAATTGAGCACGAGGCAGTTTAATTTGGCGACACCCAGAAAAAATAAATGCTAACTGCTCCCCCTATTGACAAAAGGTTTTAACTTCTTGCGACTACAGGGGGTGCTGTTCCGAATTAGCATTTTGTCGTCTCCAAATTAAACTGCCTAGTACTCAATTCTTGCTCGTACAATATGCATATTATTAATTATATTGGATAGAAAACACCTTCTAGTTTCATACAACGTTGAAATGATGTCTGTGGGTGACCCAGAACTCTTTCTACAGCGAAATCCATGACAGACAGTGAAAGGTCTGAGAGCGAAGCTCTGGTTTCAGATCAGTTTTTAAGGTCTCTGTCTATCCTATGGAACGACACGAACTGCACCCGCCTTCCCCTGGATGTCAGTAACCAATGAGAAGTGGAATGGGCCTTCTCCGTAGCTCTCAGAGGTTATAAAAGACCAAGGAGTGAGAGTAGCCCCCCTTTCGACGCTCGCCCTTACGCAGGAAGGGACCTCCGGACGCCATTTTCACAGGCTCGGTTATCAACTTGAAATGTATCCGTCTGTAATTTAATTCGATATAGGACTTAGAAACATCATAAGGTAGTTAATTTAAACCGTTTTATAGCAATTTATATCCGTTTAGTGCGATTTTGAGGAATTTCTTTGTTGTGCACTCTGAAACTTTGGACACGTTTTGGGGTCCCGTTCGATCGTTAGTGGATATTTCGAAGGACAGAGGACATCTATCGACCAAAAGACGTTTATAACATAGAAAGGATACATTGCCCAAGAATATGATGGAAGAACAGCTCAAAGTAAGCAATATTTAATATGATAAATTGTTGTTCTGTCGAAATATTTTAAACGCATATTTCGCCATTTTGTTTGGTATAGCTTCACTTGGCGAACCCTGTATTGAAAAGTAAGGATAATTTTACAAATGTAAATCAGCGGTTGCATTAAGAACTAATTTGTCTTTCGATTCCTGTCAACCCTGTATTTTTTAGTCAAGTATATGATTAGCTTTCAATTAAACTAGATCACTCTGATAGATGACGTCAGACATATTGAGGCTTGATTTCCTAGTATTTTTATTGTGTAACCACGGTTTTGTATGGCTAAATATGCACCTTTTCGAACAAACTGTATATGTATGTTGTAAAATGATGTTACAGGAGTGTCATCGGAAGAATTCTGAGAAGGTTAGTGAAAAAATTAATATCTTTTGGCGGTGATTACGTTATAGCGCTCTTTGGCTGGAATCGATGCTCTGGTAACGTTTGCACATGTAGTATGCTAACTTATCGATTTATTGTGTTTTCGCTGAAAAACGCTTAGAAAATCTGAAATATGGTCTGAAATCACAAGAACTGGGTCTTTCCATTGCTATGCTTTGTCTATTTTTATGAAATGTTTTATGATGAGTAAATTGGTCATACACGTTGCTCTATCTAGTAATTCTAGTCGATTTGTGATGGTCGGTGCAATTGTAAACTGTGATTTCTACCTGAAATATGCACTTTTTTCTAACAAAAACTATCCTATACCATGAATATGTTATCAGACTGTCATCTGATGTTTTTTTTTATAGGTTATTGGCTATCAATATCTTAGTTGAGCCGAATTGGTGATAGCACCTGAAGGAGTAAGAAACTGATGGAGTTAGAATAGTGGTGTATTTTGCTAACGTGTTTAGCTAATAGATTTACATATTTTGTCTTCCCTGTAAAACATTTTAAAAATCTGAAATGGTGGCTTTATTCACAAGATCTGTATCTTTCATCTGGTGTCTTGGACTTGTGATTTAATGATATTTAGATGCTACTATCTACTTGTGAAGCTATGCTAGCTATGCTAATCAGTGTGTGGGGGGTGGGGGGTGATCCCGGATACGGGGTTGAGGTTCGGTAAAGGTTAATCTCTGTTTTTCACTATTCCTGACATTAAATCCAAGTAAAAATGCCCTGTCTTAGGATCAGTTAGGATCACCACTTTATTTTAAGAATGTGACATGTCAGAATAATAGTAGAGAGAATGATTTATTTCAGCTTTTATTTCTTTCATCACATTCCCAGTGGGTCAGAAGTTTACATACACTCAATTAGTACATTTACATTTTTTTTTTTTACATTTTAGTCATTTAGCAGACGCTCTTATCCAGAGCGACTTACAGTAGAGTGCATACATTTTATTACATTTTTACATTTCATTACATTTTTACATACTGAGACAAGGATATCCCTACCGGCCAAACCCTCCCTAACCCGGACGACGCTATGCCAACTGTGCGTCGCCCCACGGACCTCCCGGTTGCGGCCGGCTGCGACAGAGCCTGGGCGTGAACTCAGAGACTCTGGTGGCGCAGCTAGCACTGCGATGCAGTGCCCTAGACCACTGCGCCACCCGGGAGACATTTTTTTGGAAAACGCATTTTACATCTTCAGCCATTGTAGAAAATATGCATCGTAAAACATTCGTAAACTATCGGTTAACCGGCCCTGGCCAATTTCAACTGACCAGATTGAAGGGATACTGCAGGATTTTGGTGATGAGGCCGTTCATCTACTTCCCTGGAGTCAGATGAACTTGTGGATACAATTTTTATGTCTCTGCGCGCAGTTTGAAGGAAGTTGCTAATTAGCACTAGCGCAATTCCTAACTAGGGCCTCATTGCCAAAATCCCGAAGTATCCCTTTAAACTTACTAATGTAACCTGATGTGCTGCGGTGTGTTTGTGTACACGTATCTGTTGCAGTGGTTGTAGTGTGTGTGGGTCAGAGTCCAAAGACTATGGCCACTGTGCCCATTTTCCTGTCCGCTTTCAAGGAGAAGACTGAAGATATCCAATCAACCACCTTCAAAAACTCCCCACCACATACAAACCCAATCTCCAAATCCTCCCTCCTCAGAGCTCCATGATAAGCCATTTCAGCCAGTCAGCGAGACACAGAGCAGGCCCCCAGCCCAGGGCCCACTCCAGGGTCCTCCCGCTTGCTGAGGACTGAAAGCTAAGAGGGAGGATGGGAGATGAAAGGAGCCACCTGGGCCCAGCTGAAGCATCCATCCATCACAATCAACGCCAGCAGCGAGCCCAATTAGGCCCCGGAACACTCAGGGCCATGCGTTGATTGTGAACACTGTGAAAACAGAGAGAGGTGGAGTGGCGATGACGGACGGGGGTGGGGGGATAGAGGGATGGGGAGGGGAGGAAGGGGGAAGGACAGGCTGCCCCATTTCCTCCCTAATGGGCTCTGGAGAGCAACGTTACCCGTAAAACAGCTGACCTGGGGCGAAAGGGCGGTCGCACCCTTCCCAAACACACATCATACGCTCTCACATACACACTCACACACACACACACAAATTCACGAAAGCATGCACACACACACTCATACATACAGACACGCACACTCATTCACCAATGTTCTGTTCTGTCCCAGAAATCCCACATTTTCTCCTCCCCCTAACCCGCTAATCGTTCACTTGCCTCAGTGCTCTCATTGAAAAGCCATTAAGGTTTGCGGTCCACTTGGCTGCACTAGTCAACACCATCAACTTTCCATCTTCAGTAAAGTTACACAAAACAACTTCATCACCTGAACACTGTGGTGTACTGTACCAGTAAGAGGTGACTGGCGGATAAACCAACGGTTCTCGGTGAAAATACCGTCAAGTTCTGTGTGGTGAAAGACAGCTACGTTCACAACTGCAGTACACGTTGAATCCTTAACCTCCGCGTCCCCTTTAAGCCAGCTGATTTGTCTAAACCCGTTACGTGTGGGGTTGCGTGAAGACATGATGGCGTATGTTGAATGTAGTTCGTTCTGATCAAGTAAAGTACATCAGTTGTGACATCTCTGCTGAGCTCATTCACTGACTCAAGGCTTCGCTCTTTTTTTCCCTGTTCTGTATTATTCCTGTGTTGCTTCATGTGCCAACGACTAAGCGAAACCTTCTGTTCCAACCGTTTCTGGTAATATAATCTCACTTCATTTGGTTTAATAAGTGAAACCAACTGGGATCGGGTCTTGACTTTTTGAGGATGTGTGTGTGTGTGTGTGTGTGTGTGTGTGTGTGTGTGTGTGTGTGTGTGTGTGTGTGTGTGTGTGTGTGTGTGTGTGTGTGTGCGTGTGCGTGTGCGTTATGCGTCAGTGTGCTTGTTTGTATGCTGTATTTTTATGTGTGTACGTGTGTGTGCGTACTTGCATGTTGTTTTGTGTATGCAATTGAGGGAATGAGTGGTGACTACTTGGCCTATTTTTAGCTAACGCAGAGCCTGTTGAAGGGTCCCATTCTTTGTGGTCTCTATTTGTCTGCAGGCAGAGCATAGCGGCCGGAACTAGGTTTGGGGGAAATTAAAGCAGAACTCTGTGTTTGTCTCTTCCCCTTTCAGATTGTGGGACTTGAAAGGCTGTTTTGGGGAATGGGAGATGGCAGCCGTGGGCCAGCCGTGGTTGTTGAGAGGGGAATGTGACGGTTGAGAAGGCATGTTTGGGAAGTACAGAAAGCGGCCATGGGTGTAGCTCTGTGATCCCTCCATACCCATAACCTCAACACAATACACCCAGGCTATGCCGCTGGGCCATGCCCGCATTCAAAGACGGTTGGTCTGTCAAGGCTGACAACAGGACTATAGGCGTTGAAATGCAATTGTGTGTGGGGATTGTGCGTCTGTTTCTGTGTGTGCATGGTGTGTCTGTGACAGGTTTTGGAATGTGTGTGTGTGTGTGTGCGTGCATGCGTGTGTGTGTGTGTGTGCGTGCATGCGTGTGTGTGTAGAGGGATCCCAAACAACACTTCTCTGTGTGTGTATGTCTGTGTGTGTGTGTCATGTCATGGAGATTGAACACACCATGACAGACTTACACAATCAAACCAGATGAACAGTGCCTCCTAACTGAGCCCTGTTTGGCCGGCTGCCAAAGATTTATGGGAATCTGCCTGCCCAGAACACACGCTCTTTCCGGAAACCCTATGGAGACGGGGATGCAGACAGACATACCATGTCACTCTTTGCATATGAGGTTTTCTTTCAGGGTGCTGGGGAATGGGGGGGGGGGCGGATACACGAGTGAAAAAAGCACCCACTTGTCAAAAGTAAAAGTGAAGATGCGTTAATAGAAAATGACTTGAGTAAAAGTGAAAGTCACCCAGTAATTTATTACCTGAGTAAAAGTTCTCAGGTATTTGGTTTTAAACATACTGAAGCATCAAAAGTAAATGCAATTGCTCAAATATACTTAAGTATAAAAACTTTAAGTGCAAATCACTTCAAAACCCTTATTGTAGGGAAAACAAAGACAGCACCATTTTCTTGTTTTTTAAATTTATTTACAGATAGCACAGGAGCACACTCCAACATACAGACATCATGTTACTAATGAAGAATGTGTGTTTAGTGAGTCCGCCAGATCAGAGGCACTCGTGGGGTACCAGTCCAGGAAGGTATTGGAGGGGTACGACGTGCCCCTCTCCACACATTCCACCACAATCCAGGGGATGTACCATGTCCTACCAGCTGTGGACTAGACTCAATGTATCTGCCACCCATGACTGACATATACACACACTCTACACATATGCAGTATACACACAGGCTACATAAGTGTACATGCGATAGATAAACACACTATACAGTATGTACCCTGGCTTTACATGTACATATATGTTTTGGGATACATAGGGATGTGTGCCATACGAACACACACAGCGTAATAACGCGCAACCAGAATGCTACATGTACACTGCATCGTTTGTACTGTGCTTTTCCCTGCATGTATGCTGTGTACTTTCTACCTGATTGATCTCTACTTTATCCGGGCATGCTCTACAGTTACCTGTGTGAGTATGAGGCCATCCTCACCAATAACTATAGCGATAAATGATGCGTAACTATAAATGTAGGCAAGCATCCACGTCAGCGGACAGTTCGTCCTTTATTGTTTTTGCAGTACAGCTGTCAATCAACTCATCCACGCATTCGACTGCACGCTGCAGGCCTGTATGGAGTTTACAGACCATTCAGTTCTTTCAGGGTGTTTTCATTGTCATAGTGACCTAGTGTAGTCCCCATGTAATTAAAAATGATTGCGAAACTCGTCTACGGTCAATCACGGACTACAAAAAGAAAACCAGCCGCGTCGCGGACCCCGATGCTAAACAACTTCGTTGCTCGCTTTGAGGACAATACAGTGGCACCGACACGGCCTGCTACCAAAACCTGTGGGCTCTCCTTCACCGCAGCCAACATGAGTAAAACATTTAAACGTGTTAACCCTCGCAAGGCTGCCGGCCCAGACGGCATCCCTAGCCGCGTCCTCAGAGGATGCGCAGACCAGCTGGCTGGTGTGTTTAGGGACATATTCAATCAATCCCTATCCCAGTCTGCTGTTCCCACATGCTTCAATATGGCCACCATTGTTCCTGTTCCCAAGAAAGCTAAGGTAACTGAACTAAACGACTATCCGTCATCATGAAGTGCTTTGAGAGACTAGTCAAGGATCATATCACCTCCACCCTACCTGACACCCTAGACCCACTCCAATTTGCTTACCGCCCCAATAGGTCCACAGATGACGCAATCGCAATCACACTGCACACTGCCCTAACCCATCTGGACAAGATGAATACCTATGTAAGAATGCTGTTCATTGACGACAGCTCAGCATTTAACACCATAGTACCCTCCAAACTCGTAATTTTCTCGAGACCCTGGGTCTCGACCCCGACCTGTGCAACTGTGTCCTGGACTTTCTGACGGGACGCCCCCAGGTGGTGAGGGTAGGAAACAACATCTCCACCCCACTGATCCTCAACACTGGGGCCCCACAAGGGTGCGTTCTCAGCCCTCTCCTGTACTCCCTGTTCACCCATGACTGCATGGCCATGCACGCCTTCAACTCAATCATCAAGTTTGCAGACGACACTACAGTGGTAGGCTTGATTACCAACAACGACGAGACGGCCTACAGGGAGGAGGTGAGGGCCAGGAAAATAACCTCACACTCAACGTCAACAAAACAAAGGAGATGATCGTGGACTTCAGGAAACAGCAGAGGGAGCACCCCCCCTATCCACATCGATGGGACAGCAGTGGAGAAGGTGTAAAGTTTTAAGTTTCTCTGTGTACACATCACGGACAAACTGCAATGGTCCACCCACACAGACAGTGTGGTGAAGAAGGCGCAACAGCGCCTCTTCAACTTCAGGAGGCTGAAGAAATTTGGCTTGTCACCAAAAACACTCACAAACTTTTACAGATGCACAATCGAGAGCATCCTGTCGGGCTGTATCACCGCCTGGTACGGCAACTGCTCCGCCCACAACTGTGAGGCTCTCCAGAGGGTAGTGAGGTCTGCACAACGCATCACCGGGGGAAAACTACCTGCCCTCCAGGACACCCACACCACCTGATGTCACAGGAAGGCCAAAAAGATCATCAAGGACAACAGCCCCCCGAGCCACTGCCTGTTCACCCCGCTATCATCCAGAAGGCGAGGTCAGTGCAGGTGCATCAAAGCTGGGACCGAGAGACTGAAAAACAGCTTCTATCTCATGGCCATCAGACTGTTAAACAACCATCACTAACATTGAGTGGCTGCTGCCAACATACTGACTCAAATCTCTAGCCACTTCAATAATACAAAATTGATGTAATAAATGTATCACTAGTCACTTTAAACAATGCCACTTTATATAATGTTTACATACCCCACATTACTCATCTCATATGTATATACTGTACTCTATACCATCTACTGCATCTTGCCTATGCCGTTCGGCCATCACTCATCCAAATATTTATATGTACATATTCTTATTCATTCCTTTACACTTGTGTGTAAAAGGTAGTTGTTGTGAAATTGTTAGATCACTTGTTAGATATTACTGCACTGTCAGGAACTAGAAGCACAAGCATTTCGCTACACTCACATTAACATCTGCTAACCATGTGTATGTGACCAATAACATTTGATTTGAATTTGGATTTTAATGTACTGTAGCAATCTAAGATCAAACGCCATTTGGCCTGCGCTTCGTTTTGTCAGCATGTCAAAGTTATTCATTGCGTGCCGCCTTGCTCAATTGGCTTGTAAGTGATTACCATTTTTCTAATGTAAACTTTTTTGGACTTACTACTATCAATTTATCATCACCATGTGATCGCACCATCGCACTTTCTCTCCTTTCAAACTCCCTGCCAGTTGTTTTCACTGCTGTATTTTACATTCAAGTAAGAGCAAGCTGGAATATCTCCTCGAGTGAGCTAATAGTAAAGAAAAGGCTTGAATGAAATTGCTTGAAATATACTCTATGTCCAACAACCTATTGTAGCCTAGCCTAGTCTTTTCTTGGGACTCTTCAAGAGGAATAGATGAGAGGCCAGCGGAGATGCCAGGTGAGTAATTGTGCAAGAGAACAGTGAAGACAGATAGTGTTGAAGCGTTAACAGATAGGTTAGAAGAGTTGTTGTCAAAGCCGTAACTACACATGAGGACACTGAGGTCCTCACTGTGGTAGTTTTTTTCTAATTTGAAAAAATACTATATATATAGTATATATATACAGTTGAAGTCAGAAGTTTACGTACACCTAAGCCAAATACATTTAAAATCAGTTTTTCACAATTCCTGACATTAAATCCAAGTAAAAATGCCCTGTCTTAGGTCAGTTAAGATCACCACTTATTTTAAGAATGTGAAATGTCAGAATAATAGTAGAGAGAATTATTTCTTTCAGCTTTTATTTCTTTCATCACATTCCCAGTGGGTCAGAAGTCTACATACATTCAATTAGTGTTATGATAGCATTGCCTTTAAATTGTTTAACACGGGTCAAACTTTTCAGGTAGCCTTCCAAAGGCTTCCCACTATAAGTTGGTGTAACTGAGTCAGGTTTGTAGGCCTCCTTGCTCGCACACACTTTTTCAGTTCTGCCCACAAATTTTCTATTCGATTGAGGTCAGGGCTTTGTGATGGCCACTCCAATACCTTGACTTTGTTGTCCTTAAGCCATTTTGCCACAACATTGGAAGTTTGCTTGGGGTCATTGTTTATTTGGAAGACCCATTTGCGACCAAGCTTTAACTTCCTGACTGATGTATTGAGATGTTGCTTCAATATGTCCACAACATTTTCCTACCTCATGATGCCATCTATTTTGTGAAGTGCACCAGTCCCTCCTGCAGCAAAGCACCCCCACAACATGATGCTGCCACCCCCGTGCTTCACGGTTGGGATTGTGTTCTTCGGCTTGCAAGCCTCCCCCTTTTTCCTCCAAACATAACGATGGTCATTATGACCAAACAGTTCTATTTTTGTTTCATCAGACCAGAGGACATTTCTCCAAAAAGTACGATATTTTATCATTGGGGGACAGTGAAAAAAATGGCTTTGAAAGGGGATCCAAATGATAGCTCTCGTTATTGTTCGCCACTGTTTTTGTCATTATCATTGTAATGTGGACCCTGCTGTTCACTTGAACAACTTTTATTGTGTTATAGTTATCGTCCTTGGTGTGGATGGCCTTTTAGTCTGTGAGGGCTGTTGATCTGCTGACGTCTGCCATGGGTGTGTATCACTGTGGTATGTGGAGATGTCAGTTGCTTACCTGTCATTCACGTCGTTATATTTGTATACTCTCCCTCAGGCATTGCTGTTCAGATTTGTTGGCTCCGGAACACACCAAAACCTTCCATGCAAACAGCTACACACCTTAGAGCAAATACTCCAACCATGCAAAAAAAACTTCACCTGAGGTATTTTTCAAGTGGGTCTATGCACTCGTTCAAGAGTGAAATGAAATTGCAGTGAGTGACAGTTTAATTGCATGGTTCGTTTCGGGATAATTGTTCTTACTGTAATTAGAGTAGCATTAAGACGTTAGTGCCTCTAGCTCTAGAACTGAGTCTCTCTGGGGTGGAAGCCGATCCAAGCTCTCCCGTCTCATCTGAAGAGTCACCTGTATTTGAAATGATGTGAGCATCTAGCAAACGCTTATTCAAAGGAATTTACAATCAAGACATGTAGGCTGTTCAGTATGTTGCACATTATTTATTTTACCTTTATTTTACCAGAAAAGACCCTTGACGTTAAGAACCTCTTTCGCTAGGGAAAATCAAACCCGACAACTCAGTCATCAGAAATGGAAAGCACCTCTAGCCTCTGAACCCTTCTATAGTACAGCTCTGTAAACACAGGCTGAGACACACTCACTGGGACATCTCCCTCTCCACTGTGGAGGAAGGTAACCTCTGACCTCTGACCCTTGACCCTTGGCTCCAGTGGTCCAGTTTGGGGACATTGTCCCTGCCAGCCTTGCAGGACTGTTTTTGAAATGGAATCGGAACCTCTTTAATTCCATCCATCTGGGCTGGTAAAATGCTAACAGGTCTAATGTCGTTAGCTATGCG
Organism: Salvelinus namaycush; assembly: GCF_016432855.1. Lineage (NCBI taxonomy): Eukaryota > Metazoa > Chordata > Actinopteri > Salmoniformes > Salmonidae > Salvelinus > Salvelinus namaycush. The sequence goes on along the minus strand of NC_052310.1, from coordinate 38,189,135 downwards.
TCTTTACACACCCGCACACATACACACACTCCTCCCTCTGTGGCTCTCTATAGGTCACTATAGGGTATCTCGGTAGGCTTGTAACACCCCAGCTAACAACAAATCTTCCCACAACTTCAGGAAACGTTCCCTTAAGAGTCTCATTAGGTCATTAACTAACGTTTTCATAGGAATGGTCCTGTGATGTGCAAGGAATGTTTCCAAGAGACCCATTCGCTTATTGTCAAATAGAACTTACCCAGAATGTGGTTACCATGTTATCAGCACTTAAGAGTTGAATATTCTAGACACGTTTCATAATAACGTTGCAAGAACATTCATGTGTCCAGTTTTCTGTTAGGAGAATATTCCATCAACGTCCCACCAAACATACACAGAACACGGTTACCATGTTCTCAGAATATAAGAAATTAATGTTCTATACACGTTAAATGAGAACATTGCAAGAACATTTGTGTCCAGGTTTCTGTAGGTTAGGAGAATATTACAAATAAAAATGAATTACACATCACGTCTTGTCACTGTTGCCGAGCCAATCAAGGCCCTGATTTATGAACCACTAATCCAGTCATATGTCTTTGTCTGTTGGCAAGTTTTGGAATACTCCCACACAGGGCTTTTACAGTGTTTTTCAACTTACATATTTAACATGCATGGTTACATTGTGCATGTTCGTTTGTGCAGTAATTATTATTCGACGTGTTCTCACCTGGGATTTGGAACTCTCTTGGTTCACAGTATTCGGATCTTCCTGCCACCTCTCACCATGTCCGTGTCAGTTATCAGTTCATCTGACTATTCTAATCATTGATGTATAGTTGTCTAATGTTGGTGGGGCATGTTAACCTGTTTTATTGATACTCCTGAATCACCGTGATCAATGAAATATTTTCTTGAATGCACTTTTGTAAAGGGCTGAGATGCACTTCAAAGTGCGTTCACCTTATTGCTTACCCCTATCAAGTTGTTTCAGATCTAGTGAGGAGGGTTTATGGTTACTTCTGGGCAGGGCCTAACAAAGCAAGTCCTACAGTCCTCTAGTTGTATCTTATCTTGATTATTGCCCAGTCATATGGTCAAGTGCTGCAAAGAAGGACCTAGAAAAACTGCAGCTGGATCAGAGCAGAGTGGCACATTTTACTCTTCACTGTAATCCGAGGGCTAATATCATTACTATGCATGCCAGTCGTTCTTGGCTAAAAGTAGAGGAGAGACTGACTGTGTCACTTCTTCTTTTTATGAGACACAGTCCCCAAGAAAGCAGTGTTATATAGAGCCATGATTACATGGGAATCCCTTCCATCTCAGATTGCTCAAGTGAACAACACATCTGTTTTGAAACAACAACACCTCGTGGCACAACGCCTCACCCCGGTTTGACCTAGATATTTTGTGTGTCTGTACTTATATGAAGGCTGTGTGTGACGTTTTAAACTAACGTGGTTTAGTCCGTGAGCTGTTCTGTATTATGTCATGTCTTATTATGTATTAATATTTGAAGGCAGTAACTCGTTGTATTACTTTGTTACTCATAAAAGTAATGTACGGTAATATGTTAGTATGCTGTATGTAATTATTACCCCAAACACTTGTCCTAAGTGATTCTGTTGCAATTTCCACATTAAAACTTGGAGATGGAACTCTGTGTTCTCTTTGAGATGCTCAGCTATCTAGAATTTTACCGATTCCCATCTTTAAATGAGGAACACATTTTTTATTAGATCAAATAGGTGTGTTGTAACTGTTGCCAAATAATGACATCAACATATATTACTAATGTGAGAGAAGGTGACTCCCTAGCAAGTATTGAACAAACAACCATTACAAACACCCTAACAACCATTACAAACACCCTAACAGCCATTACAAACACCCTAACAGCCATTACAAACACCCTAACAACCATTACAATCACCCTAACAACCATTACAAACACCCCTAACAACCATTACAATTACCCTAACAACCATTACAAACACCCTAACAACCATTACAAACACACTAACAACCATTACAAACACCCTAACCACTGTCCTAATAAGGGATATCTCTAGGGCAGGTGCTTATTGAGCCAGTATAGTTAGGGCTTGTCCAGAAGACACCGTAACCCCTCCTTCCTAGGCACTTGTGTAGATATGAAACAAATTGATAGGGGTAAGCAATAGGGTGAGTGCACTTTGAAGTAAATCTCAGCTCTCACTCAAGAAAAACATTTTTTTGATCATAGTGATTCAGGTGTATCATTAAAACAGGTTAATATGCCCCACCAACATCAGACAAAAGTAAATCAAATCAACGATGACAGAATAAGCAAGTGAACTGTTAATTGACGCAGACACAGTGGTGTAGAAGGATATAAATGCTGTGAACCAAGAGGCTGTGAGTTCAAATCCCCGGTAAGGAGATGTTGAATAATAATTGCTGTATAAATGAGCAAGTACAATGTAATCAAATATGCAAAGTACAAGCACTGTATATGTGAGTATCCTTTGCTAACAGACACATACATCTGTAAATGAATCAGTGCTTAGCAACACCAACAAGGTGTGTTGTGTAATGAAACATACTTTTTTTGCGAGAATGTTTCTTTGGGAGCATCAGGCAACGTCCTGACAACTGATACACAGAAAAATTCTTGCGACGTTCCAATGAAACGTATCTAGAACACTAACCCTTAGGAAACTGGACACACGAATGTTATTGCAACGTCCCATGAAAAGTGTCTAGAACATTAATATTGTACATTCTGAGAAAATGGCAACCACGTTCTGTGTTACGTTTGGTGCAACGTTGACGGAATACTCTCCCAACCCTTAGAAAGCTGGACACGTTCCTTTTCTTGCAACGCCCCATAAAACACATCCAGAACGTTACTGTTGTATAATGTTATACTGAGAACATTGTAACCACATTTACAGATCAGTTCTGCTTGACATTAAAGGGGAATGCTCTCCTAACTTTAACATGAAAACATGCTCAAAATGTTCTCCGACGGTGTTTGCTAACATAGATAGAAACTGGACACTCAAACATTAGGGGAACATTATGGGTAACGTTCTCTTCCAAGAATTGTTAGTTGGGCCTTGACTTGTTATCCAAATGGAGTTATTAGCCTTATGCAATTTAGCCTAGATTCAATGCACACGGCCCATGATTTTCTGCTTTAATTGGAACTCAAAAAGCCTCATTCAAACACACACACTGTGTTCTCCTTCCTCGGTTTCATTTTTTGGGGGGGATTGGCCAGTGAAAAGAGAGGAGGGTTCCAGCACCAGAGAGCAGCAAGCGTCAAAGACTTTATTAATTAATGATCCGCATTCTCCTGATGAACTTAAGGAAAATGACATAATTGAATAGGAAGTCATGCTTTAGTGGAAAATTGCATTTGGATCAATGGAAAGGATTGATGTCATTGGCTAATGGCTGGTGCGGTGCGTTGCGTAACCTAGTTTCAGAGAGAGAGTGGAGTTGAGAGAGGAGTCACCCAGTGTGCAGGCTCTTTGTCCGGGCCTGGCCTGCAGTGATGCGCTCCCTGATCTGTGGCTGGAGCCCGGCCAGTCCTTGATGGGGAGCCAAGTGTGCTGAAGTGGTAGCGCTGTCCCTTCCCACCATACAAAGAGGGCTTTCTCTACAATAGGCTGGGGTGGCCAGGGCTCACAGGGAGAGGGGGGGATGGACACAAAGAAAGAATCTCAATTGGATTTCCTAAATTCCTTACGTCCTCTCCTCTGTCCTCTCCTTGCCTCCTTTTCAAAAAAGGTAATTGAGTCGAGAAGGCGAGGAATGGAAACGTGGAAACAAATGTGCTTGCATGAAATGAGACTTCCTTCTCCACTAGCACATCATCAGGCGAATTACGTTTACAGTGGTGGAGTTCCAAAATACATGTGGCGAGTTAAAAAGAAATGCAGCTAGTTGTGCTTAACATGTTATAGATCAAGCGTGTCTAGAACGTTTCTATCGTAAATTCGGAGAACATGGCAACCCTGTTCTGTGTATGTTTGGTGTGACGTTGATGGAATATTCTCCAAACCCTTAAGAAAAAAATGGCCTTCAGATTAGAGCACAGGTATTCTGCATGCCTCCGGTGGATATCAAGTGGCTTAGGAATGAGAGAAAAAACGCACACACACAAGCATGTAAGCAAGCATGCACACACACACAAACACACACTGCCCTGCTTTACTGGTCTACTGCCCAGCTTCCTATTTGATCCCAGCCTCAGTGATTTGAGGACAGGGGCTTTGAGACCCCACAGGACCCTCAGACAGTCTCCACGGCAATGCTGAGCAGATTAGCACTGTGTGTGTGTGTGTGTGTGTGTGTGTGTGAGTGAGTGTTTGCTCTCATTCCTCCAGGCCCGAATACCTGTGCTCCAATTGAATCTTCATCCTCTATCTCCCTCATCTGATCGAGGTCTTAACAGCGTAGAAGACACCTCAGCCACATCGGAGCAGTCTCCGTACTGCAATTAAGGCCTTGTGTTCTACCAACCTTGGCTAGCCGAGCCTGGTGTTTCCAGTCCTTTGATGCTCCACCTTCAGTCAAAGCAAATGCCCATTGTGTCGTATCAAAGAGCTGCTCACCCCCATCTCTCTTTCTCGCTGTCTCTCTCTTTCTTTCTCCCTCTCTCTTCTTCTCCCTGTCTCTCTTTCTCCCTTTCTTTCTCTCTCTCCTAACAGAGTGGTCTTCGTTGGTCACGTTGTCCAGTATGTGTCATTGTGGCCAAGTCCTCCACCCTCCATCCTGCAACAAAAAGAGCAACTGGGAGTCATTCTGATCAGGCATTCACAGCGCCACCTCTGGGAGGACCCCTCTGCTGCCCTTCAGGTTTAGAAGGGTAAGGAACGGGGGGCGATTAAGCGGCCAAGGTCCACTGTGAAACACTTAATTAGCTTAATTAGCCTGATTAAAGTCCAATTAGTAGAGAGGAGAGAGGAGAGAGAACACCCTGGAAAGATGACCTTTGTCCTTTGCTCTCCTCCGGGTCCCCTCAGATCAGTGAAATTGTGTGGTGTGGGGGGTGTTCTCTCTCTCTGTGTGTGTGTGTGTGTGTGTGTGTGTGTGTGTGTGTGTGTGTGTGTGTGTGTGTGTGTGTGTGTGTGTGTGTGTGTGTGTGTGTGTGTGTGTGTGTGTGTGTGTGTGTGTGTGTACCCCTTGTTATCGCAAAGCGATGGGCAGTAATAAGGAAGGGAGGAAGGTGCTCAGTGTAAAAAGTGCCCTGTTGACATAGTCCAGGTTAACCTCCCTACTGTTTGACCACTTCAACTGTGGGCCGGTGTGTGGCTGACAAATACACACACACATGGGCTCATTGTAATGTAATTGTATCAAGCATATCAAACATGTGGAAACCACAGGTTTGACTCCATTTATTCTATTCCAGTCATTGCAATGAGCCGGTCCTCCTATAACTTCTCCAACCATCCTCCCCTGACACCCACAAGAGATTGTGAGTTCAAATCTCAGGTGGGAACATTTTGAATAATAATTACTGTGTAACTGAACATGAACAATGTAATCATGTACACTGAGTATTCAAAACATTAAGAACACCCGCTCTTTCCGTGACCAGGTGAATCCAGGTGAATCCAGGTGAAAGCTATGATCCATTATTGATGTCACTTGTTAAATCCACTTCAATCAGTGTAGATGAAGGGGAGGAGACGGGTTAAACAAGGATTTCTAAGCCTTGAGACAATTGAGTCATGGATTGTGCATGTGTGTCATTCAGAGGGTGAACGGGCTGGAGTAAAGGTTAAAGTGCCTTTGAACATGGTATGGATGTAGGTGCCAGGCACACCGGCAATTGTGTCAAGAACTGTAACGCTGCTGGGTCTTTCACCCTCAACATTTCCCTGTGCGTATCAAGAATGGTCCACCACCCAAACGGCATCCAGCCAACTTGACAAGTTAAAAGCAGTGGGCTCGTAGTAATGGCTGTAATGGTATTAATGGAATGGTATCGAACTTGGTTTCCATGTGTTTGATACCATTCCATTTACTCCGTTCCAGCCATTATTATGCGCCGTCCTCCCCTCACCAACCTCCTGTGGTTGATGAAATATTCTGCTAACCATCAGAAAACTGGACGCAGGACTGCTCTTGCAATGTTCCAATGACATGTGGCTGGAGCATTAATATTGGATACTCTGAGAACATGGTAACCACGTTCAGTGTAAGTTCGGTTTGACATTAAGGGAAGGTTCTCCTAACTTTAACACCCAAACATGCAAAATAGGTTCTTAGGAGGTTTTTTGATAACATGCATAGAATGTTCCCCTAACTAACGGAAAACTGGACACTCAAACATCAGGGGAACGTTATGGGTGACATTACAAAGACGTTCTCTCTCCCTAGAATTGTTAGATGGGAATAACCCACAACTAAGCCGCTAAGAGCAACACAACCCCAAAACAAACCCAAAACAGACATATTACGGTAAGTTATAGCAACTCCTCTGACTCAGAATAAGCACCACATGTTATGTGTCATGGTAAATTCCTGTATTATTTTTTTACAGAAAACACATTCAATCTGTCTCACTCTTTTTCTAACACACGCGCGCACGCACACACACTGCCTTTACGAGTTTACACAGTCACAGAGAAGTAGGTGATATTCTTCAGAGGGAGATGAGAGGAGATGGGTAACGGGCATGGAGATATCTGTGAAATCCCTTCAGGGTCAGCCCCTAACTCAGAGGTGATCTGTGAAGTGTCAGAGTAGAAGGAGGGGTGTTGTGTGTCTTTTACTGCCTGTGAAATGAAGATGGGGGGACGGGAGGAGGAAGGGGTTGATGTGGGGAGGGAGAGTGGGGTCGTGAGATACTGATCTCCCCTCCCTCCCATCAACACGACCATCCATCCAGATACACATACACACACGCACACACACACCCCCCTGCTCACCACCCCCCACATACCCACCCCTCAAGAGCTGGTCTCAGCCCTGTTCCCCCATGTCTCTGGGGCCTGAGATAAACGGGTCAAGGGCCCAGGGGTGAGGGGTCAGGGCCTGTGCTCATGGGGAACACATGGAAGGGATAAAGAGGGTCTGGCTTCTATAAAGTGTGAGCAGAGATGGCGTTATTTATGATATCCACCCACCAGTCCCACTCCCCTTAACCCCTAGAGAGAGAAAGAGACAGAGAGAAATGGAGAGAGAGGGAGGAAGAGAAAGAGAGAGGAGGGTTGGAGAAAGATATATCTACTGTCAAAGATGCCAGATAAAAACATCAGAGCTAGGGACCTCTTCCCACACTTCATATTGAAGCCGTATCGCAACACTTGTTCGACTTGGAGAGATAAAACAAATGGTCTGATGTCCACTAACTGTGACTGATGCCACATGCCCTTCGATACACATACAGTACAGCGTGTACTAGAACACATATATACATCTTCTCTGTCCACACAAAACACAGACAGAAACAACATGTGTTGCTAATAGATATTTAAGAGATGCAATAGAGGATAGGAGTGTGACAATAATGTATAAAGTCAGCTGCTTTCTCTCCACTTATCATGGAGAGCATTCAGCAGAGCAAAGTAGAGTGAAAGGGATGGAGAGAAATCAAGAGAATGAGAATGAGAGAGAGAGCGAGAGCGTAAAGACAATGTGCTCGGGCCTCTCATGTCTTCATTATGCCCTCATCTGGGAGAGGTGGAGAAACTGAGGTACACATCCCTCTCCCCTTGGTCAGTGCTGACCAGTGTCCTGTCCATTCTCTGTCTGTCCCTTTGTGTCTGGCCTGGGCTGGGTGGTGACAGTCGGGGGATAGAGGTGGGGTGGAGGCGGTGTAGGGGGGGTACACCGGGGGGCTACAGAAGGGTCGTTGAGCTCACCACCTAAAGAGACAGAGACAATAGACCCCAGATATCATAAAGACAGGCCCAGTTAAGGAGGGCGGCAGTAGACAATACAGCGGTATTGGGCCTTTACAGAGACTCGGCTATGGACTTTACCACCTCTCCACTTCCTTCCTGTCCTCTTCTATCAACACACAGGAAACAAGACCTCCACCTCCTTCCCCATCCCTTCTCTCCTTCTCCTCCACCTCCTTGCTCATCCCATCCTTCGCCTCACAGCTGCAGTCAGGAAGGAGGTAGGGGTTGCCCCCCCCCCCCCCCCCTTATCTATGTGTTTTCATACGCGGAGGGGAAGTAGGATCTCCTCAATATGGGAGCACATGCTGTTTCTGCCCCTCTGCCTTCATCTCTGTTTATCTCCACGTTTGACTCCTCTCATTTCAAAGCACTGGGGAACTTTGCTTGAGAGCGGGGGCGAGGGAAAAGGAGGGAGGGGGGGGGGTCACTGGGTTACCATAACAACTTGCCTCCCCTCCTCTCTTTTTCTTTTGCTGCCTGTTCCTCAGTCAGTCAGTGTGTGTGTGTGCACAGGGTGTGTGTGCGCAATGTTGATCATGCTCATTCCTGGAGGACAAGTGAGACCAACACTTCAAAGGAGATGTGCGTGTTGTCCTGACTCCCTCTGAAGAATAGGGAGTAGAGGCAGCAGGAAGATGTTATGTTTGGAGCAACCAGAGGGGGAGGAAGGATGTGTTTGTCTGGACAGCTGTTTTATTTGTTCAGTAACTGTCATACCTCACTATCAGAGAATGATAGACAGAGAGGAGATAGATAGTGCTGAGCGATTAACCAACATTTATTTTTTATTAAACAACTAATTGTCGGTTCAATTACTTGAATTCCATTTAGTTCGGTTCTTTGTGAGCTCAACGAGCCGTTTCTCTAGAGGGAAATCATATACAGTGCATTTGGAAAGTATTGACTTCTTCCATTTTCATACGTTACAGCCTTATTCTGAAATTGATTAAAACATGTTTTTCTCCCCTCATCAATCTACACATAATACCCGATAATGACAAGTTAAAAAAAATATATGGGAACATTTTTCACAATTAAGACAAGCACACAAACTTCAGTGTGTAGTTTATTTCATTCAAATCAACCAAACAAAACTAGCTAAAGTGCATTCGGAAAGTATTCAGACCCCTTCCCTCTTTCCACACTTTGTTATAAAAAAAACAGAAATACCTTTATATAAGTATTCAGACCCTTTGCTATGAGACTCGAAATTGAGCTCAGGTCCTGTTTCCATTGATCATCCTTGAGATGTTTCTACAACTTGATTGGAGTCCACCTGTGGTAAATTCAATTGATTGGACATGATTTGGAAAGGCAAACACCTGTCTATATAAGGTTTTGCACTGACAGTGCATGTCAGTGCAAAAACCAAGCAATGGGGTGGAAGGAATTGTCCATAGAGCTCCAAGACAGGATTGTGTCGAGGCACAGATCTGGAGAAAGGTACCAAAACATTTCTGCAGCATTGAAGGTCCCCAAGAACTGGCTGGCCGCCCGGCCAAGCTGAGCAATCAGGGGAGAAGGACCTTGGACCAAGAACCCGATGGTCACTGTTACGAATCCCTTTAGCTCTACAGTCTAAGGGGGGATGGCAACAAGACCCGTAACATAACTCATGCAAATAACAGTGAAAAAGTAACCGTGAGAACAAATAACCACTAACAACATAAATCTACCGACAAACACTCATGGTTTATTTGTAAACACATGGTAATGGAGGGGGGGGGGGGCAGGAAAAGGGGCTGAGCTGGACACAAGTGTCACGCCCTGGCCTTAGTATTCTTTGTTTCCTTTATTATTTTAGTTAGGTCAGGGTGTGACATGGGGAAGGTATGTGTTTTTGTATTGTCTAGGGTGGTTGTATGGTTTAGGGGGTTAAGTAGAGTAGATGGGTTTGTGTTTAGTGTAGGTGTCTAGCTGTGTCTATGGTTGCCTGAATGGTTCTCAATCAGAGACAGATGTCATTAATTGTCTCTGATTGGGAGCCATATTTAAGACAGCCATAGGCACTAGGTTAATGTGGGTAATTGTCTATGTTGTACGTTTGTAGCTTGTGTGTGCACTTACGTCTATAGCTTCACGATCGTTTGTTGTTTTGTTTCAGTTTGTTAAAGTGTTCGTTGCGTGTTTTTTCCTTTCTCTAAAATAAAAGAGAATGTATTTTGCACACGCTGCGCCTTGGTCCACTCTCTCTCAGCAAGACGATCGTGACAACAAGGAAAGAAACAAATATCAAAAACACCCCTACTTCAATACAGCTAACTAACTAACCAAAAAAACAGTGGGTGGTCCACCAAGTTCTAACTAGTGTTCTTAGACAAAGTATTCCTACGGGTAGTGTATGCCCATGGGCGACTTGTCTTGGTACCCCCTTTTCCCACCATCAAACAAACAGTCAAACACCATAACAAAACAATACTCACAGGATAACGGACAAAGTGACATGTAGTTGCTAAACCAAACGAAAGATCTACAGAGAGATTGCATGACCGATAGATTGAGCTCCAGAGAATTCTCTGGAAAAACCTAGGTTTCTTCCTATGTTTTGGCCTTTCTAGGGAGTTTTTCCTAGCCATCGTGCTTCTACACCTGCATTGCTTGCTGTTTGAGGTTTTAGGCTGGGTTTCTGTACAGCACTTCGAGATATTAGCTGATGTACTAGGGGCTATATAAAATAAATTTGATTTGATTTGAAAACAACTGACAGGGTTTTTAAACCAAGGGAAAGGGACTGTGATAGGGTAAGAGAAAAGGAGCAGGTGTCTTCTGATTAGTGACTGATTGGTGACTGATTGAGGAATGATGATTGCCACCTGTGAGGGGAGAAGGAGAGAAAAGAAATACACATAGGATACACACAGGATACCTGTCTCCGTAACTGTCACTCTGACAGTTACGGAGTTTGTGGAGATGGGAGAACCTTCCAGAAGGACAACCATCTCTGCAGCACTCCACCAATCAGGTCTTTGTGGTAGAGTGGCCAGACGGAAGCCACTCCTCAGTAAAAGGCACATGACAGCCTGCTTGGAGTTTGCCAAAAGCCACCTAAAGACTCTCAGACCATGATGAAACCAAGATTGAACTCTTTGGCCTGAATGCCAAGCGTCACGTCTGGAGGAAACCTGGCACCACCATTTTTCAGCAGCAGGGACTGGGAGACTAGTAAGGATCGAGGGAAAGATGAACGGAGCAAAGTACAGAGAGATCCTTGATGAAAACCAAACCTGCTCCAGAGCGCTCAGGACCTCAGACTGGAGTGAAGGTTCACCTTCCAACAGGACAACAACCCTAAGCACACAACCAAGACAATGCAGGAGTGACTTCGGGACAAGTCTCTGAATGCCCTTGAGTGGCCCAGCTAGTGCTGTGTTTTTGCTTTGTCATTATGGGGCATTGTGTGTAGATTGATGAGGGAAAAAACTATTTAATACATTTTAGAATAAGGCTGTAACAACAACATTTGCAAAAGTCAAGGGGTCTGAATACTTCCCGAATGCACTGTATATCAAGCAGGAGAGACATCAAATCAAGAAAGAACTATGGGATGCTGTAGGGAGTTGTAGTTTTCAAAAGGCAAATATTCAAACTAGTTCAGTGCAGACTTAGTAGTTAACTACAATGACCAGAATCCATTGGACCTATTCTTCCTGGCCCTGTTCGTGAGGTAGCTCTACCCGATTGATTGTTTTAGCAGTCTTGAAAGTATGCCTTATCTACTTTGAACAACTACTAAAATAGTGAATTTGGCCTGCAGCATGGGCAGCTGTGGCAACCCAATGAACATGGGCTACCATTTACGCTAGCCAAGGGGTTCTTGGCTCATTGGGGAGCACAGAGATAACGGTAGATGGTCTGGCTGGCTGCCTGGCTGCTACAGCCTGAGCAGAGATGAGATGATGACTTGAAGAAATTAAATAATAAAATCATCAAATAAAAAAAGTAATATACATAACCTGAATATGTTATTTCAGTAAAGTAATGTGAATGAATTATGGTCAGTAAGTGATAAGCAGTAATGGGCAGTCACTACCATCATGGGACTCATATTAGTTGCTATATTCTGTGTTGTTAGAGACAATCCAATGTTTTCAATGTTTTGACAATTGAATGTTCTCAATATTTGGCTTTGGAATTTAAATAAAAAACAATATTTCATAATGCATTTAGTGTCCAAAAAATGAATCGTCGGAACCGAAATCGAAAACTGTTTTTTTATTTTTTATTTAATTAACCGAAACTGAACCGACCTCAAAAAGCACTAATCGCTCAGCACTAAATATAGATCATCCCTGAGCATCTACTTAATAAGACTACATAAAAAAGTGTTCCAGCACTAACGAAAGTTTGAGCTAACTCATTGTGGACTTGTCCAGCCTCTTGCCTTCACATGCACACGCACGCACACACACACACGCACACACACAATGCCCTGCTTTACTGGTCTACTGCCCAACTTCCCAATTGATGCCAGCCTCAGTGATTTGAGGACAGGGGCTTTGAGACCCCACAGGACCCTCAGACAGTCTCCATGGCAATGCTGAGCAGATTAGCACACATCAACGCTGTGTTTGTGTGTGTGCGTGCGAGTGCATGTGCGTGTGTGTGTGTTGGGAGACTCCCTACAGCATTTTTATTAGATTCATCCCGATCAGCCCAGCTAAGCTTGTCCCAGCATAAAAATTCACTTTAGGAAAATTTCAGACAGCATTAGTATGCATGGGCTTCCATCTCCCAGTGAAACCAAAGTCCTCTGCCTTAGAGCTATCCGTTCTCCCCACATTTCTAAACAAAGTGCAGACCCTGTTTTACGTGCGTTGGTAACGGGCAAGAGGTTTCAACTGCAGGAGTGGAGGAGAGGGCGAACGAGGGCTAAGACAACAGAAATAAAAGGGATAGAGGACAGAGGAGAGAGGGGAGAGGAGGACAAAAAGAAGAATACGGAAGAAGGAGAAAAATAGGGATTTAGATCTATAAGCATGATCTTTGCCACGGCCCGCAGGTTTAGTTCTGAGATGTCCCTCGCTCCAATGATCTGAGCTTGGCCTCCTATTGGTGCCTATGAGGCCTCTTGTGGGTCAAATCAGCTCCACTCTCCACAGCTCACGAGGGCCTATAGGGACACCTGGCCCTCGTGTGGGGCCGCTACGACCCAAAAAGGCAGAAGAGTAACAAGCAAAGGCCACACAAAGCTCCAATCACATTCCACTCCCAAAGACCGAACCTAACCACAGCCTTACTCAGGTAGAACCTGGGATATTTTAAATATAAGCACAGAGAGATTTTTGTAATGGCCAAACTGTTTCCCATGGTTTGTGTGTGTAGGGTCTTAAGGCTTAGCCACCTGTTAGAGTGCTCTAGTATTCTGAACTGTGTCAACAGGTTTCAGGGTTGTCATACGGTCCAGGCACAAAAGGAAATGTAAGTTAGAAGACTTCTCTGACGTATTTATGTGTGTTGCTGCAGGTTGTTGTCAAATATTCCTACAGTGTGCCAAGCCTAGAGAGAGAAAGAAGTGGACGAAAGAATGAAGAAAGGAAAGAGGAAAGGGTAGGGGCTGATGCGGAGTGACGGTGAAGGAGGGAAAGAGAGGGAGAGACAGAGCAGAGACAGGGAGAGGGGAACATGTGCTGCTGTCAGTCTGATTTTTAATCCCCTGCATATTTTTTCTGCCTCCCTTTCCCACGTTCTGAGTGTTGATTGATAAAAACAAGGAGGGACGAAAAAAAATAAAACTGTGACTAATCACCATGGCTCGGCTGCTGTGTGTGTGTGTGTGTGTGTGTGTGTGTGTGTGTGTGTGTGTGTGTGTGTGTGTGCGTGCGTGCGTGCGTGCGTGCGTGCGTGCGTGCGTGCGTGCGTGCGTGCGTGCGTGCGTGCGTGCGTGCGTGCGTGCGTGCGTGCGTGCGTGCGTGCGTGCGTGCGTGCGTGCGTGCGTGCGTGCGTGCGGCTGGACAGAGGGTTTCTGGGGTCCTAGGGGAGCTGAGAGGGGTCTCTGTTTTCCTGTTAGTAGTAAAGTCAGGCCCTCAGGGTCTTGGTTCTGTGGAGAGCCCTGTGGACTGTGTGACTGGCACTACCAGCAGACAGTCTGCTGCTGGTCAATGCCAACATACTGTCTATTGTCTCTGTCCTGCTCCAACACACATTACAACAACAACAACCACAACAACAACCACAACCACAACCACAATAGCAACATAACGTTTGTTAATAAAGATTCAGCCAATTTAATATTTTAGTTCCATGTTCTATACAGCTATGCAATTCTCTGAAGTAGGTTCTTTGTTATTATTTTTGGGGGCGGCAGCCAGATCGTTCCTTTCCCTCTGGCGTTACTGGTCTATCACATCCACATTTCCTCATCAGCCAATCATGTAGCCTCTCATGGACACACCCCCCTCACTCCCACACACTCTAACCTCCTGACACCCACACACCCCTCACTCCCACGTATGGTTCAATAGCACCCTCAGTCCCCCAACACTTCCTTCCTCACCCACCTATAAACCCCTCAGTTACAAACAGTGTCCCCCTCACCCACCTCACTCCCACACACCATGGCCTTTTCTTGCCTTTACCTCCCTTATCTCACCTCATTTGCTCACATTGTATATAGACTTATTTTTCTACTGTATTATTGACTGTATGTTTGTTTTACTCCATGTGTAACTCTGTGTTGTTGTATGTGTCGAACTGCTTTGCTTTGTCTTAGCCAGGTCGCAATTGTAAATGAGAACTTGTTCTCAACTTGCCTACCTGGTTAAATATATATATATTTTTTTTTAAACACACCTCTCCACTGCCACACACACCAACCCCCAGGAATACCTCTCATCTCTTCTGACTCATCAAAAGTCGACGGGAACCAGTCCTGTGTCTACCTTCACATACCCAGGTCGGACAGACGGACAGACACCCTGGTCTCTTCAAAGGCTGTCTGTTTTACTGCTAATTGGAGCAATCATAATGGAGGAGCAGTAAATCCCAGTCATTAGTCATTTTCCTAGCTAGGGCTTGGATACACAGGCTAGTTTTTAACGTTGGATCTCTGCAGCCATACCTGTGGCTATGGGCCTCTTGCTCTCACACACACGCAAGCACATACACACGAACACACGCACACACACAGAGAAACACGCACACACGCACACAGGCACACATGGACGCACACACACCACACATACAGAGACACACACATAAACCACTTTCCTTTCCTGGCTGTTTGCTCTGGAGAAAGCCTCTTTCTCTATTTATAGGCTCTGTGTGCTTTTTTAATTTCCACATAGTTAATAACAGTAGGTCGCTCCTAACGAGAGGAAATAAATGTCAATTCCTGGACAGGATGGAGAGCTACAGAGCTGACCCAGAAACGGGGCTCTGTGTTGGACTTGCAGCTCTTGGCAGACTGGCCCCTGACTGGCTCCTGCATTCCATCACATATCCAGGAGAGCACAGGTCTTCTGCCTGATGGAGGTTTTACGCTGTCTGTCGTCTCTTTCTTTCCGACTTTCCCTCTCTATTTCCCTCCCTCCTTCTCTCCCTCCTTCCCCCTTTCCATGTCCATGGGAGATTCTAATTTGGCCAAAAGACCGTCTTCTCCTCAACTCCGTCCAATTTCCTCCGTGACCGGGAAACCGATAAGTGGTCGAGGAGTGTCAATTAGTTAGTAGGCGAACGGAGGAGTGTCCTAGCCTCTTCGATAGCTTCCACCCGCCGAGGATGCACATACTAGCCAACCGGAGTTCTTTGCAGAAGAGTTTTGAGATCCTCCACACCCCCTTTAAATCAGCTGTTATTTACTCGCAGGAGAAAAACATGACGATACGCTACTTCTCCACATCTATAAATTCTCTAGCGTCAGTGGATTTTTACTACTTCACACATTTAATATGGGATTTCGTCACTTGCATGATGAAGCATTTGCATCATACAAGCACATTTCCTCTCCTCCCCTACTCGCCTCGGGTTACCTTTGACCTTTTTCAAAAGGAGGCGAGGAGAGGATGGAAGAATGGAGGAGTTGAGCAAACCAATTGAGAATGTCCCCATGTCATTCCTCTACTGCTGAGGAGAGGAATTCCCCTTCTCCCCAGCCGTGTTATGCCTGAATGGGGCCAGGGAGGGATAGTAAAGGGAAGGGTGGAGTAGTGGTGGAGGAGGGGACGGGGTGTAGAGGGGTAGTGAATGGGTCCTTTGTGGAGCCCCGCTGGCTGACAGTGGGGCGATCCTCTCGGGGCTCATCTTCACCCCACCACGCCCTCTATGTCTTGGCTTTAGCGCTCACACTCTCCCTACAGCGCTACCCACGGCATCCACCACTGCCCCCGGCAACCCAGTGCTGCTGCCTTAGCAACTGCTTCTGCCCCACTGAACCTGCCCCGGCAACTTCTTTTTACTCACAATCAGTTCAGGTTCAATTCTGGCCATGCTGGGACTCAAGAGGTGGGAACAGGGAGGAGAGAATAGAAATGGGTAGAGTTGTACTTGTGCATGCACACCCACACCTACACACACCCACAACCACACACCCACAACCACACACAGACACAAACACACACAATGTGTACAATACAAAAACCTACTAAAGTCCATCTCAATCCACACACTTCTAGTGGGAATCAACACAACTGGAAATCAAACACTTAAATATTAACTTACATTTTACACTCATACACACATACACACACGTAAATACACGTACACACACACACACACACACACACACACACACACACACACACACACACACACACACACACACACACACACACACACACACACACACACACACACACATACTTCTCCACACACTGATTCGGGGTCGGCTAAATTAAGATTGCCCTTTCTACTTGTCGGTTTGGGATTTGCATTTGAATTCATTCGTGGGGGCTTAGATTTATGTCTGTGTGAGTGGTGCCCAGCAGTGGCTCTCTTTCTGGGCAGGCAGGAGACAGGCCTAACTAACTCTCTGACTGACTGATGGATGGGGGGCTCTCTCCCACACATAAATATGCATGACCACAGAGCCGCTCAGAGCAGATTTCTCACAGTCGGAGAAAGTAAACAGCGGAGAGAGAAGGAGGGGAAACCGTTGCTGGCCACTCACTTCATGTGGAAATTTGAATTCTTTTCAGGACCTCAGCTCAGCAGCCTCAGAGAAAGGAGGGGGGGTTGCCTTCAGCGAAAGTTGACAAGATTTAAGGATTAGCCCAACTCAAGATATTGTCTCGGTGCGCATTTAGAAGTGAATATACATGATTATACATCTCTAATGCACGTGAATGGTCATTTGCAACAGCAAGAAAAGAAAGCCGTTGAGAGCGTTAGAGAAAGGTAATGCGTGTGGCTTTTCTCACAGCTCACAGCTCCGCACTCCCCTATAGCACAACGCATACAATGACTCACCAGAAAGAAAATGGTCGCTCCGAAAGAACAAAAAAATACTTTATTGACATACATTTGGTCAGGAGACGGACGACAGTTGGAGGCCTGGGAAAGCAGGTCTGACGAGGAGTTGACAGAAGCCTCTTAGTAAAGAACACAAAGTGTAATCTGGGTAATTGGAATGTACGCAGGACAGGCTCATTCAGGGGATAAAATGAGGCTAAGCTCAGTTAATTATATGGGATAATGTTCCACTGTGCTCAGGTTGAAATAACGTGGAGGAGACCTGTCACTGGAGGAGAGAGCGACCCAAATGAACGCTCAGTGTATCAGCCTGAGGAGAGGGACGGAGTGACATTGAGGAAAGGTTTAAGAGAGCGCGAGAGAGGGATGCTTGAGAAGTACAGCATTATGCCAGGAACACTGATATTTAATATGGAGTTGGTGACATGAACTGCAGACAAATTTTTACTTGACCGCTTTGTGTGTGTGTGTGTGTGTGTGTGTGTGTGTGTGTGTGTGTGTGTGTGTGTGTGTGTGTGTGTGTGTGTGTGTGTGTGTGTGTGTGTGTGTGTGTGTGTGTGTGTGTGTGTGTGTGTGTGTGTGTGTGTGTGAAGCAACAGTTGTAATGTTTTCCCCTCGCACTCACGCTCACACACACAAACACTCAAACTCACACTGAAGCACTCTGTCGGGCAGACACGCATGTTGTTTTCGAACACATGAACTAACTCTCTCACACACGCACACACTCATATACTCTCTCTCACACACACACACGCACATGCAGTATACGCACGCCCACAGTGGGAAGCTGTCAGTAGCCCTTTACACCCCAGGAGGCTGGTGGCACCTTAATTGGGGAGGACAGACTCGTGGTAATAGCTTGAGCGGAATAAGTGGAATGGTAGCAAATACATCAATCGCATGTGTTTGATGCCATTACGTTTTCTCTGTTCCACCCATTATTATGAGCCGTCCTCCCCTCAGCAGCCTCCACTGCTTTACACGTCTAAATTGGAACGTAGCGACTGTACAGTAACATGCTATACATGATGTCAGAGCTGTTGGCTCTGTGCTTCACAGCGCTGTATGAGTTTTGACTGACAGCCGTTCTGAACTTGCAACAACAAGTTTTCCCGATCACTCCCTCGGAGCGAAATGCAGTAAATGAAGAGGACTCAATGTATTTTGAAAGATGAGACATTGAGGATTATAATAAATACGGCTTTGATGTCATACAAGCAAGCAAAACACCAAATGTGTCCAAATGAGCACTTCACATTTGTCATATACAGTGTATTCGGACGGTATTCAGATCCCTTTCCTTTTTCCACATTTTGTTACGTTACAGCCTTATTCTAAAATTCTAAATAAATTCGGAATAAATTCTAATTTCAAAATTTTAAAAATCCTTGTCAATCTACACACAATAGCCCATACAGCCAAAGGCGCTTCAACAAAGTACTGAGTAAAGGTCGGAATACATATGTAAATAAGGTATTTCTGTTTTTTGATAAATTTGCAAAAAAATTGTAGAAACCTGTTTTTGCTTTGTCATTATGGGGTATTGTGTGTAGATTGATGAGGGGAGAAAAACAATTGAATCCATTTTAGAATAAGGCTGTAACGTAACAATGTGGGAAAAGTCAAGGGGTCTGAATACTTTCCGAATGCACCGTACAGTGTCAACGTTTATCCTCTTATGACCACTATGATGTACAGTTAGATGACATGGTATCATACCCTGCGTTGTTCGGAACAGAATGAGCCGATGTTTGTTTGTCGTGAGGAAAATTGGCCGGGGCACACGTACCTGATGCACTCAGGACTCCTTTCGACAACATTACGATCTGTTTCTCTGAATTGTCTTGTGAAAGCCTAACACTGTATGATTGTATTTGATAACTTAATTTGATAAAACAAGCGTTCAAATCATGCCTACCTGACCCAGATTGCTATTTATAATGGACCGTTTTTGGATTGTGTAAACAACAACAGCAATTGTGTGATGGCGGGGATGCAGGGCTGTGTTCCAAATGAAACAAAGTATGCTTCCTCTAGCTCCTCAACGGCACAGCTAGGAAAGCTAAAAAAAGAAAGAAAAAAAAGTACCTTATAGTTGAAGACTTCTTTGAGTCATAAAAGTGCATTGAAATTGCTTAGGAACTGTGCACACTTTGGAGAGGTGTGTGGCCACTTGGAGATACCAGTTAGTCATCTGACTCAAACCCTTGTCAATTGTGTGTCTTATGTTGCACCTACCCCACATTTTCTAGGAATAGTCTTATTATTGGATGTATCCAGAGTATTTTCAGATGTCGTTATCAACAAATGTGACGATAAGTACTTTAAATGTAAAATGCACATAAAATGAACAGTGTAATGTTTGGATTTAGTCTTGTGTCAGGTGAACCCCTTTGGTCTTATACTTGTTCCATTATCTCCAAACTGTTCCCTTTCAATTCCTACAATGGTTAAGCATATTATTTTCTTATTTCTTCTGTAAGAAACATTTCAATTTAGCCTTATCCATATAGGCCAATTCCCACAAGTGTAAAGGGTTAATGGGCCTGTCGGTAATATGCTGACTGCTTGGTTGAATCAGAGGAACGTAGTGAAATAGGAGATCACCTCTGTGGAGAGTCAGTCTCCTCCCTCTCTCTTTCCCTCCCTCTCTCCTGGGACCTTGTGGCTCTGTTGCAGTCTACAGTTTGACCTATCTCCCCATCTCCCATTCCATTGTACTCTCTGGACTCTGGATGAGTAGTGGTATGGCCTGTGGTACTGTGGTATGAACCCGTCTCCTCCCTCATTTCCCCCACCCCGTTGTCATGGCGCTGTGGTTTCAGTGTTGTCTGGATGCTATGTCAACATGGAAACGGGCCTCTCTCTCTCCATGGCATGGTGGTGTTTGGAGCACCAGTGAAATGGTGAAGTGGTTTCTGGGGGTTTGGCTCCCCCCCTTGTCTTGCCCATCCCTCCCCCTTCTCCCCCTGACCCATAATGAGCATCTATGGCATTGTGACCCGGTTCTGGCTCCCGGAGCCAAGGGCCCACCGCGTGGCTACTGCTACACCGCAGTGAGACACTGCAACCACTTTCCCATGGCACAGCGCTCTCCCAGCCCCGTCATTACACTTTAATATCTTATAATACACTCCCTACCTCTCCCAGCCCCTGTCTCCGCTCGAAACCGGCTGAACCAGGGGGATTCTACCCATGAGTACGCACGCATACACACACACACACACACACACACACACACACACACACACACACACACACACACACACACACACACACACACACACACACACACACACACACACACACACACACACACACACACACACACACATACAAATGAACACACACTCTGCAAAGAACCCAGGATACCCAATATCTTTTTATGTAACAAACCAGCATTTAGCTGCACATAGATGCTCACGTTGATGGCTGTCAGACCGCTAAATAGGAGCTACTGTGAACTTGATAAACATAAGCATCACTGTTGGGTTAGGCTCAGCAGTAGAAGAGCAAAATGAAAATACAGCTCTGATTTATCTGCCATTAGCAAATAAAGTCGTATGTCATGTCCCATTAGTTAGTTACAGTGATTGCCAGGCCTGGTGATGCTTACTACACTCTTTTAAAAAAAAGGATGTCCCCATAGGCACACCCTTTGAAGAACCCTTTTTGGTTCCAGGTAGAACCCTTTTGTTTTCTATGTAAAACCCTTTCTACAGAGGGTTCTATCTGGAACCAAAAACGGTTCTCCTATGGGGACAGACGAATAACCCTTTTTTCCAATTTTCTCATGGAAAGAGGAGATGAGTTGAGTTAGATTTAGTGTCTTCTGGAAATAAACCGCACAGAATATTAGTAGCCTACAGTATCACTGTATCACTCTCTGTGAGAGAGAACTTATATGTGGGTGCATGTGTGTGTGTGTGTGTGTGTGTGTGTGTGTGTGTGTGTGTGTGTGTGTGTGTGTGTGTGTGTGTGTGTGTGTGTGTGTGTGTGTGTGTGTGTGTGTGTGTGTGTGTGTGTGTGTGTGTTTATGTGTCTGGATGACTTACAGTATGTGAACCCTGTGTAAATGCCTTCAGCCATGTATGTGTGTGAGTGTGTGCTTCTCTCTGTGGCTGTGGGAGAATGCATGGTGGGAGACAGAGAGGGAAAGATAGCATGTGTATCGGGTATCAGGGAGTTACAGGAGGCCCAGTGAAGAGCTCCATTCACAGGCCCAGGAGCTGATAAGAGCCAGGTCGTGAATCCAGCCTCTGTTCCCCCCGCTCTGCTACCCGGTCCTGCCCTGTCTAACCCACTGTCCCTCTGTTCTGTTCAGGCCATCCTGTGTGCTCCTTTCAACTCTGCTCTCCCCCCGACTCTCCCCCGCTCCCTCCCTTTATGTGCTCTGTGAGAAAGTGGTGGGCGAAGGATCTGGGGGAGGGGAGAGGAGAGAGGGAGGAGGAGGGGGTATAACCCTGAAGGCTCACCAACTTTAATTAGAAGGATTAGAACAGAGATACCAATAGAGAGAGTGGAAATGATACAGGAGGGAGAGAGAGAGAGAGAAAGAGAGAGAGAGAGAGAGAGAGGGGTAGAGGGTGGGACATACAGGCAGGGGGATAAAGAGAGCAGCAGGATGATGGCATGTTTTTGGAGCTCCGGCTGAGACTATGGGTTTGTGGGTATGACAGAGACCATTGGCATGGGGTAGATGGACATATTCAGGGTGTAGCAGAATTTTATGCAGAGATTATTAGTCAGGCATGTGTTAGTCACAGCGTGACCTGTACTGATCAACTCTGACCTCTGACCCCACACACTGGGCTCACGGGAGATGGATAGACTCTCCGGCCGGCCGCTCATATGGGTGTGTGTTTGCTTGTGTGTGGGTGCGTGCAAGCGAGCGTGCGTACAAGTGTGCGCGTGCGTACGTGCGTGCGTGCGTGTGTGTGGCCGGGGGTAGACTGTAGTGCTGTGTACAGTACCAGTCAAAAGTTTGGACACCTACTCATTCAAGGGTTTTTCTTTATTTTTACTGTTTTCTACATTGTAGAATAAGACATCAAAACTATAAAATAACACATATGGAATTATATAGTAACCGAAAAAGTGTTAAACAAATCAAAATGTATTTCATATTTGAGATTCTTCGAAGTTTCACTTTTTTTTAATTTAACCTTAAAGTGGCGACTGTTTGCCTTGATGGCAGCTTTGCACACTCTTGGCATTCTCTCAATCAGCTTCATGAGGTAGTAACCTGGAATGAATTTCAAATAACAGGTGTGCCTTGTTAAAAGTTCATTTGTGGAATTTGTTTCCTTCTTAATGCGTTTGAGACAATCAGTTGTGTTGTGACAAGTTAGGGGTGATATACAGAAGAAAGCCCTATTTGGTAAAAGACCAAGTCCATATTATGGCAAGAACAGCTCAAATAAGCAAAGTGAAACTGTCACGTTTCTGACCTGTTTTCCCTTGTTTTCTATTTATTTAGTTGGTCAGGGCGTGAGTTGGGTGGGCAGTCTATGTGTGATTTTCTATGTTGGGATTTTGTGTTCGGCCTGGTATGATTCTCAATCAGAGGCAGCTGTCAATCGTTGTCCCTGATTGAGAATCATACTTAGGCAGCCGGGGTTTCACGTGTGTTTTGTGGGTGTTTGTCTACCGTGTTAGTGTTTTCACCACACGGTACTGTTTCGGTTTTCTGCACTTCGTTTATTGTTTTGTATTTCAGTGTTAAGTTTCGGTTTTAATAAATCATCATGAGCACGAACCACTCTGCATATTGGTCCGATCCTTCTCGCCTCTCCTCGTCCGATGAGGAGGACGAAATAGACAATCGTTACAGAAATGACAGTCCAAGGTCAGTCAATGTGGATAATTTAAGCTTTGAAAGATTCTTCAAGTGCAGTCGCAAAAACCATAAAGCGCTACATGAAACTGGCTCTCATGAGGACCAACAGTTACCTCTGCTGCAGGGGATACGTTCATTAAAGTTACCAGCCTCAGAAATTGCAGCCCAAATAAATGCTTCACAGAGTTCAAGTAACAAACGCATCTCAACATCAACTGTTCAGACGAGACTGCGTGAATCAGACCTCCATGGTCAAATTGCTGCAAAGAAACCACTACTAAAGGACACCAATAAGAAAAAATGACTTGCTTGGGCCAAGAAACACGAGCAATGTACATTAGACCTGTTCTTTGGTCTGATTAGTCCAATTTTGAGATGTTTGGTTCCAACCACTGTGTCTTTGTGAGATGCAGAGTAGGTGAACGGATGATCTCCGCATGTGTGGTTCCCACCGTGAAGCATGGAGGAGGAGGTGTGATGGTGTGGGGGTGCTTTGCTGGAGACACTAAGTGATTTATTTAGAATTCAAGGCACACTTAACCAGCATGGCTACCACAGCATTCTGCAGTGATACGCCATCCCATCTGGTTTGCACTTACTGAGACTATCATTTGTTTTTCAACAGGACAATGACCCAACACACCTCCAGGCTGTGTAAAGGCTATTTGACCAAGAAGGATAGTGATGGAGTGCTGCATCAGATGACCTGGCCTCCACAATCACCTGACTTCAACCCAATTAAGATGGTTTGGGATGAGTTGGACCCCAGAGTGAGGGAAAAACAGACAAGTGTTCAGCATATGTGGGAACGCCTTCAAAACTGTTGGAAAAGCATTCCAGGTGAAGCTGGTTGAGAGAATGCCAGGAGTGTGCAAAGCTGTCATCAAGGCAAACTGTGGCTACTTTGAAGAATCTATAATCTAAAATATATTTTGATTTGTTTAACACTTTTTCGGTTACTACCTGATTCCATATGTGGTATTTCATAGTTTTGATGTCTTCAGTATTATTCTACAATGTAGAAAATAGTAAAAATAAAGAAAAACCCTTGAATGAGTAGGTGTGTCCAAACTTTTGACTGGTACTGTATATCAGATCTGGGCTGTGTGGAGAGCCATTGTCCCCCTTATCCCTCCATCCTGCAGGTACACTAATGACCCTGCACACCCTGGGAAGGAGAGATGGAGTCACCGAGCGAACACACACACACACACACGATCTTAGACTTGAATTGGATGACTGGAATTCACTTACTCAACACACACAGCGAAGCTGTGGAGTGTGTGTGTGTATATGTTGTGGGTTTTGAGGGGATCAGAGAGAAGTTGTCATAGGGAATGTGTCCTCCCTCGACTGTGTGTATCAGGTCACAGCTGCTAAAACAGGCTGCAAACAGAATTTGCCTGTTTGTTTATGAGAGGTCTAAAAGACCTCAAGTCAAATAAACCTCTGCTAACTCCAACCTCCTAGCATCTCAATGACCTATAGCTTTGGTCAGCATATTCTATCCCCAGTTAGTCCACTATAAATCAGTGTGTGTCATTTCTGCCAGGCCTCTCATGTGTTGCACAAGCCTTCTGTTCTCCCCATGGCCCTCTTCGGCCTTCCTCGGCCCTCCTTTCCCCAATCTGGACAACTTCGTTCCTGCCTGTTGTCTGACCCCCTGTTCAGAGAGAGGCTCCAGTCTCATTACACTCATTAGTGTTGTGTGTCTGGCTCCTAGACTACAGGTCCCCTGGGGAGGAAGGGGTTGGAGTGTGTGTGTGTGTGTGTGTGTGTGTGTGTGTGTGTGTGTGTGTGTGTGTGTGTGTGTGTGTGTGTGTGTGTGTGTGTGTGTGTGTGTGTGTGTGTGTGTGTGTGTGTGTGTGGATGCATAAGTGTGTGTGGATGCATAAGTGTGTGTGTGCGCATGCATGCGTGTGTGTGTGTGCGTGCGTGCGTGCGTGCGCGTGCTTGTTTGTGTGTGTGTGCGTGCATGTATACGTGTGTGTGAACCTCTGGAGCCGGAACACAGCCTGTTTGTCTGTCATCGCTGCGCAGATGTCCGGAGGATTACATCACATTAACCGCACCCTGCTCCCCACTACTCCCTTGCTTCCTCGCCTCGGACCCCCTACATGGCCCCCTCTAGAAGCCCCGAAAGTCCTGTTCTGGACAATGAGCCTGGATTTATTACTCACACTGCACTGCTGTCTCTCCCTAACACACACACACACACACACACACACTCTCACACACACACACACACACACACACACACACACACACACACACACACACACACACACACACACACACACACACACACACACACACACACACACACACACACACACACACACACACACACACACACACAGTGCTCTCACACTGACCCTGTTCCCCATGACTTCATCTGCCTTTGACTCATCTCTATTTGGATTTGGGTCAGGGTCCATGAGACTACGCAGTGCATGATGCATTGGAATGTGTGCTGGTGCTGATTGGTGTGGACCAGAGGAGACACTGCAGAACCCGGAGGTCCCCAGAAAGCTCAGAGGAGGCCTAGCGCTGCTTCACTGAGAGAGAGTGCACCACAAAGGTCAACTTGTTCTGTGGTTTGTTTTGTTGCTTTGTAGTGGGGTGATGTCATCAGCCAAATGAGCAAGATGCTCTTACATTCATATGTAAGAAGGATATCTAAGGTATAATAATGACTAGGCTGTTTATTTGGCTAGATCTTTAGCTTCCGATCAGTTTTTAGTTTCATGTCCTGCACTATACCTCAATGTTTCCCATAACGCTGATCCCAGTGCAGCTCTGTGTCTCATGTCACAGTAGGCTAAGCGAATGGAGCGTATACTGACACAAATGGGGCTGATGGTCTAGTAGTGTTCTGGAATCTATTGTTAGAGTGTTCTCGAACAGAGAGTGAGCCAATGGTGACCCTGTACCCCTATTATCTCCCTGACCCTGAGAAACACCTCGCCTTTGACCTCTCATAATGATGGGGTTACATACTCTCCTTCCTTTCTCTTTCGCCTCTCTCTCTTTCCTTCTCTCTACCCTTCTTTTTCTCTCTTCTCCCATCCCCCATCTGCATTCCAACAGAATGCTGTCATCTCTGTAGGATGAATCGCTGGCACTGTTCAGAACATGAATATGCAAAACTGAGGAAATGATATAGTGAAACTCCACAGAAAGAGGATAAAAGTGGGGTTGATGTCCATCCGCACAGAGAACGAAGAAGGGATGAAATGGACTGGCTACAGATGCGAGACAGAGCGGGTCAGTTAGAAAGAGGGAGAAAAAGTGAGAGAGGGGGACAATAACACAGCTTCCCCTGAGGCTTTTGGGATGAGGTCAGGGGTCGTTGCGGTTGAGAAAAATTCATATCCAAGCCCTGTTGCCCCTTCAACCCTGCGGCTGTTATGTCCCTTACTGCTCCCCATCCATCCCTCTCTCTGTGCGACTGCTCTCTTATGTCTCCCCCAGCCGCAGACCCCCAGGTTTATAGCACTGGAAGTGGAGTGCCACGATGCGGGGACCATGTCTACCCAATGCCAGTAAGGTAGAACAGGGAATCGGGGGCTGCTATCCATCCTCATTTTCAAAGACTGCCCCTCATCTGATTACCAAAGATACACTCCTCCAAACTATTCCAATCTGGACTCAGGGGTAGACGTAACAATTTGTACAACATGCTATGAATTGACTATATGTATGATATGTTACGAAATCCAATTTGTTGTGACCAACGTTAGCTGGGTGGCTAGGTAGCTAACGCTAACGTTAGCAAGGTGTCTAACATTAGCTAAGCTAACGGTTAGGGGTTAAGGTTAGGGTTAAGGTTAATGTTAGGAAGTAGGTTAAAGAGTTAAAGTTAGGGTTAGGGGAAAGGTTAGCAAGCATGCTAAGTAGTTGCAAAGTAGCTAAAAAGTAGTAAGTAGCTGAAAAGTGACTAATTAGCTCAAGTTGTCCATGATGTCATTCGAACATGCAACCTGTGGGTTGCTAAACGTTTGCGTTATAGGCCTACCCATCCACCCCAACCAACCTTCCACCCACCTTCCTACCCTCTGTTTTTTGTCTTAAGTAACCTTCTGTCTTATGTAACCAATCAAATTTATGTATAAATTCCTTTTTACATCAGCCAATGTTTTTACATAAACATACCAGACGTAACATGTCATACTAATTTGAGTGTCCCGGATTTTCTTTTACTATGTTACGTCTAGTCTATGAGACCAGCTTAAGTATTCCAGCCAGGTCGTTTAACATTGATGTGGAAATTGGATGTCTATCCATGTCCTGAAGACATTGGGAAATGCCTTCAAAACCAGCCACTAGGGGGGCAACAGTGAGCACTATTAACATCAAGATGGCTTGGGTGTTGTGGATGGGTGTAATCTTATGACTTTGGATCAGAAGGTTGTGTGTTCGATTTTTATTTTTGGTTTTAACCCTATCCCAAACCCTTACCATAACCTTTCAGAATGAGTGCCTAAACTTAACCCTTAACTTCTAAATTTGACATTTGGAAAAATGGAACGATACAGAGCAACAGGACCAACAAAAACAAATTGAAATTTGACGTTTGGAGAACGTGGATGAACGTCTAATTCTGCAGTGAGACTGTGAGAGCTTGTTGGACTATTCGGTCCTCCAATAATGCCATATCAACAGCAGGTTTTTTGAGAATCTGCCTCACACATAGGCAACGAGACAATTGACAGGAGCCTAGGATTTTGTATAGACATAACAGATGTTATGCTTAAAGACATGTAGGCCTACATGTGCACGCAGTGCCATGGAACGAGAGAGGCGGTTTATGATATCATGCTTCCTGCCTGATCCTATTTGGAAATATTGTTGATGGTTTAAAAAAAACCATATTGATTGTTTTTCATAAAATTTCATTAAAAACCAAAATTAGTAGAATGATTTACCATCCACAGGTTCATGGTGAGAACGTACATGGCTCGAATGCAATGTCGTGAAAACATCTGTAAGATGGCTCCTTGATGCTTATAAAACATTACATTTGCGAACAGCATAATGGTGAGTGGACATTCCCCCTTTCCCTTGATGTTGGATCTTCATCCAGCTCCTGTGAAAAGTTGAGATGTGCCTAAAACCCTCCATAGTTGCCTTGTCTGTATTATACGCCCACTGGGAGCAATTATGGTGCCTGTAACTGTATTTAGACCTAGCCTATTTTTAAAACAAGTTGTCATTTCGTTTTTGTTAGAATTTCATTTCATGCCTTATCAATAGCCTAGGGATTTGAATCTTGCTCATTGACTACATTTGGCATGTCCATGTCCAGACTGCAATTTACAGTAGGCCTAGCCGCTATGTCGGTGTGAATGCTGTAACCTATGTTTAACAATGTATTTTCATATTGAAGCAATGCAACTAGAACAATGTGGACTGCAAACATGTTCAACGTATTGAGCAAATATGGGTCAGGCTATTTAACCAACTAGGCTATAAGGGACTAACATTGGAATTGGAGTTGATGAAAACACAATACATAAAAGACCGTAAATACACAACTTGAAGCAACCACATATTTAGCCATGGAGCCCACCACCAGCTACTGTGCCCATAATTCAGGTTGTGAAAATAGCTCAAATATTTCAGACACTCCCCAGAAAGTATAGCGCTACTGCCAGCAGTGAGATTTACCATTGTGTTAAGGTTTGCTAAAATAGAGCCCTAAGTCGGATTTAGTTCAGTTGGAGTTAGCTGATTGGTTAGGGATTCAGTGTAGTTTCTGTAAATCTCTCATAGGTTATGAGTAGTAGACTAGGAGCTTATCGATGGATGCACAAAGATCATGCCCCAAAACATGCTAACCTCTCACCATTACCAATAACAGGGGAGGTTAGCATTTTTGGGGGGTTATGATATTTATGCCTCTGTAACTTTCTCACTCATTATTAGTCACAAGTTATTTGTGATTATCCATCATCATATTAGCATCCACATTAGTGTAGAAGTGTTCAGAAGCATATTCTCATCTTATTTACAATAAAAGTGATTCCAAAATGAAACAATGCATAATTTACCATTCATTTCTATTGGGCACAACATAATCCGAAACACAAGCAAAGCAAACTGCAAATGCTTCCAAAGTGTGTAGAGTCACTGTCACTACTCCTACCGAAGGTGGCTCCTCTTCTTGTTCGGGTGGCGCTCGGCGGTCGTCGTCACCGGCCTACTAGCTGCCACCGATCCTTTTTCCCTTTTCTGTTGTTTTTGTCTGATTAGTAACACCTGTTTCTTGTTTGGGTTTTAGTTGGGCTATTTTGTGCGGGCTTATTGATTTTCCACTGTGTTATTGTGTGGTAGTGCGTGTTGTTTTGGGGTTCTCCCTCCGGACTGGTTTGGTCCTGGTTTTGGGCATTTGTGTATGTGCGCTCAGTATCTTGGCGAGTACTATTTTTCCTGTGCGTAATAAAGCGCTATTTCTGTACCTCTTGCCTCCTGCGCCTGACTCCGCACCCACTATGCCCAGTGCGTTACAGTCACAAGCTTAATATAGTTGTGGGGTGCTAGGAAAATGGGACCAAATACTAAACTTTTGACTAAATGTAACACACTATAAGTGAATTTGTCCAAATACTTGGAGAACACCTTCAAATGGGGGGACTACAGTTCCTTCAGAGGGTACTCATCCCCCTTGACAAATTCCACATTTTGTTATGTTACAGCCTGAATTCAAAACGGATTACATTATTTTTTCTCACCCATCTACACACAAAACCCCGTAATGACAAAGATTATGCCCTTTCTAAACGTTTGCCCTTTCTATTGAAAATGAAATACAGAAATATAGAATTTACATGCATACAGTTGAAGTCGGAAGTTTACATACACTTAGGTTGGAGTCATTAAAACTAGTTTTTCAACCACTCCACAAATTTCTTGTTAACAAACTATAGTTTTGGCAAGTCGGTTAGGACATCTACTTTGTGCATGACACAAGTAATTTTTCCAACAATTGTTTACAGACAGATTATTTCACTTATAATTCACTGTATCACAATTCCAGTGGGTCAGAAGTTTACATACACTAAGTTGACTGTGCCTTTAAACAGCTTGGAAAATTCCAGAAAATGATGTCATGGCTTTAGGAGCTTCTGATAGGCTAATTGACATCATTTGAGTCAATTGGAGGTGTACCTGTGGATGTATTTCAAGGCCTACCTTCAAACTCAGTGCTTCTTTGCTTGACATCATGGGAAAGTCAAAAGAAATTAGCCAAGACCACAAGTCTGGTTCATCCTTGGGAGCAATTTCCAAACGCCTGAAGGTACCACGTTCATCTGTACAAACAATAGTATGCAAGTACAAACACCATGGGACCACGCAGCTGTCACACCGCTCAGGAAGGAGACGCGTTCTGTCTCCTAGAGATGAACGTACTTTGGTGGGAAAAGTGCAAATCAATCCCAGAACAACACCTTGTGAAGATGCTGGAGGAAACAGGTACAAAAGTATTTATATCCACAGTAAAACGAGTACTATATCGACATAACCTGAAAGGCCGCTCAGCAAGGAAGAAGCCTCTGCTCCAAAACCACCATAAAAAAGCCAGACTATGGTTTGCAACTGCACATGGAGACAAAGATTGTACTTTTTGGAGAAATGTCCTCTGGTCTGATGAAACAAAAATAGAACTGTTTGGCCACCATTGTTATGTTTGAAGGAAAAAGGGGGAGGCTTGCAAGCCGAAGAACATCATCCCAACCGTGAAGCACGGGGGTGGCAGCATCATGTTGTGGGGGTGCTTTGCTGCAGGTGGGACTGGTGCACTTCACAAAATAGATGGCAACATGAAAGGAAAATTATGTGGATGTATTGAAGCAACATCTCAAAACATCAATCAGGAAGTTAAAGCTAGGTCGCAAATGGGTCTTCCAAATGGACAAAGACCCCAAGCATACTTCCAAAGTTGTGGCAAAATGGCTTAAGGACAACAAAGTCAAATTATTGGAGTGGCCATCACAAAGCCCTGACCTCAATCCCATAGAGCATTTGTGGGCCGAACTGAAAAAGCGTGTGCGAGCAAGGAGGCCTACAAACCTGACTCGGTTAGTCCCTGGTCTTGTCCCTGGTCTTGTGGTTGAATCTGTGTTTGAAATCCATTGCTCGTCGGAGGGACCTTACAGATAATTGTATGTGTGGGGTACAGAGATGAGCGTTTAGCAACAAAACATTATTATTTGTCTCTGAAATGAAACCATCAAGTGACAGATTTCAAACAAATACATGTCTGTCATTGAACAACCCAATGCCATGATTAGGTGGTGAAAAAACACACTAATCTCTTTCATGAGTTCTTTAAACAATTAAAGCTACTTTACCAACATTTCTGAAAATGTCTATACAGAGTTTTGGAATTAAACTCTTCACTTGTTGTAGCATGGTGTATCAAAAGAGTATCATGAAATGCATTTACCAGTCTGCTTGGTTAGCTAGCTAGCTGCTTGGCTAAACACAGAATGTCGGCACACTGTTCTCTTATTGGCAAAAACGGATCCGTCTCGTTGCAAGTCTTTAGCTAAGATGTGGCATGTCGAATACTGGAAACTCCAGCAGCCGATATATTCTTTCAGATGAATAAAACTTTGTTCTAAAACTTCATAAAAGCATCTCGTTTCACTACTAGAGTGTAGTGCTCTTACTGGTAGGTGACCCAGCCTTCGCAGCTGCCTGCCCTATCTCTTGTCATCGACATTGGAAGTAGTGGGTTGGGCGTGTGTTCTAGCAGCCACCTGGCTACGTAAATACATCTAGCCTTTATTACAGTAATGGGAGGCAAGCCAGGGCACGGAGGGATAGGCTGAGGCATGGAGAGGGCAGGCTATGGCATGGAGGGCCAGGCTAAGGAATGGGGACACTGCTGCAGGGTCGTATGCCTGGTATTAACATGAGTCTAATCACTCCACTGATGTGCAGCACTTCCTGCTATATATACACATGCCCGGGTATTTTGGGAGAAGCTGGGGGGGGGCAAATCCCATTCAAGTCATGGGACCGATAATAGCATTTTCCACGCATCATTTTGAAATCATCTAGAAGTGACTTTGTTGAGCTTCACAATCAATTTTAGATACTTTCGAATGATTTGGACATGATGCACGAAACATTTTAATATCGGTCTGATGACTTGAATGGAATTTGTGCCACAAATGCTAAAAGTTTAGAATTTGGAAACAGTGCCAGGGAAACTAAACCAAAGCATGGATTGCTATCATACCTTTTCCATAGACTGTTTACAGGGTAAGGAAACTAATATGTAATTTAGGGAGAACTGTCCATTTAATGCTAAGAATATCTATAGCTTTTTCCAGTCACCAGTAATACCTGTCCTGCCGACTACGCCAATAATATCCGTCCCTCCCAGTCTACTGTTTTCACATAGACCTACACAGAGCAAGGTTATTGGGACAGGACTACTGGGTTATATGAGTCCAATTGGCCAGATAGAGCCCTCCAACATGCAGGAGGAATGCTCGCCAACACAAATAGAACAGGGCAGTTGGCAAAGCACGTCCCTCTGCCCCCCTGTTATTCAAAGAGAAAAGAAGATGATGGGAATGACAAAGAAAGTGAGAGAGAGAAATAGAGGTTGTAAAGAGACAGAGAGAGTATTATTTACTTCCTTGCTCCCTTTATTATTAGCTCTGTTTATTATGGTTCAGGGTAACTTTGGATATATAATTCAACATGACCACAAGGAGGGTAATAGAGATGCAAAGGGAGGTCAGGAAAGGGGTGTGGGGGAGGTATCTGTTTCTACACACAAACACACCTGTGTCCAGACTAATCCCTGTGTCGCCTCTCTCCTTCCAACACCAACTCTGACCCTCTCTCTTATTAGGACGCAGGGCAGCCCAGGGGTCATGGGTTAGAGGTAAGGGCAGCTCCACAGACTGGATTATGGGCGTACCGCCACCTGGAGAAAATCGGGGTCTCTTTCTGGAAGATTGGCCGTGACAGTCGCAATTACATGGACAAAATTAACAGCCCTCGGAGAACAGCAAGGGCTTGTGGGTAACTCGGGGGACACACGACCCCTTCAGTGTCCGAGGAAAGGCCCACAACTCACTCTGCCACCGGTGCGTTGTACACCATGTGTGCGTGATTAACGGTGGATGCTGGGACAGGGTAGAGGGAGGAGGTGGGGGATACAGGGGTAAAGGGTGGGTAGGGGTGAAAGGACAGCTTTGTTTTTGTACTCTCATTTTTGGGTTAGACTTCGTGTTTGTTAGTTCAGACCCTGTGGATGTGTTTATGTGCGAGGGGAGCCTGAGGTGGAAAATGTGGATTAATTATTTTTCTCAAATGATGGAGCGGTCGAAGTGTGGAACCATGCTGTGGATAATAAGACAGAGAGGTTACCACAGAGACCATCCACTCAGCTGTCTCCAATGGAACCTCAGTGTTATCGTTTAGGACTGACCACTGTGTGTGTGTGTGTGTGTGTGTGTGTGTGTGTGTGTGTGTGTGTGTGTGTGTGTGTGTGTGTGTGTGTGTGTGTGTGTGTGTGTGTGTGTGTGTGTGTGTGTGTGTGTGTGTGTGTGGCTGAGGGGTTCTTTGGAGAGTCCATATGAGTGTGTGTGTTTTTGTTTAATTTAGGGGAGGCGAGGGGCTAGGTGGGGAGCGACTCAGTCAAGTGGTCAGGAAATAAGACCATCCACATCCCAGTAGGGGGTTTGATGGTTGGTTATTGGTCATTCTTCCACATGCCAGTCTCCCCCTGCCTCAGCCATGCACCCTGTCATTACAGTGACAGTCAAGTCCTGTTTAACCCCAATCACCCGTGGTAATAACCGTTTAAACAACCCACACCGCCTGTAATATTTCACTGCTGTTTTGATGATTATGTCACTCCACTTTTAAACCACGGAAAAAAAGACTCACAGCCCACATGCTGAAATCACTATGTGAACTTTGTTCGGAGACGATGGGTATTTATATTGACCACAGTGGTGAAAAAAAGTGTTTGAGACATATTGGGGTGAGTATTTTCCTTGTGTGCTATATTATTAAAGTTTTGCTGCAGTGATAAAGAGACAGGGGCTGTTAAAGTGAGTTGCATAGATACAAACAGTACATTAAATGCATCAACAAACGGACCAGTGAATGCTCATATTTACACGGAGTATACCAAACATTAATCAAATCAAATGAAATAAAATTGTATTTGTCACATGTGCTGAATACAACAGGTAGACCTTACAGTGAAATGCTTACTTACAAGCTCTTTAACCAACAATGCAGTTTTGAGAAAATACCTAAAAAAGTAAGAGATAAAAGTAACAAATAATTAGAGCAGCAGTAAAATAACAATAGCGAGGCTATATACTGTACAGGGGGTACCTGTACAGAGTCAATGTGCGGTGGCACCAGTGTCAAGGTGATTGAGGTAATATGTACATGTAGGTAGAGTTATTCAAGTGAATATGCATAGATAATAACAGAGAGTAGCAGCAGCGTAGAAGGAGGGGGAGGGCAGTGCGAATAGTCTGGGTAGCCATTTGATTAGATGTTCAGGAGCCTTACGGCTTGGGGGTAGAAGCTGCTTAGAAGTCTCTTGGACCTAGACTTGGCGCTCCAGTACCGCTTGCCGTGAGGTAGCAGAGAGAACAGTCGATGACCGCTGTTGCGCCTTCTTCACCACACTGTCTGTGTGAGTGGACCATTTCAGTTTGTCTGTGATGTGTACGCCGAGGAACTTAACTTTCCACCTTCTCCACTGCTGTCCTGTCGATGTGGATAGGTAGGTGCTCCCTCTGCTGTTACCTGAAGTCCACAATCATCTCCTTTGTTTTGTTGACATTGAGTGAGAGGTTGTTTTCTTGACACCACACTCCGAGTGCCCTCAAATCTTCGATGTGGGCTGTCTCGTTGTTGTTGGTAATCGAGCCCACTACTATTGTGTCGTCTGCAAACTTGATGATTGAGTTGGAGGCGTGCATGGCCACGCAGTCGTGGGTGAACAGGGAGTACAGGAGGGGGCTGATCACACACCCATGTGGGGCCCCAGTGCTGAGAGTCAGCAAAGTGGAAATGTTGTTTCCTACCTTCACCACCTGGGGGCGGTCCGTCAGAAAGTCCAGGACCCAATTGCACAGGGCGGGGTTGAGGCCCAGGCCCTCCAGCTTGATGATGAGCTTGGAGGGTACTATGGTGTTGAATGTTGAGCTGTAGTCAATGAACAGCAGTCTTACATAGGTATTCCTTTTGTCAAGATTGGATAGGGCAGTGTGCAGTGTGATGGCGATTGCATCGTCTGTGGACCGGTTGGGGCGGTATGCAAACTGAAGTGGGTCTAGGGTGGCCAGTAAGGTGGAGGTGATATGATCCTTGACTAGTCTTTCGAAGCACTTCATGATGACGGAAGTAAGTGCTACGGGGCGGTAGTCATTTAGTTCAGTTATCTTTTACTTCTTGGGTACAGGAACAATAGTAGTCATCTTGAAGCATGTGGGGACAACAGACTGGGATACGGAGTGATTGAATATGTCCGTAAACACACCAGCCAGCTGGTCTGCTCATGTTTTGAGGATGCAGTCCTTGTTAGCGGGCCACGACGGTGGCACTGTAATATCCTCAAAGCTGGCGAAGAAGGTGTTTATTTTGTCTGGAAGCATGACGTCGGTGTCCGTGACGTGGCTAGATTTATTTTTGTAGTCTGTGATTTCCTGTAGACCCTGCCACATACGTCTCGTGTCTGAGCCATTTAATTGCGACTCCACCTTGTCCCTGTACTGGCATTTCGCTTGTTTGATTGCCTTGCGGAGGGAATAGCTAAGCTGTTTATATTCAGACATATTCCCAGACCTCTTTCCATGGTTAAATGCGGTGGATCGCGCTTTCAGTTTTGCACGAATGCCGCCATCTATCCACAGTTTCTGCTTAGGGCAGGTTTTGATAGTCACAGTGGGTACATCTCCAATGCATCTCCAATGCACTTCTTTATAAACGCACTCACCGAATCAGCTTATAGGTCGATGTTGTTCTCTGAGGCTGACTGGAAACATATTCCAGTCCCGTGTGATCAAAACAATCTTGAAGCGTGGCTTCCGATTGGTCTGAACAGCGTTGAATGGTTCTTGTCACTGGTACATCCTGTTTGAGTTTTTGCCTATAAGATGGAAGGAGCGAGATGGCGTCGTAGTTGGATTTGCCGAAGGGGGGGTGGGGGAGGGCTTTGTATGCATCGCGGAAGTTAGAACAGCAGTGGTCGAAGGTGTTGCGAATTCACGTAGCGCAATCAATATGCTGGAATAATTTAGGTAGACTTACCTAAAAATTTAGGTAGACTTAAAATCCCCAGCTTCAACAAATGCAGCCTCAGGATGTATGGTTTCCAGTTTGCATATAGTCCAGTGAAGTTCCTTGATGGCCGTCTTGGTGTCTGCTTGAGGGGGAATGTACACAGCTGTGACTATAACTGATGAGAATTCTCTTGGTATGTAAAATGGCCGGCACTTGATTGTAAGGATGTCACGACTTCCGCCGAAGTCGGTCCCTCTCCTTGTTCGGGCGGTGTTCGGCGGTCAACGTCACCGGCTTTCTAGCCACCGCCGATCCACTTTTCATTTTCCATTTGTTCTGTCTTTGTCTTATCACACCTGGCTTCACTTCATCATTGACTTGTTTATTATTTAACCACCTGTTCTACATGTTGTATTTGTGAGTGATTGTTTGTTGTATTGTGGTCCGTTTTTGTGTGGCCGTGTATATTACGTGTTATGTTTGAATTTTTGAGTAAAGTATTTTATTACTCATATCTGCTGTCCTGCGCCTGACTCATCTCACCAGCTACACACAGACGCCTTTACAGAATCACTCACCCCATAAGAATGGAGTCAGCAGGAGCAGTTGCAGTGGAGGAGCGCAGTTGCAGTGGAGGAGCGCATTCAGAAGCACGCGACCATGTTGCAACATCTGGGCACAGCCATGGATCGCGTGCTGCAAATGATGGATCATTGGGAGAGAGGAGGAGGTTATCCAGCGCTTCCACCAGCTCCACTACAACAGGTCCCACTGTCCACCCCTCTTCCACCTGGTCCCAGCGGGATTCGACTCGCGCTCCCAAGGGAGTATGATGGGAAGACTGCAGGATGCCAGAGGTTTCTACTACAGCTGGACCTCTACCTGGCGACCGTCCACCCGGCTCCTTCGGGTGTGAGAGTGTGTCCGCCCTCGTCTCCTGCCTCTCAGGCAAAGCCCTGGAGTAGGCCAACGCCGTATGGAGTGAGGGAGACTCGGCGTTGGACCATTACGCAGAGTTCACACGCCGCTTTCGGGCAGTATTCGACCATCCGCCTGAAGGTCGAGCGGCGGGTGAATGTCTGTTCCACCTGAGGCAGGGGACGAGGAGCGCGCAGGATTTCGCCTTGGACTTCCGGACCCTGTCCGCCAGCGCAGGATGGAACGTCAGGGCCCTGATCGATCACTACAGATGCAGTCTGCGCGAGGATGTCCGTCGGGAATTGGCCTGCCGAGACACCACCCTCACATTGGACCAGCTGGTGGACATGTCCATCCGGCTGGACAACCTGCTGACTGCCCATGGATGTGCGGATCAGGACCTGTCAGTTCCATCCCCCAGCATCTCCGCTCCGACGCCCATGGAGCTGGGAGGTGCTGCACTTATGGCGACAGGAGGAGGGGCCATTCCCTGCACCATCTGTGGCCACAGAGGGCACACTGCTGGTCGGTGCTGGGGGGGTTCCTCAGGGAGTCGAGGCAGCAGGCAGGGCACTATCGTGTCACCCCAGAGCCCCCTGAGCCCCCTGTTGCTGACATGTATGTGTTTATTTCATTTCCTGAGTTTTCCCCGCATTCCAAGCATAAGGCGCTAGTAGATTCAGGCGCAGCTAGGAATTTTATTGACCGTTCATTTGCTCTTAGTTTAGGGATTCCCTTTGTTCCTGTGGATATGCCCTTCCCTGTGCACGCCCTAGATAGTCGACCATTAGGGTCAGGGCTGATTAGGGAGGCCACCACTCCACTTGACATGGTTGTGCAGGAGGGTCATAAGGAGAGAATCAGTCTCTTCCTTATTGATTCTCCTGCGTTTCCTGTGGTGCTGGGCTTACCCTGGTTGGCCCGTCATGACCCCACTATTTCGTGGCAACAGAAGGCTCTCAAGGGGTGGTCACGAGAGTGCTCAGGGAGGTGTGTGGGGGTTTCCATCGGTGCGACTATGGTGGAAAGTCCAGAACAGGTCTCCACCGTGCGCATCCCCTCAGAATATTCTGTAAGAAGAGGGCGACTAAATTACCACCTCTTCGACGGGAGGATTGTGCGATAAATCTCCTGGTAGACGCAGCACTTCCCAGGAGTCATGTGTATCCTCTGTCACAGGAGGAGGCGGTGGCTATGGAAACATATGTCTCCGAATCCCTGGGGCAGGGATACATTCGGCCCTCCACTTCACCTGCCTCCTCTAGTTTATTTTTTGTGAAGAAGAAGGACGGGGGTCTGCGCCCGTGTATTGACTATCGAGGGATCAATCAGATCACTGTGAGGTACAGCTACCCGCTGCCTCTCATCGCCAGTGTGATCGAGTCAATGCACGGGGCGCGCTTCTTCACAAAATTGGATCTCAGGAGCGCTTACAACCTGGTGCCTATCCGGGAAGGGGACAAGTGGAAGACTGCATTTAGTACCACCTCAGGGCACTATGAGTACCTCGTCATGCCGTACGGGTTGATGAATGCTGCATCAGTTTTCCAGGCCTTTGTTGATGAGATTTTCCGGGACCTGCACGGGCAGGGTGTAGTGGGGTATATCACCGACATTCTGATATACTCCACTACATGCGCCGAGCATGTGTCCCTGGTGCGCAGGGTGCTTGGTCGATTGTTGGAGCATGACCTGTACGTCAAGGCTGAGAAATGTCTGTACTTCCATCAGTCCGTCTCCTTCCTAGGGTACCGCATTTCCACGTCAGGGGTGGAGATGGAGAGTGACCGCATTTCAGCCGTGCGTAATTGGCCGACTCCCACCACGGTAAAGGAAGTGCAGCGGTTTCTAGGGTTTGCCAACTACTACCGGAGGTTTATCCGGGGTTTTGGTCAGGTAGCAGCTCCCATTACCTCACTGCTGAAGGGGGGACCGGTGCGGCTGCAGTGGTCGGCTGAGGCGGACAGGGCTTTTGGTCACCTGAAGGCTCTGTTTACCCCGGCTCCCGTGCTGGCTCATCCGGATCCCTCGTTGGCGTTCATAGTGGAGGTGGATGCGTCCGAGGCTGGGATAGGAGCCGTGCTCTCTCATTGCTCAGGCACGCCACCAAAGCTCCGCTCCTGTGCTTTCTTTTCGAAGAAGCTCCGCCCGGCGGATTGAAACTATGATGTGGGGGACCGGGAGCTGTTGGCTGTTGTTAAGGCCCTAGGGACCCCGATCAGAGACTATGTCCTCAGGTACCCCGTAGTGCCGGAAGACGTGAGTGAACAGGGCCTCCGCAGTCTTTAGTGCCGTAGGGAGAAACCTCCGGTTTTCACCCCGAGAGTAACGGGCAGGTGGAGAGAGAAAATCAGGATGTGGGTAGGTTTCTGCGGTCATATTGCCAGGACCGGCCGGGGGAGTGGGCAACGTTCATCCCCTGGGCAGAGATGGACAAAAACTCACTCCGCCACTCCTCCACTAACCTGTCTCCTTTCCAGTGTGTACAGGGGTATCAGAGCCAGATCGAAGCGAATGGTTCAAGCACTCGGAGGAGACCTGGGACCCATGTGCACATACAACGGGCCGTGAGGCCGTGAGGCGGCAAAAAGCGAGCGCCGACCGCCACCGCAGCGAGGCCGGGTCTGGCTCTCGACCCGGAACCTGCCCCGCCGCCTGCCCTGCATGACCTCAGGAGGCTGAAGAAATGTGGCTTGTCATCCAAAACCCTGACAAACTTTAACAGATGCAAAATCGAGAGCAGCCTGTCAGGCTGTATCACAGCCTGGAATGGCAACTGCACCACCCTCAACCGCAAG
Source organism: Salvelinus namaycush (assembly GCF_016432855.1). NCBI lineage: Eukaryota > Metazoa > Chordata > Actinopteri > Salmoniformes > Salmonidae > Salvelinus > Salvelinus namaycush. The sequence continues at coordinate 38,149,005 of NC_052310.1, read as the reverse complement.
GATCTCCAGAGGGTAGTACTGTCTGCGCAACGTATCAACGGGGAAACTACCTGCCATCCATGACATATACAGCACCCGTTGTCACAGGAAGGCAAAAAAAGATCATCAAGGACATCAACCACCTGAGCCACTGCCTGTTCACATCACTACCATCCAGAAGGCGAGGTCAGTACAGGTGCATCAAAGCTGGGACAGAGATACTGAAAAACAGCTTCTATCTCAGGGCCATCAGACTGCTAAACAGCAATCACTAACTCAGAGAGGCTGCTGTCTACATGGAAACCCAATCACTGGCCACTTTAATAAATGGATCAATAGTCACTTTTTACAAAGCACTCTAAATAATGGCACTTTAATAATGTTTACATATCTTACATTACTCATATCACATGTATATACTGTATTTGAAACCATTTATTGCACCTTGCCTATGCCGCTCGACCATCGCTCATCCATATACTGTTGAAGTCAGAAGTTTACATACACTTAGGTTGGAGTCATTAAAACTCATTATTCAACAACTCCACAAATTTCTTGTTAACAAACTATAGTTTTGGCAAGTCGGTTAGGACATCTACTTTCTACATGACAAGTAATTTTTCCAACAATTTTGTACAGACAGATTATTTCACTTATAATTCACTGTATCACAATTCCAGAGGGTCAGAAGTTTACATACACTAAGTTGATGTTGGTCAGAAGTTTCCTTTAAACAGCTTGGAAATTTCCAGAAAATAATGTCATGGCTTTAGAAGCTTCTGATAGGCTAATTGACATCATTGGAGGTGTACCTGTGGATGTATTTCAAGGCCTACCTTCAAACTCAATGCCTCTTTGCTTGACATCATGGGAAAATCAACAGAAATCAGCCAAGACCTCAGAAAAATAATTGTAGCCCTCCACAAGTCTGGTTCATCCTTGTGAGCAATTTCCAAATGTCTGAAGGTACCATGTTCATCTGTACAAACAATAGTATGCAAGTACAAACACCATGGGACCACGCAGTTGTCACACCGCTCAGGAAGGAGATGCGTTCTGTCTCCTAGAGATGAACGTACTTTGGTGCGAAAAGTGCAAATCAATCCCAGAACAACAGTGAAGGACTTTGGGAAGATGCTGGAGGAAACAGGTACCAAAGTATCTATATCCACAGTAAAACGAGTCCTATATCGACATAACCTGAAAGGCCGCTCAGCAAGGAAGAAGCCACTGCTCCAAAACCGCCATAAAAAAGCCAGACTACAGTTTGCAACTGCACATGGGGAACAAGATGGTACTTTTTGGAGAAATACCCTCTGGTCTGATGAAACAAAAATAGAACGGTTTGGCCGTAATGACCATTGTTATATTTGGAGGAAAAAGTGGGACGCTTGCAAGCCGAAGAACACCATCCCAACCGTGAAGCACGTGGGTGGCAGCATCATGTTGTGGGGGTGCTTTGCTGCACGAGGGACTGGTGCACTTCACAAAATAGATGGCATCATGAGGTAGGAAAATGTTGTTGATATAATGAAGCAACATCTCAAGACATCAGTCCGGAAGTTAAAGCTTGGTCGCAAATGGGTCTTTCAAATGGACAATGACCCCAAGCATACTTCCAAAGGACAACAAAGTCAAGGTATTGGAGTGGCCAACACAAAGCCCTGACCTCAATCCTATAGAAAAGTTGTGGGCAGAACTGAATGGGCCAAAATTCACCCAACTTATTGTGGGAGGCTTGTAGAAGGCTACCTGAAATGTTTGACCCAAGTTAAACAATGTATAGGCAATGCTACCAAATACTAATTGAGTGTATGTAAACTTCTGACCCACTGGGAAATGTGATGAAAGAAATAAAAGTTCAAATAAATCATTCTCTCTACTATCATTCTGACATTTCACATTCTTAAAATAAAGTGGTGATCCTAACTGACCTAAGACAGGGAATTCTTACTTGGATTAAATGTCAGGAATTGTGAAAAACTGAGTTTAAATGTATTTTGCTAAGGTGTATGCAAACTTCCGACTTCAACTGTACATGTACATATTCTCATTCACCCCTTTAGATTTCTGTGTATTAGGTAGTTGTTGGGGAATTGTTTGATTTCTTGTTACTTGTACTGGGCTGTGCGCACTACTCACTATAGTGCCTTGCGGTAGGAGGCCAAGCAGTTGCCATACCAGGCAATGATGCAACCCATCAGGGTGCTCTCGATGGTGCAGCTGTAACACTTTTTGAGGATCTGAAGACCCATGCCAAATCTTTTCAGTCTCCTGAGGGGGAATAGGTTTTGTCATGCCCTCTTCACGACTGTCTTGGTGTGCTTGGACCATGTTAGTTTGTTGGTGATGTGGACGCCAAGGAACTTGAAGCTCTCAACTTGCTCCACTACAGCCCCGTCGATGAGAATGGGGGCGTGCTCGGTCCTCCTTTTCCTGTAGTGCGCGATCATCTCCTTTGTCTTGATCACGTTGAGGGAGAGGTTGTTGTCCTTGCACCAAACGGTCAGGTCTCTGACCTCCTCCCTATAGGCTGTCTCATCATTGTCGGTGATCAGGCCTACCACTGTTGTGTCAACGGCAAACTTAATGATGGTGTTGGAGTCGTGCCTGGCCGTGCAGTCATGAGTGAACAGGGAGTACAGGAGGGGACTGAGCACGCACCCCTGAGGGGCCCCCGTGTTGAGGATGAGTGTGGCGGATGTGTTCTTACCTACCCTTACCACCTGGGGGCGGCCCGTCAGGAAGTCCATTAGGAACACCTTCCTAATATTGAGTTGCACCCCCCTTACAAGGGGTCAAACTCATTCGACAGGGATATTGACTCCAATGCTTCCCACAGCTGTATCAAATTGGCTGGATATCCTTTAGGTGGTGGACCATTCTTAATACACACTGGAAACTGTTGAGCATGAAAAACCCAGCAGCCTTGCAGTTCTTGGCACAAACTGGTGTGCCTGGCACCTATTACCATACCCCGTTCAAAGGCTCTTAAAAATGTTGTCTCTGCATGGCACACACACACAATCAATGTCTCAATTGTGTCAAGGCTTAAAACCAGTTGTCACGTTCCTGACCTGTTTTCTGTTAGTTTTGTATGTGTTAGTTGGTCAGGACGTGAGTTTGGGTGGGCAGTCTATGTTTTCTGTTTCTATGTTGGTTTAAAGGGTGACCTGATATGGCTCTCAATTAGAGGCAGGTGGTTTTCATTTCCTCTGATTGAGAGCCATATTAAGGTAGGTGTTTTCACACTGTTTGTTTGTGGGTGGTTGTCTCCTGTGTTAGTGTCTGTCTATGTTGCACCATACGGGACTGTTTCGGTTTGTTTGTTCATTTTGTTCGTTCGGTTTTTATGTAGTCATTTCCCTGTTCGTGCGTTCTTCGTGTTACATGTAAGTTCTTACGTCCAGGTTTGTCTACATTCGTTTTGTTATTTTGTTAGTTAATTCAAGTATAGTTCGTTTTTTGTCTTCGTCGTTTTGTCGTGTCTAAATAAATATCATGTCTAAGTATCACGCTGCGTCTTGGTTCAATCCATGCTCCTCCTCTTCGGATGAAGAGGAAGAGGAGAACCGTTACAGAACCACCCACCAATCCAGAACCAAGCAGCGTGAGTTCGAGCAGTGGACATGGGAGGACGTGTTAAATGGAAAAGGTTGCTACACATGGGAGGAGATCCGAGCTGGAAGAGATCGCCTTCCATGGGAACAGCTGGAGGCGATTAGGAGAGCGGAGGCAACGGGAGAGAGAGACCGGATTTATGAAGGTACGCGGCTAGCACGGAAGCCCGTGAAGAAACCCCAAACATTTCTTGGGGGGGGGCTAAGAGGTAGTGGGTCTAGGGCAGGTAGGAGACCTGCGCCCACTTCCCAGGCTAACCGTGGAGAGCGGGAGTACGGGCAGACACCGTGTTACGCAGTAGAGCGCACGGTGTCTCCTGTACGTGTGCATAGCCCGGTGCGGGTTATTCCACCTCCCCGCACTGGTAGGGCTAGATTGAGCGTTGAGCCGGATGTCATGAAGCCGGCTCTACATATCTGGCCACCAGTACGTCTCCTTGGGCCGGCTTACATGGCACCAGCCTTACGCATGGTGTCCCCGGTTCGCCTACATAGCCCGGTGCGGGTTATTCCACCTCCCCGCACTGGTCGGGCGACGGGGAGCATTCAACCAGGTAAGGTTGGGCAGGCTCAATGCTCAAGGGAGCCAGTACGCCTGCACGGTCCGGTATTTCCGGCGCCACCTCCCCGCCCCAGCCCAGTACCACCAGTGCCTACTCCACGCACCAGGCTTCCAGTGCGTTTCCAGAGCCCTGTTCCTCCTCCACGCACTCTCCCTATGGTGCGTGTCTCCAGCCCAGTGCCTCCAGTTCCGGCACCACGCACTAAGCCTCCTGTGCGTCTCCAGAGCCCTGTACGCACTGTTCCTTCTCCCCGTACTCGTCCTGATGTGCGTGCACTCAGCCCGGTGCCACCAGTGCCGGTACCACGCACCAGGCCTATAGTGCGCTTCGAGAGGTCAGTGTGCCCTGTCCCTGCTCCCCGCACTAGGCTTGAAGTGTGTGTCTCCAGTCCGGTGCCTCCAGTTCCGGCACCACGCACCAGGCCTACAGTGCGTCTCAGCCGGCCAGAGTCTGCCGTCTGCCCAACGGCGCCTGAACTGTCCGTCTGCCAAGCGCCGCATGAACTGCCCGTCTGCCATGAGCCTTCAAAGCCGCCCGTCTGCCATGAGCCTGCAAAGCCGCCCGTCTGCCATGAGCCTACAGAGCCTTCCGCCAGACAGGAGCCGCTAGAGCCTTCCGCCAGACAGGAGCCGCTAGAGCCTTCCGCCAGACAGGAGCAGCCAAAGCCTTCCGCCAGACAGGATCAGCCAGAGCCATCCGTCTCCGCAGCGCCATCTGAGCCATCCGTCTCCGCAGCGCCATCTGAGCCATCCGTCTCCTCAGCGCCATCTGAGCCATCCGTCTCCCCAGCGCCGTCTGAGCCATCCGTCTCCCCAGCGCCGTCTGAGCCATCCGTCTCCCCAGCGCCGTCTGAGCCATCCGTCTCCCCAGCGCCGTCTGAGCCATCCGTCTCCCCAGCGCCGTCTGAGCCATCCGTCTGTCCCGAGCCATTAGAGCCGCCCGTCTGTCCCGAGCCGTCAGAGCCGTTAGTCAGTCAGGAGCCGCTAGAGCCATTCGTCAGTCAGGATCTGCCAGAGCCGCCAACCAGACAGGATCTGCCAGAGCCGCCAACCAGACAGGATCTGCCAGAGCCGCCAACCAGACAGGATCTGCCAGAGCCGCCAACCAGACAGGATCTGCCAGAGCCGCCAACCAGACAGGATCTGCCAGAGCCGTCAGCGAGCCATGAGCGTCCAGAGCCGTCAGCGAGCCATGAGCGTCCAGAGCCGTCAGCCAGCCATGAGCGTCCAGAGCCGTCAGCCAGCCATGAGCGTCCAGAGCCGTCAGCTAGCCATGAGCGTCCAGAGCCGTCAGCTAGCCATGAGCGTCCAGAGCCGTCAGCCAGTCATGAGCTGCCCCTCAGCCCAGAGCTGCCATTGATCCAGAACTGTCCCTCAGTCCAGAGCTGTCTCTCTGTCCGGAGCTGCCCTTCAGTCCGGAGTTGCCCCTCTATCCTGAGCTACCTCTCTATCCTGACCTACCTCTCGGTCTTGAGCTATCTCTCTATCCCGGTGCTGCCCCTTGTCCTGGTGCTGCCCCTTATCTTAAGGTTAACATTTAAATTAAGTGGGTGTAAGATGAGGGTGGTCATTCTAAGGGGGAGACGTAAGCTGGGATTGACTATGGTGGGGTGGGGACCTCGCCCAGAGCCTGAGCCACCACCGTGGTCAGATGCCCACCCAGACCCTCCCCTAGACTTTGTGCTGGTGCGCCCGGAGTTCGCACCTTGAGGGGGGGGTTATGTCACGTTCCTGACCTGTTTTCTGTTAGTTTTGTATGTGTTAGTTGGTCAGGACGTGAGTTTGGGTGGGCAGTCTATGTTTTCTGTTTCTATGTTGGTTTAAAGGGTGACCTGATATGGCTCTCAATTAGAGGCAGGTGGTTTTCATTTCCTCTGATTGAGAGCCATATTAAGGTAGGTGTTTTCACACTGTTTGTTTGTGGGTGGTTGTCTCCTGTGTTAGTGTCTGTCTATGTTGCACCATACGGGACTGTTTCGGTTTGTTTGTTCATTTTGTTCGTTCGGTTTTTATGTAGTCATTTCCCTGTTCGTGCGTTCTTCGTGTTACATGTAAGTTCTTACGTCCAGGTTTGTCTACATTCGTTTTGTTATTTTGTTAGTTAATTCAAGTATAGTTCGTTTTTTGTCTTCGTCGTTTTGTCGTGTCTAAATAAATATCATGTCTAAGTATCACGCTGCGTCTTGGTTCAATCCATGCTCCTCCTCTTCGGATGAAGAGGAAGAGGAGAACCGTTACACCAGTGGTGTAAAGTACTTAAGTAAAAATACTTTAAAGTACTACTTAAGTAGTTTTTTAGGGTATCTGTACTTTACTTTTCTATTTATATATTTGCCAAATGTTACTTTTACTTCACTACATTCCTAAAGAAAATAATGTACTTTTTACTCCATACATTTTCCCAGACACCCAAAAGTACTCATCACATTTTGATAAGAAAATGGTCCAATTCACACACTTATTAAGATAACATCCCTGGTCATCCCTACTGCCTCTGATCTGGCGGACTCACTAAACACAAATGCTTAATTTGTAAATTATGTGTTGGAATGTGCCCCTGGCTATCCGTCAATAAAAAAAACAAGAAAATTGTGCCGTCTGGTTTGCTTAATATACGGATTTTTAAATGGTTTATGCGTTTACTTTGACTTTTGATTAAGTACATTTTAGCAGTTCCATGTACTTCCAATACTTAAGTACATTTAAAACCAAATACTTTTACTCAAGTAGGTTTTTACTTTTACTTTGAGTCATCTTTACTTTTACTCAAGTATGACAATTGAGTACTTTTTCCACCACTGCTGAAAAATCCTTCTTTACCCTGTCTCCTCCCCTCCATCTACATTTATTGAAGTGGATTTAACAAGTGATTTCAATAAGGGATCATAGCGTTCACCTGGATTCACCCGGTCCGTCTATGTCATGGAAAAAGCAGATGTTCTTAACAACAAGCTCTCAGAGTCACACGTCAGAATTAGACGTTCGTCCATGTTTTTCAAAAGTCACATTTCGAAGTTGTTGCAAACGTTACATTTCAAAGTGTTTCAGGTTAAGTTTAGGCATTAACTCCACATGATTAAGGTCAGGATTAAGTTGAGGCATTAACTCAGAAATCTTAAGGTTAGGCATCTACGTCGAATTGTTAAAGGTAAGGGTTAAAGTTTGCGATAGGCTTCAAACAAAAATAACTTGCTGTAGCTTCATTTGAACTTGTAACCTTTGGAATCGGAGGCAGATGCATACCCCAATCCATCATCCCCGTCATCCCCGGCCAAAACACATCAGCAAAACCGAAACCTACTTGAAGGTAACAGCGCTCACTGATGCCCCTAGTGGCCGGGTCCCACATCTCCCGACGTCCTCAGACATGGATGGACGTCGAATGCTAACTTGTATCACGGGTGCATTTCTTGTATTAAATTGTGCCTGAGATTTCAGATTTTGGAAACAATGTTTGTGTCTGTAGTCTACACACACACACACACACCACTGTCTTCAGGAGACAGAGACAAGCCCATGGCCCTCTACCCCTCTACCAGACAGAGTGAGAGCCTCTGGGGGAGTGAAACTGAAACCCTACTCGCTGGCAGTCAGCACATGGAAAGAGTAGGAAGCCAGCCTGGGAATCCGCTATGGGATCGCTTTTATCGGTCTGCCACATCAGAGAGACGACCTTGAGCAGGTCTCAGCTCGTTAGAGAGCCCAGTCAGAGACCTACGGAGAGAAGCCGCCGGAGAGGAGACTGCCGAACCAGGCATGGGCCAAGCAGATCCTTTTATTACCTGCCAGAGCCAGATTACTTCCAAATGGGAGCCTGGCCTGGATGATGGGATGGATAGAGAAGGAGACAGAGAGAGAAAGACAGGTGGTGGAAAGAGAGAGGGGATGGTGAAGAGAGGGATAGAGAAAGAGGGGGAAAGAGAGAGAGAATAGAGAGAGAGAGAGAGAGAGAGACATGAGGGGGGGGGGGGGGGGGGGGGGGGGCTGCTGGCCAAATCCCATTATTCCCATAGAGAATAATGCTGCCTTCAAAATTTAGACAGTAGAGACTGCATGAGGGCCAAAGGGAACCACTTTATCCCACTGACTAGTTGAATCCTGTACAGTACAGTAGGTAAGAGATCATACAATTCATATGAGGGGTAGTCTGTTGCAATCTGTAACTTATTTGGGGAAACAATGCACAGACCATTGGTAATGATCAAACAAATGTATGGGGTCAATTCTGTTTTCCCAGAAACGACAGATTGTGCCTTTAACAGATGAGTAAGAAATGTGAGGGAGTATTCAACTAATCACAAAGTCTACGAGAAGGATCCAGGGTGTTATGTTCCCCCGCACCCCACACCCAGTCCCAGTCCCCAGACCACAGCCTCAGAGCTAGGCAGGATATGGATCACCTCAGAGTGCTGTGTCATCTACCACATTATCCACATCAGCCACAGAGCGCTGCAGACCTCACAGGCCAGCTCAGCCACATGGTTCACTGCCCAGAGCTGGGTAGCCTCACTACTCACACAGTTAAACCACTGACTACACCTATTCTACCACCACTCCGTTAGACCTATCAACAGACTCAAAGAGCACTTCCTCTCCAATAGTAGTTACAAAATCGCAAACACACAGTCACCACAAGCACAAATAGTCGACTCCTGTGTGGTAGCTTTGGGCTGTTTCAGATGTGTGTGTGACTAAACCAGGGCTTGCAGATACTACGAGCAAGTAATAAAAAAAAATGTGAATAAGGACTGTTTGCATCTATGCAGGATAGAGACATGCACATGCAGGCACAAAACACATACACAAAAACACACACAACCTCATAGAGAGAGAGAGAGAGAGAGAGAGAGAGAGAGAGAGAAGGCGAGAGATCCCACACATATCCTCTCTCAGAGTCGGTCAGAATTATCTTGGCCTGTTTTTAGGCCCTTTGAAGAGCGCAGGGCAGCTTTCAGAAGCTTTAGTCAGAGAATCCAACGCCCCCCTTTTGAAAGAGCCTGTCTGCCTTTGAGGGCTTCGCTAGAGGTGGAGCGTAGAAAAATAGATAAATCAATTAGCCCTAGTGTGTGATTTATGTGTGAGGTGAGTGAGTGGCCTGCCTCGCCATCTCACATACACCGACACACACACGCACTCACACGCACACCTGTCACTGACACCAGGGGTAATGGAAGCCTGAGCCTGCTGGATTAACCGTGCCACCAGGAACGAGCATCAATCAACCAGCCTCTCCCTCTTTCTCTCTCTCTTTCACAGGCATGCATGCATCGCATGCACACACACACGCATAGATACATACCCACACATGAACACATATCTGCATGTGCACAGACACACACAAACACACGCACACAAACACACACAACAGGGTAAGAGAGCACTGGGGGGGTTGAACTCACTGGAATTGTCCGTCATTCTTTTGTCTTTCCCAGTTCAGTCTGATCATTTTTACATTAGTTTCACAACTCTAAAAAGCCTTCAGCGCTTCATAGCTCTCTCCCTCCCTCCTCTCTCCCCCCTCTCACTCCCTTCACTTCCATCCCTCTCTCTCCCTGAAGCCTGGTCTGTGTAGTGTTTTACAGTGCTGGTCCACTCTGCAGGTGCTCTATATTAGATTTTTTGTTATAGGTGGTCCTTCTATAACACAGGCACGTTAATCACCCACTTAAACTGTACTCCACTCCTTCACTCCGTTTTCCTCTCCTCTATTCTTCTCCTCTTGCTCTCCTCCTGCCATCCCTGGCCCGGGTGTGAATTCTCACTCCTCCAAAACCACAGTACTGTTATTCAACCAGGAGACAGGGGAAAGTGGGTCAATAGAAAATAAATAGAAAGCTTATGGAGACTCCTGAGTGGAGTCCAGCCACAGGCCCTATAGCTGTCAAACCTTTCTGGAGGAGTTGTATTTTCATGCGGTGGGGAGAGTTTGTGTTAAATCCTTAAGTTGAGCAGAAGTGCAGCATCACTCTCGTATACTGCAAATCAGAACAGTATGCTGGGAGTTGAGTTTATGTGTGGAAGACCCCAGAAGCGTTAATTTTTCTAGCTTTCTCTCTCTCTCTTTCTCACCCTCACTCTCACACACACACACACACTCAAACCCACACACATTCTCTTACACACTTGCAAGCCCCCTTCCTAAAATATCTCTCACACGCTAGGGCTCCACTCTCGCCGCTCTGAGCCTCCCCCCATTGGTGAATTAGCATTTTCCACAGCTCGCTTTTGTCTTAGCTAAGCTGCCCCCTCTCTGCCCGCTGGTATGTGGCCATCATTAATCTACAGCTAGCTCCACAGCCCAAACTGACCCCCCCCCCCCCCAAAAAAAAAACAGCTCAGCTCAGGGGCGGCTGGGAAAGGGGCACTTCACAACTCATTAGGAGTCCTCCCCTATCCCCCCTCCTCTACTCCTCGCTAGCGCTAGCTTGCAGGCGGTCACACGTATTAATCGCATGCACTCATTAGCATCTCACTCCCAGTCGGGTCCTGCCATGCAATATCAAGGACAGGCAGGGGAACGGACGCCTCTTTTGTCGACTGCTTTTAGAGATGCAAAATATGATACCTTTTAAGATTCCAGCTCTCCCTCCCTCATTCCCTAACTCTCCTACAGTCTCATCTAGCACTGGGCTGGATTATAAAAAGCGTCCCACCATCACCACCCCCTTTTAACAGAATCTGATGCTGATCCAATGTGGTGTCGCGACCCGTGCCAAATCTTTGCCAATGCAGTGCCAGTCTGTGCCTCCCTCCTGCCCGCTTAGACACAGTAAGAATGACTTCTTCCCAGGCTAGCCACAGTCACAAGGCACTCAGCTGAGCCCAACTGGGACTTACATCTGATGCTTGGGCTACAGAACTGGTCTGAGCACATTTCAAAGCAACAGTCATACACAGAGCAGCAATACTTCTCTACACTGTGAATACCTTACAGACATATGTTACGGGGCAGAACATGAGACTTGTTTATGTTGACAAGCATGAATGCACATGCTCACACAGACGTGCATGCGCACGCACACACAGGGCCGTAACCAGGGTTTGAGTTTTAGTGAGGTCCCGAATTTGTTTTGAACGTTTTGAAAGTTGAAGCTCATTTACTGCATTTCTAATCAATTAAAAACACTTTAAAATGCTATTTGGAGAACTGCAAAAACAACCCCAGCCATTATCACCTTGGTTGCTCTGGGTTCGTTCACCTCAGTCGATCCACAAACACATAGCCTATTAGCGATACAGTTGTAATGGTATACCCCTGAGAGGGGCGAAATATGATAAATAATTCACACTGACACGTAGCATCAGCGAGGAACCAAAAACCTCTGACATTTTTATAACTGTATAGTTTGCATGATCATTTCATTTTAATGTAGGCCTATAAGGAAGACAGTCCATGTGGAGATGTTCACACTGAAACTCATCTTTTTTTTAAAAGTTTGTAACTCGTTTGATAAGATTAGTACAGATTTTCTCAAGGGACCCCACTTGGGGCCCCAACCCCAAGTTTGGGAACCACTATACTAACTTCTCTGCTTGCTTGCTTGCTTGCTTCCTCTCTGTCGCCTCTGATCCCTCCTGCATGCATTGCAGCCTGCCTCAGCCACACCACTGAGCGCCACGTTAGCGGCTGTAAAGCAAAGTCATTATGAGAACTTAGTACCGTTGCATATTTTTTGCTTCTGCTGAGGTAGGCTCCGTTTAACATTAGCTTTAGCTTCTTACTTCGTCCTTCTAACTAGCTAAGTAATACTAGCCAGAGCCCTTCAACGTTACGCAGCTTGCCACCTGACTGACTGACTGACTGACATATCTATAAGCGGCTATTTAGTAGTTGTGCACTGTCTAAACAGGGCAGGAGTCACGGGGCGGTTTTAAAATTGTCTTTTGTCCAGCATCTCACAAACACACTGTCAGCAACATCTTACAGTTTTTTTCAATTGTTTAAGCACAATTTTGAAAACAGGGCCCGGTTTGTCAAAACACTACACACAATTAGCACAACCCTACACCAAAGTAGCACAACACTTCAGATCATTTGCAAAATGGAACACTTTTGTCAAAACTATACACGACTTCATAAAAATGATATTTTGTTATCATACGAAACACACACATTTCATATGACTTCAATCTTTTTGAACCAGTTACACACTGCTGTTGCTAACCTAAAACACTTTTAGCAAGTCTAATTGTCAGTGATTAGAGTAGTGTAAATGAAGTACACAGAGAAAGTGCAACTATACAAACACTACACAAGACCAACGCTGCAGACTGAGGAAAATATCATTTATTTCTCTCCATATACCCAAATCAGTCAACATGTCAACATGGAGAATCACAACAAAACATGTCCCAGTTTTCATGCTACTACAGTAGTGTGCATAACACTGTTAGCTCAGCAAACAACAGACAAACTTAAAATACTGTATCCAGTACAGGTTACAATTACAGTAAATAACAACAACAACAAACAGAAAAAATTATCAGAAAAAAACGGACAATATTGTACAGAAAATACTACAGTAAACATACTATACATTATCTCTTCGCCTAGCTGGATCTGGCCAGAGAATTTCATCATCACAAGCAATATCATCATTAGCAAGACAACGCGGGAAGAACCGTCTTGAATGTCGAATCCATCCTTGCACAGCTGCGCCGTCGACTTGGTCACAGGCGTCCTCCATGGCCTGAATGAGGGGTACCTGAGCCTGGGGCTGGAGATCGTAAACCTTCCACCGCCATGCAGAGAAAAACTATTCGATAGGGTTTAGAAACGGAGAGTATGGTGGAAGGTATAGTACTGTCAACTGTGGATGGTGTTGAAACCAGTTCTGGACCAAAGCAGAGCGGTGGAATGACACATTGACACATACACGAAGTTGACTGTGCCTTTAAACAGCTTGGAAAATTCCAGAAAATTACCTCATGGCTTTAGAAGCTCCTGATAGGCTAATTGACATCATTTGAGTCAATTGGAGATGTACTGTGGATATATTTCAAGGCCTACCTTCAAACTCACTGGCTCTTTGCTTGACATCATAGGAAAATCAAAAGAAATCAGCTAAGATTTCAGGAAAACAATTGTAGACCTCCACAGGTCTGGTTCATCCTTGGGAGCAATTTCCAAATGCCTGAAGGTACCACGTTCATCTGTACAAACAATAGTATGCAAGTATAAACACCATGGGACCACGCAGCCATCATACCGCTCAGGAAGGAGATGCGTTCTGTCTCCTAGAGATGAACGTACTTTGGTACGAAAAGTGCAAATCAATCCCAGAAAAACAGCAAAGGACCTTGTGAAGATGCTGGAGGAAACAGGTACAAAAGTATCTATATCCACAGTAAAACGAGTCCTATATCGACATAACCTGAAAGGCCGCTCAACAAGGAAGAAGCCACTGCTCTTAAACCACCATAAAAAACAGACTACGGTTGCAACTGCACATAGATGGTACTTTTTGGAGAAATGTCCTCTGGTCTGATGAAACAAAAATAGAACTGTTTGGCCATAATCACCATTGTTATGTTTGGAGGAAAAAGGGGGAGGCTTTCAAGCTGAAGAACACTATCTCAACCGTGAAGCACGTGGGTGGCAGCATCATGTTGTGGGGGTGCTTTGCTGAAGGTGGGACTGGTGCACTTCACAAAATAGATGGCATCATGAGGTAGGAAAATTATGTGGATATGTTGAAGCAACATCTCAAGACATCAGTCAGGAAGTTAAAGCTTAGTCGCAAATGGGTCTTCCAAATGGACAATGACCCCAAGCATACTTCCAAAGTTGTGGCAAAATGGCTTAAGGACAACAAAGTCAAGGTATTGGAGTGGCCATCACAAAGCCCTGACCTCAATCCTATAGAAAATTTGTGGGCAGAACTGAAAAAGCGTGTGCGAGCAAGGAGGCCTACAAACCTGACTCAGTTACACCTGCTCTGTCAGGAGGAATGGGCCAAAGTTCTCCGAACTCTTTGTGGGAAGCTTGTGGAAGGCTACCCGAAATGTTTGACCCAAGTTAAACATTTTAAAGCAATGCTACCAAATACTAATTGAGTGTATGTAAACTTCTGACCCACTGGGAATGTGATGAAAGAAAAAAAATCTGAAATAAATCATTCTCTCCACTATCATTCTGACATTTCACATTCTTAAAATAAAGTGGTGATCCTAACTGACCTAAGACAGGGAATTTTTACTTGGATTAAATGTCAGGAAATGTGAAAAACTGAACTTAAATGTATTTGGCTAAGGTGTATGTAAACTTCCGACTTCAACTGTGTACAATGTATCAACTTTGCTCACACTGTGCACTGCTCCAATGTATCAAATGTACAAATATAAAACCAGACGACTGATCAGGGTCTCCATCCCCGCTCACCATCACGGCTAAATTATAAAACACTGATGGAAGAAAAGATGTGCAGGAAGAGCGGAAAGCCGGTGAGTGACTGTACGTTTCAACCAGAAGCGATGCTTCCACTTGACAACTCTTTGCTCCAAAAGATTTGCCGCTTCGTGGGCGTGGGCGTGAACCTATTCAAGTCAGAAAATACATTTTGAAAATGTCAAAAAACTATGTATTATTAGCTAACTGGCTAGCTACAGCAGGCCATTGTGTGTAGGCTAATGAGCTGTTTGTTAGCTAGCTAGCTAGCCAACTTTACATACTATAGACAATTGAAATATCATCAACAGCGATGGAAGAGGGTGAAAGGATTGTCTACTTCAGCTGTCAGAAAAAGTAGTTAGATAGGGAAGGTTGTGGGATGACATTATGAACATATTCTCCAGTTTTAATCCCTGGAGAGGACAGACAGAGAGATAATAGCCAGGGTTGTCTAAATGTAATAAAATGAAGCCTGTTTCCTTGTGATATCTGTCCTCAGATATGGAGAGCTGTGAAAGCCTGTCTGTAGATGAAGAGGTCCCAGTGAATGTCCCAAGAGACTGCTGGCACATCCTTGTATGCCATGGGTTGTATGTGTAGTTAACATACTTGTTAAAAGTTAATTTGTGGAATTTCTTTCCTTCTTAATGTGTTTGAGCCAATCAGTTATGTTGTGAGAAGGTAAGGTTGGTATATAGAAGATAGCCCTATTTGGTAAAATACCAAGTCCATATAATGGCAAGAGCAGCTCAAATAAGCAAAGAGAAATGACAGTCTATCATTACTTTAAGACATGGTCAGTCAATGCGGAACATTTCAAGAACTTTGAAAGGTGCTTCAAGTGCAGTCGCAAAAACCATCAAGAGCTATGATGAAACTGGCTTTCATGAGGACCGCCACAGGAAAGGAAGACCCAGAGGTACCTTTGCTGCAGAGGATAAGTTCATTAGAGTTACCAGCCTCAGAAATTTCAGCCCAAATAAATGCTTCAAAGAGTTCAAGTAACAGACACATCTCAACATTAACTGTTCAGAGGAAACTGCGTGAATCAGGCCTTCATGGTCGAATTGCTGCAAAGAAACCACTACTAAAGGACACCAATAATAATAAGAAACTTGCTTCGGCCACAAAACACGAGCAATGGACATTAGACCGGTGGAAATCTGTCCAACCGCTGTGTCTTTTAAAAAGTATATATTTTACCTTTATTTAACTAGGCAACTCAGTTAGGAACAAATTCTTATTTTCAATGACAGCCTAGGAACAGTGGGTAAACTGCCTTGTTCAGGGGCAGAACAGCAGATTTTTACCTTGTCAGCTCGGGGATTTGATCTTGCAATCTTCCGGTTACTAGTCCAAACCTCTAACCACTAGGCTACCTGCTGCCCCATGAAAGCTAGTTTGTGAGACGCAGAGTAGGTGAACGGATGATCTCCGCACGTGTGGTTCCCACCGTGAAGCATGGAGGAGGAGGTGTGATGCTGTGGGGGTGTTTTGCTGGTGACACTATCATTTTTTTTATTGATGAATGAATGAATGAAAAGCATTCCAGGTGAAGCTGGTTGAGAGAATGCCAAGAGTTTGCAAAGCTGTCATCAAGGCAGAGAGTGGCTACTATGAATAATCTAAAATCTAAAATATATTTTGATTTGTTTAACACCTTTTTGGTTACTACATGATTCCATATGTGTTATTTCATAGTTGGTATGTCTTCACTAGTATTCTACTATGTCGAAAATAGTAAAAATAAAGAAAAACCCTTGAATGAGTAGGTGTTCTAAAACATTTGACCGGTACTGTATATGTATATATAGTTATTTTTTTAGTATTGTTTTTTATATTAGAAAAAGTTATAGAGGTGCCCTCACATGTCGTTACTGCCACACACACACACACACACACACACACACACACACACACACACACACACACACACACACACACACACACACACACACACACACACACACACACACACACACACACACACACACACAGTTCTCTCAATACTTTTCATACAGTGAATCAAATAACCCCGCTGAGCCATTAACAATAATAAAATACTATGACATTAATAATATTTCATGATTAAATGTAATAACCTGTCAATGACATGTAGGCTCAATTAAATTTGCTTCATGTTATTTTAAAGTGTAACGTGAGAATTCACCCTGCCATTAAAATCAATTCACACTCCGATAACCCTATTACACACGCATGCGCACGCATGCACACACACACACACACACACACACACACACACACACACACACACACACACACACACACACACACACACACACACACACACACACACACACACACACACACACTGAGTCTCAGAAAGATGAATGTTTTCCAGTGTTGAACAGTGACATGGCTGACCTGTGAGTCGACCTCTGCAGAGCTCTGGACTAAGCCCAGGGTTAGGATCATGTTACACTCAGCTGACTTCTTTATTGAGGGAAAAGAGCAAGGGGGTCATCCCAATCAGTGATGTAAAGCAGACCATTGTCACAGTGACAGAATGACCTGATTAATGCAGTGGGGTGTTTGTTAGAGAGATGAAAGGAGAGAAAGAAGGGGGAGGAGGGAGAGAGAGAGCGAGAGAGGGAGAGGGAAATTTGGGAAAATCCTCTGCATTATCATTAACAGCAGACTTGTACATTTCCTCAGTGAAAACAATGTACTGAGCAAATGTCAAATTGGCTTTTTACCAAATTACCGTACAACAGACCATGTATTCACCCTGCACACCCTAATTGACAAACAAACAAACCAAAACAAAGGCAAAGTCTTCCCATGCTTTGTTGATTTCAAAAAAGCCTTCGACTCAATTTGGCATGAGGGTCTGCTATACAAATTGATGGAAAGTGGTGTTGGGGGTAAACCATACGACATTATAAAATCCATGTTCACAAACAACAAGTGTGCAGTTAAAATAGGCAAAAAACACACAAATTTCTTCCCACAGGGCCGTGGGGTGAGACAAGGATGCAGCTTAAGCCCCACCCTCTTCAACATATATATCAACGAATTGGTGCGAGCACTAGAAAAGTCTGCAGCACCCGGCATCACCCTACTAGAATCTGAAGTCAAATGTCTACTGTTTGCTGATGATCTGGTGCTTCTCTCACCAACCAAGGAGGGCCTACAGCAGCACCTAGATATTCTGCACAGATTCTGCCAGACCTGGGCCCTGACAGTAAATCTCAGTAAGACCAAAATAATGATGTTCCAAAAAAGGTCCAGTCGCCAGGAACACAAATATAAATTCCATCTAGACACTGTTGCCCTAGAGCACACAGAAAACTATACATACCTTGGCCTAAACATCAGCGCCACAGGTAACTTCCACAAAGCTGTGAACGATCTGAGAGACAAGGCAAGAAGGGCATTCTATGCCATCAAAAGGAACATAAAATTCAACATACCAATTAGGATCTGGCTAAAAATACTTGAATCAGTTATAGAACCCATTGCCCTTTACGGTTGTGAGGTCTGGGGTCCGCTCACCAACCAAGAATTCACAAAATGGGAAAAACACCAAATTGAGACTTTGCATGCAGAATTCTGCAAAAATATCCTCTGTGTACAACGTAGAACACCAAATAATGCATGCAGAGCAGAATTAGGCTGATATCCGCTAATGATCAAAACCCAGAAAAGAGCCGTTAAATTCTACAACCACCTAAAAGGAAGCGATTCCCAAACCTTCCATAACAAAGCCATTACCTACAGAGAGATGAACCTGGAGAAGAGTCCCCTAAGCAAGCTGGTTCTGGGACTCTGTTCACAAACACAAACACACCCCACAGAGCCCCAGAACAGCAACACAATTAGACCCAACCAAATCATGAGAAAACAAAAATATAATTACTTGACACATTGGAAAGAATTAACAAAAAAACAGAGCAAACTAGAATGCTATTTGGCCCTAAACAGAGAGTACACAGTGGCAGAATACCTGACCACTGTGACTGACCCAAACTTAAGGAAAGCTTTGACTATGTACAGACTCAGTGAGCATAGCCTTGCTATTGAGAAAGGCCGCCGTAGGCAGACATGGCTCTCAAGAGAAGACAGGCTATGTGCACACTGCCCACAAAATGAGGTGGAAACTTCCTAACCTCCTGCCCAATGTATGACCATATTAGCGACACATATTTCCCTCAGATTACACAGATCCACAAAGAATTGGAAAACAAACCCAATTTTGATAAACTCCCATATCTACTGAGTGAAATACCACAGTGTGCCATCACCGCAGCAAGATTTGTGACCTGTTGCCACAAGAAAAGGTCAACCAGTGAAGAACAAACACCATTGTAAATACAACCCATATTTATGCTTATTTATTTCCCCTTTTGTACATTAACCATTTGTACATCGTTACAACACTGTATATATACATAATATGACATTTGTAATGTCTTTATTCTTTTGAAACTTCTGCATGTTAAATGTTTACTGTTAATTTTTATTGCTTATTTCACTTTTGTATATTGTCTACCTCACTTGCTTTGGCAATGTTAACATATGTTTCCCATGCCAATAAAGCACACGTGCGCACACAGCTGACATACGTGTGTGTGAGCCGTGGGTGGATATAAGTTATGTAACCAACTCTTAGGGGAGAGGGGCCAGGCCAAGGACAGAACAGATGAGGAGAGGCAGAGGCCCAATGCTAAAGAAAAACACTTTCCCTTTCCTATTTTTGACAGAGAGAAAAAGTACATTTTCAGTCTTTCTCTGAGCTGTTCTCTCTCTATTTTCTCTCCATCAAACTGCCAATCTGAAAAGCACAAAAACCCCAAAACCCAGTTAGAATGGAAGCATTACAAAGCCATGCGTTACAGTGGCTTAGTTTCATAGAGCGGGTATCAATAATATCCAAACACATTTGATCTACAACTAACATTCTGTTCTTGGATCGGCAACTTAAAACTTACAAGCAACCTACATACTGCATGACCAAACCATTCATATAAAACCACCTTGGCAACCAGACATGTTGTTTCTATACAATATCTATTTGTTCTGGTAAACTCTTTGTGTGAGTCATTAAGCAAGTAACTGGTGATGATGGAAACTAGTTAAAGACGTTAGCAGTGGGATTTGTCTACAGTTGAGGGGAACTGGCCTGTGTCATAGCGATAGTGCGCTTCTCCCTAGTCTTTCACGTTGAATCACAGTTCTGGGGTGATGTACTGTAAGGGTTATACGGTAATATGTAATGTATATGTTACGGTAAATGTGTAAAAATGTGTAGATTCCCTGTCTCACTAATACATCTATAGATGACCCTGTAAATAAAATGTTTTTCTGTTTTTACACGTTTACTGTAACATACACCACCAGCCATCAGACTGCTGAATATTTAACCTTAGCTGTGCACTGCTCCCACCTGCACCTTGAGACTATCTGCACCTTAGAGACGATCGTCACTGACTCTCCGCACGTCCAACCCTTACACGCAAGCACACACACAAGCACACATAAACACACACACACACACACACACGTACTCTCACACACTCACACACACACTTACACACAAACACACGCACACACACTCACAAACACACACTCAGACAAATGCACATATACTCTCACAAACTCACACACATACACACACTCAACGCTGCTGCTTTAGTGTATCCTATTTATTTAACTGCGTGACCAAGACACTACCCACTTTATATTGTAAATACAGTCATGCTTGGCATCGTACATTCATCATCTATACTGTATTTCCTATTGTGTACATATCAGTTTATTACAATCCATACTACCTCTTTTGTTACTTGATATTTAGAGTTTTAATTTTTGATATTGATTATTGCACTGCATTGTTGAGGAAGTTAGTACACAAGCATCACACTCTTTATACCTGCTGTAAACTGTGTATGCGACGATTACAATTTGATTTGATTTGGGATTTAATATAAAGTACCAGTCAAAAGTTTGAACACACCTACTCATTCCAATGTTTTTCTTTATTTGCACTATTTTCTACAATGTAGAATAATAGTGAATTCAAAGCACACTTAACCAGCATGGCCACCACAATATTTTGCAGCGATACGCCATGAGACGCCATCCCATCTGGTTTGGTCATAGTGTGACTATCATTTCTTTTTCAACAGGACAATGAACAAACACACCTCCAGGCTGTGTAAGAGCTATTTGACCAAGAAGGAGAGTGATGGAGTGCTGCATCAGATGACCTGGCCTCCACAATCACCCGACCTCAACCGAATTGAGATGGTTTGGGATGAGTTGGACCCCAGAGTGAGGGAAAAGCAGCCAAGAAGTGCTCAGCATATGTGGGAACTCCTTCAAGATTGTTGGAAAAGCATTCCAGGTGACGCTGGTTGAGAGAATGCCAAGAGTGTGCAAAACTGTCATTAAGGCAAAGTGTGTCTAATTTGAGGAATATAAAATATAGAATATATTTTGATTTGTTTAACACTTTTTTGGTTACTACATGATTCCATATGTGTTATTTCATAGTGTTGATGTCTTCACTATTATTCTACAATGTAGAAAATAGTAAAAATAAAGAAAAACCCTTGAATGAGTAGGTGTGTCCAAACTTTTGACTGGTACTATACATGTAATCATTAGTGTAGTGGTATACTTGTAAGCCAGCAGGGAATACCTGATGGTCTGATGTCAGTGTTGTAGATGATTGAGGTGGATGAGTGAGAGATTCTGTTCAGTATCCTCATACAGTAATGACATAGGTTGGCACTATACATACAGTATACTACTGTATATAGGCTTATGAGATTTAGCCATCTCCTACATGATAACGATGGTCAGAGGTGCTGGCTAAAACACATCCAGATCTGCGACAAGGCTAGGCAGGGTACACAGGGGGTACACCTCCTTCCTCCCTCTCCTTAGCTCTGCTGGTAATCTGGTAATAATGTCAGGAACAAAGCAGAGCAGGCTATAGATAATACGGTCCTGCACCCACTGCTCTACCTCTCCTGTGCCTGGTTGAGGGGAGGAGGAGGTGAATGCGGGGGGGGGGGGTGCACAGCAGCAGAGACGCTCACCTCACAAAAGCCACCATGCAGGACTTAAATCCCCCCCAATCCCAGTGGGTGAAACAATCCCCTTTGAAGAATGTCCCTATTTTTTTCCCTCCTTTTTGTCCTTCTCCTCTGCTGCCATGCTGAAGTGTTACTTGTAAGTTCATAAAAGTCTCTAATGGCACTCTGGGTACTCTGCTCAGGCTCATTCTGGCTTCATTAAAGAGCTCAGCGGAGGGATGGGAAGGAGAGAGGGGTAGTAGGGTAAGGGGTTGCAGGGGGGGTACTTCAGACCAGGCCCAGTGGCTGTGTTTGTGCTGTAATCGGGGGGTGGAGAGGGGAGTAGTGGGTTATTCTGAGTCAGAGCTGTGCTCTGCAGCCCATAATTAATGTGCCCTGATGGAGGGTCTGGACAATAGGAGCCTTTCAGGCTGCCGTGGGCCCCTGTCTCTGTCCTGTTCTGTCCTGTGGGCGCATTGTTGCCCTGCCGTAACTTCTGCCAGCTGGGCCGAGGGGGAAACTTCAACACAGCGGGGGCCAGAGACACCACAGTCCAGGACCTCTCTGTGTGTGTGTGTGTGTGTGTGTGTGTGTGTGTGTGTGTGTGTGTGTGTGTGTGTGTGTGTGTGTGTGTGTGTGTGTGTGTGTGTGTGTGTGTGTGTGTGTGTGTGTGTGTGTGTGTGTGTGTGTGTGTGTGTGTGTGTGTGTGTGCGTGCGTGCGCTCGTGTGTGTGTGTGTAGAAAGGGGGGGAGCGCATCGATGCCCGCTCTGGCCAAATTGGATTAGCTAAAAAAAGCACAGAAGAAAAAAGCGGGGGACAGAGCAAAGAAAAAGTCACTCACATTCAGCACAACTCATCAAATTGCAGTTTGTGGCCTCCGAGGAGTCCAGTCGGAGTTTAACCATGAGCTCCAGACTGCTGTCATACTGACTGAGTACAGCAGTGACAGCAGTGACAGTGAAAGTCGTGGTTTGTGGTTTGGCTTCCCTCTCGCTGAAACCATTGGATGTTGTGGGAGAGTGGTATGGGCAGATGGTGGAAGCCAACTCTCCGTTTGGAAGTTACACAATTTTGTGTGGACAGTCCAATACCCTCCTGTGCATTTGATATGCAAATAAGAACAATATCACTTAGATACGATCAAAGGTTCGAAAGTAGAAAGTAAACCCACTGCAGCAACTCACTGTATGGATATCAGGTGGCTATATGCCACATAGTTACCATGGCAGGCATTCCTTCACACAACCGCACTCATGTAACATGGAACAGACCTCTCTCACCAAGGTCTCAGTGTCGCGCTGTCTAGCCTACTGATCCTCAGAGAGAGAGAGAGAGAGAGAGAGAGAGAGAGAGAGAGATAGAAAGAACAAGAGATTAGAGAGCATGAGAGAGAGAGAGAGATGCTGGGTCCAGACCAGACTAGAGCAGGCCGGACCAGGCCAGGGTACTAGCACACCCAGTCAGCCAGGCCAGCCAGGCACTCAGCCCAGAGCACAAGCCCCAGGAGCGGGCTATTTCAAACGGCTCCTTGGACCGGCAGTAATGGTCAAGCTTGCAGCTGGCTGCACAATGTCCTACTCCTTTAGTCCTCTGTCTTCAGCCTAAGCAGAGCTGTCCAGGCCATGACTCCAGAGACATGCCAGGGACATTCAGACGGACCAGTAGGAGAGAGGGAGGAAAAGGGAAGAAAGGACAGAGAGAAAGATTGCGAGAGAAAGGGATTGTGAGAGACAAGTGGAAAGAGGGCAAAATGCTGAGTTAAGTAAAGAAAGATAAATGAATGAAGAGATAGATTGTCAAGAGAGAGATCAAGTTTTTGTTCTTCCGCACACACAACTCTTTCCATAAAGAGGATGTTTCCTCAGGTTTGGTCAGTAGAGGGCACTGTGGTCATCTCTGTGTCTTTAACTGGGCCATGTATACAGAGCTGCTCGCATAATCATATGGACTGAACATTTCTGACAAACGCTCACGATGGCTGTATGTCAGTTGAGGCTTTGTAACAGTGATATAGCACACTGCTGCCTATGTCTCTCCAGAG
Source organism: Salvelinus namaycush (assembly GCF_016432855.1). Taxonomy (NCBI): domain Eukaryota; kingdom Metazoa; phylum Chordata; class Actinopteri; order Salmoniformes; family Salmonidae; genus Salvelinus; species Salvelinus namaycush. The sequence continues at coordinate 38,125,369 of NC_052310.1, read as the reverse complement.
ACAGGCTAACACAACAGGCTGAGTGGCTCTGGGCTTTACCTACACGGAATCTGACCTTATACAGCCAGCCCATGGACACTCAATAGTATATGATTGTTACTGCTGGGAAATATCTGTGTGTGTTGTGTGTGTGCGTGTGCGTGACTATGGCGTCTGTTCTGATTTCTGTCCCCTTTGCCTTCTGTCATTTGTCTGTGAGTGTGAGCGCCTGTCCGTATGCCGTTTTGTTTCAACACGCATGTGTTTACCGTGTGTGTGTTTGTGAGGAGAGGCGTGCTCGTGTGCATTTGTGTGTGCGTGTCCCCTTGGCTTTGTGTAGTTACCGCTGCTGCAGATTCCATGAGTTACTGCTCCTGTCCCAGACTGACCACCCTACTACCACCCAGCCTCCCCAGCCCCAGACCGAACTGTTAGCTGTTTATAGCCCCATCAGGCCACACGGACAGGTGCTGAACAGGCAGATAGTACAGACACTCACACAGACTGATCACTAGAAACACATCGTGATTTCGGACGTTTGAAAAGGTCCTGAGAGTGTCGATATAAACCTTCCTCTGCGCCAATAAACAAAAAACACCAAAAAGATCAAAACAATTGCCCAGCACTGGGAGCGAATTCGTGACACTCAGAGCCAATAGCGTGCAGCTCAGACCACTGTGATACGACAGTTCACGACGCTCTAGCGAGCCTCGAGAATACTGTGCGTGCTGATGATACCTGCTGCTATTTTGTTTGAAGCCTTCCCCAAACCATAGCCCTGGCCTAAACTTAATGCCTGAACTGTAACCGCTCGGATTTAACGCGTCAAAGTTGGAAGGAAAACTGTGAGATCTTGTTGGACACTAGCCACCCTCTCGGGGGCCACAGCCACAGAGACACAGCCACCCGTCCCTCTGTGGCTCCCTGGGAATAGCATGTACCCCTCTGAATAATGCACTCAATGACCCAGCGTTACAGTAACTGAAAGTAAAGTGCCTAATGTATGTGTTTGTGTTCATTGTATGTACCCTTTCTATGTGTATAGGTGTAGCTGCAGTAGTGGCATATCTGAATGTACGTAACTTCGTACACACCCATGGACTACGCACAAATGTCCCTTACTGAAATTACCCACCGTTATCGTTACATGCGCGAGTAAATGCAATCTATAAAAGAGAGGGAAGAGAGGGGAAGAGAGGGGAAGAGAGGGAAAGAGAGGGAAGAGAGGGAGGGGCAGTTCTCATCCCATCTGATCTGTGGTGGTCAGAGTAATCCAAGTGCAGCGGAAGGGAATTACCTGGGTTGACAGGGGGAACTGTGGCGTCCCGGTCCCTCCTAATCTGCAGCATGGAGGCCCAGCCTAATCTAATTTAAAGTGTCAGAGACCCAGGACGACCAGGAGCTGTGGCTGCTATACCTCATTGAGCAGACTGAGGAGAGGCTGAGGGGACAAAGGTGGCCGCCCCGCTTTGATGTGACAGAGGTGACAGGGGGATGTAGGGATATGGACCAATACCTTCTAGTAGCTTATATAAGTCCTAACATAACGTCTCTAGGGGTTTCTGAAGGTAAAGCTATTGGCTTTGTTCCAATGTGTACTTTAGACTCATTACTGTACCTAAGATACCGTATATATTTTAACACTCTACGGTGTGTACTTCAATGTGTATATATGTATGTAGACCAGGCATTCTACTCTACTGAGACTTGTCTTAGTCAGAGGTGTGTGTGTGTGTGTGTGTGTGTGTGTGTGTGTGTGTGTGTGTGTGTGTGTGTGTGTGTGTGTGTGTGTGTGTGTGTGTGTGTGTGTGTGTGTGTGTGTGTGTGTGTGTGTGTGTGGTGCTGTCTGTCAGCTGATCTGCAACGGGGGTGTGGAAGTGAGCGAGTGAGCGAGTGTGGGTGTAGGATGGCAGGTTGCAGCCTGTCTGTAAGGCGTAGGAGGCTGGGGGGGGGGCCTGGGGGTAGAGGAGCGTGTGGGACTGACTGACTGGAGCTTTAACAACAGGTCCCAGCCTGTCAGGGCTGTGGCTGTTGGGATAGGGTGCTTTGGGGGAGGGTAAAGGGTGGAGGGGCTGGGGCTGGTTTGATTGGAGTAATGAGTTGGGCTGGACTAGGATTGGGTTACTGTGATGTCTGTCTGTTAGCTGTGAGGTGTCTGTCTGTCTGTCACCCTGAGGTCAAAAACAGCCCCCAGCCAAGTCTGCTATGCCACCCTTGACCCTAACCTTTCCCTCCTCCCTGCTGCCAATCCTGTCCTGTCCCTTGCCCTGTCCCTGCTGTCACCATGTCCTCTGCACATTCCTCTCCAGGTCACTCAGAGGGTGGAATTACTGTGTGTGTGTGTGTGTGTGTGTGTGTGTGTGTGTGTGTGCGTGCGTGCGTGCGTGCGTGCGTGCGTGCGTGCGTGCGTGCGTGCGTGCGTGCGTGCGTGCGTGCGTGCGTGCGTGCGTGCGTGCGTGCGTATGCATGTGAGTGTTCATGCATGTGTCTGTGTGTGTGTGTTGAAATGTATGCAGTAGATTTTAAGTGTTCTCGACAAATTTTAGGCTGGATGTATTTGTTCCATTGGGCTATGGTTACAGGATACAGACCCTGCCAAGTAGGCAGACAGTCTCTAAGTTTAGAGTCTTCTGTATATACCCGGCTGACGTATACAACCACAATGCAAAGGCAAGACGTAAAGCCAAGTTTTCTATTGTCTTACACGAGCAGAACAATGTCTACCCATGGAAGCTCAAGTATATGTTTTGTGGGGAAGTTGTCGCAAATAGCTTGTCTGAGTAGTAGTTGACATGTGGTGACTTTGACTATTGTAAGGCCTTCCATAAGCTTATTCATTCCGCGCTGGTTCGAATACACGAGCCGACAAGGTGAAAAATCTGTTTAAGTGCCCTTGAGCAAGGCACTTAACCCTAATTTGCTCCAGGGGATATGGCTGACCATGTAAAACAACACATTTCACTGCACCTATCCGGTGTATGTGACAATAAAACACACACACACACCCAGGGAACTGTGTGAGAGTAGCTTGGTACCACAGTAATATCACAGTACCAAAACATCATGATACTTACGACACCAACATTTTAGAACACCGTAGTACCGTTTCATATGATACTACCAACATTTCCGGTTCTACCGATCTAAAGAACCCGCTAGTGCCTGTTCATTTTTTTTTATAAAGTCAGTTGTTTATAAGTTCAGTAACTGTTTCAAGCAACATCAACTAGTCTCTTGTAAGCACCGGTCCAATAATGTCCACTTCACTTTCTTTTCGCATATCATGTGTGGCAGCAGTGATCAGCCAGTCGCATCGCCTACCAGCCGTCACATAGGGTTTAGGGTCCCCCCCCCCCCTTCATTTTCAACGGGAGCACACGGTGCGATGAGCAGGGGATAGTGGGGAGATGAGCAGCGCGAACCCTGCTAGCGGCGCGATAGAGAAAGTTCAGCTCTGCTCTACTTTATGCAAATTGCACGGAGCCACTGCTGCCGTTAACCAATTAGGTGAGGAGCAGATGTTTGCTTTAAAATCTTCCGTTCATGAAACATAGTTCCGCCTGTCATTAGTTCTGGGGCAAGCACAACCAAAAAAAAGCGTCACTGGGTCTGGTTTTCCAATTCTATATGATTTTTGCTTTGCTAGAATACAGAGACACAATCATAAGGTCAATGGCATGGAGGAGGATTGCAGAGATTGTTGGTGTTGATGGTGGGTGAAGAGAGATTTGCACAACAATGTTTGCTTGTGCTGCCTGCTAGCTATGAACATCAGGCAACCTTAACCTGAAAACTGTGATCAAAGCCACCATTTGTAAATGTGTTGAGTAAATGAAATCGTGAAATTTGCCCACCAAAGGACAGAAATCACCAGTAACACGCATTATACCATTGTAAATGATACACTAAGCATAAATTTCTCATGTAATATGCTACCAATTAGATTATGGTATCTTAACATTATGATTCTCATATATTATAGCTTATGGCTCTTTCATTATACTGGTGTCATGACATTGATGATTATAGCTCACTTCCTGTAAAATACATAGGCGTACATGGACATGAATGGGTACTTTGAGTAAAATAAATTGCCGCTTTGGAAATGTATCTTTACCCACCATCAACACCAACATCTCTGCAATCCTCCTCCATGCCATTGACCTTCTGATTTTGCCTCTGTATTCTAAAATCATTCTCAGCCAAAAACCGAGGTAGAAGTACATTGCTCCCCATGCCACATGATTTTCCTTTTTTACACAAATCGCCAGCTCCTTTTTTACAATACAAGGGTTGGATTTGCACTAAACAATTTCATGTCAGAAAAATAATGTTAAAAAAATGTGGCTTATGATTAGCCTCATATACATTATTTACGTCTATAATTTTAAATTGAGAACATACAGCTAGCTCATCAATATCAAAAAGTATGTGTGAGTTTAGCTATACTCTGCTTCAGATGTACAATGACAAGGGTCACATTGATTGCACATGCCCATTTAGGCCAATTATGGCATCATACTGTAGGCTTATGGCTGCATTGGTGATGCATGCCTTTATGATAAGCTGCAAAATGGGTTCACATGGCTGATATCCTGAGACAGTGACAATGAAATAAAAACCGATTGGAGAGCTCACAAAGGGACAAAAAGAGAAAGCAACACAGAAACACAGGCAAATTAGAGACAGATCCCCTTCACACCTTTTTATTGCAGAATTGGGATCTGTGATGAATGAACATTGGCAATAGTTCATCTTGAATAATGTTTTGAAGTTAACAATTAAAACAAGTTTAAACACATCACCTAAATGAATCAACATTGCATGAATCTAAATATAATTTCAAAATGTACAAATAATCTAACTTCTTTGTAAATGTTACACATGTTAGTAAGTAGACTATTATTACTAAAGCATTATTTCGGGTGAACAAAAAAGTCCATCCCAGAGGTGGCCAACCTTGCTCCGCTCCCTGATTTCCTGGGTGAGCAGACTTCTATTCCAGCCCAGCAATAATACACATTATAATACACATTATTAGCAACTCATTAGGTTTGATCATTTGAATAAGGTGTGCTAGTGCAGGGCTGGAATAGAAGCCTGCACACCCAGCATACCTCCAGGAGAAGGATTTGGCCTGCTACAGTTGTAATATGTTTGTAGCCTACATTGTATGTGAATTTTAACTGTATTATTGTATATAACATGTGTACTTATGGTATCATAAGTATCATAACCCATGGCATACAAGGATGTGCCAGGGTCTCTTGGGACATTCACTGGGACCTCTTCATCTACAGACAGGCTTTCACAGCTCTCCATATCTGAGGACAGACATCATAAGGAAACAGGCTTCATTTTATTACATTTAGACAACCCTGGCTATTATCTCTCTGTCTGTTTTCATAGTTGTCTTCTCTAGGGATTAAAACTGGAGAATATGTTCATAATGTCATCCCACAACCTTCCCTATCTAACTACTTTTTCTGACAGCTGAAGTAGACAATCCTTTCACCCTCTTCCATCGCTGTTGATGATATTTCACTTGTCTACAGTATGTACAGTTGGCTAGCTAGCTAGCTAACAAGCAGCTCATTAGCCTACACACAATGGCCTGCTGTAGCTAGCCAGTTAGCTAATAATACATCGTTTTTGACATTTTCAAAATGTATTTACTTACTTGATGTAACGACCTGGGTGTCGGGGGGTGCGAAGTCAGACGCAGGAACAGCAGAGCTTCAATATGTTGAGTCTTTAATACCCAACTGGCAAACAAAATGTCCAACACGGACGTACTGGGTGTCATACACAACGGTCCAACGACACGAGAAACAAACCCAGTCCACAATAACCATATCCACTCCCGAAATCCAAAAGCTACAATGAAACAATCCCGCACAAAGAAGCGTACGGGCTGGCTGACTAATAAAGCCACACTAATTAACAACTAACTGAACACAGGTGATACAAATAAACACATAAGGAGGGGGAGGAAAAAGAGTCAGTGGCAGCTAGTAGGCCGGTGACGACGACCGCCGAGCGCCACCCGAACGGGAAGGAGAGCCTGCCTCGGTTGAAGTCGTGACAGTACCCCCCCTCTGACGCGCGGCTCCCGCAGCGCGCCGACACCGGCCTCGAGGTCGACCCGGAGGACGAGGCGCGGGGCGATCCGGATGGAGGCGATGGAAATCCCTTAACATAGATGGATCCAACATGTCCTCCACCGGTACCCAGCACCTCTCCTCCGGACCGTACCCCTCCCAGTCCACGAGGTACTGCAGGCCCCTCACCCGGCGTCTCGAGTCCAGAATGGCCCGTATCGTGTACGCCGGGGACCCCTCGATGTCCAGAGGGGGGGGAGGGACCTCCGGCACCTCACCGTCCTGCAGGGGACCAGCTACCACCGGCCTGAGGAGAGACACATGAAACGAGGGGTTAATACGATAATAGGAAGGGAGTTTTAATCGATAACACACCTCGTTTATTCTCCTCAGGACTTTGAAGGGCCCTACACACTGCGGCCTCAGCTTCCGGCAGGGCAAGCGGAGGGGTAGGTTTCGGGCCGAGAGCCAGACCCTTTCCCCCGGTACAAACACGGGAGCCTCACTGCGGTGGCGGTCAGCGCTCCTCTTCTGCCTACTAGTAGCTTGTTGAAGGGACTCCTGGACGGCCCTCCAGGTCTCTTTGGAGCGCTGTACCCACTCCTCCACCGCAGGAGCCTCGGTCTGGCTCGGATGCCATGGTGCCAGGACCGGCTGGTACCCCAACACACACTGAAAGGGGGACACATTAGTAGAGGAGTGGCGTAGTGAGTTCTGGGCCATCTCGGCCCAGGGAATGTATCTCGCCCACTCCCCTGGCCGGTCCTGGCAATACGACCGCAGAAACCTACCCACCTCCTGGTTCACTCTCTCCACCTGCCCATTACTCTCGGGGTGAAAACCGGAAGTCAAGCTGACCGTGACCCCCAGACGCTCCATGAACGCCCTCCATACTCGGGACGTGAACTGGGGGCCCCGATCAGAAACGATGTCCTCCGGCACCCCGTAGTGCCGGAAGACGTGGGTGAATAAGGCCTCCGCAGTCTGTAGGGCAGTAGGGATACCGGGCAACGGGAGGAGACGGCAGGACTTAGAAAACCGATCCACAATTACCAGAACCGTAGTGTTTCCCTGAGAAGGGGGGAGATCGGTCAGGAAGTCCACGGACAGATGAGACCATGGCCGTTGTGGAACGGGGAGGGGTTGCAACTTCCCTCTAGGAAGGTGCCTAGGAGCCTTACTCTGAGCGCATACCGAACAGGAGGAGACATAAACCCTAACGTCCCGAGCTAAGGTAGGCCACCAATACCTTCCCCGAAGGCTCCCCACTGTCCTCGTCACCCCAGGGTGACCCGAGGAGGGTAGGACATGAGCCCACCGAATCAGTCGGTCCCGAACACCAAGCGGTACGTACTTACGGCCCGCCGGACACTGAGGAGGCGCGGGTTCCGCCCGTAGCGCCCGCTCGATGTCCGAGTCCACCTCCCATACCACTGGCGCTATCAGCCTCGAGGCGGGGATGATGGGAGTGGGTTCGGTGGTCCTATCCTCCGTGTCGTAAAGGCGGGACAGTGCGTCAGCCTTTACGTTTTGGGAGCCGGGTCTGTAGGACAACGTGAACCTAAACCGGGTGAAAAACATGGCCCACCTTGCCTGACGCGGGTTCAGTCTCCGAGCTGCCCGAATATACTCCAGATTCTGGTGGTCGGTCCAGATGAGAAAGGGGTGCTTAGCCCCCTCAAGCCAGTGTCTCCACACCTTCAGAGCCCTGACCACCGCTAACAACTCCCGATCCCCCACATCATAGTTACGCTCCGCTGCACTGAGCTTACTAGAGAAGAAAGCGCAGGGGCGGAGTTTTGGTGGCGTACCCGAGCGCTGTGATAGCACGGCACCCACCCCAGCCTCGGACGCGTCCACCTCCACTATGAATGCTAAAGAGGGATCCGGATGCGCCAACACGGGAGCATCCGTGAACAGAGCCTTCAATCTGTTGAAAGCTCCGTCCGCCGCCGCTGACCACCGCAACCGCACCGGGCCCCCCTTTAGCAGTGAGGTAATGGGAGCCGCTACCTGACCAAAACCCCGGATAAATCTCCGGTAGTAGTTGGCAAAACCCAAAAACCGCTGCACCTCTTTCACCGTGGTTGGAGTCGGCCAATTACGCACGGCCTTTATGCGGTCACTCTCCACCACCACCCCCGAGGTGGAAATGCGATAACCCAGGAAGGAGACGGCTTGTTTGGAGAACACACACTTCTCAGCCTTGACGTATAGGTCATGTTCCAGCAGTCTGCCAAGCACTTTGCGCACCAGAGATACATGCGCGGCTTGAGTAGTTGAGTAGATCAGAATGTCATCGATATACACAACTACCCCCTGCACGTGCAGGTCCCTGAGAATGTCGTCTACAAAGGATTGGAAAACGGCTGGAGCATTCTTTAACCCATACGGCATGACGCAGTACTCATAGTGGCCCGATGTGGTACTAAATGCGGTTTTCCACTCGTCTCCTTTCCGAATACGCACCAGACTGTACGCGCTCCTGAGGTCCAGTTTTGTAAAGAACTGCGCTCCGTGAAATGATTCCACCGCCGAAGCGATGAGAGGTAGTGGGTAACTAAACCCCACTGTGATGGCATTTAGACCTCTATAATCAATACACGGACGCAAACCTCCCTCCTTCTTCTTCACAAAAAAGAAACTCGAGGAGACGGGTGAGATGGAGGGCCGAATGTACCCCTGTCCCAGAGACTCCGCGACATATGTCTCCATAGCCAACGTCTCCTCTTGGGACAAAGGGTACACGTGACTCTTGGGAAGCGCAGCGTTAACCTGGAGATCTATCGCACAATCCCTACCCGGTCGATGTGGTGGTAATTTCGTCGCTTTCTTTTTACAGAAAGCGATTGCCAAATCGGCATACTCGGGGGGAATGCGCACCGTGGAACCCTGGTCTGGACTCTCCACCGACGTGGCACCAATGGAAACTCCCAGACACCTTCCAGAACACTCCTCTGACCACCCCTGACCCTAATGGCCGGCTATCTAGGGAGTGCACGGGAAAGGGAGAATCTATCGGCACAAGCGGAACGCCCAACTTTTGGGCGAGTCCGCGATCCATAAAGTTCCCAGCTGCACCTGAATCGACTAGTGCCCTATGCTGGGAAGAGGGGAAAAAATAAAGGAAAAAAATTGAGACAAACATGTGACCAACAGGGGGTTCTGAGTGAGTTTGGTGCTGACTCACCTGGGGTGATCGAGAAGCGTTCCGCCTGACATCTTGACTCCCAGATAGACCCCCCCAGCACCGATCGACCGTGTGTCCTCTCCGACCACAGCTGGTGCAGGGGAGGCCTCCTCCTCCGATACCCCTAGGCGCGGCCCCTCCCAACTCCATCGGGATGGGAGCCGGGGCGCTGGGTGGTGGAACGCACAGGACCCTCTCCGAACGCCCGCGGGCAGCCAGCAGATTGTCCAGTCGGATGGACATGTCGATAAGCTCATCCAAAGAAAGAGCGATGTCCCGACACGCTAGCTCCCTGCGGACGTCCTCCCGGAGACTACACCGGTAGTGGTCAATAAGGGCCCTGTCGTTCCACCCTGATCCCGCGGCCAAGGTCCGGAACTCCAGCGCGAAATCCTGTGCGCTCCTCTTCTCCTGCCTGAGATAAAATAGTCTCTCACCCGCCGCTCGGCCCTCTGGGGGGTGGTCAAACACGGCACGAAAACGACGGGTAAACTCCGGGTAGTGCTCCTTCGCTGAGTCCGGGCCATTCCAGACTGCGTTGGCCCACTCCAGAGCACGACCCGTTAGGCAGGAGACGAGGACACTCACCCTCTCCGCTCCCGAGGGAGTGGGGCGAACAGTGGCCAGGTATAGCTCCAGCTGGAGTAAGAACCCCTGACACCCTTCCGCCGCTCCATCATAATCCCTCGGGAGCGTAAGACGGAGCGCGCTGGAGCCGGGGGATGGAGAGTCCTGAGGGAGGGGAGCCGAAGGTGGAGAGAGGAGCCCACTCCTCTCCCATCGCTCCATTCTCTCCATCATCTGGTCCATGGCTGATCCGATCCGATGGAGGACGGTGGTGTGGTGGAGAACCCGTTCCTCCATCGATGGGAGAGGGTTGGCTGCTGCTCCTGCTGACTCCATTTATTTGGGTGTGGGATTCTGTAACGACCTGGGTGTCGGGGGGTGCGAAGTCAGACGCAGGAACAGCAGAGCTTCAATATGTTGAGTCTTTAATACCCAACTGGCAAACAAAATGTCCAACACGGACGTACTGGGTGTCATACACAACGGTCCAACGACACGAGAAACAAACCCAGTCCACAATAACCATATCCACTCCCGAAATCCAAAAGCTACAATGAAACAATCCCGCACAAAGAAGCGTACGGGCTGGCTGACTAATAAAGCCACACTAATTAACAACTAACTGAACACAGGTGATACAAATAAACACATAAGGAGGGGGAGGAAAAAGAGTCAGTGGCAGCTAGTAGGCCGGTGACGACGACCGCCGAGCGCCACCCGAACGGGAAGGAGAGCCTGCCTCGGTTGAAGTCGTGACACTTGAATAGGTTCACGCCTACGCCCACGCCCACGAAGCGGCCAATCTTTTGAAGCAAAGAGAGATCTTTTCTTCCATCAGTGTTTTATAATTTAGCCGTGATGGTGAGCGGGGATGGAGACCCTGATCAGTCTTCTGGCTTTATATTTGTACATTTGATACATTGGAGCAGTGGACAGTGTGAGCAAAGTTGATACATTGTATACAGTTGAAGTCGGAAGTTTACATACGCCTCAGCAAAATACATTTAAACTCAGTTTTTCAAAATTCCTGACATTTAATCCTAGTACAAATTCCCTGTCTTAGGTCAGTTAGGATCACCACTTTATTTTAAGAATGTGAAATGTGTCACGTTCCTGACCTGTTTTCTGTTAGTTTTGTATGTGTTAGTTGGTCAGGACGTGAGTTTGGGTGGGCAGTCTATGTTTTCTGTGTCTATGTTGGTTTAAAGGGTGACCTAATATGGCTCTCAATTAGAGGCAGGTGGTTTTCATTTCCTCTGATTGAGAGTCATATTAAGGTAGGTGTTTTCACACTGTTTGTTTGTGGGTGGTTGTTACCTGTCTCTGTGTTTGTGTTCTGCACCAGATAGGTCTGTATCGGTTTTGCACATTTGTTATTTTGTATGTTGTTTGTAGTGTTTCACTTGTTCTTTTATTAAACATGTTGAACACTAGCCGCGCTGCACTTTGGTCCTCTCCTTCACCTATGGAAGAAAGCCGTTACAAAATGTCAGAATGATAGTAGAGAGAATTATTTATTTCGGCTTTTATTTCTTTCATCACATTCCCAGTGGGTCAGAAGTTTACACACACTCAATTAGTACTTGGTAGCATTGCCTTTAAATTGTTTAACTTGGGTCAAATGTTTCAGGTAGCCTTCCACAATAAGTTGGGTGAATTTTGGCCTATTCCTCCTGACAGAGCAGGTGTAACTGAGTCAGGTTTGTATGCCTCCATGCTTGCACACGCTTCTTCAGTTCTGCCCACAAATGTTCTATAGGATTGAGGTCAGGGCTTTGTGATGGCCACTCCAATACCTTGACTTTGTTATCCTTAAGCCATTTTGCCACAACTTTGGAAGTATGCTTGGGGTCATTGTCCATTTGGAGGACCCATTTGCAACTAAGCTTTAACTTCCTGACTGATGTCTTGAGATGTTGCTTCAATATATCCACATAATTTTCCTACCTCATGATGCCATCTATTTTGTGAAGTGCACCAGTCCCTCCTGCAGCAAAGCACCCCCACAACATGATGCTGCCACCCCCGTTCTTCACGGTTAGGATGGTGTTCTTCGGCTTGCAAGCCTCCCCCTTTTTCCTACAAACATAATGATGGTCATTATGGCCAAACAGTTCTATTTTTGTTTCATCAGACCAGAGGACATTTCTCCAAAAAGTACCATCTTTGTCCCCATGTGCAGTTGCAAACCATAGTCTGGCTTTTTTATGGCGGTTTTGGAGCAGTCTTCTTCCTTGCTGAGAGGCCTTTCAGGTTATGTCGATATAGGACTCGTTTTACTGTGGTTATAGATGCTAATGTACCTTTCCTCCAGCATCTTCACAAGGTCCTTTGCTGTTGTTCTGGGATTGATTTGCACTTTTTGCACCAAAGTACATTCATCTCTAGGAGACAGAACGCATCTCCTTCCTGAACAGTATGACGGCAGTGGGGTCCCATGGTGTTCATACTTGCATACTATTGTTTGTACAGATGAATGTGGTACCTTCAGGCGTTTGGAAATTGCTCCCAAGGATGGACCAGACTTGTGGTCTTAGCTGATTTCTTTTGATTTCCCCATGATGTCAAGCAAAGTGGCACTGAGTTTGAAGGTAGGTCCTGAAATACATCCACAGGTAAACCTCCAATTGACTCAAATGATGTGAATTAGCCTATCAGAAGCTTCTAAAGCCATGACATCGTTTTCTGGAATTTTCCAAGCTGTTTAAAGGCACAGTCAACTTAGTGTATGTAAACTTCTGACCCACTGGAATTGTGATACAGTGAATTATAAGTGAATAATCTGGCTGTAAGCAATTGTTGGAAAAATTACTTGTGTCATGCATAAAGTAGATGTCCTAACCGACTTGCCAAAACTATAGTTTCTTAACAAGAAATTTGTGGAGTGGTTGAAAAACGAGTTTTAATGACTCCAACCTAAGTGTATGTAAACTTCCGACTTCAACTGTATAATTTCCGCCCTGATATAACCAAGAGCACAGGCTAGTCTGAGTATAGGCTTTGCAAGTTCACTGTCAAGCAGCCAGAGAGGAAAAACAGCTTCAAGACAGGCATACTTACAGCTTTACAGAAAAGAAAACAGCTTGTCTCTAGCTCAAAACAAATATGACTCCTATAACCAGAGCTACCTTGTTTTCTTCCTGCGTGATTTCTTGCGTATTTGATATAATTTCACAAACCATTGGATTCATATAGGTAGGATTCATATGTAATAAAATCTTTATCTTTCTTGTGCTCCTTCCCTTTTGATTGGCGCCTAACGTTTTTAAAGTTGGGAGCAGTCTGTGTGTATGTTTGGGAGAGAGAGTGTGTGTGTGTGTGTGTGTGTGTGTGTGTGTGTGTGTGTGTGTGTGTGTGTGTGTGTGTGTGTGTGTGTGTGTGTGTGTGTGTGTGTGTGTGTGTGTGTGTGTGTGTGTGTGTGTGTGTGTGTGTGTGTGTGTGTTTATGATAGAGAGTGAGACAGGGAGAGTGTGTGTGTGTCTGTGTGTTAACTGAAGAGTAGAAGGTTTAATGCAGTGTTTTCCCCCTTACTGCCACAATGAAATGCAGATCATTATGCATGTATATTCCTTCCTCCCGTTCCTCCAGCCAAACCACAGGTAGGCCTTTGCAAATGTGAGAAAATCAGACATTCTATGCAGTATTCTACTATACAGTGAACCGTGAGTGAGCGTGGATGCGTGCATTTATGTCGGTATGCTTTCGCGCATGTGTGTGTGTGTGTGGGTGTTAGTGAGTCTTTCTTTGTGTGTGTATGTATGTGTGTTAGTATGTCTGTAAGGTTATAATTGTGTGTCCTGTCACTCCACATTAGAGACCTGTTTGTTCCCACTGCTGATGTTTATCCTGGGCCCCTGAGAGAGACAGGGAGGTGGGGGGTTAGTCCACGGTCGACCCCCACTCCACCGCTATGGTCCATTCCTTAATGGGATAAGAGGACCACAGTCGCCGATGGAGACAAGGTCAAGCTGAGGTGCTGCCAGCTCTGGTTAAGTGCAACAGTGTTTCCCCCCTATGGGACAGGTGCACTCAAGCCATCCGACTTGCTCACTGGGCAATTCCACAGAATTGTTCTGAGACTCCGATTTTTCACTTACAAAAACCATTGATTTCAAAGTTTAATAAAATCTATGCACAAGGACCACTTTTAACAATTTACTCTGAACATTTTACAAAAACACATTACTGGAAAAACTGTGCCGATGCAAAGTTTGGTAACAGAATTTCGGTAAAAGTGGACTTAGTTTTTTGTGACCACGTTTTCCAAAAACTCTTAAATATCTGCTCAGAATTAAGATTCAGCAATATCTGCAGAAAGAATGGGATGCCAGTGTAACGTAATTCTCCGTCCTCCTCATCTGAGGAGGAGTAGGAGATATCGGACCAATACGCAGCGTGGTGAGTATTCATATTTATTTAGAATACTTGAAACAAACAAACAAAATAACGAATAAACTAACGAACACGAAACAGTCCCGTATGGTGAACAAACACAGAAACAGGAACAATCACCCACAATACAAAACAGGCTACCTAAATATGGTTCCCAATCAGAGACAACGACAAACACCTGCCTCTGATTGAGAACCATACCAGGCCAACATAGAAAACAAAACACCTAGATAGGAACACCCCCCCCCCCCCTAGTCACACCCCGACCTAACCAAAATAGAGAATAAAAAGGCTCTCTGTGGTCAGGGCGTGATACATACATGGATTACTAACTGGGGTCATTTAATCCCAAAAAGAAATTATTGGAAAAAGCATCATAGCAAAATATAAACTAAAGTAATATCAAAACATAGTTAGACATGTAAATAATGTTATCTGAAATAAAATATAACCAAAACAAACTGTTATTTTAACAAAATTACAGTTAATTTGCATATCCTGTCAAATGAAAAAAATATATATCTCAAATAATGTGCAGTTTTTTTCAAAAGTACAACCAACACTGGTACTAGAAAGATTATTTACCATAATTTGATTGCAGTATCATTTATTTTTTAGAAGTTTGAAGTAAATATGAATTTTGTGTTATTTATGTGGGAAAAAACGACTGCCATTAAAAGGGATCGTACACCATACTTTTATTGACAAAAAGTGATTAATCCATTGATCCTGAGAGACAATGACCAAAAATATGGCTTAGTTTTCTTTATTTACTTACCCCACAGCCAGCATTTGCATTGCTGCTAGCTACAGCCTATGATAAGAGGCTTCTTAAAGCATGCCCAAATCATCAAATTCACTTCAAACCAAATGTTATAGAAACCCAATTACCAGTTGCACATATAGAACCCTGGAGAATATTATAGGAATTCTGGTATTTACATAACATTTTCCGTAGAATAACTATTTATCGGAGAATACACACCAATCAAATCAAATCAACTTTGTCACATGCTTTGGAAACAACAGGTGTAAACTAACAGCGGAATGCAGACCCTTCCCAACAATGCAGAGAAACTAAACAGAGACAACAGAAACATTCAAAAATAAAACACAAGGAATAAATACACAATAACATACAAGGCGTACCAGTACCAAGTCAATGATGTAGATATTTTTTATTTATTTTGCAAGTCTTAAGAACTATTCAGGGGCAGAACGAAAGATTTGTACCTTGTCAGCTCAGGGACTTGAACTTGCAACCTCTCGGTTACCAGCCCAACGCTCTAACCACTAGGCTACCCTGCCGCCCCGGATATGTACATATAGGTCGGGATAAATTGACTAGGCAACAGGATAGATAATAAACAGTAACAGCAGTGTGTGTGATGAGTCAAAAGAGTTGCAAAAATGGTCAATGCAAATAGTCTGGGTAACTATTTAACTAACCACATGTAAACAACACAGATGCAACCATTTCAAAGATTTTACTGAGTTATAATTCATATAAGGAAATCAGTCAATTGAAATAAATTCATTAGGCCCTATTCTATGGATTTCACATGACTGGAAATACAGATGAGCATCTGTTGGTCACAGATACCTTTAAAAAAAGGTAGGGGAGTGGCTCAGAAAACCAGTCAGTATCTGGTGTGACCACCATTTGCCTAATGCAGCGCAAAACATCTCCTTTGCATAGACTTGATCGGGCTGTTGATTGTGGCCTGTAGAATGTTGTCCCACTCCTTTTCAATGGCTGTGCGAAGTTGCTGGACAGTGGCGGGAACTGGAACACGCTGTCGTACACATCGATCCAGAGCGTCCCAAACGTGCTCAATGGGTGACATGTCAGGTGAGTATGCAGGCCATGGAAGAACTGGGACATTTTCAGCTTCCAGGAGTTATGTACAGATCCTTGTGACATGGGGCCATGCATTATCATGATGAAACATGAGGTGTATGGTGGCCGATAAAGGGTATGACAATGGGCCTCAGGATCTCGTCATGGCATCTTTGTGCATTCAAATTGCCATCAATAAAATGCAATTGTGTTTGTTGTCCATAGTTTATGCCTGCCCATACCATAACCCCACCGCCACCATGGGGGACTCTGTTCACAACATTGACATCAGCGAACCGCTAGCCCAGGTGACGCCATACATGCTGTTTGCCAACTGCCTGGTACAGTTGAAACTGGGATTCAGCAGTGAAGAGCACACTTCTCCAGCTTGCCAGCCATCGAAAGTGAGAATTTGCCCATGGAAGTCAGTTACAACAGTCGAACTGCAGTCAGGACAAGACTCTGGTGAGGACGACGAGCATGCAGATGAGCTTCCCTGAGACGGTTTCTGACAGTTTGTGCAGAAATTAATCGGTTGTGCAAACCCACAGTTTCATCAGCTGTCCACGTGGCTGGTCTCAGATGATCTCGCAGGTGAAGAAGCTGGATGTGGAGGTCCTGGGCTGGCGTGGTTACACGTGGTCTGCGGTTGTGAGGCCGGTTGGACATACTGTCAAATGTATTAAACGACGTTGCATGTGGCTTATGGTTGAGAAATTAACATTCAATTCTCTGGCAACAGCTCTGGTGGACATTTCTGCAGTCAGCATGCCAATTGTGCCTTCCCTCAAAACTTGAGACATCTGTGGCATTGTGTTGTGTGACAAAACTGCACATTTTAGAGTGCCATTATATTGTCCCCAGCTCAAAGTGCACCTGTGTAATGATCATGCTGTTTATTCAGCTTCCTGATATACCACACCTGTCAGGTTGATGGATTATCTTGGAAAACCAGAAATGCTCACTAACAGGGATGTGAACAAATTTGTGAACAAAATTTGCGAGAAATAAGCTGTAGGGAACATTTATGGGATATTTTTTTGTGTGTGTGAAGTGTATATTTGGCCTTATGTTTTAGGTTACTGTCGTGCTGAAAGGTGAATTTGTCTCCCAGTGTCTGTTGGAAAGCAGACTAAAGCAGCTTTTCTCTAGGATTTTGCCTGTGCTTAGCTCCATTCAGTTTCTTTTTTATCCCCCCAAAGCATACCCATAACATGATGCAGCCACCACCATGCTGAAAATAGAGTGCTACTTAGTAATGTGTTGTATTGGATTTGCCCCAAACATAATGCTTTATATTCAGGAAAAAAGTTAATTGCTTTGGCACAATTTTTGCAGGATTACTTTAGTGCCTTGTTGCAAACAGGATGCATGTTTTAGAGTATTTGTATCTTTCTTTTCACTCTGTCTATTAGGTTAGTTGTCACGATCGTCGTCAAGGAAATGATCGGACCAAGGTGCAGCGTGGTAAGCGTACATTCTTTTATTTTTAATGTCGCCAACAAAAACAATGATTCCCAATCAGAGATAACGATAGACAGCTGTCCCTGATTGAGAATCCTACCCGGCCAAAAACAAAGAACCAGAAAGCATAGACTTTCCCACCCGAGTCACACCCTGTCCAAACAAACATAGAGAATAAAAGGATCTCTACGGTCAGGGCGTGACATTAGTATTGTGGAATAACTACAATGTTGTTGATTCACCTTCAGTTTTCTCCTATTACAGCCATTAAACTGTTTTAAAGTCACCATAAAGTAACTGTTTAAAGTCACCATCGGCCTTGTGGTGAAATCCCTGAGCGGTTTCCTTCTGTAACGGCTTTCTTCCTGGGATGAAGGAGAGGACCAAAATGCAGCGCAGTTAGTGTTCAACATGTTTAATTAAACAATAAACGATGAACATTAACAAATAACAAACGTGAACGCTGAGACAGTCCTATCTGGTGCAGAATACAAACACAGAGACAGGAAACAACCACCCACAATCCCCAACACAAAACAAGCCACCTATATATGATTCTCAATCAGGGACAACGATTGACAGTTGTCTCTGATTGAGAACCATATTAGGCTGAACACAGAAACAGACGAACTAGACACACAACATAGAATACCCACCCCAACTCACGCCCTGACCAACTAAACACATACAAAACAACAGAAAACAGGTCAGGAATGTGACACCTTCCTCTCTGGCAACTGAGTTAGGAAGGATGACTGTATCTTTCTATGGACTGGGTATATTGATAAACCATCCAAAGTGTAATTCATAACTTCACCATGCTCAAAGGGATATTCAATGTCTGCTTTTTTTACCCATCTACCAATAGGTGTCCTTAATTGCGTGGCATTGGAAAACCTCAATGGTCTTTGTGATTGAATCTGTGTTTGAAATTCACTGCTCGACTGAGGGACCTTACAGATAATTGTATGTGTGGGATACAGCGATGAGGTAGTCATAAAAAATCATGTTAAACACTTATTACACACAGAGCAAGTACATGCAACTTATTATCTGATTTGTTGAGCACATGTTTACTCCTGAACTTATTTAGGCTTGCCATAACAAAGGGGTTGAATACAAGGGGTAAAAACAATTCCACTTTGACTTTATGGGGTATTGTGACACAATATCTACATTTAATCAGTTCTGTAACACAAAAAGTTAAGGGGTGTGAATACTTTCTGAAGGCACTGTACACCGTAGAACTTCAAGTCCATCAGTACCTCCTCAACATACACACTCTCATTTGTCTTATATTGTTTCTCACAGATGGTTACCATAGAACTTTATTAATAGCCTGGGCGTTTATTTGTTTACATCACTGAACACAACAGGCGCATATTAGACAGGATTCTATTTCATCCAGGCGTCTAATGCGCACAGCTTTTGCATAGTTAATTGTTTAATTCCAGCATTCACTTCCAGCAGTTTAATCAATTTCTTCATTTCCTCCACTAATGTGTTTACACAATGTGTCATGTTTCTTTTGTCTTAGTATGCCTTTATAAAAACTGTTTTTTTTTAAACATATTATTCTCCTCTTTGACGGTGCATTTTTGGCAGTTCTTACTTTCGCCAACAGAGGGCAATCGGATGAGTCCTGGGGTTCTGTACTCCCGAAGTTGTTGAATGTTTTTGTGCTTGTGTCACAGATCCCTCTGGAACTTTCGTTGCGCACACCTGGCCCCTATTCCCACTGATTGTATTTGTATATATGTTCCCTTTGTTCACCACAGTGCTGTCAATTACTGTTACTATGTCCGTTGGTGCGTGTGAGTACCTGTGCTGTGTGTTTTGGGCTTTCGTGCCCTTGTGGATTGCGAAGATGATTGCGGGTCTCCTCCCGTGTGATGATCATCGTGCACTTGTTTTATTTACTCAAAGTACTCCTCGCTCTTTTGTTTGGGTTTCAACCCTGTGTTTTGTTACGTGTTTGTTTGGTCTTCGTCCCCGTGCCTTTACACGGCACGCCGTAATTTGGGGCTTAATAAAAAAAACTATTACACATTCCTGCGCCTGTCTCCCGAATCATTTATACCAATGTCACAGCTTGCCAGTTAGCTAGCAGTTCTCAGCTGTTAGCAGCCAATGGCTAGCAGTTTCTTACTCGCGATAAAAAACGGATTATTGACAAATTCTTTGAGTCATTACTGAATTATTTCATGTAACAAATCAAACATTAAACTCAGTGTATGGTTATTCATGGTAACCTCTTCAACCAGTCGTTTAGACCCGGTGTTTATTTGAAACAGACATTTATTTGCTGAAATGTGTGCCGTTGCCCAGCTATTAAAATGGACAGGGGGGCTGTTTGAGACAGCATTTAGTTGAAGTTGTACAGGATATGACATGTTAGCCATTAGATATTGGGAGATTTCATGAAATAAGAGCAAACAAAATGAAATGAAAGCTGAATGAGCATGTGTGTGATTTCGAGACAGGAAGGTTAGATGTTGTGCATATGAGTCGAGAGGCGGTGTACTATGTTGTGTGATTAGGGTGTGTTATGAGCAGAGAGGTGCATCGTGCACACTCACTATCAGCTAGCCTGATGACCCAGTTAGAGAGAGATAGCGGTACACCTGCTCCAATGCCGACACAGTGAATATTAACTTTTATACTGACGACAACGACATGAAACAAGACCACAGCACAATCAGGGATTTACAAAGACAATATGGCACATTTCACAAAAGCAACAAAATAACTTTCATGTTGCAATCCTTATTGCATTCGGTTGCCAGTAAATAGTATGTCTAGAGCATATAAAGGCAAAGTACAAGTGGCTGGAGGTACACAATCATAGCTGCTGACGACCTTGAGTTAACTTTTTATTGTTCGCTTGACATTTATTCATGTCAAGCTGAGAAGTGATATTGCTCGGTTGAGCAATAGAATTCCCACCGTGTGTGTGTGTGTGTGTGTGTGTGTGTGTGTGTGTGTGTGTGTGTGTGTGTGTGTGTGTGTGTGTGTGTGTGTGTGTGTGTGTGTGTGTGTGTGTGTGTGACTACGTGCGTGTCTGTATTTGTACAGAGCAAGAAAAGATGTAGGGAAACAGGTTAGTACAGACAGTACATACAATACAAAAGGACAGCAATCTGAGTGAGTACTGTACATTTTATGCTCAGTGTTTCTTTCCGAAAGCTTAGCACACTAAACTGCAATGTAACAACAACAGCGGGAGAGAAAAAAAAGAGAGAAAGGCCACAGAGAGAGAAAGTGAAAAGGCTCCAGCTCCAGAGTGCTGTGAGGAGGAAACCAGAGCATTGAGATAAACAGGTCTTATCAGGCATAGCTGTGCATATCACAGGTCTGTCAAACCACAGTGTGCGTAAACGCAGCCATAGTACACAGCCTCAGTGTGCTGATGGGGAGAGATGAGAGAGGAGATTACTGCACCAGCTGGGACAAACACTGGCACATAGACAGAGCTACACAACACAACATCACACACCAACATCTCAACATAACAAGGACGAGAGAAAGATACATTTGATGGATGTACATTTTTTGTGGAATTGAAAAAAAGTGAATAAAGTTCAAAAGTGTACAGATTACATGCACTGAAATGAAAGCAACATGAAAATGAACACTCGGATTATAGTGATAATATTGTATGTCTGATCTCACAAACAATGTTAAGTATAGATAAATGTAATCTAAAAACAAGCGTGTACATTTCTTATCCGAGGGTATCCTGCTATTGGCACACTTGTTGAATTATGCAACAGAACGTGACAACAGCAGTAATTAATGAGGCAGTCTAGACAGCGCAGGTGAGTGCAGGCAGGCCTAAACAGAGTTTTGGGTGGCTGCTGCCCTGTTCCACCCCTTTATGTTAATCTATTCATATATGAAAATACACACACTGTATTTATGCAAATGAAGCACATATAATTACAGTGGGGCAAAATAGTATTTAGTCAGCCACCAATTGTGCAAGTTCTCCCACTTAAAAAGATGAGAGAGGCTTGTAATTTTCATCATAGGTACACTTCAACTATGACAGACAAAATGAGGGGAAAAAATCCAGAAAATCACATTGTAGGATTTTTTATGAATTTATTTGCAAATTATGGTGGAAAATAAGTATTTGGTCACCTACAAACAAGCAAGATTTCTGGCTCTCACAGACCTGTAACTTCTTCTTTAAGAGGCTCCTCTGTCCTCCACTAGTTACCTGTATTAATGGCACCTGTTTGAACTTGTTATCAGTATAAAAGACACCTGTCCACAACCTCAAACAGTCACACTCCAAACTCCACTATGGCCAAGACCAAAGAGCTGTCAAAGGACACCAGAAACAAAATTGTAGACCTGCACCAGGCTGGGGAGACTGAATCTGCAATAGGTAAGCAGCTTGGTTTGAAAAAATCAACTGTGGGAGCAATTATTAGGAAATGGAAGACATACAAGACCACTGATAATCTCCCTCGATCTGGGGCTCCACGCAAGATCTCACCCCGTGGGGTCAAAATGATCACAAGAACGGTGAGCAAAAATCCCAGAACCACACGGGGGGACCTAGTGAATGACCTGCAGAGAGCTGGGACCAAAGTAACAAAGCCTACCATCAGTAACACACTACGCCGCCAGGGACTCAAATCCTGCAGTGCCCGACGTGTCCCCCTGCTTAAGCCAGTACATGTCCAGGCCCGTCTGAAGTTTGCTAGAGAGCATTTGGATGATCCAGAAGAAGATTGGGAGAATGTCAGATGAAACCAAAATATAACTTTTTGGTAAAAACTCAACTCGTCGTGTTTGGAGGACAAAGAATGCTGAGTTGCATCCAAAGAACACCTACTGTGAAGCATGGGGGTGGAAACATCATGCTTTGGGGCTGTTTTTCTGCAAAGGGACCAGGACGACTGATCCGTGTAAAGGAAAGAATGAATGGGTCCATGTATCGTGAGATTTTGAGTGAAAACCTCCTTCCATCAGCAAGGACATTGAAGATGAAACATGGCTGGGTCTTTCAGCATGACAATGATCCCAAACACACCGCCCGGGCAACGAAGGAGTGGCTTTGTAAGAAGCATTTCAAGGTCCTGGAGTGGCCTAGCCAGTCTCCAGATCTCAACCCCATAGAATCTTTGGAGGGAGTTGAAAGTCCGTGTTGCCCAGCAACAGCCCCAAAACATCACTGCTCTAGAGGAGATCTGCATGGAGGAATGGGCCAAAATACCAGCAACAGTGTGTGAAAACCTTGTGAAGACTTACAGAAAACGTTTGACCTCTGTCATTGTTATATACCCTTTGTTGGCAAAGTATTGAGATAAACTTTTGTTATTGACCAAATACTTATTTTCCACCATAATTTGCAAATAAATTCATAAAAAATCCTACAATGTGATTTTCTGGATTTTTTTTCCTAATTTTGTCTGTCATAGTTGAAGTGTACCTATGATGAAAATTACAGGCCTCTCTCATATTTTTAAGTGGGAGAACTTGCACAATTGGTGGCTGACTAAATACTTTTTTGCCCCACTGTATATTTCTTTGAACGCCGTTTTTTTTTTAGATTTACATAATACCATTAGAAAAAAATTATATATGAGTGCATTCTATGAAGAAAATCAACTGAATTCCCACCAAAAATTGTCCGAGCCAGTAATGTGTTTCAAGTGCTATAATACGGTCAATATCTGATGGATTGAAAAACATTCAAAAAGTTTGGAGTATCTTCATCCATTGTCCAACTCTTTCATTTATTGCAATTGTTTTTAAAACCTTTTAAAGAATTTTGATGACCGTTGCCAACGCACGGGTGCGTGTGCGTCCACAGTAGTGTAGGTGTGTAGGTGGCCCGGGATCTTTACATCTGTCTAGGATGACTCATTTGTGGACTACATAGTCAGAGGCTATTCAGTGACTACTGTGGCCTACACACAGGCCCTCAGTAGCCACTGAATAACCTCTGACTACGTAATCCATAAATGAGTCATCCTAGACAGATGTATATATACATATTGTCCTGCTTCACAAAATCACACACCCGTACAGAAAAACAGTCCAAACACAGGCCAGAGTGGAGTTGAGTAAAGAGCAAAATATGCAGCAGACAGACGGTGACATACTTACGTGTGAGTGATACTTTTGGGAAAACATAGGACTCACGGTCCGTGACACAGAAGTCAATACATTGCATTCAATGCAAAAAGATATGCTTCAATAGTACTGGGGGTTTCCCCCCCCCCACACCTCATGTTCCTTCAGAGAGGAGAAGTCTAGTTAACAGATGAGTGATGTGGGTTAAGGCACAGGCCTTTCTCATTCATCTCCCCCCGTTCTGTTTTCCCAAAGTGTCTCAGTGCACTGTGTGACTGACGCCTGTGCAACACACACACAAATTTTCAGTCAGTACGTCACAGGCCTATTTTCAGAGACGGGGCTGCCTTCCTACATGTACCTATTTGAGTAGTGCTGTGAGGTGTTTTTGTCGGTACGGTATCATACGCTATGGTAATGATACCAGCCAACGTGAGTTCCGCTCACAGAGAATGACGGGTACATCTCCGCCTCTTATACGCTAATTTCCCGCTCTTGCTCACCTGTGTTTGCATGTGTGTCTATCTGTGTACGTGTGGTTGGCATGTGTGTGTGGGTGTGTGTTTGAGTGTTTATATGTGTGTGGGAGAAATGGAGAGTGGAACAGAGAGCCCCACCACCACTACTGGGCATATCACCCACACTGTCTCTCTCTCAGGGGGCAGTGGGAGGGGTACCCATTACCATCAAAATCAAATCAAATCATATTTTCTTGGTCACATACACACGGTTAGCAAACTTGGTAAGCAGACTTTCCGAATGCACTTTAGCTAGTTTTGTTTGGATGATTTGAATTAAATAAACTACACTCTGAAGATTGTGTGCTTGTCTTAATTGTGAAAAATGTTTCCCAAATTTGAAAGTATCTGGTATTTACATGTTTGGTATTTACATGGTTTAAGCAACAACTTCCTTTTGCAAGCCTCTTTCCTCATACAGTATCTCGAGGCTCAAGAACAATGACGTAATGACATGTACAGTTGAAGTCAGAAGTTTACATACACCTGTCACGATCGTCTTGCGAAGAGAGTGAGGACCAAAATGCAGCGTGTTCAAAATACATCTTCTTTTATTTCAGAAGAGAGAAAAAAACAAGAAACGAACAACTATACAAAAAAACTAACAAAATAACAAACTGACGACCGTGAAGCTATTCAAACATAAGTGCTGACACTAAACACTTAGACATAGACAATTACCCACAAATGCATGATGCCTATGGCTGCCTTAAATATGGCTCCCAATCAGAGACAAATGAAAGACCTCTGTCTCTGATTGAGAACCACTCAGGCAACCATAGACATACCTAGAAACATACACTCAACCATAGACATACCTAGAAACATTCACTCAACACAAACCCATACACTAAACCCAACACCCCCTTTACCATATAACCACCCAAAACACAAACATACCCCATGTCACACCCTGACCTAACTAAAATAATAAAGAAAACAAAGAATACTAAGGCCAGGGCGTGACATAACCCCCCCCTTAAGGTGCGAACTCCGGGCGCACCAGCATAAAGTCTAGGGGAGGGTCTGGGTGGGCGTCTGTCCACGGTGGCGGCTCTGGCACTGGTCGTGGTCCCCACCCCACCATAGTCACTACCCGCTTTCGTAGCCTCCTCCAAATGACCACCCTCCACATTAACCCCACTGGATTAAGGGGCAGCACCGGACTAAGGGGCAGCACCGGACTAAGGGGCAGCACCGGACTAAGGGGCAGCACCGGACTAAGGGGCAGCACCGGACTAAGGGGCAGCACCGGACTAAGGGGCAGCTCCGGACTAAGGGGCAGCACCGGACTAAGGGGCAGCACCGGACTAAGGTGCAGCACTGGACTAAGGGGCAGCACCAGGATAAGGGGCAGCACCAGGATAAGGGGCAGCACCAGGATAAGGGGCAGCACCAGGATAAGGGGCAGCTCCGGACTGAGGGACGGCAGCTCCGGACTGAGGGACGGATCCTGGCTGGATGACAGCTCTGGCGGATCCTGGCTGGACGGCTCTGGCGGATCCTGGCTGGACGGCTCATGGCTGGCTGACGGATCTGGCTGCTCATGGCTGGCTGACGGATCTGGCTGCTCATGGCTGGCTGACGGATCTGGCTGCTCATGGCTGGCTGACGGATCTGGCTGCTCATGGCTGGCTGACGGATCTGGCTGCTCATGGCTGGCTGACGGATCTGGCTGCTCATGGCTGGCTGACGGATCTGGCTGCTCATGGCTGGCTGACGGCTCTGGACGCTCATGGCTGGCTGACGGCTCTGGACGCTCATGGCTGGCTGACGGCTCTGGCAGATCCTGTCTGGCGGGCGACTCTGGCAGATCCTGTCTGGTTGGCGGCTCTGGCAGATCCTGTCTGGTTGGCGGCTCTGGCAGATCCTGTCTGGTTGGCGGCTCTGGCAGATCCTGTCTGGTTGGCGGCTCTGGCAGATCCTGTCTGGTTGGCGGCTCTGGCAGATCCTGTCTGGTTGGCGGCTCTGGCAGATCCTGACTGACGAATGGCTCTAGCGGCTCCTGACTGACTAACGGCTCTGACGGCTCCGGACAGACGGGCGGCTCTAATGGCTCGGGACAGACGGATGGCTCAGATGGCGCTGGGGAGACGGATGGCTCAGATGGCACTGGGGAGACGGATGGCTCAGATGGCGCTGGGGAGACGGATGGCTCAGATGGCGCTGGGGAGACGGATGGCTCAGATGGCGCTGGGGAGACGGATGGCTCAGATGGCGCTAGGGGAGACGGATGGCTCAGATGGCACTGGGCAGACGGATGGCTCTGGCCGGATGAGGCGCACTGTAGGCCTGGTGCGTGGTGCCGGAACTGGAGGCACCTGGCTAAGGACACGCCCCTTCAGGCTAGTGCGGGGAGAAGGAACAGGGCATACTGGACCCTGGGGACGCACATTAGGCCTAGTGCGTGGTGCCGGAACTGGTGGTACCGGGCTGGGGACACGCATCTCAGGGCTAGTGCGGGGAGCAGCAACAGGATGCACAGGACTCTGGAGACGCACAGGAGGCTTGGTGCGTGGTGCCGGAATTGGTGGTACCGGGCTGGAGACACGCACCATAGGACGAGTGCGTGGAGGAGGAACAGGGCTCTGGAGACACACTGGAAGCCTGGTGCGTGGTGTAGGCACTGGTGGAACTGGACTGGGGCGGGGAGGTGGCGCCGGACATACCGGACCGTGCAGGCGTACTGGTTCCCTTGAGCACCGAGCCTGCCCAACCTTACCTGGTTGAATGCTCCCCGTCGCCCGACCAGTGCGGGGAGGTGGAATAACCCGCACCGGGCTATGTAGGCGAACCGGGGACACCATGCGTAAGGCTGGTGCCATGTATGCCGGCCCGAGGAGACGCACTGGAGACCAGACGCGTTGAGCCGGCTTCATGGCACCTGGCTCAATGCCCAATCTAGCCCTACCAGTGCGGGGAGGTGGAATAACCCGCACCGGGCTATGAACACGTACAGGAGACACCGTGCGCTCTACTGCGTAACACGGTGTTCGCCCGTACTCCCGCTCTCCACGGTTAGCCTGGGAAGTGGGCGCAGGTCTCCTACCTGCCCTCAGCCCACTACCTCTAAGCCCCCCCCCCATTAATTTTTTGGGGTTGACTCACAGGCTTCCTACCATGTCGTCGTGCTGCCTCCATTCGCCGGTATCCCTCCTCGCACTGCGCCAGAGAATCCCAGGCGGGCTCCGGCACTCGCCCTGGGTCGATCGCCCACCTGTCGATCTCCTCCCACGTAGTGTAGTCCAGATTACGCTCCCATTGCCATTCCTCCTTGCGCTGCTCCTGTTGCCGCTTATCACGCTGCTTGATCCCGCATTGGTGGGTAATTCTGTCACGATCGTCTTGCGAAGAGAGTGAGGACCAAAATGCAGCGTGTTCAAAATACATCTTCTTTTATTTCAGAAGAGAGAAAAAAACAAGAAACGAACAACTATACAAAAAAACTAACAAAATAACAAACTGACGACCGTGAAGCTATTCAAACATAAGTGCTGACACTAAACACTTAGACATAGACAATTACCCACAAATGCATGATGCCTATGGCTGCCTTAAATATGGCTCCCAATCAGAGACAAATGAAAGACCTCTGTCTCTGATTGAGAACCACTCAGGCAACCATAGACATACCTAGAAACATACACTCAACCATAGACATACCTAGAAACATTCACTCAACACAAACCCATACACTAAACCCAACACCCCCTTTACCATATAACCACCCAAAACACAAACATACCCCATGTCACGCCCTGACCTAACTAAAATAATAAAGAAAACAAAGAATACTAAGGCCAGGGCGTGACAACACCTTAGCCAAGTACATTTAAACTCAGTTTTTCACAATTCCTGACATTTAATCCTCGTAAAAATTCCCTGTCTTAGATCAGTTAGGATCACAACTTTATTTTAAGAATGTGAAATGTCAGAATAATAGTAGAGAGAATGATTTATTTCAGCTTTTATTTCTTTCATCACATTCCCAGTGGGTCAGAAGTTTACATTCACTCAATTAGTATTTGGTAGCATTGCTTTAAAATGTTTAACTTGGGTCAAACATTTTGGATAGCCTTCCACAAGCTTCCCACAATAAGTTGGGTGAATTTTAGCCCATTCCTCCTGACAGAGCTGATGTAACTGAGACAGGTTTGTAGGCCTCTTTGCTCGCACACGCTTTTTCAGTTCTGCCCACAAATTTTCTATAGGATTGAGGTCAGGGCTTTGTGATGGCCACTGCAATACCTTGACTTTGTTGTCCTTAAGCCATTTTGCCACAACTTTGGAAGTTTGCTTGGGGTCATTGTCCATTTGGAAGACCCATTTGTGACCAAGCTTTAACTTCCTGACTGATGTCTTGAGATGTTGCTTCAATATATCCACATAATTTGACCTGCCTCGTGATACCATCTATTTTGTGAAGTGCACCAGTCCTTCCTGCAGCAAAGCACCCCCACAACATGATGCTGCCACCCCCGGGTTTCACGGTTGGGATGGTGTTCTTCAGCTTGCAAGCCTCCCCCTTTATCCTCCAAACATAACGATGGTCATTATGGCCAAACAGTTCTATTTTTATGTTTCATCAGACCAGAGGACATTTCTCCAAAAAGTACCATCTTTGTCCCCATGTGCAGTTGCAAACCGTAGTCTGGCTTTTTGTATGGCGGTTTTGGGGAAGTGGTTTCTTCCATGCTGAGAGGCCTTTAAGGTTATGCCAATAAAAGACTCGTTTTACTGTGGATATAGATACTTTTGTACCTGTCTCCTCCAGCATCTTCACAAGGTCCTTTGCTGTTGTTCTGGGATTGATTTGCACTTTTCGCACCAAAGTACGTTCATCTCTAGGAGACAGAACGCGTCTCCTTCCTGAGCGTTATGATGGCTGCGTGGTCCCATGGTGTTTATACTTGCATACTATTGTTTGTACAGATGAACGTGGTACCTTCAGGCATTTGGAAATTGCTCCCAAGGATGAACCAGACTTGTGGAGGTCTACAATTCTTTTTCTGAGGTCTTGGCTGATTTCTTTTGATTTTCCCATAATTTCAAGCAAAGAGGCACCGAGTTTGAAGGTAGGCCTTGAAATACATCCTCAGGTACACCTCCAATTGACTTAAATGATGTCAATTAGCCTATCAGAAGCTTCTAAAGCCATGACATAATTTTCTGGAATTTTCCAAGCTGCTTAAAGGCACAGTCAATTTAGTGTATGTAAACTTCTGACCCACTGGAATTGTGATACAGTGAATTAGAAGTGAAATAATCTGTCTGTAACCAATTGTTGGAAAAATGACTTGTGTCATGCACAAAGTAGATGTCCTAACCGACTTGCCAAAAACTATAGTTTAGTTAACAAGAAATTTGTGGAGTGGTTGAAAAAGGAGTTTTAACTCCTCTGCGCTACGGATCCCTTTAGCGGGATCATTTTCCTAAACAACCGCTGAACTGCAGGGTGCAAAATATTACTAAAAATATTTATAATCATGCAATCACAAGTGAAATATACCAAAACACAGCTTAGCTTGTTGTTAATCCACCTATCATGTCAGATTTTGAAAATATGCTTTGCAGCGAAAGCAATCCAAGCTTTTGTGAGTGTATCAATCAATGCTACAACAGCTAGATCCAAATTAGCATGGTTACGAAAGTCAGAAAAGCAATAAAATTATTCGCTTACCTTTGATAATCTTCTTATGTTTGCACTCACGAGACTCCCAGTTACACAATAAATGTTATTTTTGTTCGATAAATATTACTTTTATAACAAAAAAACACCATTTGGGTTGCGCGTTATGTTCAGAAAACTACAGCCTCGTTCCGTTCCTGAAAGGCAGAAGAAAATTCCCAAACGTATCAGATTCAAAAATATTACAAAAAATATTTATAATCATGCAATCACAAGTGAAATATACCAAAACACAGCTTAGCTTGTTGTTAATCCACCTATCGTATCAGATTTTGAAAATATGCTTTGCAGCGAAAGCAATCCAAGCTTTTGTGAGTTTATCAATCAATGCTACAACAGCTAGCCCCAAATTAGCATGGTCACGAAAGTCAGAAAAGCAATAAAATTAATCGCTTACCTTTGATAATCTTCGGATGTTTGCACTCACGAGACTCCCAGTTACACAACAAATATTATTTTTGTTCGATAAATATTACTTTTATAACAAAAAAATGCCATTTGGGTTGCGCGTTATGTTCAGAAAACCAAAGCCTCGTTCCGTTCGACGAAAATTCCAAAAAGTATCCGTAATGTTCGTAGAAACATGTCAAATGTTTTTTATAATCAATCCTCAGGTTGTTTTTAACAAACATAATCGATAATATTTCAACCGGACCGTAACCTATTCAATAAAAGACAGAAAGAAAATGGAGAGCTACCCCTCTCGCGCGCAGGAACTAATCAGAGGACACCTGACTAGTTTTGAAAAATCTCGCAAATTTTTTAAAATAAAAGCCTGAAACTATGTCTAAAGCCTGGTCACAGCCTGAGGAAGCCATTGGAAAAGGAATCTGGTTGATACCCCTTTAAATGGAAGAAAGACGGGCCAGGAAACACAGGTTTAAAAATAATAATAATAATAAATCACTTCCTAGTTAGATTTCCTCAGGTTTTCGCCAGC
This sequence comes from Salvelinus namaycush, assembly GCF_016432855.1. Taxonomy (NCBI): domain Eukaryota; kingdom Metazoa; phylum Chordata; class Actinopteri; order Salmoniformes; family Salmonidae; genus Salvelinus; species Salvelinus namaycush. The sequence continues at coordinate 38,094,599 of NC_052310.1, read as the reverse complement.
AGAATCAGTTTTGTTATACTCACAGACAATATTTTGACAGTTTTGGAAACTTTGGAGTGTTTTCTATCCTAATCTGTAAATTATATGCATATTCTACGATCTGGACCGGAGAAATAGTCTGTTTACCTTGGGAACGTTATTTAAAAAATAAAAATAAATCTGACCCCTAGCGTCAAGAGGTTAATGACTCCAACCTAAGTGTATGTAAACTTCCGACTTCAACTGTACACAATGTTGCAGAATTTCAGGGATCCGTTTTGGCTTGTGAGCTCTACTTTCAAAACCCTTGGCTGAAAAACCCTTGGCTGGAAAATCTCTTTAATTAAAAATGTCCAAAAAACAAATGTAGCAATCGACTATTTCACACAATATTGTAGCAATTTAACATAACAAAATGAAAAGAAGCTTAAGTTGACGCTTCATTCAATATACTGTGGAAATATTCAAATAACCCAGATTGTTGGCTCATATTTTGTTTCACACCTCTAAATGAACTATGCCATTTATTAGAAAAGCCCACATTTCCTCTAACTCCTCTTTAACTTGAAAACACAGTCAGTCAGTCACGTGCTCTCCAGTCAACATGTTTGACTCGGAGCAGCATCAGTTGGTCTTGAGAGGAAACCTCTTCAAACGCCTGTCTGTCTGTAAGTCGTGTCTGCCTGTCTGCACACAACGTGCCTCCACTACTCTCTGCTGCACCTGGAACCTTGCAGCACGCTCAGATGACCACAAAGATTGTGCCGAGATACACACAGAGAAAAATATGAGAGAGAGAGAGAGAGAGAGAGAGAGAGAGAGAGAGAGAGAGAGAGAGAGAGAGAGATTGGGGTTGTGATAGCGTCAATCCATCTCGTTCCTCTCTCCCCCTCATTCCTTTGGTAAACATGGTTGCTGTGTGTGATGACGGGAAACTAGCGGTGGGGGTTCCAACCACAGCAGTGTGATGATTGGGGATGGCTGGTGTGTTTACGGAAATATTCAATCGCTCCCTATCCCAGTCTGCTGTCCCCACATGTTCCTGTACCCAAGAAGGCAAAGATCACTGAACTAAATGACTACCGCCCCGTAGCACTCACTTCTGTCATCATGACATGATCCGAGAGACTGGTCAAGGATCACATCACCTCCACCTTACCTGTCACCCTAGACCCGCTTCAGTTTGCGTACCGCCCCAACAGGTCCACAGACGATGCAATAGCCATCACACTGCACACTGCCCTATCCAATTTGGACAAGAGGAATACCTATGTAAGAATGCTGTTCAATGACTACAGCTCAGCATTCAACACCATAGTACCCTCCAAGCTCATCATTAAGCTGGTGGCCCTGGGTCTCAACCCCGCCCTGTGCAATTGGGTCCTGGACTTTCTGACGGGCCGCCCCCAGGTAGGGAAGGTAGGAAACACCATCTCCACTTTGCTGACCTTCAACACTGGGGTCCAACAAGGGTGAGTGCGTTTGGTACGCCTGGTACGGCAAACGCACCACCGTCAACCTCAAGGCTCGCCAGAGGGTGGTGCGGTCTGCACAACGCATCACCGGGGGCAGACTACCTGCCCTCCATGACACCTACAACACCCGATGTCACAGGAAGGCCAAAAGGATCATCAAGGACAACAACCACCCGAGCCACTGCCTGTTCACCCCGCTACCATCCAACAGGCGAGGTCAGGACAGGTGCATCAAAGCTGGGCCCGAGAGACTAAAAAACAGCTTCCATCTCAAGGCCATCACACTGCTAAACAGCAATCACTAACTCAGAGAGGCTGCTGCCTACATAGAGACTCAAATCACTCGCCACTTTAATAAATGGATCACTAGTCACTTTAAACAATGCCACTTTAAAAATGTTAACATATCTTACATTACTCAGTACGCATGTATATACTGTCAATTATACGATCTATTGCACCTTGCCTATGCCGCTCGGCCATCCATATATTTATATGTACATATTCTTATTCCATCCCTTTAGATTCGTGTGTATTAGATAGTTGTTGTGAAATTGTTAGATTACTAGTTAGATATTACTGCACTGTCGGGAACTAACAGCACAAGCATTTCGCTACACTCGCATTAACATCGAACATCTCTGGAGAGACCTGAAAATAGCTGTGAAGCGAAGCTCCCCATCCAATCTGACAGAGCTTGAGGATCTGCAGAGAAGAATGGGAGAAACTCCCCAAATACATCTGTGCCAAGCTTGTAGCGTCATACCCAAGAAGACTCGAGGCTCTAATCGCTGACAAAGGTGCTTCAACAAAGTACTGAGTAAAGGGTCTGAACACTTATATAAGTATGATATTTCAGTTTTTCTAAAAACCTGTTTTTGCTTTGTCATCATGGGGTATTGTGTGGTGACTAATGAGGGGGAAAAAACAATTTGATCCATTTTAGAATAAGGCTGTAACGTAACAAAATGTGAAGGTGTCACGGACGTTAAAGGAAGAGGACCAAGGTGCAGCGTGGTGAGCGTACATTCTCTCTTTATTTGGAAAAAAGACGCCGAACAAAACAATAAACACTACAAAAACAAACTGTGAAGCTAAAGGCTATGTGCCCTAAACAAAAGTCAACTTCCCACAAAAACAGGTGGAAAGAAGGGATACCTAAGTATGGTTCTCAATCAGAGACAACGATAGACAGCTGCCTCTGATTGAGAACCACACCCGGCCAAACACAAAGAAATAGAAAACATAGAACATAGAATACCCACCCCAACTCACGCCCTGACCAAACCAAAATAGAGACATAAAAAGGATCTCTAAGGTCAGGGCGTGACAGAAGGGGTCTAAATACTTTCCGAATGTACTAAAAATAGAAACACATTTGTATTCAGAATCATATCAAAAACCTAGCATAAGAATAAAAGTGAATTGAATTAATTTATATTCTGAATATGTGAAATGTCAGAATAATAGTAGAGAGAATGTAGAGAGAATTTCTTTCATCACATTACCAGTGGGTCAGAAGTTTATATTCACTCAATTAGTATTTGGTAGCATTGCTTTTAAATTGTTTAACTTGGGTCAAATGTTTCGGGTAGCCTTCCACAAGCTTTCCACAATAAGTTGGGTGAATTTTGGCCCATTCCTCCTGACAGAGCTGGTGTAACTGAGTCAGGTTTGTAGGCCTCCATGCTCACACACGCTTTTTCAGTTCTTTCCAATAAATGTTCTATAGGATTGAGGTCGGGGCTTTGTGATGGCCACTCCAATACCTTGACTTTGTTGTCCTTAAGCCATTTTGCCACAACTTTGGAAGTTTGCTTGGGGTCATTGTCCATTTGGAAGACTCATTTCCGACCAAGCTTTAACTTCCTGACTGATGTCTTGAGATGTTGCTTCAATGTATCCACATAATTGTCCTGCCTCGTGTTGCCATCTATTTTGTGAAGTGCACCAGTCCCTCCTGCAGCAAAGCACCCCCACAACATAATGCTGCCACCTCCGTGCTTCACGGTTGGGATGGTGTTCTTTGGCTTGCAAGCCTCCCCCTTTATCAATCAAACATAACGATGGTCATTATGGCCAAACAGTTCTAATTTTGTTTCATCAGACCAGAGGACATTTCTCCAAAAAGTACAGTCTTTGTCCCCATGTGCAGTTGCAAACTGTAGGCTGGCTTTTTGTATGGCGGTTTTGGAGCAGTGATTTTTTCCTTTCTGAGCGTCCTTTCAGGTTATGTTGATATAAGACTCGTTTTACTGTGGATATAGATACTTTTGTACCTGTTTCCTCCAACATCATGTCCTTTGCTCTTGTACTGAGATTGATTTGCACTTTTCTCACCAAAGTACGTTCATCTCTAGGAGACAGAACGCGTCTCCTTCCTGAGCAGTATGATGGCTGCGTGGTCCCATGGTGTTTATACTTGCATACTATTGTTTGTACAGATGAACGTGGTACCTTCAGGCATTTGGAAATTACTCCCAAGGATGAACCAGACTTGTGGAGGTCTACAATTCTTTTTCTGAGGTCTTGGTTGATTTCTTTTGATTTTGCCATGATGTCAAGCAAAGAGGCAGTGAGTTTGAAGGTAGGCCTTGAAATACATTCACAGGTACACCTCCAATTGACTCAAATGATGACAATTAGCCTATCAGAAGCTTCTAAAGCCATGACATCATTTTCTGGAATTTTCCAAGCTGTTTAAAGGCACAGTCAACTTAGTGTATGTAAACTTCTGACCCACTGGAATTGTGATACAGTGAATTATAAGTGAAATAATCTGTCTGTAAACAATTGTTAGAAAAATTACTTGTGTCATGCACAAAGTAGATGTCCTAACCGACTTGCCAAAACTATAGTTTGTTAACAAGAAATTTGTGGAGTGGTTGAAAAACTAGTTTTAATGACTCCAACCTAAGTGTATGTAAACTTCCGACTTCAACTGTACATAGTATTTGCCTATGTGATGAATGATGATCACTGGCAATCAACTGCAGTGTTGGATTATTACCCCATATCATGGAATAACTGTGTGAAAGTTTATTTTAAGGACAAATGGTGGACATACAGAATTATTTGATTTGAATGAATGGCTGACACAACAGAAAAACAGGCCGATATTGTCTTGTCTAAAAGTTTGGTGCAAGTTTGCTTCAGTATTCATTTCTCGATCGCGCGAATTTGTGTGTTGTGTCGTGATTGACAAACGACACAAACGGATGGATGCGCACCTGATAAAAACCTTATAGCAATAAATTCCAATATAACCAGACACCATTTGGGAGCTAAAGGTTGACAGCACAGTGCTTCTCATCAGGTTGATAATTTCACGTCTGCTCCCGCTCTTCCCCCCCTGGCGCTTGAGGGGGCCAGGCTGCCCTGCATCACGCTCTCCTGCCATCTATTACGCACACCTGCCTTCCCTCGTCACGCGCATCAGCGATATTGGACTCACCTGGACTCATTCATCACCTGTTTATTTCCTCCCCTATATTTGTCAGTTCCCCAGCTCTGTTCCCTGCTGCTGCATTAATTGTTTTTTGTCTTTGTTACCCTTGTGCTGACGCTGTTCCTGTCTCGTTCCATGTCCGTTCCTTATTAAATATTTGACTCCCCGTACCTGCTTCGTCTCTCCAGCGTCATTCCTTGTGACCGATAATTATCTTTTAAATGTAATTGTGTGGCTCACAGGAGGCTGCTGAGTGGAGAATGTCTCATAGTGTCCGGAACGGAGCAAATGGAAGGCCATCAAACAGATGAAAGCCATGTGTTTGTTATATTTGTTACCATTCAACTAATTCCGCTCCATTTATTACCACGTGCCCGTCCTCCCCAATTAAGGTGCCACCAACCTCCTGTGGTGTGGCCATCTTTATTGCACGACATTTTCTGGTTTGCAGAGAAATGCATTGAAAGAGATAAATGAAACTACTATCGAGGTCTAACTTCTAATTTCTGATGTTTTCTAACATCTGATGAGTGAATTTGATCGATGTATTCAATGTATTTTTGCTGTTATCAAAATAACTTGTGGTAAGTTCATGCAGCCACTCACCCCACTTGCTTCAGAGCGCACATTCACCTCATGACAGGAACAAGCACATAGATCTCGTGCACTAAATGATGGTAAGTTAGAATGTAAGGATGAATATGTCTTTTTTCCTCAGGTAGAGGACAAGATAGTTTACTATGCATGTATGAGCCATACATTGACATGTTGAGTCCAAAACGGAAAGTAAAAAAAAAAATAGGCTGGGGCTGCGAATCGGACCTCTTCCCAGAGCTTCCTGAAGCTTCTGTGCATGTGCATATTCTCTACGCGCAGAGCACAGGCTACTCAGGCGAACGGGGCTCATTTAATAAAGTTAGATCAAAGCTGAATCAGTGTCTGCAATATCACATACTGATCACAGTATTCTACATAACATCACTGAATATAATAGCATAACGTTCCTGTAAGACAAAAAGACCTCCGCATTAAATCGTGCATGGAAATTCTTCAAGTCTTACCGGTGAAACATCCATGCAGCATAATTTTGCATAGTAACCATTTGATCTCAATCAGTTTCATGGGGATATGCATTTAGATCTTCTTGACTTATACAGTGTTGTTTCGAAGTAGTCTACAGTGTTGATTTGAATGATGGAGTGAACGAATTTTAGAGCAGATGGTGTTAACAACTATAGTATAGCCTACCTGTGTATGGTTTTGTGTGTTTTTGTCATACATTAACGGTGTCCTATGCTATTATATTCGGTTCTGTTATGACGAATACTGTGATCATTACAGTATGTGATCTTGCAGACACTGATTCAACTTTGATCTAACTGTAGCCTGTTCTCTGCGTGCAAAGTAGAGAATATACACATGCACAGAAGCATCAGGAAGCTCTAAGGATCCAGAAAAAGTGGGATCTGCAGTTTCCGGAATATCTCTTTAAGCCAAACTTAGTAGGCCAACAACATCCCAGTACACTTTCACCCAATTCCTTCTTATAGTACAGTCATCATTCCTTCACTCCGTGCACTCTCTCCTCCTCCCTCTCCCCCACTCCCCATTGGCAACCCCCAGAACAGCCCATTGTCCCTGGTGAGCACGGATAGTGATTTTTACGGTTCCCCCGTAACAATAGTCTGAGGCCAGACTGGCTTCTTTATGAACTCAGCAATCTTCTTTTAGAATCCCTAAATGAGTGGGATAGGTGGGCGCACTTGAGAAAGAAAGTGGAGGAGAAGGGAAATAAGAAGTGGAAATAAGAAGTGACATAACAAAAGGCTTGGTCTCTTAGCCTCCTCCTGTTTCCAGTGTCAGCTAGGCCGGGGCCCTGGGCACTCCACGCCACATCCCTTTGATGTTACCAGCAGGCTGGGATCCTGTCAAGTGCAGGGTGGAGGGTGTAGGGGAGGGGTGGAGGCTCTTCGGAGGAGTAAGGGGAGGACCATCCTGCTTAGTGAATACATGTTTTTTTATAATTGCGAAATATTCAAAAAGTTATCCTTTTTAGATTAAACTAGACTAAATATATTCACCTAATAACTGATTAAAACACACTGTTTTGAAATTAAGGTCTACAGTAGCCTTAACAGCACACTCTAGGGTAGCACCATGGTGTAGTTGGGGGACAGCTAGGACAATAGTTTAACAGTTTTGAACAAATGTATTTCTTTAAAAAATTAAGGAGTATTTGTATTTCTTCTTAGTTTACCTTTCACTTACTTGGCTAATGCAGCTAATTTAGCTAACTCAACAACCTGACTCAAACAGCAGGAAGGCTATTTATGTTAGCTAGCTAGCTGGCTAAGGCTATCCAATACTGTAAAGGTAAGCTTTCGGTTTGTAAATGTATTGCCACCGGGGCCCGCCAGTGTAACTGCTAAACTGCTTGCTGTACACTGTACTGTGTGATTGTACACATGGATTGAATTGTGGGTTTACTAACATGTTAGTTCTAGTTTGTTGATTATAAAGTTAATATGGTGACAACGATGTAGGCTGTGTTGCGGTTAGCGGTTTTTGCGCTTGGTCACAGACAGCTGTTATGTTGTGTGCTGAAGTCCACAAGCGAAGGGAAAAGGTGAGAGTAGGGGAGTGCTTAGAGGTGAGAATGAATTATACAATGAGCAAAGTGACGAAGCTGTATGTGGCTGTTGTGAAAGCAAACTGTGTGTGCTGGTGATCAGGGATGTATTCACTCCGCCGATTCTGTTGCAAATTGTTTCTTAAATGGAAGCAGATGGAACAAAACGCTGAATTTGTCCAAAAGAAACTCTCGTTTTAGCTGCAAAAGGGAACGTTTTGCAACTTATTTGACTAATGATTACACCCCAGATAAGCCAGATGCAGGCAAGAGTGTGCAAGGCGGTATTGAATGTGTCACTGTCTGTCAGCATGATTACTCCAATGTGTCACTCGGCATGTGCACCTTCGTCACCAGCAGACTTGTAAAGTCCCCTCTGTTCAGTCAAAACCTATTATTCTTTGCTAATGATCAGGTGCTCCCATTAATACCCTCAGAAATCAATCAACAGGATGTTAGGTGTGTGTGTGTGTGTGTGTAGGTGTGTGTGTGTGTAGGTGTGTGTGTGTGTGTGTGTGTGTGTGTGTGTGTGTGTGTGTGTGTGTGTGTGTGTGTGTGTGTGTGTGTGTGTGTGTGTGTGTGTGTGTGTGTGTGTGTGCCTTAGCGCGTGAGAACATCTGATGGTAATCACTCAAAGAGAAAGAGTTTTCTTGTATTCTTATCGTGTTCATTTCCGAAATGACTCATGCATACAATGTTTTTCAATTCATTATTGTCCTGATTCTTTGTATCTTTGACCATTGATTCTTTGATAGTTTTCTATGAATCAAAGGGGCAATCTGTGATTCCAACAATTTTTTTACATTTAAATGAATGATATATCAAATCAAATGTTATTGGTCACATACACATGGTTAGCAGATGTTAATGCGAGTGTAGCGAAATGCTTGTGCTTCTACTTCCGACAGTGCAGTGATATCTAACAAGTAATCTAACAAACACTACCTAATACACACAAAACTAAAGGGGTGAATGAGAATATGTACATGTAAGTATATGGATGAGCGATGGCATAGGCAAGGTGCAATATATGATATAAAATACAGTATATACATGTGATATGAGTAATGTAAGATATGTAAACATTATTAAAGTGGCATTATTTAGAGTGCATTGTATAAAGTGACTAGTGATCCATTTATTCAAGTGGCCAGTGATTGGGTCTCAATGTAGGCAGCAGCCACTCTGAGTTAGTGATTGTTGTTTAGCAGTCTGATGGCCTTGAAGCTGTTTTTCAGTCTCTCGGTCCCAGCTTTGACGCACCTGTACTGACCTCGCCTTCCGGATGGTAGCGGTGAGAGCAGGCAGTGGCTTGGGTGGTTGATGACTTTGATGATCTTTTTGGCCTTCCTGTGACATCGGGTGCTGTAGGTGTCATGAAGGGCAGGTAGTTTGCTCCCAGTGATGCGTTGTGCAGACTGCACCACCCTCTGGCGAGCCTTGGGGTTCAGGGCGGTGCAGTTGCTGTACCAGGCTGTGATACAGCCCGACAGGATGCTCTTGATTATGCATCTGTAAAAGTTTGTCAGGGTTTTGGGTGACAAGCCAAATGTCTTCAGCCTCCTGAGGTTGAAGAGGCGCTGTTGCGCTGCCTTCACCACACTATCTGTGTAAGTAGAACCTTTCAGTTTGTCTGTGATGTGTACGCCAAGGAACTTAAACATTCCCATAATTAAAGAGCAGCAGTAAAATAACAATCGCGAGGCTATATACAGGGTGTACCTGTACAGAGTCAATGTGCGGGGGCACCAGTGTCAAGGTGATTGAGGTAATATGTACATGTAGGTAGAGTTATTCAAGTGAATATGCATAGATAATAACAAAGAGTAGCAGCAGCGTAGAAGGAGGGGGAGGGCAGTCCAAATAGTCTGGGTAGCCATTTGATTAGATGTTCAGGAGCCTTATGGCTTGGGGGTATAAGCTGCTTAGAAGTCTCTTGGACCTAGACTTGGCGCTCCAGTACCGCTTGCCGTGAGGTAGCTGAGAGAACAGTCGATGACCGCTGTTGCGCCTTCTTCACCACACTGTCTGTGTGAGTGGACCATTTCAGTTTGTCTGTGATGTGTACGCCGAGGAACTTAAAACTTTCCACCTTCTCCACTGCTGTCCTGTCGATGTGGATAGGTAGGTGCTCCCTCTGCTGTTTCCTGAAGTCCACAATCATCTCCTTTGTTTTGTTGACGTTGAGTGAGAGGTTGTTTTCCTGACACCACACTCCGAGTGTCCTCACCTCCTCCATGTAGGCTGTCTCGTCGTTGTTGGTAATCAAGCCCACTACTTTTTTGTCGTCTGCACACTTGATGATTGAGTTGGAGGCGTGCATGGCCACGCAGTCGTAGGTGAAAAGGGAGTACAGGAGGGGGCTGAGCACGCACCCTTGTGAGGCCCCAGTGTTGAGGGCAGTGAAGTGGAAATGTTGTTTTCTATCTTCACCACCTGGGGGCGGACCTTCAGAAAATCCAGGACCCAATTGCACAGGGCGAGGTTGAGACCCAGGGCCTCCAGCTTGATGATGAGCTTGGAGGGTACTATGGTGTTGAATGAACAGCATTAATGGCAGGTAGCCTAGTGGTTAGAGTGTTGGACTTGAGTTAGAGTGTTGGTTAGAGTGTTGGATTGAATCCCCGAGCTGACAAAGTAAAAATCTGTCGCTCTGGCCCTGAACAAGGCAGTTAACCAACTGTTCCTAGGCCATTATTGAAAATACAAATTTGTTCTTAACTGACTTGCCTAGTTAAATAAAGGTACAATTTAAAAAAAAAATTGTCCAGATGGGATAGGGCAGTGTGCAGTGTGATAGCGATTGCATCGTTTGTGGACCTGTTGGGGCAGTATGCAAACTGAAGTGGGTCTAGGGTGGCCGGTAAGGTGGAGGTGATATGATCCTTGACTCTCAAACCACTTCGTGATGACAGAAGTGAGTGCTACGGGGCGGAAGTCAGTTAATTCAGTTGACGGTGGCACTGTTTAATCCTCAAAGCGGGCAATGAAGGTGAAGAAGTTTGTCTGGAAGCATGACGTCGGTGTCCGTGACGTGGCTGGATTTTTTTTTGTAGTCCGTGATATCCTGTAGATCCTGCCACATACGTCTTGTGTCTGAGCCATTGAATTGCGACTCCACCTTGTCCCTGTTTCTGGTTAGAGTAGGTTTTAATAGTCACAGTGGGTACAACATCTCCAATGCACTTCTTATAAACGCACTCAGATGAGTCAGCGTATAGCTCGATGTTGTTCTCTGAGGCTGACCGGAATGTTCCAGTCCGCATGATAAAAACAATCTTGAAGCGTGGCTTCTGATAGGCCGGACCAGCGATGAATGGTTCTCGTCACTGATACATCCTGTTTGAGTTTCTGCCTATAAATCTTCTCAGGGATAGCCCCCTTTTTAAAAAATTGCTTAAATGACATACCCAAATCTAACTGCCTGTATCTCAGGCCCTGAAGCAAGGATATGCATATTCTTGGTACAATTTGAAAGGAAACACTTTGAAGTTTGTGGAAATGTGAATTGAATGTAGGAGAATATAACACAATAGATCTGGTAGAAGAAAATACAAGGAAAAACTTTGAAATGCAAGAGAAAGGTCCCAGTTCCAGCCATCACTCTGATTGTAATTCCGATGGTGTCCACATGATGGCAGCAGTGTATGTGCAAAGTTTCAGACGTATACTTGAAGTATGAGCGACCTACAGGACATTTAGTGTGAAGTTACCCAGGTACATATGGGTAAATCATGAAAGAGACATTTGCATTGATATAAAAATTTTATGCAAGAATATCGTCAAATCTGTATACGTAGCCATATTATAAGTTCAACATTTGCAAAACAACCAGTTTTCATAACTTCATAACTCTGAATATTCTTCAAATTTTTGTCCAAAAGGAAAAGGCATGCTGTCGCAAAAGGTTAGCACCTACATTTTGCAACAGTCACAGGGTTTCTGGATACTCCTGTAAAGCCCAGCTCAGTGGCTATGTAGCTAGCTTTGTTTGACCACTATTGGTGCTTATTTGACAAAGATAGAGTCGTTCAAGTGAAGACCACCAGCGTCATCGGACGTCGCTCTCTGACCAAATATGCTGTCCTATAGGATATTCTACACCCCTAATTATATAGGGAAGTCTTGTTACATTCTAGGATCGCTGAGGAATACATACAAATGTGAATTGACTTGTTGAAACAATGTTAAGGTTGAGCTTTTCACAGATTCCTTTCTTTGCAAATTGAACGAGTGGAAATACAAAATCGCTCGTGCATGCTATATGGACCTTTTTAGGATATAAAACATGATTTTATCTAAACAAACGACACTTCATGTTATCTCTGGGACCCTTTGGATGATAAATCAGAGCAAGATTTCAGAATGTAAGTACACATTTCACCTTCAGAGGTGAATTTATCAAACCTATCGCAGTGAAAAAAGTGTTTTTGTTGTTTGGAGCTCTCCTCAAACAATAGCATGGCATTTTTTCACAGTAATAGCTACTGTAAATTGGACAGTGCAGTTATATTAACAAGAATTTAAGCTTTCAGCCGATATAAGACACTTATATGTACCAACATTTGCTGTTTCTCTAAAATCTGCGATCTTGACATAAGACGCTGCCCAGGTAGGAACGCAAAATATTAATCTTGTCCATTCCCAGCATGCAGTTGGAGAGACACATCGCGGCGGCGCTCCACCAACATTTTTTCTGTAGCCTACATGCTGGAGATAAAATGTATGACAACGTAATGAGATGGAAACTTTTTACATCATACAGGTTTCTCAGATCAAATAGCCTAACCTAAATGGTGCCCTATCAACAACAAAAAATGTGCTGACATGTTAAGAAACAACATATTCTAAAAACAGGACAGCTCAAAGTAAAATGGACAATATGGAATGGACAATCAGGCTACTCACAACTACTGTCCAGGTGTCACGTCCTGACCATAGTGCTTATGTGTTTTGCTTGTTTTAGTGTTGGTCAGGACGTGAGCTGGGTGGGCATTCTATGTTGTGTGTCTAGTTTGTCTGTTTCTGTGTTCAGCCTAATATGGTTCTCAATCAGAGGCAGCTGTCAATCGTTGTCCCTGATTGAGAATCATATATAGGAGGCTTGTTTTGTGTTGGGATTTTGTGGGTGGTTGTTTCCTGTGTCAGTGTTTGTGCCACACGGGACTGTGACGGTTAGTTTGTTTTGTTATTTTGTAATTGTATAAAGTTTTCATGTTCATTAAATCATGGAAACTTACCACGCTGTACATTGGTCCTCCGATCCTTCTCGCCTCTCCTCGGCCGATGAGGAGGACGAAATAGACTGCCATTACAGAACCACCCACCTAACCCGGACCAAGCAGCATGGAAACGGGCAGCAGCGACAGCAGCAGCGGTACCAGGAGGAATGGACATGGGAGGAAATCCTAGACGGTAAAGGACACTGGGCTCACATTGGAGAATATCGCCGCTCTCAGGAAGAGATGGAGGCAGCTAAAGCCCAGGAGCGGTGGTATGAGGAGGCAGCACGGAAGCGTGGCTGGAAGCCCGTGAAGAAACGCTGTCAATCGTTGTCCCTGATTGAGAATCATATATAGGAGGCTTGTTTTGTGTTGGAATTTTGTGGGTGGTTGTTTCCTGTGTCAGTGTTTGTGCCACACGGGACTGTGACGGTTAGTTTGTTTTGTTATTTTGTAATTGTATAAAGTTTTCATGTTCATTAAATCATGGAAACTTACCACGCTGTACATTGGTCCTCCAATCCTTCTCGCCTCTCCTCGTCCGATGAGGAGGACGAAATAGACTGCCGTTACACCAGGAGTTTCATCCTGTTGGCTAAATTGTCATAATCAATGGTTTCAAGTTTGTATTCATACATTTTTTACGAGCTGATCATAGTGACATTTTTTCTGAATTTCCTGCTGAGTAAACACATTGCAAATAGGCTCAGGATACAGTGCATTCGGAAAGTATACCCCTTAACGTTTTCCACATTTTGTTACGTTACAGCCTTCTTCTAAAATGGATTTAATAATTTTTTCCTCATCAATCTACACACAATACCCCATAATGACAAAGCGAAAATAGATTTAAAGTACTTTTTGCAAATGTAATAAAAATAAAAAACAGAAATGCCTTATTTACATAAGTATTTAGGCCCTTTGCTGAGACTCGAAATTGAGCTCAGGTGCATCATGTTTCCATTGATCATCCTTGAAATGTTTCTACAACTTGATTGGAGTCCACCTGCGGTAAATTCAATTGATTGGACATGACTTGGAAAGGCACACACCTGTCTATCTTAGGTCCCACAGTACATGTCAGAGCAAAAAACAAGCGATGATATCGAAGGAATTATCCGTAGAGCTCAGAGCCACGATTGTATCGAGGCACAGATCTGGGGAAGGGTACCAAAACATTTCTGCAGCATTGAAGTCCCCAAGAACACAGTGTCCTCCATCGTTCTTAAATGGAAGGAGTTTGGAATCCCCAAGACTCTAACTAGAGCCGCCCGGCCAAACTGAGCAATCCGGGAAGAAGGGCCTTGGTCAGGGAGGTGACCAAGAACCCAATGGTCACTGACAGAGCTCCAGAGTTCCTTTGTGAGAACTGTCCAAAAAGATAACCATCTCTGCAGCACTCCACCAATCAGGCCTTTAAGGTAGAGTGGCCAGACGTAAGCAACTCCTCAGTAACATTTACATGACAGCCTGCTTGGAGTTTGCCCAAAGGCACCTGAAGGACTCTCAGACAGTGGTGGAAAAAGTACACAATTGTCATACTTGAGTAAAAGTTAAGATACCATAATAGAAAATGACTCAAATGAAAGTCACCCAGTAAAATACTACTTGAGTAAAAGTTTAAAAGTATTTGATTTTAGATATACTTAAGTTTCAAAAGTACATTTAATTGCTAAAACATACTTAAATATCAAAAGTAAAAGTATAAATCATTTCACATTTCTTATATTAAGCAAACCAGACGGCAACATTTTCTTGTTTGGCACACTCTAACACTCAGACATTATTTACAAAAGATGCATTTGTGTTAAGTGAGTCCGCCAGAACATAGGCAGTAGGGATGACCACGTGTTCTTTTGATAAGTGTGTGACTTTCCCAATGTTCCTGTTCTGCTAAGCATTCAAAATGTAATGAGTACTTTGGGGTGTCAGGGAAAATGTATGGAGTAGAAAGCACAATATTTTCTTTAGGAATGTAGTAAAGTTAAAGTAAAAGTTGTCCAAAATATAAATAGTGGTCTCCGGAGTGGTGCAGCGGTCTAAGGCACTGCATGGCAATGCTAGAGGCGTCACTACAGATCCGGGTTCGATCCCGAGCTGTGTCGCAGCTGGCTTCGACTGAGAGACCAATGAGGTTCAGGCGCTCGCGCTCTGGTGACTACTTGTGGCGGCCAGGCTCATGCACACTGACTTCTGTCGCCAGCTGTACTGTGTTTCCTCCGACACATTGGTGCGACTGGCTTCCGGGTTAAGCGTGCAGTGCGGCATGGCAGCGTTGTGTTTTGGAGGACGCATGGCTTTCAACCTTCGCCTCTCCCACGTTCGTACGGGAGTTGCCGCGATGGGACAAGACTGTAACTACCAATTGGATATCACAAAATTGGGGAGAAAAAAGGGGTAAAAATAACACACACAAAAAATATATGTAGAAATTAATAAATATAAACAATAAAGTACAGAAACCCCAAAAATAGTACTTTAAAATATTTGTAAAATATTTTTATCTCTCTACAGTGAAGCATGGTGGTGGCAGCATCATGCTGTGAGGAAGTTTTTCAGCAGCGGGGACTGGGAGACTAGTCGGGATCGAGGGAAAGATGAACGGAGCAAGGTAGAGAGATCCTTGATGAAAACCTGCTCCAGAGCGCGCAGGACCTCAGACTGGGGCGAAGATTCACCTTCCAACAAGACAACGACTTTAAGCACACAGCCAAGACAACGCAGGATTGGCTTCGGGACAAGTCTCTGAATGTCCTTAAGTGGCCCAGCCAGAGCCCGGACTTGAACCCGATCGAACATCTCTGGAGAGCTTGAGAGGATCTGCAGAGAACAATGGGAGAAAATCCCAAATACAGTTGTGCCAAGCTTGTAGCGTCATACCCGAGAAGACTTGAGGCTGTAATCGCTGCCAAAAGTGCTTCAACAAAGTACTGAGTAAAGGGTCTGAATACTTATGAAATGTCATATTTCAGTTGTTGCTTTGTCATTATGGGGTATTGTGTGTAGATTGATGAGGGGGGGGGGCGATTCAATCGAAGAGCAAACAATTCTCTCAATGAAACATTGAATGTTCAAGAATTGGTGGGAGACAGTGGAGCACATTATGGAGAAGTGAGTGCATACATTCTGCAGAGACACCCCTGTCTTCGCCACACACCCCTCCCCTTCTTCTTGTCTCAACATTTGAAATTATACTCAAGACACTTTTTCGTCCCGCATGTTGATGCTTTTCGCTGTCAGCCGAAACGTAATAATTAGCGAGGCCTATTTCCACGCACGATACCCAGATTGCTTGCTTCCCAAATAGGCATAGGCCTATGCACTTGTGATTTGAAACAATCCACAGCTATATATCAACAACGACAAAAAAAGATAATGATCCTCTGTGGCTAAGTCAAGCTCTCTGGTAAAGTATTTTGAATGATTTTATTTAGACAGGTGTAATTATATCATTTTGGCAAAGCATTTACTTTAGGGGAAGCCAGCATCTGAACAGTGCACTGTGCACCCGCCAACTTTCCTTTCTAATTCGCAAGTGGCTGAAACAAGAGATCTGTATATAATGACGAGATGCTCATGTCTCCACCCTAACAATGCGAGTCGTTGTCCCAAAGGCGGGAATGCTGGCGAGAAGCTTAGGTCTGAATATTATGCCCATAGAAAACCATTCGGGCTTCGCCTCTTCCTCTCTGCTGAAACTAGCGAGCGAAACAGCGCCACTCTGGCTTACTAAATGTAGCACATGTACAGTATCTAATGCTGTCTGGCCAGAAAAAGTATGACATACTATATTCCTTTTGTCCAGACAGCATCAGATACATATGGTCTACACATATGGAGACAGAGGGGCGCTATTTCGCTCGCAGATTGATTCGCTCAAGATTGATGCGTCTTTCTGTCGGCACGCATCTCGGTCAAGTAAATGATCAATATTTCAACATTTTATTTGGACGAGCAAGGAGGTACAGTAGGGCGGGCCAAGCCCACTAGGGCCCGCACATAACGTTGGCGCTGAGACTCTGACGCCTTTTGGTACTCTGACGCCTTTCTGACGCCTTTTGGGCCTTTTGGTACTTTTGGAAGTATTTTTGGGGTTCAGATTTTGTCCAGTCTGGACCAGTCTTGATATGGCCCAAACATAGACGTCTATAAATGATGTATTTTCAACTTTTATTCAGAACCAAAAATGAATCTGATGTCAATGTCCAAAAAATATGTATTTTGGACGCCTTTTCAACGTAATTTTGCTTACTTGGACTATTCTAGTTTTGCAGGGGGTGGCACATTTTTTGTCTCGCCTAGGGTGAAATATATATATGTATATATAAAATATATTTTTGTTATTCCTTCGTATGCACGTATGTACTGTACATGAACAGAAAATAACAAAACGGTGTTATTAAGTTATAAACAAGATAAATCATCTCACATCACAAAGGAGGGCCTGCGCTCACATGTAGGCCTGTGTGTGTTACGTGTCAGGCAGTCCCATACCAAGAACCTTGGCATTGCCAGGTCGTCAGCACAGGGTCAGTCTACTAAGACCTTATCCCTGCCTCTCAGTCAGTTTAATGGGTGCCAGTGTGAATGCCCCATGAATGCCCCATGGCACCAGCACAAGCCTCTGACGGGCAGCGGGCCTGGACAGACAAAACCTGTAAAGCGAGAGAGAGGGAGAGCGAGAAGGAGAGAGAGGAACTTTTAAAAGAAACCCTGACACCATAAAGCAGTGGAGAGACCAGCGTCCCGCCACCGCCAGACAGCCTCAAAACAAGAGCCCAGGGAGGGAGGGGAGAAAAGCAGGACAACACAAAAACAGCCCCTCATCCCCCTTTCCTTCCCCCTGCCAGCCCAGCATTTACATTAGAAGAGGAATGGCACAGTGGTCGTGGAGAGGGGAGGGGGAGGAGAGAGGGGGGGTGACTATTCGGTGCAGTAAACACTGTAAGACTATCGCCATGGAAGCCCGTGCGATATTCCAAGGCATCTGCCCCGGACCTCTTCCAAAGCCAAGTGCCCCCCTCGCGCCCCACGTCTCCACTCACCCCCCGTTCGCCGGTCCCTCGTCTGCCCATTGCAGCCTGCCCACCACAGCAGATGTGCACAGAGGAGATCCATGGCCTTGCATGAGTGATCCCCTGGGTCTGGGGTGAGGGGGTGGGGGGCACAGAAAGGGTGTTTGCCCTTGAAATAATGCTGTGTAACCAAGGCTGTGTGATCTCAGCCAACCAGCCAGCCAGCAGCCAGCACCTCAAGAGAACCTCCTCTTCTCTCTTTGCCTAAAGGAAGGGAAGGATGTGGGCAGGAGGAGAGGAGGAAAGGAGGAGGGGGCAAACAGGTGGGGTTGAATGGTGCTCCAGCTTGAATGCATCCATCCTTTCAGTGCACGCTTTCTTGGGGCATGTTATGAAAGGTCAACTGTATGGGAGATCAGGGGGAGAAAACATCTGTCGGTATAGTGTAACAGTTCCCCTGTTATAATTGAGATTGACTTGTAAATTCACTGTAAACAAATCCACTATATTTCCTCTCCATCAACTTGTGAATAGGTTCCAAATTGCCATTTGTTATTGTAACTTCTCACAGTTGAAATTGGGATTATATCCTTACTGAGTCTATGTGAACATCCGTCACTACCCCAGTGCTGCTGTGCCACTGTACAGAAGCCTACTTCCCTCTCCTACCCCGAGGCCCCAACCACCCAACCCTCCAGCATTCATCCAAACCCCTAATGTGAAGAGTATCCCCCCACCCCTCCCTCCACCCTCCATCCATGTGGATCTCATTTTCTTCTGTACAATATGAGGCCCCTGGATGGGTCTGAGGGGGGAACTGTGGATGGGTGTAAAATAGAATCCCATTCAGTGGCCATGTAAAGGCCTTTTATAGGAATGCTGTTCGTTAGCCCTCACCCATTTATTCCACACTTTACTCAGGGAGCGAGAGAGAGTGGGAAGCAGCTGAAAGATGGACAGAAGGGGAGAGAGAGGGAAAGGGCCAGAGAAAAGGGAGGAAAAAACAAGCCTTCTCAGGGTCCCTCGCACGAAAGACAAAGCAGAGAGGGAGCGATGGAGGAATAAAGCGAGAGAGAGAGATAGAAAGGGAAAGAGAGGGGGAGAGAGAGAGAGAGTGCGTGCAGTTGCTGTCAGGCGCTAAGGAATTCGTGGTCGATTTGTTCTTGTTTGCGGCCAGTTTGTTGTAAAAGGAAGAGATGAAGGGGAGAGCCAGTGGAAGCAGCAACAGATTGCAGATACCTCTATTGGAGCCTTGTGAAAAGCAGCTCCCTCTCAGCCCTCATGCAGTTCAGAGCCACCCCAGAGAAAGGGCCCTTTTTACAGTAAAGGACTGCCTGGCACATTGTCAGCAACTCAATGGGTTCTGCTGAGACTGGGAGAATACAAGGAGGCCCACTGTTCAGAGCCCCATGCAGCCTTCCTTTAGAAAGAGAGAGACATAGAGAGAGGGCCTGGCTGGGGCTGGGCTGGGACCCCGAGGGCTCTACAGAGAGTTTAGAGGGCCCAGGCTGTATGGAGATGGAGCCTTTTGTGCTTTCTCCAACAGACGGGACACTTTTTGAGATTCCTATGCAGATCAAAGAGAATGTCTTCATTCCAAATGAACTTGGACCAGTGTTGAAGGGAGGCTGTGTTAGAGGTTGGCGGGAAAGTGTGTATGTGTGTGTGTGTGTGTGTGTGTGAGAGAGACAGGCTCCTGTGGTGTGTGAGTGTTTTGGCTGGGACAGTGGGGTGTCTGCCCAGCATGGGGGATTATCCATCCCCTATTAATGTTTTTTGGGGGTTAACGATGCTGCCATGCCTCAGGTAAGGACCCAGCAGATTAATGCTTATCAGGGCCTATTAAACCTCCTGTCAATCAACTCAGTGGCCCACAGGACCCAGGTCTACTTCCAGCTGTTTCGTTTTGGGTGGGGGGGTTGAGTGTGTGTGTGCTCCTGCCCACCTGAGGTCGGCAGTGTGTTTCCTTCCTCTCTTATTCCCATGACAACACGCACTCAGTCATGACAGCACTCACTCACTGGTAATACAGTCTCCTCACAAGGGAAAAGATGACAATTGCCACCCCCCACAAACACACACACAAACACACAATCACTCTCTTTCCCACACACACACACACACACACACACACACACACACACACACACACACACACACACACACACACACACACACACACACACACACACACACACACACACACACACACACCCAGGCCAACATTTACAGGCTCCTACACCGACCCATTCTGCCCTTGGTTACCCTCGACCTAAAAAGTCAAACTTTGCACAGTCACCATGACCACTGTAGAATGGTGTAGAAAATGCAGCAGATAAACAAACTGTTGGCCAGTGCTGGAGGACATTCCATCCCCAACACACATTTTCCAACACACACTCTCCAACCTCCACGCATCAAGAGGTCATCCATGGAGGGCAGCCACAGTCCAAACAGGAACCAGCTCTTCCTGCAGAATCCCCCTCTTTATCTACAGTATGATGAGAGAGCGAGAGAGAGCGCACAGAACGCTTGTTTGGGACACCTCTGACTGCGAGGTTCCTCCGATTGTTACCCAGTGACTTCAACAGGAAAGCCTAGAGGCTAAGATAAAAGAAAGAGAGCGTGAAACCGTGTGGAAAAGACAGAGAGAGAGAGAGAGAGAGACAGAGACACACAGAGGTCTCAGAATGACGTTCCCCGGGACTGTAAAAACGGCCCTCAGAGAAAGCAGTGCGAAAGTGACGGCCAAAGAAAAACAGAACAAACGAAGAGTGGGAACAACACAGTGGTGATGGTAAGTCAAGTGTTGTGGTTTGAGGCTCCATGTTGGCTTGATTTATGGCAGTGTGAGGTGAGAGACTCAGAGATGAATACACAACCTGCTGACGTGCGTACGGTACTGGGGATGGATTTAGGTCTAATGAAATGATGAAGGAACCTTGGGCAATCAATCATCATACAGTCAACATACTGTACATACGACACCCAAATCTTATCGAATTACCCAACATGCACCGGGAGCAATGTGAACATTTACCGAGTGTAATGTTTTGAAAGCGTGCGTAGTAAAACTACAAAACAGGTTTAGAGTGGATGAGGATGGGGACAGCCGTGATCTGCTGAGATTGTCATTGAACCAGTTTCCTGCATTGTTTGGTTAACATTCACGTATGCAAACAAGTGAAAGAGGAAAAAGATAAAAAAGAAAGACAAAAAAAGCTAGCTGAGGTTGAAAATGAACAGACGGAGCTCTGTCACCTAGCTCAGTGCCACGGCCACTGAAGCAGGCCCCAAACGGGTCCTCCTCACTCTGTGATATCTGGGTCAGGTCACCCTCTCTCGCTCGCTGTCACTCTTGTCCCTCTGTGAGGCAAGACGTGTAAATGTGATTGACGTCATCGGGCGCCAAGTGCTCTCACGCCACTGTCGTGCCGCCCTGGTTACGCCGACGGGCACGTGGTGGTTGTCTGGGTGGAGGACGGAGGGGTGAGAGGTGTTGAGGCTGGTTACGTGATTGATCCAATCTGCCAGGTTCCTGTGTTTTGGTATAGCACCAGCTGACCTAAGCAGCAGTAAAGAAGCTCTCTGTTCTTCCCATCTCTAATAGGAGTCTGGTTGTGTGTGTTCGCTCCAGGGCCGTGGCTACCCATGTGTATCAATAGGCCTCACATCACTGGCTCTCTGTGTTATTGAATTTCATGTGGCAGCCTGCACAGACGGAGAGATAAACCTCTACAAATCTATGATCAGCTGCAGCAAAGTCATCAGGCTAAACCAAACCACAGAGATAAGTTAGCATCTGAAACAAGGTCATCCCTTGGTGAAAAGACAAAAGTGAACAGTGGCATTTCAAATCCGCTTCTACGAAAAGGGATTAAACGCTTATCTGTGGTGACTCATAACTTTAAACCGGTCAAAAACAAAGTATGGAGTCATTAAAACTCATTTTTCAACCACTCCATAAATTTCTTGTTAACAAATATAGTTATTGCAAGTCGGTTAGGACATCTACTTTGTGCATGACACAAGTCATTTTCCCAACAATTGTTTACAGACAGATTATTTGACTTATAATTCACTGTATCACAATTCCAGTGGGTCAGAAGTTTACATACACTAAGTTGACTGTGCCTTTAAATAGCTTGGAAAATTCCAGAAAATGATGTCATGGATTTATAAGCTTCTGATAGGCTAATTGACATGCTTTGTGTATATTGGAGGTGTACCTGTGGATGTATTTCAAGGCCTACCTTCAAACTCAGTGCCTCTTTGCTTGACATCATGGGAAAATCAAAAGAAATCAGCTAAAACCTCAGAAAAAAATTTGTAGACCTCCACAAGTCTGGTTCATCCTTGGGAGCAATTTCCAAACACCTGAAGGTACCACGTTCATCTGTACAAACAATAGTGCGCAAGTATAAACACCATGGGACCACACAGCTGTCATACCGCTCAGGAAGGAGACGCATTCTGTCTCCTTGAGATGAACGTACTTTGGTGCGATAAGTGCAAATCATTCCCAGAACAACAGCAAAGGACCCTGTGACGATGCTGGAAGAAACGGGTACAAAAGTATCTATATCCACAGTAAAACGAGTCCTATATCGACATAACCTGAAAGGCCGCTCAGCAAGGAAGAAGCCACTGTTCCAAAACCGCCATAAAAAAGCCAGACTACGATTTGCAACTGCACATGGGGACAAAGATTGCACTTTTTGGAAAAATGTCCTCTGGTCTGATGAAACAAAAATAGAACTGTTTGGCCATAATGACCATCATTATGTTTGGATGAAAAGGGGGAGGCTTGCAAGCTGAAGAACATCATCCCAACCGTGAAGCACGGGGTGGCAGCATTATGTTGTGGGGGTGCTTTGCTGCAGGAGGGACTGGTGCACTTCACAAAATAGATTGCTTCATGAGGACTGAAATGATGTGGATATATTGAAGCAACATCTCAAGACATCAGTCAGGAAGTTAAAGCTTGGTCTCAAATGGGTCTTCCAAATGGACAATGACCGCAAGCATACTTCCAAAGTTGTGGCAAAATGGCTTAAGGACAACAAAGTCAAGGTATTGGAGTGGCCATCACAAAGCCCTGACCTCAATCCTGTAGAAAAGTTGTGGGCAGAAATGAAAACATGTGCGTGAGCAAGGAGGCCTACAAACCTGACTCAGTTACACCAGCTCTGTCAGGAGGAATGAGCCAAAATTCACCCAACTTAAGGTGGGAAGCTTGTGGAAGGCTACCCGAAACGTTTGACCCAAGTTAAATAATTTATAGGCAATGCTACCAAATACTAATTGAGTGAATGTAAACTTCTGACCCACTGGGAATGTGATGAAAGAAATAAAAGCTGAAATAAATCATTCACTCTACTATTATTCTGACATTTCACATTCTAAAATAAAGTGGTGATCCTAACTGACCTAAGACAGGGAATTTTTACTAGGATTAAATGTCAGGAATTGTGAAAAACTGCGTTTTAAATGTATTTGGCTAAGGTGTATGTAATCTCTCCTGACTTCAACTGTATATACAACAAAACAAAAAAACTTGAAAAAAAGTTAAACGAAACACAGCTAACTTACAGTGTTTCCAGCTTCAGTTTGACGTGATTGTGTTGCTGTAGCTGTGTTGTTGGCTAGCTCCTCTGAACAACACTGTCCTGACGAGTGAGCACATTTTCTATGCCAGGCAATATCACGTCTCATTGGCTTATTGTTATGGATGTATCCAAATAAATGTCACTAGAAAACAGCTTAAACAAATGCAAATGCAGCTACTTTGCTGTTATTCTGGCTGCACTTTTTGACGTGACTGTAAGTTAGCAATAGTTGGCTAGCTAGCAAGCAAGGGATAAAAACGTTACGTTATGGCAATGGACTGGGTCGCGTCCATAGAGACAGAACAAAAAGACTGAACGACTGGGTTGCGTCTCTAGCAACCCTAGATTTGTGTCGGGACTATATCTTGTGGAAGGATGAAATAGTATGAATACATTCATCAAAATAACGTTTTTAATGAAAATATGTCAATCATTATTTGAATATGTTGGAAACCCATTGTATAAAAGTGATAATGCCCTCAAAGCCGGTGTTTGGAGGATATATTGGCACGGTTTGCTAACAAAACCCGTGCCAATATATCCTCCAAACACCGGCTTCTCTGACAGTATCACTTAAGCGTGCCGGGCTTGGCTTTGGACACTCTCTCCAAAACCAACATTCATCTCATTCCAACGGTACCCACTCCGCTGTTCAACCTTTTCACCAAGGTGAAGGCTCAAACTTCAAGACTGATAACTGCCAGAACACCTAGAGTAAATCAACAGTAAACGTTAGCCCTTTCTTAGATGGTCTGCCCTGCAGCCCTAAGCCCATGGCCCAGAGCGGTGAAGTCAAGTCACATTTTATTTACACTGCATTTCACGTCAAAACACACTTTAGCTTTTTGAAACAGAAAAACAAAGAATCAGACAATAAATTGAGTACCTTGGGGATACATGGGGTTAAGACACACAGAACAGTAAAACATTAAGAAGTCGAGCGGACAGGAAAGTGATAGAGTCCAGCGAGTCCAGTGACTGCAAGGAGGAAAGGTGGAGGGACATTGAAGTGGATGGAGAATGGATAGATTCCGGAGTATGGTGGCATGATCACAGCGGTCAGGTGGGTGAGTCAATGGGTGGACTGGTGGTTGGATCGTGGGCCAGGTGGATGGGGGGCTCACGGCTTGTGGGCACGTGGCCCCTCAAGCAGGGAAAAGAGAGGAAAACATATATTTTATCGGAAATACCGACATAAAAAGAAGACAGGACCAGACCGGACTGGGGGCGTCAGTGTTATAAGATGTAACTGTAAGTGTAGATCATTTCTCTGGCCTGTTACATAAGGCCTGGCACCTGGGAAAACAGTTCTACTAACTGACTACAAAGGGACCCGCGGACCGAACTGCCCAGCCACTGTCACTGCCTTTACCACCCACTGGTTAATGATTATAGGGGAAATCTGATAGCCATCTATTGCACCTGCTTATGTTATACCCGCTCCCTCCCCTTTGACTGTCTCATGCCCACACAAAAACACTAGGACTATATTATGATTTAAGTTTAAGATATTAGCAGTGGTAACCCAAAGCTTCATAGTTAGTTTGGTTTCATCACACAGCAATACACAAGGCTTTGACTTTAGTCTTTACAGAACGAACAGGCTCTAACGTTACCATAAATCAACACGTGTGACAGCTTAAACATTGAAGACAAGGAAAGGCAGTACTGTTTTTAATGTAGTTACTAGTGTGGGTGTGTATCTCATTATCGACATGTGGTTACTGTGTTTGGGCTGTCAGAAATGAAGTGTTGTTGTAGTGACCATTCGAAGCCCAAACTGTACTGTAGTAGTAGTAGTGTGAGACGTGAGCTATGCCAACTGTCGTGCAACGCATCAGATGATTGTTTATTCAATGTGTCAATGTGTTTGTTGTATTGGTCCCTATTCAAATACGTGAACAATTGTGCTAAATATTGAATCAGTTCAACCTTGAATCAATATATGCAAATTGCATTAAACTCATGACCAAATGTCAAAACAACTTGGTCAAAACAAGGCCCAGTGCAGTCAAAAAATTGACATTTCCACACTATGAGTTTGGAATAATACTGTGAAATTGTGAAAATGATGATAAATCCCTTTTAGTGTAAGAGCCGTTTGAAAAGACCGCCTGAAATTTCTGCTTGTTTTGGGGGGGTGGAGCCTTGACCTGCCTGGTGACATAACCAGGCTGTACATTGGTAATTGACCAATAAGAAAGAGAGTTACAAACCTCTCTGCCAATAACAGCTAGTTTTACCCTCCCAGACCAATCCCAGACAGTCCTAGCAAAATTCTTGCTTGAGAAATTGCTCTTTGCTCATAAGCTATTTTTGTGTATTTTTTTACCATTTAAACAATCAAAGTAAGGTATGATTTGATATTGAGATAGAAAAACAGCTGCATTGCACCGTTAAACTTGGTGTTGGACTTGAAGGATGGAAACTAAGGGTTCATTAAAGGGGAGGAGCCACTGGTTTAGTTGCCAAGGGAAACAGGACCAGTCAGTCAGTTGATTGACAGACAGTCATTTTCATCATTCCAGACATACTTAAGACGGCAGCAGTCCCGTTCTGTGTTTTTCCAGCTGAGCTCGCAAGGTAGCGAGGGAGAGAGAGAGAGCGAGGCAGAGGGGGGAGAGAGGGAGAGAGAGAGAGAGGGTGGCGGGGGGAGAGAGAGAGAGGCTACACTGATGTGGTGTGAATAGAGAGAGGCGAAAGAGAAATTATAAATACGTTTGAGTATTAAAGATACCCTACTGGTGCATACTGCAAGAAATAAGTGGTAGAAACGGTTATGAAGTGACCAGTAAGGAGCATGAGTTGAGCTGACCACTGAGGTGTTAGTAGGGAGTATGGGGTCACTCTCAAGCCTCCTGTCAACCCCATTAACCTGCCATCATTTCATGCTCCACTGACCACATCACAGCACCATTACATAACCCATCTTCAGTAACCTCACACACACAAACGCACGCGTGCACACACACTTACACATACACACACACCGACGTAGAGAGAGAGAGAGAGAGCGATACTATTCTACCCGCTCTGACACACATGCAGAGCCACAGACAAACATGGCTGCATGAAACTCATCACAATAGTAAGATGGAAAGATTCCATACTATATTTTGGGCCAGGAGTTTTTCCTCTTTCCTAAAACCATGAACTGACCAGAAAAAACTCAGGCCTCTGTCATATTTTCCTTGCCAGGTCACATACTAAGATATAACTCCAGATCCTATCCTCTCTGTAATGCTAACTGTTTTGAAGCTGCCAGAAGGCATTTTGGGTCTATTGTCTCCCTGTCTCTGACAGCCAAGTGCAACAAAGTGTCCTTCTGCAGTGCAGGTCAAGTGGCTCAGCCTGAGATAATGACAATACTGAGCTTTCTTCACATGAGGATGGAAAAACACACGTATGCAGCTCACCAGCAACAGCAGCACTGCTTGGATGATCAATGTGCTTTCATGACATTCATGACAGGAAGACAAAACTTTGCTGAAAGGCCCAAGGACACACACACACACATATACACACTGGAGGGTGTCATGTGGGCTGAGGCACTGAGTAGAAAACACACACACACACAAACCAAAATGCTCTGGCGGCTAAAAAAAAAAGACACCACCATCGAGTACGCCCTTGAAACTGAACAGACAGGGACAGACACACTACGCACGTTTGCAAATACACAAAACTACGAGTGTTTAAAAAAAGCAAGTGCAAGGCCACAGAAATCATGGATTTGCCAGGATAATGTTCCATGTGAACGCCATAGGGAGGAAAAGTATACGTTTGCAGTGCCAGTGTGTTTGTAGAAATGACAAGTGAGCTGAAAACCAGTCTGACTCTGCCCCTCAGTACCTCCCGTTGGGGCCTGCAATGCCCTACTCAGAAGTACCTGCCCTACTATAAAGCACATTTTTCCCACAGTGCAACACTTCCCTCAACTAGACTAGGGACCAATTATCTTGCTGATGCAGTAGCGGCTGACAAGCGTCAATTGATGGCCAGGTTATCTATAGCTTTGAGGTCAGCTTGACCTCAAAGTCAGTCATATGCTCTGACCACACCATTTTTTACTATTCTAACATTACATTTCTTGAGTCTATCTGGAGACGGTTGGTCAGTTTAAGTTTGGTCTGTAATCCATTTCTGACAATAAATGCATAAAAGCAAGATATTGAAATATCTCTAGCTACCTCATTTGACTCAACTATCTACTATTAACTATTAACTAACTGCTAACCTGATCCGGAGTTCCAAATTGAGCAGCAGCTGCTGAAAAAATCAGCTCCTACAAATATTGAAATTTACATGGTTTTTGGAGTGAGGTACATTGGAAAAAAAGCAAAAGAAAACTGCAAGACTGAATTGGAGACAAAACAAGCAACAAACAAAGAAGATAGGCTTTTGAAAAAGTAACTATTTTTCATAAAATTGTACAGTTATCTTAGCTAGCTGAATTGTTTAACTGCTAAGCAGTTGCTAGGGACTCTCCTGGAAGAAGCTAGCTAGCTAACAAAGAATAACAAAGAATGTCTAGTTAACAGAAGAAAAGAAAGACAAAATAAGGACAGAAGAAAAAGGACATCAAAGTGAAATAGTCCTCTAAAGACACGAGACAATAGTACAAGAAACAACACTTCTATTGCGTTTATATTATATTTCTATAGCTTCTTCAAGTTTTCCAAGATGGCGTAGCAGTCAGGCGACCTTTGTCCTCGTCTTGTCCCGTGTGTATGTATTTGATGTCTTTTTGTCTTTTTCTTCACATATCTTTTTGTATATTTTTTATCTAGAAACTCAACTGTTTTTTTTCTTCAAAAGTATTATTCACCTCGTATCCGAAATCCACAACAGAAGCTAGCCAGAAGTTAGCCAGCTCACTAGCTCACGTTAGTATTCAGCTAACCATGGCTAGCGGTCATCAGCTATCCTTTAGCTCGGAAAGCTATCGCCAGTTTTGTACAACTCGACTCAGACCAGAGCATACCGGGCCTATTTTCTCTCCATATCCCCGGATTTCTACCGCAGGCTCTGGACATTTACACCTGGATCTTGCAGCTAACTAGCTGCTATCCGAGTGACTATTGGCTAATGTCGATTCCGGAGCAAATATCAATTATCCCGGAGCTAGCCAGCTGAAGAGTTCCATCAGCCACTCATGGGCTACAATCACCTATCCGGACCCGTTTTACTGCCGATGTGGAGCCCCACCAGGCCTTCACGACTGGAATACCGACGTTATCTGCCCGAGGGAGTTATTCGACTGGCCCCTCCATCACGATGTAACCTGAACGCCCATCTGCTAACTGCTGCCCGCTAATCGTTAGCTGTCTTGAGCATATCGGCTGCTATCTGAACAGGTCTATCGAACAATCTTCTTGGGCCACTATAACTATAACTATTTTGACAATTGGATTGGTCCCCTCTACCACACGGAACCCACTAATCTACCGTCGGAAACGCACGGGGTGGCTAAAAACAGACCTCTATCTTCTGCTAACTTGCTACACATGGCTCGGCTAGCTGTCTGAATCGCCGTGACTCCAACCAACCTCACTACTCACTGGACCCTTATGATCACTCAGCTAAGCATGCCTCTCCCTTATGTCAATATGCCTTGTCCATTGCTGTTCTGGTTAGTGTTTATTGGCTTATTTCACTGTAGAGCCTCTATCCCTGCTCATTATACCTTATCCAACCCTTCAGTTCCACCACCCACACATGCGAGGACATCACCTGGTTTCAATGATATTTCTAGAGACAATATCTCTTTCATCATCACTCAATGCCTAGGTTTACCTCCACTGTATTCACATCCTACCATACCTTTGTCTGTACACTATACCTTGAATCTATTTTATCGCCCCCAGAAACCTGCTCCTTTTACTCTCTGTTCCGGACGTCCTAGATGTCCAATTCTCATGGCTTTTAGCCGTACCCTTATCCTACTCCTCCTCTGTTCCTCTGGCGATGTAGAGGTGAATCCAGGCCCTGCAGTGCCTAGCTCCACTCCTATTCCCCAGGTGCTGTCATTTGTTGACTTCTGTAACCATAAAAGCCTTGGTTTCATGCATGTTAACATTAGAAGCCTCCTCCCTAAGTTTGTTTTATTCACTGCTTTAGCACACTCTGCCAACCCGGATGTCTTATCCGTGTCTGAATCCTGGCTTAGGAAGAACACCAATAACTCTGAAATCTCCATCCCTAACTACAAAATTTTCAGACAAGATAGAACGGCCAAAGGGGGCGGTGTTGCAATCTACTGCAGAGATAGCCTGCAGAGTTCTGTCCTACTATCCAGGTCTGTACCCAAACAATTTGAACTTCTACTTTTAAAAATCCACCTCAAGTCTCTCACCGTTGCCGCCTGCTATAGACCACCCTCTGCCCCCAGCTGTGCTCTGGATACCATATGTGAACTGATTGCCCCCCATCTATCTTCAGAGCTCGTGCTGCTAGGTGACCTAAACTGTGACATGCTTAACACCCCGGCCATCCTACAATCTAAGCTTGATGCCCTCAATCTCACACAAATTATCAATGAACCTATCAGGTACAACCCCAAAGCCGTAAACACGGGCACCCTCATAGATATCATCCTAACCAACTTGCCCTCTAAATACACCTCTGCTGTTTTCAACCAAGATCTCAGCGATCACTGCCTCATTGCCTGCATCCGTAATGGGTCAGCGGTCAAACGACCTCCACTCATCACTATCAAACACTCCCTGAAGCACTTCAGCGAGCAGGTCTTTCTAATCGACCTGGCCCGGGTATCCTGGAAGGATATCGACCTCATCCCGTCAGTAGAGGACGCCTGGTTCTTTTTTTAAATGCCTTCCTCACCATCTTAAATAAGCATGCCCCATTCAAGAAATGTAGAACCAGGAACAGATATAGCCCTTGGTTCTCTCCAGACCTGACTGCCCTTAACCAACACTAAAACATCCTGTGGTGTTCTGCATTAGCATCGAACAGCCCCTGTGAAATGCAACTTTTTAGGGAGTTAGAAACCAATATACACAGGCAGTTAGAAAAGCCAAGGCTAGCTTTTTCAAGCAGAAATTTACTTCCTGCAACACATACTCAAAAATGTTCTGGGACATTGTAAAGTCCATGGAGAATAAGAGCACCTCCTCCCAGCTGCCCACTGCACTGAGGATAGGAAACTTTGTCACCACCGATAAATCCACTATAATTGAGAATTTCAATAAGCATTTTTCTACGGCTGGCCATGCTTTCTACCTGGCCACCCCTACCCCGGTCAACAGCACTGCACCCCCCACAGCAACTCGCTCAAAGCCTTCCCCATTTCTCCTTCTCCCAAATCCAGTCAGCTGATGGGTGACTGCAAAAAGAGCTGCAAAATCTGGACCCCCACAAATCAGCCGGGCTAGACAATCTGGACCCTTTCTTTCTAAAATGATCTGCCGAAATTGTTGCAACCCCTATTACTAGCCTGTTCAACCTCTCTTTCGTGTTGTCTGAGATTCCCAAAGATTGGAAAGCAGCTGCGGTCATCCCCCTCTTCAAAGGGGGGGGGACACTCTTGACCCAAACTGCTACAGACATATATCTATCCTACCCTGTCTGGTCTTCGAAAGCCAAGTTAACAAACAGATCACAGACCATTTCGAATCCCACCGTACCTTCTCCGCTATGCAATCTGGTTTCAGAGCTGGTCATGGGTGCACCTCAGCCACGCTCAAGGTTCTAAACGATATCTTAACCGCAATTGATAAGAAACAATACTGTGCAGCCGTATTCCTTGACCTGGTCAAGGCATTCGACTCTGTCAATCACCACATCCTAATCGGCAGACTCAACAGCCTTGGTTTCTCAAATGATTGCCACGCCTGGTTCACCAACTACTTCTCTGACAGAGTTCAGTGTGTCAAATCTGAGGGCCTGTTGTCCGGGCCTCTGGCAGTCTCTATGGGGGTGCCACAGGGTTCAATTATTGGGCCGACTCTCTTCTCTGTATATATCAATGATGTCGCTCTTGCTGATGGTGAGTCTCTGATCCACCTCTACGCAGACGACACCATTCTGTATACTTCTGGCCCTTCTTTGGACACTGTGTTAACAACCCTCCAGACGAGCTTGAATGCCATACAACTTTCCTTCCGTGGCCTCCAACTGCTCTTAAATACAAGCAAAACTAAATGCATGCTCTTCAACCGATCGCTGCCTGCACCTGCATCACTACTCTGGATGGTTCTGACTTAGAATATGTGGACAACTACAAATACCTAGGTGTCTGGTTAGACTGTAAACTCTCCTTCCAGACTCACATAAAACATCTCCAATCCAAAGTTAAATCTAGAATTGGCTTCCTATTTCACAACAAAGCATCCTTCACTCATGCTGCCAAACATACCCTCGTAAAACTGACCATCTTACCGATACTCGACTTTGGCGATGTCATTTACAAAATAGCCTCCAACACCCTACTCAACAAATTGGATGCAGTCTATCACAGTGCCATCCGTTTTGTCACCAAAGCCCCATATACTTCCCACCACTGCTACCTGTATGCTCTCGTTGGTTGGCCCTCGCTTCATACTCGTCGCCAAACCCACTGGCTCCAGGTCATCTACAAGACCCTGCTAGGTAAAGTCCCGCCTTATCTCTGCTCGCTGGTCACCATAGCTGCACCCACCCGTAGCACGCGTTCCAGCAGGTAAATCTCACTGGTCACCCTTAAAGCTAATTCCTCCTTTGGCCGCCTCTCCTTCCAGTTCTCTGCTACCAATGACTGGAACGAACTACAAAAATCTCTGAAACTGGAAACACTTATCTCCCTCACTAGCTTTAAGCACCAGCTGTCAGAACAGCTCACAGATCACTGCACCTGTACATAGCCCATCTATGAATAGCCCAAACAACTACCTCTTCCCCTACTGTATTTATTTATTTATTTTGCTCCTTTGCACCCCAGTATTTCTACTTTGCACACTCATCTACTGTCAAATCTACCATTCCAGTGTTTTAATTGCTATATTGTATTTACTTCGCCACCATGGCCTATTTATTGCCTTTACCTCCCTTATCTCATCTCATTTGGTCATATTGTATATAGACTTATTTTTCTACTGTATTATTGACTGTATATTTGTTTTACTCTAAATGTAACTCTGTGTTGTTATATGTGCCGAACTGCTTTGCTTTATCTTGGCCAGGTCACAGTTGTAAATGAGAACTTGTTCTCAACTTGCCTACCTGGTTAAATAAAGGTGAAATTATTATTTATTTTTAACTATAGGCAACTAGCTAGCATTCAAGCAACCTAACTAGCTAGCTAGCTACATAACAAACCTTTTGCTACTGTAGCCTTATTATGAGATATGTTAAATACAACAGTTACAATTCTGGCTATGGTGGCTAGCGCTAGCTAGCTTTGGGTTAACTTAGTCATCTAGCTAGCTAAAAATGTTTGGTGTATTTTATTTATATTTAACTAAGTCAGTTAAGAACAAATTGTTATTTACAGTGACGGCCTTCCCTGGACGATGCTGGGTCAATTGTGCGCCGTCCTATGGGACTCCCAATCACGGCCAGATGTGATACAGCCTGGATTTGAACCTGCGTTAGAAGTTCAAAACAAGTAAGTGTTAGCTATATAGAAATAATAACACTCAAATTTAAAATCATTAAACTAAATAATAGGGAAATAATAGGGATATATATCAGCCTACCGAGGTGCAGTGACATGTATTCATAGATGTCAAAGGAAGTCAGGCTTCCCAAAGAAATTGACCAAGAAAAAAAAAACAGAAAATAATGTACAGTACCAGTCAAAAGTTTGGACACACCTACTCATTCAAGGGATTTTCTTTATTTTTACTATTTTCTACATTGCATCAACACTATGAAATAACACATATGGAATCAAGTAGTAACCAAAAAAGTGTGAAACAAATAAAAATATATTTTAGATTTTAGATTCTTCGAAGTAACCACCCTTTGCCTTGATGACAGGTGTGTTGGGTCATTGGCCTGTTGAAAACAAATGTTAGTCCCACTAAGTGCAAACCAGATGGGATGCCGTATCGCTGTAGAATGCTGTGGTAGCCATGCTGGTTAAGTGTGGCTTGAATTATAAATAAATCGCAGACAGTGTCACTAGCAAAGTACCCCCACACCATCACACCTCCTCCGCCATGCTTCATGGTGGGAACCACACATCCGGAGATCATCCATTCACCTACTCTGCGTTTCACAGAGACATAAAGGTTGCCTACAAAAATCTCTAATTTGTACTCAACAGACCAAAGGACTGATTAACACCAGTCTAATGTCCATTGCTCGTGTTTCTTGGCCCAATCAAGTCTCTTCTTATTATTGGTGTCCTTTCGTAGTGGTTTCTTTGCAGCATTTCAACCATGAAGGCCTGATTCACAGAGTCTCCTCTGGCCAGTTGATGTTGATATGTGTCTGTTACTTGAACTCTGTGAAGCATTTATTTGGGCTGCAATTTGAGGTGCAGTTAACTCTCATGAACTTATACTCTGCAGCAGAGGTAACTCTGGGTCTTCCTTTCCTGTGGCGGTCCTCATGAGAGCCAGTTTCATCATAGGGCTTGATGTTTTTTGCATCTGCACTTGAATAAACATTCAAAGTTCTTGAAATGTTTCATATAGACTGACCTTCATGTCTTAAAGTAATGATGGACTGTCGTTTCCCTTTTCTTCCCATAATATGGACTTGGTCTTTTTCCAAATAGGGCTATCTTCTATATACTACCCCTACCTTGTCACAACACAACTGATTGGCTCATACGCATTAAGAAGGAAAGGAATTCCACAAATTAACTTTTAACCCTTTAACCCACAAATCACGTATTTGTCGAGTGGGCCCTGCAGCGTACAATCTCAAATATGTGATTGGAACAGTACTGTAGCAACAGACCGTATGATGCAAACAGCATTGTTGTCTGAACAGCATCTAAATATTTTTTTCTACTGATGGAAAATGAAGGTCTTAAACTTTATTCCTTAATTTTAGATTCTAATGTAAAAGATAAATGCAAACTTCATCACCCAAGCATCACACGGAACAAATGCACAGCCAAACTCATTCCATAAACAAGTCTAAATAACAGGTTCCGCTGGCAAAAAAACAAAACATAAGTTAGCGACCTAACAGCTAGACTAGAGACTAATGTAATGTTGTTCAGAAAAGAAATGTGTGTCAACTAAGCTAACAGCATCTAAATTCTTTGTGATGGCAGCCATGTTTGTTTACAGTATGTTTGACTTAGCGAATGCCATTCACTATAAGATGCAAATAAACAAAGTCAAAGATGGCTGTGCTCATTGCCTGAAAAATATGAACTTAGTTTAGCTACTTCTCAGTATATTACAAATCGTCAATGTACTTGTTACAGTGTATACAAGAACCGGAGCCCATGCCTTGACAATTCATTTACCGTTTTTGATAAATCACAAAGCAAATTTTCACCTCACAGATCATCACAACAAATACAAGCCTACTGCCTAGTCTAACTATAGTGTGAAAGCTAAACATGGATGAAACCATTTTAGGGGGGTTTGTGGGCGGGTTCATTTTATTTGTGTGGGGTTTTCAAGTCCATGGGGGGTAGAAATGGGGGAAAGTATCGTGGGGGGATATGATGCAGGAAATATCACTACGATGGGGGATTTATCAATAAATGGGGGGCAAACACAAGAGAAGTTTACACGTTAAATAAAAGTTACAATCTGATGCTGCATTCAAAACAACTGGGAAGTCTCTGATGTCCGACTTCAGTGCGTTCAAGACAACTGGGAAATCTTTTTGAACGGTCATCCAACTCGGAATTACACATTTCCGACCTGAAGATCATTGACGTCATGATTTTACCTAGCATTTTACAGAGTTCACAGTTGTCACCATAAGTCAGTCGAGTGAACTATCCCTCGTGACAATCAGAATGCAATGCATGATGCCAACAAACATGGCGCCACACATAGCCGGCAAATAGCTTAGCATTAGCTCATCATAATCAGTACAACATTCAAAAAAGTATTTTACACACATCATATGTGTTCACAGTTTACAGTTGTTCCTAGTTCTCACTGTATGTTGCCTCCTATCCCATAGTTCCATTCCACTCCCTCCTATACTATTTAACCCTTGGGGTTATGTGAACGTGTGTGGAAGAGTGAGTGTTTATGTTGAAATGTGTTCCCAGTTCACACTGTATCAGATCCAGCAGTCATTACCTCCAGACGGCCGTCAGTAATCAGGACTTATCTCCTCATCCATCACTCTCAGCCCTGGGTTCACTGTCCATCCATCCATCTCTTCTCTTCTCTCATCTACTCTTCTGCATGAGACTGACCCTAATGTCTCTCTCTCTCTCTCTCTCTCTCTCTCTCTCTCTCTCTCTCTCTCTCTCTCTCTCTCTCTCTCTCTCTCTCTCTCTCTCTCACACTTTCTCTCTCTCCCTCTCTCCCTCTCTCCCAGTATTGGAGCCAGGCCCTGAACACGACAACACCTCTACTGTGACCCATCTAGCTCTACACAGAGATGGATGGCTCCAGGATTAGGCCCTGATATGGCCTAATGGGAATGGGAATCCAAAAAGGACGCCAGGTCTCAGACACATCCATCTGTTATTGTGCAGGAGTTTGGCGTGGCTTTTGTCTATTTTCAGAAACTGCTCTGTACTCCAGTATTTTCACTCTCTCACTTTTGTACATTTCAGCGACCATGTGCTATCTCTCTCTATGTCTTTCTCCCTTCTCTCTCTCTTTTTCACTCTCTCTCTCCCTCTATCATAAGTACTTAGCTTTTTTAATCTGGTGTACTCTCTCTTTCTCCCTCCCTCCTTGTGTGCTTAACTCTTCTGTTAATTCTCGCTTGCTATCTCCCCCCTCTATCTCATTTTGCTGTCCTGTTCCTCTCATCTTCCCTCCCTCTCTGTGTGCCGTGTTGACCTGTGACCTGCTGTTGACCCGCAGTGACCTTTCAGTATGGAGGCTGCTGAGTAGGCTGCTGCTCGCCATAGAGTCATGGCTCATGTTTGCATTCCTGACATGGCTGCATTCTCACTGTGATCCCCCCACTACCTGACAGAGCTCGGTTTATGTGCTAGCCTCCAGTGCAGTGTCTGTCAAGTACTCCGCTGAAGCTGTTAACAACATTCAAAGTGGTATTGAACTCAATGCCTTGTCGTATATTCACAGGCAATTTGACAAGGGACTTTTGGTATTAACCCGAGGTTGCATAAGAAACGACATTAGTGCCACCGGATTTAAAGGCGATCTCTGACATATGTGACCGGTTTCAGGAAACTAGGCGTATGTCGTGGGTCAGTACTTCACAGGAGAGCAGAAATGCTGGAGAGCAGAAATGCCTGGCAGAAATGCCTTCTCTTAACATGTGAACTTCCATGTGCCTTAATAACAAACTTATATACCATCTGTAAATACGCATACAATTTTTTGATTATGAGCCTAGTTGGTTTAGCCACATAAAAAGACAGAAACCTTCCCACTAGCCATGATTGGCTGAGATAATGAGTGTGCTGGACATGCCGAGATATGAGTTGTAATTGGTCTGCCATATAGCACGCTTCTGTCTATTTGAGCTGGTCAGTATGTGTAGGTAATCCTGTCTAACACAGCTTTTTTTTGTCAAATGTATCTCGTAAAACTGCATGTGTGTTGCTCTCTACTTTCTGGAGGACCGGGTTTTGAAATCAGTGGAATTCGAGTATGACAGCTAAGGAGATGGGGATGTCACGTTCTGACCTTGTTTTGTATGTTTTGTATGTTTTTCTATGTTTTGTATTTCTGTGTTTGGCCTGGTATGGTTCCCAATCAGAGGCAGCTGTCATTCGTTGTCTTTGATTGAGAACCATACTTAGGTAGCCTGTTTTCCCACTTTTGTTTGTGGGTGGTTGTTTTCTGTGTCTGTGTTTTCACCATAGAGAACTGTTTCGATTTTCATTTCTTTCCTTCACTTTGTTATTTTGTATTTTTCGTGTTCTGATATAATAAATCATCATGGACACTTACAACGCTGCATTTTGGTCCGATCCTTCATACTCCTCATCCGATGAAGACGAAGATCTTTACAGAACCACCCACCAAGAAAGGACCAAGCAGCGTGGTAACGAGAGGCAGCGATATCTGGAGAAATGGACATGGGAGGAGATATTGGACGGGCACTGGCACTGGCTGGGGAATATCGCCGCCACAAAGAAGAACCGGAGGCAGCTAAAGCTGAGCGGCGGCGATATGAGGTAAGGCAGCACAACAGGCACTAGAGGCAGCCACGGGGAGATTGGCTGAGTCATGCGATAGACCTGAGCCAACTCCTCGTGCTTACCGGAAGAAGCGTAGTACTGGTCAGGCACCGTGTTTTGCGGTCAAGCGCACGGTGTCGCCAGTACACGCTCATAGCCCGGAGCGCTATAGGCCAGCCCCCCGCAAGTGCCATGCGAGAGTGGGCATCCAGCCAGGGCGTATTGTGCCAGCTCAGCGTGTTTGGTCTCCGGTACTCCGTTTCGGCCCAGGGTATCCTGCGCCGACTCTGCGTGCTGTGTCTCCGGGGCGCTGGGAGGGTGCAGTGCGCCCTATGCCTGCGCTTCGCCCGTGCCGGGCGAATGTGGGCATTGACCCTAAGGGAGAGGTGCGAGTGGTATGCACCAGATCTCCAGTGCTCCCCCACAGCCCGGTTCAACCTGTGCCTGCACTCTGGAGGGTCCGGGCTAAATTGGTCATCCAGCCTGGAGGAGTGGT
The DNA here is from genome assembly GCF_016432855.1 of Salvelinus namaycush. Taxonomy (NCBI): domain Eukaryota; kingdom Metazoa; phylum Chordata; class Actinopteri; order Salmoniformes; family Salmonidae; genus Salvelinus; species Salvelinus namaycush. Next base: position 38,056,472 of record NC_052310.1, on the reverse strand, counting down.
GCCAAGGCTGCGCTCCAGTGCTCCCCCACAGCCCGGTCCATCCGGTGCCTCCTCCACGCATCAGGCCTCCTGTAGGTCTCCCCAGCCTGGTGGGTCCTGTGGCAGCCCCACGCACCAGGCTGTCTCTCCGTCTCCTCCCTCCAGGTTCTCTCTCCAGTCCGGAGCTGCCAGAGCCGCCCGTCAGTCCGGCGCTGCCAGAGTCTCCCTCCTATTTGGGGCTGGCTGTAAGGGTCCCCAGTCCGGGGTCGGCGGCGAGGGTCGCCACTCCAGAGGCTCCACATAAGTGGGCCAAGACTAAGGTGGAGTGGGGTCTACGTCCCGCACCAGAGCCGCCACCGTGGTGAAATGCCCACCCAGACCCTCCCCTATAGGTTAAGGTTTTGCGGCCGGAGTCCGCACCTTTGGGGGGGGGGGGGGGTACTGTCATGTTCTGACCTTAGTTCCTTCTTTATGTCTCTATTTTGGTTTGGTCAGGCCGTGAGTTGGGGTGGACATTCTATGTTTTGTTCTATGTTTTGTATTTCTGTGTTTGGCCTGGTATGGTTCCCAATCAGAGGCAGCTGTCATTCGTTGTCTCTGATTGAGAACCATACTTAGGTAGCCTTTTTTCCCACTTTTGTTTGTGGGTGGTTGTTTTCTGTGTCTGTGTTTTCACCATACAGAACTGTTTCGATTTTCATTTCTTTCCTTCGCTTTGTTATTTTGTATTTTTCGTGTTCTGATATAATAAATTATCATGGACACTTACAACGCTGCATTTTGGTCCGATCCTTCATACTCCTCATCCGATGAAGACGAAGATCGTTACAGGAGAAAACACCTGTCTCCGGATTACATCTTCAAACTAAGGGCAACCATGGCATCCGTGACAGGAGACGCGTCCATCTATGATAGATAGTCTAGCTAGCTACATTCAGATATTACATGTTTCTAATTTTGCCAGAAAGGGGTTTCATTTCAAGTTAAAGTGTACTGTTAGCTGGCTACGTGTATGATCTTATTATTCGTATCTCAGAGCCATTTGCTTGGCTAGTTATAGCCTAATGTTAGCTAGCTAACATTGGACCTGGTTGGTCAGCTACCTGGTCAGAGTTTGAGTGGGGACTAAAGTTTAAGAGGGTGTGAACAATCCTGAATGGGTGTAGACAAAGAAGAGCTTTCCAGAAGGAACCAAAACGTTCAAAAGTATAAGGGCACATGGCGAGACCCAGATGCAGACACAGGAGGCAGATGGTTAGAGTCTTTGTAGTTTATTTATAGTCCCAAAAGAGCAGGCAAGAGAATGTCCGTGGACAGGCAAAAGGTCAAAACCAGATTCTGAGTCCAAGAGGTAAAGAGTGGCAGACAGGCTTGATGTCAGGGCAGGCAGAAGGGTCAGGCAGGCGGGTACGGAGTCCAGAAAAAAACAGGCAAGGGTCAAAACCGGGAAGACTAGAAAAAGAGAATAGAAAACAGGAGCACGGGAAAACACGCTGGTTGACTTGAAAACATACAGGACGAACTGGCACAGAGAGACAGGAAACACTGGGATAAATACACTGGTGAAAATAAGTGACACCTGGAGGGGGTGGAGACAATCACAGGAACAGGTGAAACAGATCAGGGTGTGACAAAAAGCCATTTTCTCAAAAGTGAGGTTACAAGTTTATCAACTTTTAAAGCATAATTACTTTCCCATTGTTCCTCAAATGCAGTGTATGATATACCATTTTGTAGCTCTGTGTCTGCTTTTATCCAATGTAAAAAACACAATTTCAAATGTTGCTACATAAGACCGAATCAAGGCGGTCGGTCACATATGGCTGGGAGGTGTGTATGCGTTTGCCTACGCATGCTTGTGTGTGTCTGCAGGAGCGGAGAAGTGAAGGTCATAGGAGAAAGGGTTTATCGGACGGCTCGTCTGTGTGTAGTCCTGTGGCACTCAGGGCTGATGGGGCTGACCTGGGAGGGTTGGAATCCAGCAACAGGTTGTAGATCATTGCCTGGGATGACAGGTCAACCTTTTCACCCGGGGGCCCTACCCCTCCACTCCTCCAGACAGAGTACACAACCAGCAGCAATCGCCCAGGACTCTATAAAGAAATAAAGTTTGATGAGCTTGATACACACACAGAAAGACATGCACGTAGACACACCCTAAAACACACGCACAAGCACTTGGCGCACGAAAACATACACACGTACACACACATCAAACACTCCCCTGCCAGCTCGCTGGTTGTTCACACAGCCTTGGTTTAACCTTGTCAGCGCTGGTATCTGCTGTTTTCAAAAGTGCTGGTGAGTATCTCTCCGTTGATAGGGCCTTCTCAGAACCTCCAAGCCTCCACTGCCATCCCACAGTGTGAATGGATAAACTACTCTGCCACAATGGCCTAGGGGACTATAATTAGGGTATCTTATCTTTTGGGTCCACATCAACAAGGGCAGAGGAAACAGAGGATAGAGGAGCAACCTTCACTATGAGACAGGCCTTGGTTCCTCAGAGCAACCAGCTCTCTCCCAACTGAGAAACCAGCCCCCCAAAAATCAAATTAAAATTATGTTTTTTTTTGTCACATACACCAAATAGGTGCAGTGAAATGTGCCATTTTACAGGATCAGCCATATAGTGCCGCACCCCTGGAGCAAATTTGGGTTAAGTGCCTTGCTCAGCGGCACATCGGCAGATTTTTTTTTACCATAAAAGAGAAATAAGGAATATCACATGACTCAATGAAAATAAGGGACATCAAAAGAAAGTTGAACGGATAATTATTTGTTTTACTAATAGAAAAAACATTGGCTTGAGACCCAACGTGCTGTACATAGCCGAGGCTATGCCAACACATGTAAATTGAAACATTATATTTCCTCCTCCATGACACATACTGGGATACTGTGTTCATTTCTGTCCATCATTCTTCATTCCTCCCTTTTTCCACACTTCTCCACTATCTCTGACACCAAGGAGTGTGCGATTGAAACAAGGTGCTGACACTCACTGTACGATCTTCGGTGGATTGGCAGGCATCTGGAGCCAAGATGTCAACCAAGACTGTTAGTCTACACCTGTTGTTTACGAAAAATTTGATTTGAAGAGAGAGAGAGAGAGAGAGAGAGAGAGAGAGAGAGAGAGAGATAGATTAAGGGGAACCCAGCTCTCTCTCTCATCGACAGGATATGACAGCTGATGGAAAGACTGCAGAGCATCTCAGTGGGCCCAGTGTGTGTCAGAGAGCTGTCAATCCTGTGTCTCACACCCCCTTCCCCTATTCCATCTCTTCCCTCTCCCCAGAGAGTTCACCAGGGCTACCAATCTGACCCAATGTCCTCCTTTCTACCCTCCCATCTCCTCCCATGGTCCCTGGATTTTCAATGGAATTTTTGGTTAATGGGACAGCACATTTGTGAATGAAGTGGTTTTCCAAAAGTCGCTCTTTTAATAACGAGCCCCTGGACAACAGCAGGGAGGAACAGAGCAGGAGGGAGTTTCTCTCAGTCCTGTTCCATCACGTTGATCCCCAGCGGATTCGTGAAATAACAGCCAGCTGTCAACACCTCGCAGCCATCCAAATCAGAGCTGGGAGCTGCTGTCAGCAAACCTGTCCTCCAGACTGTTTCACCCACACACACATAAAGTACAGTCACTCACACACACTCACACACACATTCACAAAACCATACACACACAGAGTACAGTCATGCACATGCACAAACATTCACAAAACCAGACTCTCCCTCACACACACACACACACACACACACACACACACACACACACACACACACACACACACACACACACACACACACACACATACAGTACACACACACACACGCACAAGGCCTGAGCCAAGAGTATGTTTTCCCGTTTGTGCTTGTCAGTCAGCCTTCCACTGTTTCTCATGCAGTACAAATAGGGGACCAGAGTGACACAGTCAGCCCAGCCCAGCTTGGCCAATAAACAGGTGCGGAATGTTCCCCCCTGTGATGTCACTTCCTGTCTATTTTGCCCTGTGGCACATCTTGGTCCGAGCACTCTAATTCTCATTCGCTCCAGTCTCAGCGTTTTCGTCTGCCATCCTTCCTGACAAAAGCACATCCATATTAAATATTGCTCTCTTACAGTTGCAGTCGGAAGTTTACATCCACTTAGGTTGGAGCCATTAAAACTCATTTTTCAACCACTCCACACATTTCTTGTTAACAAACTATAGTTTTGGCAAGTCGGTTAGGACATCTACTTTGTGCATGACACAAGTCATTTTTCCAACAATTGTTTACAGACAGATTATTTCACTTATAATTCACTGTATCACAATTCAAGTAGGTCAGAAGTTTACATACACTAAGTTGACTGTGCCTTTAAACAGCTTGGAAAATTCCAGAAAATGATGTCATGGCTTTATAAGCTTCTGATAGGCTAATTGACATAATTTGCGTCAATTGTAGGTGTACCTGTGGATGTATTTCAAGGCCTACCTTCAAACTCAGTGCCTCTTTGCTTGACATCATGGGAAAATCAAAAGAAATCAGCTAACATCTCAGAAAAAAAAAATTGTAGACCTCCACAAGTCTGGTTCATCATTGGGGGCAATTTCCAAATGCCTGAAGGTACCACATTCATCTGTACAAATAATAGTATGCAAGTATAAACACAATGGGACCACACAGACGTCATACCGCTCAGGAAGGAGACGCGTTCTGTCTCCTAGAGATGAACGTACTTTGGTGCGAAAAGTGTAAATCAATCCCAGAACAACAGCAAAGGACCTTGTAAAGAAGCTGGAGGAAACAGGTAAAAAAGTATCTATATCCACAGTAAAACGAGTCTTCTATCGACATAACCTGAAAGGCCGCTCAGCAAGGAAGAAGCCACTGCTCCAAAATCACCATACAAAAAGATAGACTATGGTTGGCAACTGCACATGGTGACAAAGATCGTACTTTTTGGAGAAATGTCCTCTGGTCTGATGAATCAAAAATAGAACTGTTTGGCCATAATGACCATCATTATGTTTGGAGGGAAAAGGGGGAGGCTTGCAAGCCGAAGAACACCATCCCAACCGTGAAACACGGGGATGGACAGCATTATGTTGTTGGGGTGCTTTGCTGCAGGAAGGACTGGTGCACTTCACAAAATAGATGGCATCATGAGGAACGAAAATTATGTGGATATATTGAAGCAACATCTCAAGATATCAGTCAAGAAGTTAAAGCTTGGTCGCAAATGGGTCTTCCAAATGGACAATGACACCAAGCAAACTTCCAAAGTTGTGGCAAAATGTCTTAAGAACAACAAAGTCGAGGTATTGGAGTGGCCATCACAAAGCCCTGACCTCAATCCTGTAGAAAAGTTGTGGGCAGAACTGAAAAACATGTTACACCAGCCAAATACTAATTGAGTGTATGTAAACTTCTGACCCACTGGGAATGTGATGAAAGAAATAAAAGCTGAAATAAATCATTCTCTCTACTATTATTCTAACATTTCACATTCTTATAATAAAGTGGAGATCCTAACTGATCTAAGACAGGGAATTTTTACTAGGAATAAATGTCAGGAATTGTGAAAAACTGAGTTTAAATGTATTTGGCTCAGGTGTATGTAAACTTCCGACTTCACCTGTATGTGGCCATCTACCTGTCACAGACGGTCAACAACACTTCATGAGGCCACAAATCAGATGTCCCTGAATACTGGATACTGGATTAACGTTAGCTCTGCATCACTCTATAGGCCAGAGTCCATGACCTATCTTCAGCGCATCACTTTCTGCACAAATAGGAATGACTATGTTGCTCTCATTTTGCCAATGAGTATTTTGATTGAAGTTTGAGATGTCCTGTCCAACATTTGATGAAAAGTGTGACAGGCTGTTTTTGTAGGGCACCAGCGCATAAACTGTGACTATTAGGTGTGATCAGGGACACCAATTTGTAAGTCGCTCTGGATAAGAGCGTCTGCTAAATGACTTAAATGTAAATGTAAATCAGGAAGGATAAAGTTCCTACTATGTTCCTGAGAAACATGCGGTGGATCAGGAATACAGTGTCCATGTTCGGATAGCCTCAGTCTAATGAACTCCTGCTGAGACTGAGAACTCCCGATTAGACTGACACAACGAGTCCGACGAGAAGGATATCCTGCTTTCACTTGAACAGGCCCAGATTCACGCCTTTTGCGTGAAGAAAAGATGCCGGTAAAGAAGCCGCAGATCGGGCACCCTTCTGAGAATCCGGAGGCGAGCGAGTAAACGCCCATTGCCTTCCATTTTTTTTGCTAACGTGCAATCATTGGAAAATAAAATTGATGACCTACGATTAAGATTATCCTACCAACGGGACATTAAAAAACTGTAACATCTTATGTTTCACCGAGACGTGTCTGAACGAAGATACGGACAATATAGAGCTAGTGGGATTTTCCACGCACCGGCAGAACAGAGACGCTACCTCTGGTAAGACGAGGGGTAGGGGTGTGTGTCTTTTTGTCAATAACAGCTGGTGCACGAAGTCTAATGTTAAAGAAGTCTCGAGGTATTGCTCGCCTGAGGTAGAGTACCTTATGATAAGCTGTAGACCACACTATCTACCAAGAGAGTTCGCATCTGTATTATAGCCGTCTATTTACCACCACAAAGCGAAGCTGGCACTAAGACCGCTGTCAGCCAACTCTATAAGGCCATAAGCAAAGAAGAAAATGCTCACCCAGAAGCGGCGCTCCTAGTGGCCGGGCACTTTAATGCAGGCAAACTTAAATCAGTTTTATAAACTTTTTACCAGCATGTCACATGTGCAACCAGGGGGGAAAACATCCTAGACCACCTTTACTCCACACACAGAAGAACACTGCTGCTACTCGCTGTTTGTTTGTTACCTATGCATAGTCACTTTGCCCCCACCTATATGTATAGATTACCTCAACTAGCCTGTACCCCCGCACACTGACTCAGTACCGGTGCCCCCTGTATATAGCCTCGTTATTGTTATTCTTATTGTGTTACTTTTTATTATTACTTTTTATTTTAGTCGACTTGGTAAATATTTTCTTCTTCTTGAACTGCACTGTTGGTTAAGGGCTTGTAAGTAAGCATTTCATGGTAAAGTCTACACTTGTTGTATTCGGCACATGTGACAAATAAAGTGTGATTTGATTTGATTTGACTCGTTTTGCTGAGACTGACGCTGTCCTAACATGGACACCATACAGATATGCACTGGATGTAATCGGGGACCGTCAGACAGACATCCTCCCTCCCTGTTAAATCACATAGCCGGGGTAGTCTCATAACCTTCAGCCCTGAGGGTGGAGATGTTCCCAAGTCTGGTTTATAGTCTGGGACTGATCTGACCACAAATACAAACAGACTCAGTTATTCCCCCAGGGAATGAGTTTTATGTCCCAAATGGGCCTCTGTAGCCAGGGCAGGTCATAGGCTTCGATTCCAAGGGAACACCCTCAATGAAGTTATAACAGTGTAAAAAAAAAAAAACACACACACACACACACACACACACACACAAGTTATAGAACCAGAGAAATCTAATCAAATAGAAACCAAAACCTGAACTAACACCAGCTTGTTGTGTCTCCATTCTGTCCACTTCCAAATAAGATGTTTTCAATTACCCAGACACATGAGCATAGATAATGTGGTAGAACAAACATAATATTTATGTATTGTAACAGACATGGATAACTGAAAAGATTGAGTCAGGGGAGTGTTGGATGAGAGTGTCAGACAGGGACAGATAGACCCAGACTAACACTGTGTAGTCGACTGATACTGAGATGAATACTGTGGGCTATAAATTAGCCTTCTTGTTGTCGATCACTGAACTCCAGACAGGCCTTTCTGAGAAAGCCCAGGCCGTGCAAGTTACGAGGTGACTCTGTGGTTGTCTGCAGCTGTGCGGGGCGTGTGATGTACTCCCCACAGTACAGGCTGAGATGATTCAGAACTGAAAGGGTTAATCACATCAACTCCCTCCTGGACAGTTTCAGTCTGTGTAACATGCTAACGCAACCCAAACACGCACGCATATGAATATCCCTTTCACGTCACGCCATGTCAGACAATACACGCAAGAAACGTCTGGTTAACACATTATGATGCGGAAAGAGTGGGAAATGGTTTGCCAACACAATTTCTCCTTCTCTCTATTTCTCTCACACACACATATACAACCACCACTGAGCTGATTCCCTCTGGCCTCTTCCTATTGTAAAATATCATTTCACGCACATAGAAAATCCCGTCACAGAGCACTTATTGTGATGCTGCCACAGATACAGGAAAGACCAACGGTCAAGCCCCGGTCAGGTCATGGGCCAAGGGTCAAAGGTTATAAAGTTACCGCTGGCTGTGTGTGTGTAATGAGTGTAATGGCTGATGAGGTCAGAGAGCACAGGAATGGTGCTCCTCAATGACTTAAGGCACAAGTTGCAGCTTCAGGAAATGGCACACACATACACAAACACATGCACACACACACACGTCATAGACCTACACTACCGTTCAAAAGTTTGAGGTCACTTAGAAATGTCCTCGTTTTTGAAAGAAAAGCACATTTTTGGTCCATTAAATTATCATCAAATTGATCAGAAATACAGTGTAGACATTGTTAATGTTGTAAATGACTATTGTAGCTGGAAACGGCTGATTTTTAATGGAATATCTAGATAGGCGTACAGAGGCCCATTATCAGTAACCATCATTAATGTGAGTTCAGAGTTCCTCTGAGTTCAGAGTTCTTCTGTACAGTGCCTGTGTTCTTTTGCCCATATTAATCTTTTATTTTTATTGGCCAGTCAAATAAAATTTGATTTGATTTGAGATATGGCTTTTTCTTTGCAACTCTGCCTAGAAGGCCAGCATCCTGGAGTTGCCTCTTCACTATTGACGTTGAGACTGGTGTTTTGCGTGTACTATTTAATGAAGCTACCATTTGAGCACTTGTGAGGTGTCTGTTTTTCTAACCAGACACTCTAATGCACTTGTCCTCTTGCTCAGTTGTGCACCAGGGCCTCCCACTCCTCTTTCTATTCTGGTTAGAGACAGTTTGCGCTGTTCTGTGAAGGAAGTAGTACATAGCGTTGTACGAGATCTTCAGTTTCTTGGCAATTTCTCGCATGGAATAGCCTTCATTTCTCAGAACAAGAATAGACTGACAGGTTTCAGGAGAAAGAGTCTTTGTTTCTGGCCATTTTGAGCCTGTAATCAAACCCACAAATGCTGATGTTCCAGATAAAAAAAAGTCAATTTTTTTTGCTTTTTTAATCAGATCAACAGTTTTCAGCTGTGCTAACATAATTTCAAAAGGGTTTTCTAATGATCAATTAGCCTTAAAAAAAGGTTAAACTTGGATTAGCTAACACAACTTGCCATTGGAGCACAGGAGGGATGGTTGCTGATAATGGGCCTCTGTACGCTTATGTAGATATTCCATTAAAAATCTGCCGTTTCCAGCTACAATAGTCATTTACAACATTAACAATGTCTACACTGTATTTCTGATCAATTTGATGTTATTTTAATGGACAAAAAATGGACAAAAAAATTGCTTTTCTTTCAAATAACAAGGACATTTCTAAGTGACCCCAAACGTTTGAACGGTAGTGTATATGGACAGTGAGCAGACATACTGTATATCACTGCACTG